>NC_079510.1:46138638-46769617 GCF_030052815.1 Hevea brasiliensis
AGTCCACAAGGCACACAATACACCATTAAACTTCAATATTTACATCCACCCAAATTCAACATACTTCAATGTTAATATTACACATATACTTCAACATATTCATACTTCAATATCATTTACACTTGCTGCCCACAAATTGACATTAACATATATCATTAATAACCATCTATTCACACACAAATTCATGCTATTAGGGGCTGCCAAACATGGCAGTTTGCTCAAGGCTTCAAGGTTCCATTTCACACCTTAAATCTAAACACTACATGTACATATTTATGCACAAACTTACTCTAACTTTCATTTGAATCAATCAACCTTCATTTTCATTCATTAGAAGTAAAAATAACTCAAGCTCAACAAGGGTTCATGGCTGCCAAAAATGGACAAGTCCATTTCTCACTATTTCTTTTATTTCTCTTCACCAAAACACTCACCTCAACCTAAACACAAGCTTTACCAAAGCAAGGGAGGGATTTTGGACACTTACAACTTTTGATGCTTATCAAAACTTCACCAAATCTGGTTTTTCTTGTTGCCAATATCTTCCCCAAGGTAAGTAGGCAAGCTTTAATGAAGGAAAGAAGTGGAAAGGATGGCTTGATCATGCACCCATGGAGATTGCATGTGGGGTGGCCATGGTGATTTCCATGGTGGAATTCATTACAGCAAAGTAAAATGGGCTGATGAAGAAGATGATGGTGAGTGCTATCTGCTATCCCAAGGCTGTGATAAGGGTCCCAATATCCAAGTTAGTGGAGCACTAACTTGGATTTTAATGTTAATTATTCAAAGTTTCATAAATTGGATTTTATCCCCCATTTCTTTCACTATTCTTATAATGTATCACAATTTAAATTTTTCATGACATTTTCTAAGTGTAATATCATTTATTTTTAATGGAGATTGAGGTCAAAAGGCAACACTATGTGTCAAATGACCAAAATAGCCCACTTCGGTTTATATTTCTGATTTTTCGGTAACACCGATTTTTGTCTGTTTCTCGATTTTTCATTTTTCTTTGTACTAATTTATTAATTTTTCTTTAATATTTCTAGTGTCAATTACATTTCAATAAATCTTTATTTATGTCTCAAAATTATATTTAGAGGGTTCCACGCGGTCCTGGGGTCGGCAATGGCCTTCCCGGTGCGGTCACCCATCGCTGTGGTGCCGGCTCGTTTAACTTAGCATCATTTTCTCTCTTTCATTTTTGTTTGATTTTTCTTGTATTTTCTTTTTATTTATTTCATCATTATATGTCTGTTCACTATCACCGAAGTGTAGTTCCAGACATACTGACTTGCCTGGACTGTTATTTGACTACTGGAGCAATTGAACGTACAGAACACGTGCAATGGGGATGTTACACCAGCAGAGTTGAAGGAGTTAAAGGTACAGTTGCAAGAACTACTTGAAAAGGGCTTCATCCGCCCTAGTGTGTCACCTTGGGGAGCGCCAATATTATTTGTTAAGAAGAAAAATGGCACTCTTCGCTTATGTATTGACTACCGACAGTTGAATAAGGTGACAATAAAGAACAGATATCCATTGTCTCGCATTAATGATCTGTTTGATCAGTTGAAGGGTGCAATTATATTCTCCAAAATTGATTTGTGATCCAGTTATTATCAGTTGAAGGTGCAAGAGAGAGTATTTCAAAAACTGCTTTCAGAACTCGATATGGCCACTATGAATTTCTGATAATGCCATTCCAGTTAACTAATGCTCCAGCTGCTTTTATGGATCTGATGAACACTATCTTCAGACCATATCTCGACCAGTTTGTGGTGGTGTTTATTGATGACATTTTGATATATTCGAAGAATGCAGAGGAGCATGACAGACATATGCGGATTGTACTGCAGACTTTAAGGGAGAAATAGATATACGCCGAATTATCGAAATGTGAATTTTGGTTAAAATAAATCTCCTTCTTGGGACATGTTGTGTTAGCTAAAGGGATCAAGGTAGATTCCAGCAAGGTAGAAGCTATCCTTAATTGGAAGCCACCCAGGAATATCACAAAAATTCGCAGTTTTCTGGGTTTAGCTAGGTATTACCTCCGGTTTGTGAAAGGATTTTCTATGTTAGCTTCTCCACTGACTAAGATGCTTCAGAAAGATGTAAAATTTTAGTGGATAAATAAATGCTAGCAGAGTTTTGATGAGTTGAAGAGGTGTTTGACTGAAGCTCCAGTCCTTACTTTACCTACCTCGGGTAAAGAATATACAGTTTATAGTGATGCTTCTTACAATGGGTTAGGCTGTGTACTAATGCAAGATTGAAATGTCATTGCTTATGCATCACGCCAGCTGAAACCGCATGAGAGGAACTACCTAACACATGATTTGGAGCTTGCAGCTATTGTTTTCGCTCTGAAGATCTGGAGACACTATTTGTATACAGAGAAATGCTACATTTACATAGATCACAAGAGCTTGAAGTACTTAGGCACCCAGAAGGAATTGAATTTGAGGTAGAGGAGATGGTTAGAACTGATTAAAGACTATGATTGCTTAATAAACTATCAGTCAGGGAAAGCAAATGTGGTGGCTAACGCCTTAAGTTGCAAGACTATGGCAAGTCTCAAAGTTTCTCCTTTGTCCATGGTACATGAATTGAAAGCACAGCATGCCAGTTTGGAGATTGATGATGAGGGACAGACAGTAGTTGCATGGTATGTACAGCCAGTGTTGATTGATCAGATCAGAATGGCTGCTCAGAATGATGAAAAATATTAGAAGCTACTAAAAGAAGTCCAGCAGGGCAAGAAACCTAAATTCTCTGTGAGAGATGATGGTTTACTACTACATCAGAGCAGAATGTGCGGTCCTAATAATGCTGACTTGAGACAGATCATTATGAAGGAAGCACATGAGTCTCCTTTTGCTATGCATCCTGGTGGAACTAAAATATATAGAGGACTGAAAGAGCATTACTGGTGGATGGGTATGAAGAGGGATATAGCTAAATTTGTTTTCAAATGCCTAACTTGTCAGCAAGTAAAGGCAGAACATCAAGTTCCAGCTAGTTTGTTACATCCATTGCCAGTACCAGAGTGGAAATGGGAACGGATAATTATGAATTTTGTGATCGGACTTCTAAGGACATAGAATAGTCATGATGCAGTATGGGTTATAGTTGATAGACTGACTAAGTCTGCTCACTTTTTGCCAGTCCGGATGAACTATAGCCTGGAAAGATTGGCTTGATTGTACATAAATGAGATTGTAAGACTGCATGGAGTGCCAGTATCGATTGTATCTGACAGAGATCCTAGGTTCACTTCTAGATTATGGGGTAGTCTTCAGAGAGCCCTAGGAACTAGATTGAACTTCAGCACAGCATTCCACCCACAGACAGGTGGCCAGTCTGAGAGGGTAATTTAGATATTGGAGGATATGCGACGGGCTTATGTGATTGAGTTTGAAGGTAGTTGGGATACACACTTGCCTTTGATTGAGTTTGCTTATAAAAACAGCTGCCAATCAAGCATTGGGATGCCTCCATATGAAGCTTTGTATGGCAGGAAGTGCAGAACTCCCCTATGTTGGGATGAAGTAGTTGAAAGAAAGATGATTAGGCTAGAAATTATTCAGCAGACAGAGGAAAAGATCAGATTGATCAGAGATCGACTCAAGGCTGCATCAGACCATTAGAAGTCCTATGTGGATCTGAAGAGAAGAGATATTGAATATGCAGTGGGTGATAAGGTATTCCTCAAAGTTTCTCATTGGAAGAGAATTATGAGATTTGGCAGAAAGGGAAAACTGAGTCCTCGTTTCATCGAACCATATGAGGTTCTGGAAAGAGTGGGTCCTTTGGCATATCGGCTAGCATTATCTCCAGAGCTAGAAAGGATAAACAGTGTCTTCCATGTGTCCATGTTAAGGAGGTACAGATCTGACCCATCTCATGTACTATCACTTGAAGAGATTAAGGTAAATCCAGACCTCTCATATGAGAAAGAACCCATAGAAATTCTGGCATATGAGGTGAAGCAGCTGAGGAATAAACAGATACACCTGGTTAAAGTGCTGTGGAACCATCATTCAGGCCAGGAAGCTACTTGGGAATGTGAAGAGGACATGAGGAGACAGCAACCATAGCTGTTCAGAAACTGATGCCAGGTAAAATTTCGAGACAAAATTTATTTTAAGGGGGGGAGAATTGTAACACCCTTATGTTCGGTAGTGCGTTCTACTGTTCCGGTGACCAGTGTTGTCCCGACAGCTAGGATGCCTAGAACTACACTTAGATATGGATGAGGAGACATAAATAATGAAATATAAGAAAAGAAAATACAAGAAAAACAAAGGAAAAATAATAGTAATGAAATGTAACCAAGTTAAACGAGCCGAGAACCATAGCGATGGGTGACCGCACCGAGAAGTTGCAGTGTAGACCGTTGACTAGCCCTGGACCGAGGGAAACCCTGAAAAATATTTTTAAGACATAATTAAAGACTTATTGAAGTATAAATATCATTAGAAATATAAAAAAAAATTAATTAATTAGTACAAAGAAAAACAAGAAATCGAGAAAATGACAAAACTCGGTGTTATTGAAAAATCGGGACGAACAGGGGCATTGTGGTCATTTGACACCACGAGTTGCCTTTTGACCTAAATGTCCATTAAAAATAAATGATATTACACTTGAAAAATGTCATGAAAAATTAAAATAGTGGTACATAGTCCAAATAGTAAAAGATATGAGGAAAATGTGAGAAATTGGAGATTTTGGAATAAATAATCATTAACCTACATTAGTGCTCCACTAACTTATCACATTTGACACATAACCAAGCTTGGGACAGCCACCTCCACTAACAGCCTTCTTCCTCATCTTTTCTTCTTCATTGCCGAACCAATTCTCCTAAGCTCCCATCCATGGCCGTCCACCATGCAAGGGCAAAACCACCATCATCAAGCCATCAATCCTTCTAGGTTTCTTCACTAAAGTTGTTCTATACAACTTGGGCAGTAATTAGGGAGCAAAAATGTTAAGTTTTGGTGAGGTTTTGAAGAACTTCAAAAGTGGTAAGTGAGTGTTTTCAATTCTTGTTTCATTAAAAGTGTAACCAAGGTTGTGGGTAGTTGAATTATGGAAGAATTTTTTAAATTTGATGTTTTAATAGAGATGTACATTTTGGCAGCCATGAAAATTCAGTATATGTAGCTTATTTTTACTTGTTTATAGTTGTCTAAGATGTTGTTATTGATGGTAGCATGGATATGTGTATAGTGGTTTGGAATTGGGTATGTAAATGGTGTATGTACATGTGGTTAAATGGTGTAAATGGACTTTAGAAAATTTTGTGTTATAGTGTGCATATTGAGAATGGTTACAAGCTATCCAAAATGACCAAAATGTGTTGTTAAATGTGTTAATGGTAAGGTACAAACCAGAATTGGCATGAATGAAGTAGTTTGGTAAGTGTTGAATATGTTATTGGTAAGTGATGAGAAGTGTGTAGTAGGACAGTGTGTGTTTTAGCTTAGAACCTTAAGTGTGTAACTCCAATTGGTATGAGACCAATTGGAGGTGAAACTAGGCACAAAATGTGCCAACTTTCATGAAGGAAGCTTACCAAAATTCTGCCTAGAAGGTGACTTAAAAAATGACCAAATCTGAATTAGTGACTTGAAAGCTTGAAAATTGACCATTTGGGCAGTAGTTAGTATTTTGACCATAACTTACTCAAAACAGGTCCAATTGATCTGAAATTTTTACCATGAATAGTGAGACATATATCTACAATTCTTATGAAGACACCAAAGCCTAGAAATAGCCAGAACCAAGCCAAATAGCTCGCACAAGTTTAGGTTTAAAAACTAGCCGAACCAAAAATGACCTAAAAATGACTCTAAAGTTATCATTTTGGTACATTCTGTCAAGCATTGGTAAATTGACCATAACTTGGTCTACACAACTCAGAATGACCTGAAATTTTACCTCACGTGCAATAAGACATAGACCTACAAGTTTGTAGTTTAGACCGAAACTCAAAAATCGAGGGAACTAGGTCATCCGGTTAGGTCAAATTAGTATACCGAAATCCGACAAATTGCAATAAAATGCAATATACATGAAAATGAATTTGGTAATATGTACCAACACTAAAAGGCTATAAAATATGATGTATTGGTAACATTAAACCTAATTCACCTAGAGTGCATCGAGGGTCAACATTTTAGGTTGACTAAGGAAAATACTAGAATTCAATAAATTAATTATTAAGCCTTATTGTTAGAGACAGTTTAAATAAGTACTGAAACACTTCAAATTGTGTTTTTCAGTTAGCAAAGACTCAGGGAAGGGGAAGGAAATACTGAGTCAGGGCCAAGAGACATTTATCAGAGGCTTGTGCTCAACAGTTATTTCTTTTGAATTTACAATTGAAATGAATTATGGCAAATTTTCTATTATTGTTTAAATTGTGAAAAATTGTCTTAATGATATTTGATGGATACTTATTGCTTGAAAAACATTGTAAAGGGTTTGAAACCACAGCTAACATGTATATTGATTGAATTCCTCGCTAGCTTGTTTAGTGGGATGAATTGACTTTGAATTCCCTCTCTGACTGAAGTGTTGAGGTGTGTGTCTGTTGAGGACGAATAGAATGAGTACTCATATTATTGCTAGCTAGCTATGTTATTCCTCACTAGCCATCGGCTTTTGGGATGAATTGGACTTTGGCAACATGATTAAGCTGTGTGTGTGATTTATTGATATTTATTGTGATATTGTAAAATGGAGTTTAAATTCTTTATGACATTCATTGTCTTTGAATTTAACTATGGTTTTAAGTATCCACTATTTATATGACTTATGATTTGTGATTTATAGTTGCATTTTGTTAATGTTGTGCACCACTGAGACATTAGCTCAGCGATAGCTTTTCATTGCTGTCGCAGGTACACAGACTGACAGGGCAGCAGATTACTGCTAGTGCTTCATTGAGAGTTCATCGGGTATATTGAGTATACCATATTTTGCATTTTGTATTGTAATGTATGTTCACTGTATGTATATATTGTTCTTGGTTTTGAGCAGTTGTAAATTAAAATTGTACATTGAAGTTGTAAACTAAAGTTGTAAATTATTTTGGCTTGTAAATATTATGATATATTTCTTTTATATCAGCTTTTGAAAACACTGAAAAATTGTTGTGGATTTGAGTTGGCAAATCTTGAGAAAACTTATTGTGTTGATTGAATATTGGAGTTTGAGGATTGAACAAAATATTTGAAGTGCTTTTTACAGGTTTTTGAAGAACTGTTTTATTCAAAATACAGATGGCACTCTGCCAAAATTTTTACAAAAATTATTAATACTTTAAATGTGTTATCTAGTTTCACTTCAGTTAAAAAAATTTGTAACACCTGTAAATAGTGCTCACCACTGTAAAAAAAAAAAGTAAGAAAATGTTTAAAATCTCTTGTAGTGTATTTAATGGATTATCAGTAGACGAAGTTGGTAATTCATTAGGTATACTACGAGATCATGTTATGCCTTACTGAGGGGTAGGGTGTGACAAGAATTCTCAGTCAACAAATGGGCAGAAGCAAATCTTGACTTCCAAGGGATCAGGTTCTCATTTTGGCATTCCAACTGATTTAGAGGAAGATAACTCTAACGTAGGAGCTCCTAAAGCTGATAAGGAGAAAGATAAGGAACAGAGGGAGCCGAATCTTAATTCTCAATTTCAAACGAGATGGCCCACCCGACGACCTCACCCACCCCACAACCTCGTAAGAGAAACCCTGCTGGTCCAAATAAGGTGTTGGATGTTAGGCCTTCTCATTCCAGCCCACGTGCGGTAAATGCTTCTCATGTCTTTGATCAAGCCCAGTGTTCTAGTCCAACGACTACATTGATTTGGACAAACCTGAGGAAAAGTCTTCTTAGTTTGCATAAGGTTGGGTTGGCTTTGGGACAACATTCAGTTGTAAAACTCTAATAGGAGGGCCCTGTCTTTAATGGACAACTGAACCCGATCCTTCAGTAACCTCTGGTGGATCCGCCACCTGACCAGACTTATAATTGGCCTACTAGCTATGTTGATATGGATGATGACAAAATTGTTTCATCCGATGATGATGGATTTTCCTCGGCGAAAGAAGACACGAGGAGAGGTCGCATTCTAGACCAGGAGAGGGTTGTGGACCCTTACCAAGAAGACTAATTTTCATCCTTTTTTTTTTCTATCTCATTGATGTCATTTATATTGATTTGGAACTGCCAGGGAGCAGCAAATTCTTCTTTTTCTCGAGTTTGTAAAGTATGGATTCACGTTCAAAAGCCTGTTATTTGTGTGCTTATTGAATCGAGGGTTAGTGGTAATATGGATGATCGTATTATTATGAGACTTGGTTTTCGGTGCTCTTACAGAGTGGAATGCATTGGTTTCTCGGGTGGTATATGGCTTATTTGGGATCACACTATGGTGTCTGTGGAGATGGTCTAGCAGCATTTTCAATGTAATTCATGCTCGTGTTCATTTAAATAGTGGTGGTGGTTTTTTGTTCAGTGCTATATAAGCTAATCCTCAGCATGGTGCTCATCTCATTTTATGGGATGCTCTCTCGAATGTTGCTTGTTCCTAAGCCTTGGTTAATAGCGAGGGACTTCAACTTTATTGCTTATGCTTTTGAGAAACATGGAGGAGTCGCTGCTAGCTCTTCTCGCTGTAGGAAGTTTCGTGATTGGGTTGAATATTGTCAGTTGGACTCAAGCTTTATAGGGCCGCATTTTACATGGAAGCAAGGTGAAGTTAAAGAGCGCTTGGATCGTGTGCTTTGCAATGTTGACTAGAGATTGAAGTTTATTGATGCCAAGGTTCATCATCTCCATAGATTAGCTTCTGATCACTGTCCTCTGCTGATAAAAATCTTGTGTTTGGTCTCTGGGGTGCCACAAAATAATCAATTTTATTTCCTAAATGCTTAGTTGTCTGATGATCATTTTGATTCAGTAATTAGTGGTTCTTGGGCACTTTCATCTAATATTACTACTAATATTTCTAATTTTATTTTTATGGCTTAAAAATGGAATAGAGACGTCTTTGGTGGTATTCGACAGAGAAAAGCTAAACTGACTAAACGTAGATTGGGGGTGGAGCATGCTCTTGGTATCCATCCTCATTCTTAATATCTCTTGGATGTAGAAGCGCATTTGAAAGAGGAATTCGATCTTATCGTAAAACAAGAAGAGATTTTCTAGTTTCAGAAATTCAGGGCATAATGGATTAATAACGGGGACAGAAATACCAAATATTTTCATGCTTTAACAGTTGCCTGGCAAAAGTGGAATCGTATTATGGTGCTTAAAAATGAGTTAGGCAAGTGGTGCAGTTAACCACCGTTTCTAAAACAAATGGCGATTGATTTTTTTGCAAATCTTTATATTGAACCGGACCCTTACAGACTGCTTTTTTCTGTGCGAGGTTGGTTTTTTCCTCTCTCTAGTGCTCATATTCAAAGTATGGCAAGAATCCCGACTGCCTTGGATGTAAAGCAAGCTATTTTTGTTATGGGCCCCTACAGAGCTCTGGGACCTGATAAGATTTCCCCTGTTTTCTATCAGCGTTTTTGGTCAATAGTATTGGTATAAGTTGTTAACTGGGTCCAATAGTCTTGGATGAATGGTTCTTTTTAGTCTCTTCTGAACCCCACAAATATGGTGCTTACACCTAAATTAGAAACTTCTGAAACCTTTAGTCACTTCCGGCTGATAAGCTTGTGTAACGTCCTTTATAAAGTGCTCTCCAAGTTGCTAGCTAACAAAATCAAACCCTGTATGCCCATATTGATAGGAGAAGAGTAGTGTAGCTTTGTTCCAGGACATCACATCACTAATAATATTATCCTTATGCAGGAAGCGGTTCAGTCCATGGAGAAGATGAAAGGGAGAAAGGGATATATGGCTTTTAAAATTAATCTTGCTAAAGCTTATGATAAGTTGAGCTGGTCATTTGTTTTTGATACTCTTCAGGATGCTAGTTTTTCGTCACCCATTGTTAATATGATAATGTTTTGCATCACTTTAGCTAGCTTCCAAGTGCTCTGGAATGGGAAGCCTTCTTTCGAGCGGTGTGAGGCAGGGATGTCCGCTTTTGCCCTATATTTTTGTGTTATGCATTGAGAGATTATAGCACAGTCTATAAGAAATGCATTGAATGTTGGCAGATGGAAGGGTCTAAAATTGAGCAGGTTTGGTCCTGTGCTCATGCATCTTTTTTTCATCGATGACATGATTCTTTTTGCGGAAGTGAACCTGGATCAGGTGGGAGTGATTCAGGAGGTGCTAAATGATTTCAGTGCATCTTTGGGTGAAATTGTTAATATTGAAAAGTCTACCATCTTCTTTTTGCGTAATTCTAGTTTGGATGCAAGAGGTTGTATTTCTCAAAATTTACACTTTGGGGTTGTGGAGACGGTTGGTAGATACCTGGGTGTTCCAATCTTGCATTCTAGGCTGGCACGTAATTCTTATGTACCGCTTATTGAACAAGTGACGAGTCGATTCAGTAAATGGAAGGGTTCGCTCTTGTCTATAGCTGGTCGGATTACCTTGGCAAAATCTGTTCTATGCACTTTGTCAGTTTACACTATGCAGTCTGCTTGGCTTCCTTCCTCTACTTGCTTAGAGACTGAACGAGTCATAAGGAATTTTATTTGGTGTTCCTCTTCTATGAGGAAGAAACCTTCTTTGGTTAGTTGGGATTGTGTTTGTTGCCCTAGATTAGCGGGCGGCCTGGGTACTCTCAAAATGAGAATAGTGAATAGAGCTTTGATAATGACACATGCCTGTAATGTCTTTTCAGGGCGTGATGATTTATGGATTTGAGTTTTACAGGGTAAGTATGTGAGTAGAGTTATTGGTATTCCCTCTGTTCTTAATGCGAGTAGAGGCACACCCGTTTGGCATGCTATTGCATCAGCATGGCCTCTTGTTCATTCCAACCTGTCATGGCTTGTTCGATGAGAAAACTCAGTCTTATTTTGGAAAGATATATGGGTTTTGGATCTTGCTCCTCTATTGAAGTTGGGTCCTCTTCAGTTTTCCAGAACTATAGATATTCCGTTAGTGAATGAGACTGTTGACAAGTTTGTTACAGCCTCAGGGGGGTGGGATTTTTCGTTATTTAGCTATTTACTCGACCCTGAGGTTGTTAAGAAGATTGCGACGATGCTTCCTTCTTGCCCCAATAGGGGTGATGATATTGTTGTTTGGGCTTCGGCTAAGGATGGCAAGTTTTCTATTAAATCTACGATCAGAGTTCTAGAAGAGGCACATAACTTCAGCTCTGATAAGGTCTGGGCTTGCCCATGGTCTTGGGAGGGTTTTGAGCGTATAAGAGTTTTTCTATGGCTTGCTCTTTATGAAAAGATCCTCACGAATGCCCAACGTTTTCACAATGGGATGACCCAGAATCCCAGTTATTTTGCTTGTGGTTTTAGCATGGAGGACATAATTCATACCCTACGGGATTGCCATGTTGCTAAACATATTTGGATAGGGTTGGTTAATCCTTCGCCGTGGCCTTCGTTTTTCTAGGGCAACATGAAGGAGTGGTTGTCAGTGAATGTGGAAAGAGACTTTGGGCAAACGAACTTGAGTTGAAGTCTAGTGTTTAATGTTGCGATTTGGTCTATTTGGAAATGGAGAAATGAACTGATTTTTAATAATTGTGGTGTCCCCATTGATCTGGGCTATGTCATTTTAACGAGGGTGATGGCAGTTATTCAAGCGAAGGATATGTATTCTCCAACATGTTCTCGTGCTTCTGAGATTATCCCAATTTCCTGGCTTCCTCCGCCAGCTGATTACTTTAAGGTCAACAGTGATGGTAGTGTTCAACAGGATAGCAGCGCTTGTGGAGGTTTGATTAGGAATTTTGCTAGATAGTAGGTGTCGGGTTTTTATTGTAATCTTGATTATTATGATGTTTTTAGCTTACAACTATAGGGGATTCTTCATGGTCTTCGGCTTGCATCGGAGCTTGGTGTACGGAAGGTTATTTTTGAAGTTGATAATCAAGTAGTTTGTCAAGCTATTTCAAGCGGGAAGGAGATCTTTTCTTTTCATGGACCTCTTATTGAAGCTATTAGGGAGCTTATAGGCAGGCACAGTTTGGTTTTGCTCAAGCACGTCCTTTGGAAAGCTAACGGGTGTGCTGATTTTCTTATTAATCAGGCTCATTCTTTGCAGATGGGAATCACAAGGCTGAGCTCTCCTCTAGCGGGCATTTTTCATCTTATTCGACATGATGCAGTGGATGGTATTTCTTATAGGCGTGTTATTATTTAATTTGGGGTTATTTTTCTCTTTTCTGTCAGGAAAAAAAAGATTTAATTGTTTAATTTGAAAAAATTAGTTAACAACTCTACAATCATATTATTGCATGCAAAATTAAAATTTTCACTCTACATACCCTAATCAGTAATATTTTAAAGCAAATAATATTTTATTTAAAAGCTATTCAATTACATTAAAAAAATTACATTTATAATTTTTTTATTATTATTACTTCCTAAAAATGAATTTAAAAAATTTATTTTTATTTTAAAAAATTATAAATTAATTTTTAAAAATTATATTTTATAATTAATTTTAATTAAAATTCAAATTCAAAATTTCACGCCCACTAATAATATTTTGATTTTTTTCTGAATTAAATCAACCGCAAAAAATCAAAACTTAAAAAAGCTGAATATGGAAGAAATTTTCAAAGATATTTCTCCTAATTAAAGAGAGAGAGAGAAAAAAAAAATCTAAGAGCTGAGGCGCTAAACCTATCCTTCGCGCTTCGTAAGCTGTAAAAATTTTATCGTCTTCTCCGAAGCCGAGCGAGCCAAAACGACGATGCAGTGCGCTACTTCGCTTCTCTGTCATTCAGCACTCGCACCTTCTCATCACTCTCTTCTTTTTCCTTTACGTCCCAGATTTTCTTCCACGGTCTTACCTTCTTCGCTTTCACATTTGCCCTTCAAGCCTCTCCATAGTTGCCTTTATGCTCTCTCTCCTCTACGCAGCACCGGTACTCTTTCCTTTCTCTCTCTATTGATTGCTTTTGTGTGTGTATTTTTCATGATTAGTGTAGTTTTTTGAACTTGTTCTTCTTACATCGGAGAAGTTAAGCCTGCTAAACTGAAGCACTTATAACTTGTTTTAATCTTTTGTGATTGGTTTGTGTAATTGGATTTTCATGCTGGTTCAGCTACTCAAGAGATTGTTGAAACTGCTAATAGTGGAGCAGGATTCGTTGAAGTTGGGTATATATCCAGTGTTCACGGGCTTCTAGGGGAAATTTGCGTTAAACCCAGTACTGATTTTCCCGAACTACGATTTTCCAAGGTAGTACTTGGCTGGAAAAAGAAATTTCGAACAAGTTCTTCAGCCTTTAGTTTTGGTTCATTGTTCTCGTGTTTTCGAGTTCAATTCTGTAATTATCATTATTATTATTATTATTATTTGTTAGCCTGGGAGAAGATGGCTAAGGAAGTCGGTTTCTGGCAAAGATATGATTGAAGAAGTTGAGCTGGTTGAGGGAAGAGGGCACCCTGGACGGAAGAGGTGGATACTTAGATTTGGGGGCATTGACACAGTGGAACAGGTGACCTGAGGAAAATGAGTTTATTGGTCAATGGTTTATGTCTTGCTTCACATTTTGCTTTTCTTTTTTTCAATTATCTATTTTTCATATGCATAATGTGTTGGGATGATTGTATACCATACCATCAAACACAAATAGCTTGTTCATTTGTTCAATGAACAGTTTGCTGGTGATATGTATCATGGCAAAATAACTTCTCCTTCTTTGAATACCTTGGAACTTTAGAAACATATGTTATACACATCATAAGGTTATGACTGGTTAATGTAATCCACTGGATTTTATATCATGCTGGGGAATATTCGATAAAAGTATGACCTGCCTTATGGAGAAATGATTTCTCGTGATATTCCAATAGGTTCTTTTGTTTTGCAAATTAAAATATAAGGGGTGTTTGGTTAGGGGAACAAACAATACAATGTAAAGGTTTGGAGAATAAGTATTCTGTAAGAATCTACTATGAAAATTGTTGTTTGTGTGGTGATTCTGGCAGATCTTAGTATAATGATAATGTGTATTTGTTTATATCATTCAAAAGTCCTAGGAACTAACTCAACTCAAAATAATGAATTTTACTGCATTATATAATTTCATGCATGTATGTTTATGAAAGTGAATTATTGATTGTTCAGGCCAGGCAACTTGTTGGGTCGACTCTTCTAGTTAGAGAAGAAGATAGGCCTGAGTTGGAAGAAGGAGAATTTTACACTCGGGATCTCGTTGGCATGAGAGTGATTCTTAAGGTTTGAACATTTTAAGGCATCATATCTTGTATTCAGCTAAGCAAATTTATTTTACTTTGTGCTTTTAAATATCTAAAACTCCTTAAATTTATGATTTATGCTTGCACTCGTTTTGGATTTGGGATGCAAAGAACTTGTACTATGCAGTATTTGATGACCACTGTCCTTATTCTACTCTTGTTACTTAACAGTCTCAGTTGACATTTTCCTGCACAGCTTTTAATATATTCTGGTTATCAGTGGTTTACATTCTGCTTCTCTTCTTCTTGAATAAAGTATGGCTGTTGCTTAAATTTTCTTGTCAATTGTCATATTTTTTTGGTTCATATTAGTAAATCCATTCCCTTCCCCACACCCCCCCCTCCTTTCTTTTTCCCCCTATTCCTCACTTCAATTATACTTCTCCTTTTCAGGAAACTGGTGACTGTGTGGGAACTGTCGTTAATGTTTTTGACAGTGGAGCAAGTGATCTTTTACAGGTTATGCTCTACCCATCTGTAGATGTGCTTGAGGGAGCTGAGAGGTCAATGCAAGCAAAAACAGGTCTATCTGGTTCCCTTGTGTGGGTACCATTTGTTGAAGCTATTGTTCCGGATGTTGATATGACTAGAAGAGAAATGTGGATTACACCTCCAAAAGGACTTCTTGAGTTAAACATACGCTCTGATGAGAGGTCCAAGAAAGAAAGACGCCAGATTGTGAGGCATACTCCTTTATAACTTGATTTATTAATTAACGAATAAAAGTAATTGACTTGTTAAAGTTCAAAATTTCTATATGACAATTAATTTTGTAGCAATGTTATATTTGACGATTTCCATTTTCATATTTCCCTCAGTATTAAAGAAATGGCTAGAGGTTGTTTAAAGCCCAAAATATTTTGTGTTTCTAGTCATATTGTTGGTGCTTTGAATAAACCCCTTTTTTTGTTTATCTATTTATTTATTCATTTATTTTGTTCTTTATTGATTTGACACTATTTATGAAGCACAAAAGAAATCATGTGCTCTTGCAACATTTATAAAGTTGGGTCTTGCTTCTTTTTTGTATCCATATATAGCTGGTTAGTTCCTGGTATATTTCAGCCTATGGGTTACTCTTTTATCTGTCTAAGAAAAGGAACCCATCTTTTCCTTTTCACTACATATATGCTATTGGTTAGATTATACATATAGGAACGTGACTATCATGTAAATTTTATATGTATTTCAATTAATGAAATGATTTTGGCTTAATTTTGATTTTTAAAATGGGATTAGAGGTGGAGAATGCATATGAAGGGGCATTAGGATAGATATTTAATTAATGCATGTCTGTTTGATATTTGTGTGCAGTGTTAGTTTGTGAATGACATTGTTACTGTGCATAAGCCTTTTGGATTGTTGGGGGTTGCATTTGTTCACTGATTTTCCGTAACTGAAGAGGAATATTGCCTGTTGAAACTGTGCATCTTAGTGGTGGGCTCCCTTTCCCTTTTTTTAAAGCAAACGTTTAAGCATACGATGCACTTTATGATACATTGCAGGAGTGGAAAGAAAGGAAAAAGTTTCAAAGACGCCTTATAGAAGCTAAAAAGAAATTGTGTGAAATGGAACAAAAACATGTGTTTGATGGATTAAGATATGGGGAAAAATCACAAAGGAGCTTACTGGCAGATCAGATAGTTGGTGTAAATTCCAAATTGCTTCAACAGGCATTGCAAAATATAGAGATGCCTTCCGAGAGGTATTTTTTAAAACTTAATATTTATGTATTTCTTGACATTTTGATTCATAGAGGAGTTGGAGAAAATGTGAATGCAGTTATTTGACCTTTCGATCCGATGCACTTTTTGAACCTGTTGAAGTCAACTTTTTCTGTAAAGCATTGAACTTGTAACCTTTGTTTATGATGTTGAAATGTAGAAAAAAATATTATGCCCCTGGTTTCAATATGTGTTGCATATATAACTGCTTTTTTTTTGAAGTGGGACCTTAAAATAAAAAAAAACATTTTCTTAAAAAACAGCTGGTCTTATTGTCTTTCTATTTTTGTCCATGTATGCTCTTAATTCTACCAATCTTGTACTGGATTTTCCTAAAACAATCCTAGGTTAGTTTATTAAGCATAAACTTCAATGGAAATGTTATATAGCTTCTCTTCCATTCTAGCTGGGCCAGATGGGTTTTCATATACTGTTGATCTGCTTGAATCAGATTGAGCTTAACTGAGTTAATCAGTGCTGCAAAAACCAAGCTAATAAAAAGTTCTTTGAAGCTATCAAAGAAATGCCTCACTCCCTGTGTTGGTGAAGAGAATGTGTTTGTAAATTTCCAAGAAAAAGGTGTCCATCTTTTGACTGAAGGCAAAGTGGGTATTGTGTTAGTTGTGAATGACTTCAAGAAGGGAAGTGGTGATAGCCCTGATGTTGTTGGCTCTAAAAGGACTGAGGATTCAACTTTTTCCTTGCTTCAGAAATTACTCTCAGATGATCAGAAATTTTTAAAGGTGTTTTGAATTCTTGAATTCCCATTTCTAAGGCTCTTCTTATTTACTATGATATGATGAGGAGTGAATGTTTTTCTTATCAGATGGATCAATCTGTATTGTTCTTGAAAAGTAAAAAAGAAATAGCAAGTAAATGGAGAATAAGATGAAATTTTTCTAAGGAAATCTTTTCTGGCATGAAGAAACTAATACTTTGCTAAATAGGGCAACAATTACATATTATTGTTTGCTTGCTTTAAAAATAATCACATTGGAAATAGCAAAACAATTGCCTGGATTATAGTAAATTTTCTGAAGTTAAATATGTGATACTTTTGACTTCAGCTACATTGTGATTAAAGCTTAGTGGAGTTTACAAATGTTCAAGAGTTTGAGCATGGTGCACTCTGTTCATTGTGAAACAATTTTTTCCTGTATTATTTGACTAACCATCTTTAGAGATTTTAAAAAACAGTCTGACAAAAACACTTATCTTTTGCAGATGGAAGACCGTGCATGTGTGCCTTTGCTTTTGGTTTGCCCAGTGCGAGAAATCCAGTCAGTGACAAGGCTGTTTTCAAATAATGGATACTTTGGGTTTGACACCAACAAGGTTAGTTTCAATGTTGAATTGTCACTTGGGACTCTTGCTCGCTTGTGCTTACTCATCAACACACACATGCATGCAGAGGCTTGAGACTCTTGAGTTTGATAACTCTGCTGGCGGTATTAAAGTTTGTTATGTAGCATCTTTTTTTTTTCCCTTGAATTTAGAGGATGCCATATACCATTATGGTATAGCACCGTTGGTAGTATCATGGTGAGACAATTGTATTGATAACCTTAGGGGTAAAACTAGTGTTCTGTGTCTTGATAGAATGGAAGCATTAGAATTTTATTTTAGAATTCAGCCTGGACTAATTGCTGTCTAGCCTAAAGTCTTCATTTAATGGTCTTTTCAACCAGAATGTTCATGGCTGAATCTAATGGTATGGACATCAGAGTTGATGTCCAAAGAAAAGTAGATTGCCGTCTTTGTAGCAGGTCAAACTTTTTGCTTCCTAGCAACTTGCATGCATGCAACAGCGTGTCCTTTCTTTGGCCTATTTGAAAGTGGAAACAATTGCAATTTTCCATAAATTTCTTGTTCTTTATGCTTGTGTTTTAAGTTTTTTAATCCTTACAGGTGTGGTTTTTGGAAGAAGAGAAGCTTCCAATTGTGAGTAGTCCTGAAGAAGAACAGACCAGGCATAAAATTTTGATGAAGTCGTCATGGGAAATATTGCAATCACCAATTGGATCTGGAGGGGTTATTAGCTTGCTTTCGTCACATAACTTTCCCGAGAATCTCAGCCAAGTGGGTGTGGAGTATATTGAGGTTAGATCCCTGTGTTTATGCACTTGGATCCCTGTGTTGACAAAATTAGCATAACAAAATCTGAACTTCTTGTTTCCAGGTTTGTAGTGTGAACCAAAATTATGTACTTGGGAATGCATCACTTGTTGGGTTTGTTCATTCATGCGGAGCAGAAATTGGGATCCAATTTGAAGATATGGAAAGTTCAGAAGAAAGTTTTGACATAATATTCTCCATAAGGTTTATGAAGAAGTTGATGCAACAGATGGATAAACTCCAATTCTTTCCGATCTTAAGGCCAAATTCCCATGTCAAGATGGTTGATAAAAAGTGGATTGATGTTGTCCCATCATCTCCAAACTCGTACCAATTTTATTGTTCAATTTACAGTTCCTTAAACACATGTCCGCTTGATAATATTTGCGTAATGGAAATAACTGAATGATTAGATTATATAAGTCTGTGTGTGTGTTGCTATTTAGGATCAAGTTTTGGGCAATATATATATATATATATATATATATATATATATATATATATATATATATATATATATATATTTTTTTTTTTTTGCGTGCGTGCGGGCGCGTGATCATTTGAAATATATGACAACTTCCTATAATATGGAGTATTCAATTTGTTAAAAATTTCTATTGCTTTTTATTATTTATTTATAAATTAATTAATTTAAAGAATTTAAAATTGGATTTTGTTTAGCTTATCTCGGGATAGCTTGATAATCAAATAAATTAAATTTTAATAATTTTTAGGTGATTTATCTTCAAATAAAAAAAAAAAAAAAAAAATATATATATATATATACATGTCTTAAAAAAAAATCAATTGTCAAGATCAAATATACATATATATATATATATATATATATATATATATATATATATATATATATATATATTTGTATATTTGATCTTGACAATTGATTTTTTTTTAAGACATGTGAGCCAGCCTCTGGTGATTGTAGGATCTCTAATGTCCCATGGGCTCGGCTGCACTTTATCCAAGTTCTGCATCTTACCATTAGCAATCAAGCTTCTAGCCGGCCCAACTAGCCTTATCGCCGAGAAAAGATCCGATGTTTCGCACGCCATCTTTCTAAATTAACCATCAATCCTCACCGTTCATCTGTCCTACCAAACACCTGATTTAATTTTATTTTTCTTATGCGACTGCAAGTAACATAGCTAATGCCCAATGCGAAGAAAAACCCTAATACACAAGGCCCTCTCGCTTATATATATAAAGTGCGAGTTAGACCTCACAATAGAAGCCTCGGCGGCGTACTAAACCTCTCAGCTTTCCGTAAGCTTGCCTCACTCTTACTCTCCTTGAGCTTCTCAGCACACGGTTTTAAGTTCCTCCCTATGTATGACAGAGGGTGATTGAATTTTTTTTGCAGGAGGTAAGTAAAAATGGCGGTGCCGTTGCTGTCGAAGAAGATCGTAAAGAAGAGGGTCAAGAAGTTCAAGAGGCCACAGAGTGACCGCAAGATCTCTGTCAAGGTGTATACTTGTTTGTTTCAGAAATAATCGTTTAAGAGCTTGGCTTAATCGAACATCAGTGTGCAGCTCTGTTTTTATTAGGGAAATGATGATATATATTGTCGCCCCAGTCTTACTTGCATATGTTGATGCAAGTTGGTGATTGACATTTTTATCTGATACCCAAGTCTTTCTTATATTTCTGTGTTTTTGTGTTTATAAACTTGTACCTAATGTTTTTGATTTTGATTTTGGTAACTGGTAAATTTAATATAATTTTTTGTTTTCCCAATTGGGTTTAGCCTTGATATGATGATAAGCCATTGACACACAGTCTCACTTGCATCTTTTGATGCAGTTTGGCAAGCCAAAGATCGACTATCTGATTCTCTTCAGGCTAAAAGAAATTTTAAATGAAAGTTTGTTCATGCATATGTTCATACGGAGTTGTCTGTGTCTCTCTTGATTTTCCAATCCTTGATGAGGGATATGATGATGCTTTTTGACACCCAGTCTTACTTCCATATCTTTACTGAATGTGGTGATAAAGATACCTTTTTGCTGATCCCTATTAGTTGTAATGAGATTTTTTTTTTTAATTTTTGTTTTGAACTAGTGCATTTATTGTCTTATTTGTTCTACGGTGGATATCAAGAATGTATTCGACACCCAGTGTTATCTCTTTGTGGAAGGTGGTGAGATCTTTTTTTATCTGATCCCATATAGCTAATGCTTCCTTATCTATCCTTTTCCTTTTTTTATTTTGGTGGTTTGGGTGGTGGTGGGGGTGTGTTGTGGTTAATCTCACAATCATTTGATATGTGCAACGAGGTGTGATGATACTTATCCACCATTTCTGCTATTGGATGATGAATATTATACATGCACTACCATCTGATCTCTGTTGCATATATGCCTAAACACTTGAATAGAATATTTTGTTTTGTTTCTATAAAAAAATATTTTCGTTGATATTTGATTCTTATATTGCAATCTATGATGCAATTTTTTTTTGGTTCTGATTTACTGTGATGATCATAAAAAATCACCATCTTTCGGCTGAGATTGCAAATTTTGATTTTAAGATATGTCATGTTTAGTTTGAGCATTCTGAGTATTTGCTTTGGCTTTTTTTACTAATTTGCCCATGGTATCTAATGTCTAGTCTTATATTTTCGCATAGCTGGGCATTTCGTTTAAAGGGCAGAAAAAAATTGTAAACAGGTCTTGCGACACAGTTAGCTGGTCTTCCATGAGCTTTCTGTTACTTTTTCCCTGCTTACATTCTCCTGTTCATATATATTTGAATCCTTGTTGATATTTTGCCTTCCTTTAGATTTTTCTTGGATCATTGGAAGAAACTTGAATCATGGATCTTACTCACAATTCTGTCACTCAATGCAAATATTAGATTGTTGTCCATAAACTTGTAATGGTGAAACTGTTCAAGACTGACAACATTTTGTCAAATACTGTTATGACAGACAAACTGGCGTAGACCGAAAGGTATTGATTCTAGAGTCCGAAGGAAGTTTAAGGGATGTACTCTGATGCCTAACATTGGCTATGGTTCGGACAAGAAGACTCGTCATTATCTTCCAAATGGCTTCAAGAAATTTGTCGTCCACAATGTCAAAGAACTTGAACTGTTGATGATGCATAACAGGTGAATTTTGGACTCTAGATTAGGGCTTTTGAAATAGAAAATTTATTTCCTGCATGCTTACAAGTGTTAATGTTCTTCCTTGTACTGTTTAGGACTTACTGTGCTGAAATTGCACATGATGTGTCAACAAGAAAGAGGAAAGAGATTGTGGAGCGAGCTGCCCAGTTAGATGTTGTTGTCACAAATAAGCTAGCTAGGTTGCGAAGCCAGGAGGACGAATGAGCTGAACCTAGATTAGGAGTGAGAACATCTAGTTTGCTAACCAGTTTTTGATATTTATTTATTTTTTTTTTTGGCAATCAACTTAATTTGGGTGATTAATAACCTTACGATGAAACTTGTTATTTATGAAGTGCTATAGAACCTCTTCTCACTAGCTTGTTTTGGTTCGCCCTGGATTCCACGATTAATCTTTTTTCAAGTGTCATGTTTGTAACAAGTAAAAGCAGACCTTCAGTTCTTTATTCCAGAATCAAGCAAATAGCAAACCCAAAACACTATCGAATGGTACCTCGTTTGACTAATCAGAATATAAATTGTTTAATAGGAATCGCCTGGTTAAACACAGTTTTGTTTTAGGTTATTTGCCTTAACAATACCTACTATCATAAGCAAGTAATTATAAGTTTTTCATGTATGCTTCCCGTAATAAGTAATTTATATAAGGTATTTTTAGGTTTTACTATGCTGCTGTATCGGAACAGTCTATTTAAATCAAATTAAATTAGAATGAATTGAAATTAAAATTGAAATAAAAGTTGAAAGAAATCTTGAAGTGAAAGTTCAGGTCTTTACTTTTTACCCCTAATAAATCAGAATTATTGATTTCAGATTGATTCTAAATTAAAATTGGCCGTGCTCATCGCAGATAAGATCGCCCATACTGTAGTTTCTGATTGGGTTGTATTTCGTAGCAATTTTATGTTGGTTTGCTATTACAAGGAGTAATAACAATGCAAAAGAAGCCCAATGCTTTTAGCCTAAAACCATGAAATTAGATCTCCGTCCATGATCAGCTTGCATGGAAGGAGGTGAAGGATGGTAACTTTTCGTGAGTTCTGCTTATTCTTTGCAATGTGTTGTTATTCTGTCTCTCTCAGTTTTACAGGTGATTTGGAAAATTAAGGTTGCCCAGAAAATTAAGATGTTCTTTTGGACTTTGTTTCATGGCAAATTGATGTCTAACAATAAAAGACATAAAAGAGGGTTTACCAATGACCCTAGTTTGTGTCCTTCGTGGGGCTGCGGATGAATTTCTTACTCATATTTTTAAGCGGTAATGCTAAAATCATATAGAGTATGGTGTGGGATGCTGACTCCCTAGTGAAGTTCCGCAGGATGTCTATGGTTGATTGGTTTTTGTATCAGAAGGAATTAATTCCTAGTAGGGTCTTTGATGCTTTCATCTGATCAAGTGCTCGGTATTACTTTATGGTGGCTATGGCGTTGGCGCTATGAGTCTGTTTTTCAGGGTATGAGTCCACTTCTGTCTTCAACATCCTCAAATCTCAGGTTCTGTCTTCTTTGGCTTGGGCTATTTCTATGTCCTCTACGTCCTCATCGAAGACTCTGATTTCTGTAAGATGGTTGCCTCCGGATGAAGGATGAATTAAGCTGACTCAAACGGTGTGTCGAAGGGTAATTTGGTCGGAGTGGTGTTCTTGGGGACCACAGTGGATTCTAGTTGGCTGGGTTTTGTATTCAGTTGGGCACATGTACCTCAATGCAGGATGAGTTTCAAGCTCTGCTGCAAGGGATGAAGATTACATATGGGCGTGTGTAAGTTGATTATTAAGCTAGATTCCAAGTCTGTCTTGCGGCTACTTTCAAATGATGATGAGGCTAATTTGCAGTATTCTAATCTTATTTAACAGTGTCGCAGTTTTCTTAGGTGGCAGTGGGAGGTGCGTTTGCATCATATTTATAGAGAGGCCAACCGAGTAGTCGACAAATTGGCTAATATAGCTATTGCTTCTTTTTTGGGTGTTCACTATTTTTCTTCACCTGATACGTTGGAGTTGATCGGCTGGGATATTCTAGGTCTTGCTCTTCCGAGAGTCATCTCCTCTCCTTTACGAGTGCTGGTCTTCTGGGGTGTCCTCCCCTCTTTTATATAAAAAAAATCTTCATCTCACTATTAACATTGTCTTGCTGTGAGATCAAAGCCTCTTGAACATGGTTAACATTATTATAGAGTAATTTGTCCAATATGGTATACATTATATATGCATAACTATAGGCTAATGCCTAGTTTTTCATTAATTCGAATTAATGGTGATATCAAAGCTCTTACCATAAAGCCAAGTAAATACGTTCTTTTAAATACATATATCGTTTATAGAGCCACAGGTTGCATGCAACCCTAATTGGTTATGCCATTTGGTTTGGCTCCATAAGTTAACGTCATAGTTTGTTACAGCAAATGATGAGTTCGAAGTGTAAAGCAAAGAAAAAGATCAGCCTACATATTCAGGCAATATATCACTTCTATTTAATATTTATTTATTTATTAACTTGGTGAAAATCTAAAATTACATATCTATGTCTCATATTAATATGTGATAGAAGTAATATGTCTCTTATATGAACTTGGATATTCCTCCTCCCATGAGCTACATTTTGAAGGTAAATTAAACTCGATCCATTTCATTAAGATGATATCAGAATCTCCCAACTAATATTTAGGCTTATTATAAGTGTTCATACCATAAATGTTTTGCTACATGAAAATGTTTATTAGATGTGAATTACTTATAATCAAATTTAGTGTTTGGGATAAACTATGTTATGTTAGATATAAATTTTGTTGTTGAGTTTATTATAGATTTTATTGATAAGTTTAACGCGATCTCTTAAATTTTAGTAAAATTTAATATTTAATCTTGCAAAATATATCTTATCCCCTATTTGTTATCACATAATCTATTAAAAATTAATTATTTTTCTTGCATGATGCAGGGATTATTTATTATTTTTTTTTAAATTAATTTATTCTGTATTTTTTATAATTTTTATTTTTATAATTATATTATAAAATTTCTTTATAATAAAATTTTTAATTAATTATATTTTTATTTAAAGTGTTAATAAGTAAATAATTTATTATTTTAAATATTTTTTAAATTAATTGACATATTCATATATCAATAAAATGATAAATAAAGTAAAAAAAAATTATGTCACGACGATTTTCGAAATATTATTATTAAAATTTTTAAGCTTTAATTAGGAGAAATATTTTTAAAATTAATTTTTTAAATTTTATGAATAATTTTTTATTAAATACTTATATATATATATTTATAAAATATACGTTTAAATTTATGAAAAATATTTTAGTGAATAATTATTTATATATATATATTAATATAATTTTTTTAAAAAATAATTCACCATTTTTTCAAATTAATCTAAAAATGATTATTTTTTTAAAGATATATAATCAATATGATAAAAATAAATTTTTAATATTTGAGATTATATTCTTAAGAGTTTTAAAATTCTTAAATTCTTAAAAGATATAATAAAAAGAATTTTAGATAATTATTATTTTTTTAAGATATAATTTTAATAGTTAAAATTTTAAAATATTTAAATAAGAAGTTAATATTTAATATGATAAGATAACTTTTATATTAAAAAAAAAAGAGGTTTTACAGCATAGCGATTGTGTGAGTATGAAACCATTTTGAAGAGAGAGAGAGAGAGAGAGAGATTGTGTGAGTAAAAAATTTATTTATTGTTTTTCTAAAAAAAAAAATACTGACTTTTGATATATATGTGCTCAATTTTTTGTCTTCTATATATTTAATTTTTTTTTTAAATTTTATTTTTAAAAAATAAAATTTATTTTCATAAAAACTGCTTCGAATAAATATATATAGAATCTGTGTTGGTTTGCTCTTGTGATTTTTTTTAATTGCTTACCATTGAAATTTTTTAATTTAAAATATTGAGAGTTTATATAATATTATTTATTTTACCGATTCAAATTTTAATATGAATATGAAATGGTCTCGATCACCGATCAACCTAAATTAATTTAAAATAACTCGATTTAATTTCATTATAATTTTAAAAAAAATATATTCACATTCTTAATGGATAGACACAATTAGTTAAAAAATATCATCCCAAATCTTTCTAAACATCTCGTGATCATTCCTATCTTGTAGTTTATATCCATTGCCATGCATAGCATTAGCATATAAATAAGGTTATCAGCAGCTTCATTTCAGCAATTCACAAGTCAGAGAAAAGCACACGCACACACAATGGCCAAAACTTTTACTTTGCTTTCTCTTACTGTTAGCGTAGCTTTCTTAGCTATTTGCACTGCTAGAAGGCCTCCATTGGTCAGTGATGTACCTGTTAATTACACCCATGTGTGTGAACCTTCAAGGTTTGCTAAACAAGGTCTGGACATTGCTGAATTTGGCTACTGTGACACTTCCCAATCTTTTGAGAAGAGGGCAAAGGATCTAATAGACAGGATGACCTTAGAGGAAAAGGTGCTACAGTTGGGAAATTCTGCTGATGGTGCGTCTAAAATAGGGCTGCCACCTTATGAATGGTGGTCTGAGGCCTTGCATGGTGTCTCCGACACTGGTCCAGGGACAAACTTTGATGAAGTAGTTCCTGGTGCAACAAGTTTTCCTACAGTTTTACTCACAACTGCATCTTTTAACCAATCTCTCTGGAAAAGAATTGGCGAGGTACTCATCAAATATTCAATAAACCACCTTGATTTTGCATATATTAGAAACAAATTCAATCTTCAAACTTCAAGTCTTGAAGTTAAAGGTTCAATTTATTTTGTATTATTTCTGTGTGTGATATTTATCTCTAAGTTGATATGCTAACATGCAAGAATTAAAACTTGGTGTAGGTTGTTTCGTCAGAAGCCAGAGCAATGTACAACTTGGGAAAATCTGGATTAACGTTTTGGAGCCCAAACATAAACGTAGCAAGGGATCCCAGATGGGGAAGAATTCTTGAGACACCAGGAGAAGATCCGTTTGTTGTCGGTACATATGGTGCTATTTATGTAAGAGCATTGCAAGATGTTGAAGGAACACTAAACACCACAGACTTGAACTCTAGACCTCTCAAAGTTGCTGCTTGCTGTAAGCATTACACTGCTTATGATATTGAAGACTGGTTGGGGGTGGATCGATTTCATTTCGATGCAAGGGTAAAAAAATTTTTAAAAGAACCTACTTTTAGCTTCAATATTTAGTAATGTTAGTCTAAAAGTAATTTTTTTTTTCTTTTGATTGTTCGAAGGTGACTGAGCAAGATATGTTGGAGACATTTCAGCGACCTTTTGAAATGTGTGTTAGAGATGGTGATGCTAGTAGTGCTATGTGCTCATTTAACCGTGTTAATGGCATCCCTGTTTGTGCTGATAAAACACTTTTACAAGACAAAATTAGAGGACAATGGGATCTTCACGGGTATATTTTTATATTTTTATTTTGTTATGCTCCTGAACTGAATTATTGACTTGATTGAGCTATGTTCACTTATGGCATCAATTTCTTTTGCAGATACATAGTTTCAGATTGTGATTCAATTGAGGTGATGGTTCATGGCCAAAAATGGCTTGGGGACACACAAGAGGATGCCGTTTCTCAAGTTTTAAAGGCAGGCAAGTGTTACAGTCTTCTATGGAAAAAGGCTATTTTTTTTTAAATATTTTTTAATTTTATCTTTTCTTTTAATATTAGAGCCAACTATATATTTTGATTGTTGGGAAATTATTCATGGAATTGTTCAGGATTGGATCTTGACTGCGGAGACTATTATCCCAAGTATCTAAAGAGTGCATTGATGCAAGGACAAATTAGTGAAGCTGAGATTGACAGATCACTAAAATATATTTATGTTGTCCTAATGAGGCTAGGATACTTTGATGGAAGTCCTTTCAGTTCGCTTGGCAAGAAGGATATTTGCTCCAATGAAAATATTGAGTTAGCAGCTGAAGCAGCTAGAGAAGGAATTGTTCTCCTAAAAAATAATGGAACTTTGCCCTTGAATTCTTCCAAGTTGAAGAAACTTGCCGTAATTGGACCACATGCCAATGCTACGAAAGCAATGATTGGAAATTATGCAGGTTTTAATAACTTAATTACCCCATATTTATTAGTTAGATGAACAATAGCTGTTGGCAATATTGTTTGTAAAAGTTGTTCATGTTCTTAGATTGATATGTACAGGTATTCCTTGCCGGTATGTTTCTCCAATTGAAGGCTTCTCAGCATTTGCAGAAGTGACATACGAAATGGGATGTGCAGATGTTGCTTGTAAAAATGACAGTTTGATCTTTCCAGCAATGGAAGCTGCACGTGAAGCAGATGCCACTATATTATTGGTGGGTTTGGACTTGTCTGTTGAAGCTGAAGGCAGGGACAGAGTGGATCTCCTCCTCCCAGGTTACCAAACTCAATTGATCAACCAAGTTGCTAAAGCCTCTAAAGGTCCAGTGATCCTTGTAATTATGGCAGCGGGTTGTGTTGATATCTCTTTTGCCAAGAATAATGAACTGATCCAAGCCATCTTGTGGGCTGGATACCCTGGCCAAGAAGGTGGTCGAGCTATTGCAGATATTGTTTTTGGAAAACACAATCCTGGTAAGAATCTCATTTTATTGTAGCTTTTCAATAAAGAAAAAGTGCTCTCCTTCCATAAATAGTATGAATGTTTATCATTTGGATTTCTCTTGTCAGGTGGAAGATTGCCACTTACATGGTATAAGGCTGAATATGTTGATGCGGTACCCATGACATCCATGTCACTAAGGCCAGTTGATGAGTTTGGCTACCCTGGAAGGACATACAAATTCTTCAATGGCTCAACAGTGTACCCATTTGGCTATGGACTAAGCTATACGAATTTCAGCTACAAGACAACACCCTCAAAGACTACGCTTAAGATCAAATTGAACAAGTACCAGCACTGCAACAACTTGAACTATACCAATTATGATGACAAGCCATACTGCCCTGCTGTTTTGGTTGAGGACTTAAGTTGTGAACATGAGTTCGGACTTGAGGCCACAGTTGAAAATGCAGGGAAAATGGATGGAAGTGAAGTTGTAATGGTCTACTCCAAGCCTCCAACGGGAATTACTGGGACTCACGCCAAGCAAGTGATTGGATTTGAAAGGGTATTTGTTCCAGCAGGAGGGAAAAAGAATGTTAAGTTTACATTTAATGCTTGTAAGAGCTTAGCAATTGTGGATGGAAGAGGCAACAAAGTTTTGCCATCTGGTTTGCACACAATCAAGGTGGGAAATGCTGATGTCTCATTTTTGGTTGAAGTGCAGTTTTATCAGTAGTGGGTTAGCATTTCTCTAATTGGGGATGGGCCTAGTAATTATTAGTTTATTATATGTATTATGAGTTTATTACATGTATGCTTCCCACAATAAGTAATTCATACAAGGTATTTTCAGATTCTAGTATATTGCTGTATAGCAACCGGTCTATTCAAATCAAATTAAAATAGAATGAACTAAAATTAAAATTGAAAACAAAACTCATATCATAATCGAAATTGAAACCTTGAAGTGAAATAACTTTAATGATTGATTCAGAGATTATTTATACTTTATACACATAATAATTCAGAATTATTTATTTCATATCGATTCTAAACTGAAATAAGCCGTGCTCATTGTAGATAAGATCACTTAAATCTTAGTTTCTGGTTGGCTTGTATTTTGTAGCATCTTTATGTTGGATTGCTATAACAAGGAATAATAAGAATTCAAAAGGCGCCCAATGCTTTTAGCTTGCTATTTCGGCTTTTAGCCTAAAACCATGAAATTAGATCTCCATCTCATGATCAACTTGCATGGAAGGAGGCGAACGATGTTAACTTTTCGGTGAGTTCTGCTTTTTCTTTGCAATGTGGGAGTCATTCTGCCTCACTCGAATTTGACAGATGATTTGGAAAATTAAAGTTGCCCCGAAAATTAAGATGTTATTTTGGACTTTGTTTTATGGCAAATTGATGTCTAACAATGAATGACATAAAAGAGGGTTTACCAATGATCCTGGTTTGTGTCCTTTGTGGGGCTGTGGATGAATCTCTTGCTCATATTTTTAGAGATTGTGGAAATGCAAATGGGACGCTGAATCCCTAGTGAAGTTCCGCATGTTGGAATATAAAGAGTTCGACGTTAGTGAGTAATAGAAAAAGAAATGAATTTACAAAGATGGTGACCATAAAGGTATAATGGCTTAGGTCATTTTAACAGCAAGTGCTGCCTAGTATCAGAATCACATGGCTTAACAGCCCAAAAAAAAAATCCTAAGAACCCATTGGGGAGGAAAAGCCTAACTTAAAAAAAAAAAGCTTAAAAAATGAGAAAAAAAAATTAAAAATGCTAGAGTTGGGAGAACTAAAAAATGAGCGTTGGAACATAAAGAGTAGTCCCACATCAGTGGGTAATAGAAAAAGAAATGGATTTATAAAGATGATGCCCTAACGGCTTTGGTCATTTTAACAAGAATTGGTGCCCTTCAAACTCAATTAGATAATTGAGTATAAATCCACACTCCTCAAATCTCAAGTTCTGTCTTCTATGGCTTGGGCTGTTTCTATATCCTCTGTGTCCTCATCGAAGACTGTGGGATGGTTGTCTCCGGATGAAGGATGGATTAAGCTAAACCCTAGATGGTGTGTAGAAGGGTAATTTGGTTAGAATGGTTTTCTTTGGGACCATAGAGGTGTCTGGTTGGCTGGGTTTTGTATTCGGTTGGGCACTTGTACCTCAATGCAGGCCGAGTTTCAAAGCTCTGCTACGAGGGATGAAGCTTACATATGGGTGTGCCTAAGCTGAATGTTAAGCTGGATTCCAAATCTGTCTTGCAACTGCTTTCCAATGTGATGAGGCTAATTTGCAGTATTCTAACCTTATTTGTTAGTGTCATCGTTTTCTTAGGTGGCAGTGGGAGGTGCCTTTGCATCATATTTATAGAGAGGCCAATAGAGTAGCTGACAAACTGGATAATATGGCTATTGCTTCTTCTCTGGGCGTTCACTGTTTTTCTGATATGTTGGAGTTGTTCAGCTGGGATATTCTAGGTCTTGCTCTTCCGAGAATCATCTCCTCTCCTTCATGAATGCTGGTCTTCTGAGGTGTCCTCCCCTCCTTTGTATAAAAAAAAAAAAAAAAATCTCCATCTCACTATTAACATTGTCTTTCTGTGAGATTAAAGCCTAGAACATGGTTAACATTATTGTAGAGTAATTTGTCCAATATGGTATACATTATATTTGCATAACTATAGGCTAATACCCAGTTTTCCATCAATTCGAATTAATAGTGATATCAGATCTTCTACCATAATGCCAAGCAAATACGTTCCTTTAGATACGTATATCGTTTGTAGAGCCATAGGCTGCATGCAATCCCAATTGGTTATGCCATTTGGTTTGGCTCTATAACTTAACGTTATAGTTTGTTACAACAACTGATGAGTTCGAAGTGTAAAGCAAAGAAAATTAGAAAAAGATCAGTCTACGTATTAAAACTATATATCACTTCTATTTAATATTTATTTATTAACTTGGTGAAATTTTGAAATTGCATGTTAATATCTTATATTGATTTGTGATAAGAGCATTATATATCTTATATGAACTTGGACACTCCTTTCATGAGCTACATTTTAGAGATGTTAAGCCGGACTCATTTCATGTCATAAGTGTTCTACTACATGAAAATGTTTATTAAGTGTAAATTACTTACAATTAAATTTGACTTTTGGGATAAGCTACATCATATTATATACAAATTTTGTTGATGAGTTTAACATTATCTCTTAAATTTTAATTAAATGCAATATTTGATCTTGCAAAATATATCCTATCCCTCTTTGTTTTTTAGCCTATAATCCGTTAATAATTGATCATTTTGCCCGCTTGATGTGGATTATTTATTATTTTATTTTTTTAAAACTAATTTATTATGTTTTTTTTTATATTTTTTATTTTCACAATTATATTATAAAATTTTATTATGACAAAATTTTTAATTAATTATAATTTTATTTGAAGTGTTAATAAGTAAATAACTTATTATTTTTATTTTTTTTTAAATTAATTGACATAGTCATATATCAATAAAATGATAAATAAAGTAGGAAAAAATTTTATGCCATAATGATTTTTGAAATATCATTATTAAAATTTTTAAACTTTAATTATGAGAAATATTTTTAAAATTTAATTTTTAAAATTTTATGAATAATTTCTATTATATATATATATATATATATATACATATATATATATATATATATATATTTTATAAATTTAAACATATATTTTATAAACATTTCTTTTATATATATATAAAAGAAATGTTTATAAAATATATGTTTAAATTTATAAAAAATTTTAGTGAATAATTATTTAAATATATATATTAATATAATTTTTAAAAAATAATTTACTATTTTTCTAAATTTGTCTAAAATTATTATTTTTAGAGATATATAATCAATATGATAAATATAATTTTATAATATTTGAGATTGTATCCTTAAGAGTTTTAAAATTCTTAAATTTTAAAATATATAACAAAAAGAATTTTAGATAATTATTATTTTTTATAAGATATAATTTTAATAGTTGAAATTTCAAAACATTTAAATAAGAAGTTGATATTTAATATGACAAGTTAATTTTTATATAAAAAATAAAAAATTAAAAAAAAAAGATTTTTTACATGACAATTTTTTAAGCCTCCTGATTAATATAGATGGCACAATATGATAAAACCATTTTGGAGGCTCACCTTTTATATATATATATATATATATATATATATATATATATATATATATATATATATATATATATATATATTGCGAGTTTTGATATATATGTTCTCAATTTTTGGTATATATTTAATTGTTTTCAAATTTTTATTTTATAAAATAAAAAATATTTTTTTTAAACTACTTTTAATAACAATATATAGAATCCGTGTAGGTTTGCTCTTGCGGTTGTTTTTTTTTTTAATTGCTTTCCGTTAAAATTTTTTAATTTAAAAAGTTGAGAATTTATATAATAATATTTATTTTATCAGCTCAAATTTCAATATGAACATTAAATAAATAAAATTAATTTTTAAAAAATATTTTATATTTAAATCTGAAATGATCCTCAATCACCAATCAATTTAAATTAATTTAAAGTAACTCAATTTAATTTCATTATAATTTAAAAAAAAAAACTCGCATTCTAAAGAGATCATATTTATTTAATAAAATAAATTAACAATAATATAAAAATTAATAGACACATGTTAATAAAAAAACATAAAGCAATAGTCTTGCTTCACATTTCTGCTTTTCTTTTTTTCAATTATCTATTTTTACATATGCATAATGTGTTGGGATGATTGTATACCGTACCATGAACACAGATAGCTTGTTCATTTGTTCAATGAACAGTTTGCTGGTGATATGTATCATGGCAAAATAACTTCTCCTTGTTTGAATACCTTGGAACTTTAGAAACATATGTTATACACATCATAAGGTTATGACTTGTTAATGTAATCCAGTGGATTGTTTATCATGCTGGGGAATATTCGATAAAAGTATGAGCTGCCTTATCGAGAAATGATTCCTTGTGATATTCCAATAGGTTCTTTTGTTTTGCAAATTAAAATATAAGGGCTGTTTGGTTAGGGAAACAAACAATACAATGTAAAGGTTTGGAGAATAAGTATTCTGTAAGAATCTACTATGAAAATTGTTGTTGTTTATGTGGTGTTTCTGGCAGATCTTAGTATAATGATAACGTGTCTTTCTTTATATCATTAAAAGTCTTAGGAACTAACTCAACTCAAAATAATGAATTTTATTGCATTATATAATTTCACGCATGTATGTTTATGAAAGTGAATTATTGTTTGTTCAGGCCAGGCAACTTGTTGGGTCGACTCTTCCAGTTGGAGAAGAAGATAGGCCAGAGTTGGAAGGAGAATTTTACACTCGTGATCTCGTTGGCTTGAGAGTGATTCTTAAGTTTTGAACATTTTAAGGCATCATATCTTGTATTCAGCTAAGCAAATTTATTTTACTTTGTGCTTTTAAATATCTGAAACTCCTTAAATTTATGATTTATGCTTGCACTCATTTTTTATTTGGGATGCAAAGAACTTATACTGTGCGGTATTTGAAGACCACTGTCTTTATTCTTCTCTTGTTACTTAACAGTCTCAGTTGCCATTTTCATGCACAGCTATTAATGTATTCTGGTTATCAGTGGTTTACATTCTGCTTCTCTTCTTCTTAAATAAAGTATGGCTGTTTCTTAAGTATTCTTGTCAATTGTCTTATTTTTTTTGGTTCATGTTGGTAAATCAACAACAACAAACCCCCCCAACACACCCCAACCCCCACCCCGCCCCGCGCCCCCGCCGCCCCCCCCCCCAACCCCTTTTCCTTTCCCCCTATTCCTCACTTTAATTGTACTTCTCCTTTTCAGGAAACTGGTGACTGTGTGGGAACTGCCCTTAATGTTTTTGACAGTGGAGCAAGTGATCTTTTACAGGTCATGCTCTACCCATCTGTAGATGTGCTTGAGGGAGCTGAGAGGTCAATGCAAGCAGAAACAGGTCCATCTGGTTCCCTTGTGTAGGCACCATAAGCAAGTAATTATAAGGTTTTCATGTATACTTCCCGCAATAAGTAATTAATATAAGGTATTTTTAGGTTTTACCATGCTGCTGTATAGGAACAGTCTATTTAAATAAAGTTAAACTGGAATGAATTGAAATTAAAATTGAAATTAAAATTGAAATCTTGAAGTGAAAGAACTTTAAGGATTGACTCAGGTCTTTACTTTATACCCCTAATAAATTAGAATTATTGATTTCATATTGATTCTAAATTGAAATTGGCCGTGCCCGTAGATAAGATCGCCCGTACTGTAGTTTCTGATTGGGTTGTATTTCGTAGCAATTTTATGTTGGATTGCTATTATAAGGAGTAATAACAATACACAAGAAGCCCAATCCTTTTAGCCTAAAACCATGAAATTAGATCTCCGTCCCATGATCAGCTTGCATGGAAGGAGGTGAAGGATGGTAACTTTTCGTGAGTTCTGCTTATTCTTTGCCATGTGTTGTTATTCTCTCTCTCAGTTTGACAGGTGATTTGGAAAATTAAGGTTGCCCAGAAAATTAAGATGTTCTTTTGGACTTTGTTTCATGGCAAATTGATGTCTAACAATAAAAGACATAAAAGAGGGTTTACCAATGACCCTAGTTTGTGTCCTTCGTGGGGCTGCGGATGAATTTCTTACTCATATTTTTAAGTGGTAATGCTAAAATCATATAGAGTATGGTGTGGGATGCTGACTCCCTAGTGAAGTTCCGCAGGATGTCTATGGTTGATTGGTTTTTGTATCAGAAGGAATTAATTCCTAGTAGGGTCTTTGATGCTTTCATCTGATCAAGTGCTCGTTATGGTGGCTATGGCGTTGGCGCTATGAGTCTGTTTTTCAGGGTATGAGTCCACTTCTGTATTCAACATCCTCAAATCTCAGGTTCTGTCTTCTTTGGCTTGGGGTATTTCTATGTCCTCTACGTCCTCATCGAAGACTGTGATTTCTGTAAGATGGTTGCCTCCGGATGAAGGATGAATTAAGCAGACTCAAACGGTGTGTCGAAGGGTAATTTGGTTGGAGTGGTGTTCTTGGGGACCATAGTGGATTCTTGTTGGCTGGGTTTTGTATTCAGTTGGGCACATGTACCTCAATGCAGGATGATGAGGCTAATTTGCAGTATTCTAATCTTATTTAACAGTGTCGTAGTTTTCTTAGGTGGCAGAGGGAGGCGCGCCCGCATCATATTTATAGAGAGGCCAACCGAGTAGTCGACAAATTGGCTAATATGGCTATTGCTTCTTTTCTGGGTGTTCACTATTTTTCTTCACCTGATACGTTGGAGTTGATCGGTTGGAATATTCTAGGTCTTGCTCTTTCGAGAGTCATCTCCTCTCCTTTATGAGTGCTGGTCTTCTGGGGTGTCCTCCCCTCCTTTATATATATATATATAAAAAAAAAAATCTTCATCTCACTATTAACATTGTCTTGCTGTGAGATCAAAGCCTAGAACATGGTTAACATTATTATAGAGTAATTTGTCCAATATGGTATACATTATATATGCATAACTATAGGCTAATACCTAGTTTTTCATCAATTCGAATTAATGGTGATATCAAAGCTCCTACCATAAAGCCAAGTAAATACGTTCCTTTAGATACATATATCGTTTATAGAGCCACGGGTTGCATGCAACCCTAATTGGTTATGCCATTTGGTTTGGCTCCATAAGTTAACGTCATAGTTTGTTCCAGCAAATGATGAGTTCGAAGTGTAAAGCAAAGAAAAAGATCAGCCTACATATTCAGGGAATATATCACTTCTATTTAATATTTATTTATTTATTAACTCGGTGAAATTCTAAAATTGCATATTAATATCTCATATTAATAATGGATAGGAATAATATATCTCTTATATGAACTTGGACATTCTTCCTCCCATGAGCTATATTTTGAAGGTAAATTACGCTCGATTCATTTCATTAAGGTGATATTCTTCAACTAATATTTAGGCTTATTATAAGTGTTCTACATGAAAATGTTTATTAGATGGGAATTACTTATAATCAAATTTAGTGTTTGGAATAAACTACATTATGTTAGATATAGATTTTGTTGCTGAGTTTATTACAGATTTTGTTGACGAGTTTAATGCAATCTCTTAAATTTTAGTAAAATGCAATATTTAATCTTGCAAAATATATTTTATCCCTTGTTTGTTATCACATAATCAATTAATAATTAATTATTTTTCTTGCATGATGCGTGGATTATTTATCATTTTATTTTTTTAAATTAATTTATTCTGTATTTTTCATATTTTATATTTTTATAATTATATCACAAAATTTCTTTATAATAAAATTTTTAATTGATTATAATTTTATTTAAAGTGTTAATAAGTAAATAACTTATTATTTTAAATATTTTTTAAATTAATTGACATATTCATATGTCAATAAAATGATAAATAAAGTAAAAAAAAATTATGTCACAACGATTTTTGAAATATTATTATTAAAATTTTTAAGCTTTAATTAGGAGAAATATTTTTAAAATTAATTTTTTAAATTTTATGAATAATTTTTTATTAAATCTTATATATATATATTTATAAAATATATGTTTAAATTTGTAACACCCCTGATTTTTTATATATTATTATTGGGCTTCGTGTAGGTTTCCTCAATTCGCGGAAATTCGACAGTTGTCCGGATCTGTGAATTTCCGGCTAGACAGACCAGCTACCGGAAAAGTCTCCGAATTGGATCGAGGTTTTGGCTACCCCACCATTGTCAGGCATCCCGAGCGCGTTCCCGAAGTCGGAATCGGCAAAGGTAAACCCGAACCTTGCGTTTTCGTAATTTTCTAGTGCTTAAATAGAATTAAAAATCCATAAAATATTCGTGGTAGCTTAAAAAATTACGATTCTTTTTGCAATAGCTTAGTAATATTTCTAAGGACCGCGGGGCAGAGTTTTATAATTTTTAGAGCTTATTTGGGCAGTTTTTGCAAAAATGATCAATTATAAGGACTAAATTGAAATTTTACATATTGTGATGAATGATTGATTTGATGGGCCCAGGAGGGGCTGTGTGATGTGATTGAGTTGTGGATATATGGATTGTGGATATAGAAGTGTGTTTTGAGCCCTTTTGCAGGTTGGGTAGGTCCTAGGTATAGGGGAGACTCTGTCGGATTTTCGGCACGACTTAGGACGTATTGGGTCTTTTTTCTTGATTTGTATTGAGTCATTTGTATTAAAAAATTGTAATATAATTGTCAGGTGAGCCGGGACAGCCTTCTTCCTCCGCCCAGCCGCCACAGTGATTGCCGTCAAGTCTGTGAGTAAAATATTAATTTTAATTGTAATTTCGATATTATTATATGTCAGCATGCCCATGCATTACTTATATGCATATAATTATGTAGTTAAACTCTAGGCACGATTTATGTTGCATTGATAACTGTTAAAGTGCCATGAATGTTGTTGCGGTAATTTGGAGCAGTGTGCGTGCGTTGGCGTGCGTGTGATGTGGTGTGGACTATGGGTAGGACGGGTAGTCACGGCTTGAGTTCTTCGCTGGGACCCGATCCTTCGAGGGGTAGTCACGGCTTGAGTTCTTCGCTGGGACCCTCGATTTGGTTATTAAGTGGAAGTCCGAGCTGAGTTCTTCGCTGGCACCAGGTTGGATTTAAGAGAGCTGTATAGGGGATCAGCTCCCATATATTATGATTGATGTTACAGGGTGCGTGAGTGCTCCAAATTTACCTTTTTGATGTTATGATGTGAAAATGTTGTTGATGTTGCATTTCACTCTACAGGGTGCATTAGTTTTAGATAGTTATAGAGATTATGGTTAAAATTGATATTTTACTCTCTGAGTCGAACGCTCACTCCTGTTCAAAAATTTTTACAGGCCACATGAGGATATTTTATTCTGGGTTAACCTGCTTTTCTACTTCGCAGGTTGTTTATCAATATTTGTGTAATTTTATTTACTCCTAGAATTTCCGCATGTGTTAGAAGTATTTATTGATTATGGTCTGTAAACTAAATTATTATAGTTTGACCTGTAAACGTATAATGATATGCATGTTTGATGGATTGGATGAGGGAGCTGAGCTCCCATTTATTATTATGAGGATATGAGTATGTGGAGGGTGAGCTGAGCTCCCCAATTGAGTATTTATTGTGTTTACAGGTCGGGTGAGTCGAAAACTCCCCGTTGGAAAGTCCATTTTATGGTCGGACTCTGTCCGTTTGTTTTCTTGATACTGGGCCCAAATGGGCCTTAGAGTTGGGTTAATGAACAGTTAGGCTTACTACGGGCCTCGGGGGCTTTAGGCTGGCCTGTGTCCTAGTCTTGGTCCGGCCCATAGGTTGGGTCGTGACAAATGTGGTATCGAGCTTAGGCTCAGTTCATAGGGAAAAATTATCTAAGTGTTGGGAAGAGTCTACTAGGAGTCACATGCGGAGTATAGGATTCTGTTTCGTCTTTTCCTGTAATTCTTTGTTTCTAGATTCTACGTTATACCTCGGGAAATATAAGATTACCTCAGTTAGTGTCTTGATTTTCGTGGAGTACACAGAAATGTGAAATAGAGTTAGTAGACATGTGAGATCTATCATGAGGATACGTACTCCAAGAAATGTTATATTTTTGTCAGTATGGGTTTAAATGGTGTGCCCATTTCGTGTAAGACACGAGTACATAAAAGTGAGTCTTAAAAGTATAGTTGCCCTAGATAAGGATGTGGATACCACTACTGGCAGTCATCAGTAGATGACCCAAATGTAATAAGTTTGTGATAATAGAAGATTCGGAGAGATAAGAAATTAGGAGACCTAGCTGTCAAGGCGTATCGTAGTAACTATACAATGTTCTCGATGTATGCGCTCTGTAGTCGCAGATTCTGATGCGACATGAGATTATTGTGTAGAGCTGCGTGCATCCCGTGGTGCTCCATAATGAGGTTGTTTGAGATGGCTTCTGTTTTGGTACAGTTATGCCAGAACAGAGTTCTATATTTGCAGAGGAGTTGGGAACTCCTGGCTAAGAGTCTAGAGTTAGAATATTGAAAGGTCACAGTTGGGTGATAACTAGAGTCAGTGACTCAGTTACCCCAGCATGAGCTAGAGTTACATCAAGAGTTGCCATCGGACTGCAGGTTTGGACTAGTTGCAAAGTAAAGGTGACACTTATAGAGTGAGAATAGTATACCTTGTGTGTATCAGTATGGAATAAAGTACAACTCTACTACCTAGAGAAGGTCGAAACTATGAATTGATGATTTATAGAGCTATGATATGATAAAAGAGTCATTAACTTGACATGGTTCTGGCAAGGTGGTAGATGTAGTACCTTTGTTGCAGCAAGTTAGGATATAGTCCTATCTTTTCAGAATGGATCGAAGGTTATTACTGATAATGATGACTTATGGAATAGTGTCCCAGATGGGACTGTAGAGTGTGGTAGAGAGTAGTTGGCTCGGGTATCCTGGAGAGGATACAAGTTCCATTATAGGAATCATATATAATCAGATCACGATGGATGTAAATCCTTTGAATTGGATGATGGGTTTGGGTGCCCGAAATCTTAAGTTTTGGAATTGAGTAAACATGGAAAATAATAATAATAATAATAATAATAATAATAAAAATAATAATAAATAAAATTACTGCAGAATCAGTTCTCGAGGTAGTAAGGGTATTATGTAAGCTAAAGGATAAGAATAGAGATCATACAATAAAAGTATGACTGTAAATTTGCTGAGTTCCTTTCTAATTTCAAATTATTCAAAACAATAGTATAATCTAATTATAATAGTGTTAAGAGTAATAAATTAGCGAAGATAAATCACAGAAGGCCAATGGATAAAGAAAGTGCAGAATGAAAGTTTGGGCAATTGATTGCAGATGCAATATAATCTAAATGCTAGTGGAAGTACTAGCTAGAGTGGTCAAAGGACCAAATCTGAGTAGCACAGACATATGATAACGCGATAGAGACTCTGAAAGATATAGTTAGCAAATCTGCTATTATGTTAGGAAGAAGAATGGAACCAGGGATAGAATAGTCAAGTTCTATTTTGGGTAAGACAAAGGAAATAAATGAAAGGACAACCTAAAGAGCGCATAATAAAAGGAACAAAGTTAAGATATAGGATAGGCTAAGTGTTATTCTTGGCAAGGAGAATGACAAGGATGGAAAACCCAAAATGGGACCACATTAGTGAGAAAAGTGATGGAGGTATGGAATACAATAATAATGAGTAAATGTTAGAAGATGTGCGATGGTATTGCGGACTACCTAAATAGGTAGAGAAAGAGAAGTTAGTAAGCAGTAAGTTGAATAAAAGTCAGTCTAAGGGATCAAATAGGTATGATGAGAGGAAAAGAATGATAGATAATGACACATGGGTTTTAGGTTAGACTTTTGAGATAGTGAGAAGATAGTTAGAGGTTCGTTATGAATGTCAGGCAAACATTTTTAGTGTGATCAACAGAATCACTTTGTAGTGAAGCAATAACGACAGGACAATAGTAGGGGTAGGACGAAAAGTGACAAGTCTGGATGGTTATAAATCACTAGAAAGTTCAAGGATCAGATTAATGACCCTAGATAAGGGTGGAATTAGTGTTGGAAGAATTTATTAGTGAGAGAAATCTTTCAGGAATCAATAAAAGTTAAGGGCACAATAAAAACGATGATAGATATGAATCATAGGTCGAGTATAAGTAAAGTTAATAAATTATAAAATATTATGTCAAGAAGGAAAATGGTACGGTAAAGGGTTCATGCAGATGATGCCTTATAGGTAGAGCATAATTATGCTAGGAGATGATGAAATTTGGAGAGAAAGACCAAGAAACTTAGGTGAAACGTTATAATATGACAATCGGGTGTAGTTGAATATAAGAGGATATTTTCTTTCTTTTCAAGTTTAGCTTGTGCTTTTGGTTCTAGAAGGTTATATAAGGAACAGAAACTGAGTCAATGAGACCTAGTTATTGAGAGTTTAGTAGGCACAAATTCATACATAATTTCTTGATATGAGAATGACAGTAAGTGCATACCTAGTATTAAGTATGAAAGGAGTTAAATTGAGTTAGCTACTAAGGCTTGCAACTGTTTTAAACTATGAGCTGGAGGAAGTACTATTTATGGTTGAGATTCAATAGATGAAATTGTTGCTGATGGGTAATTTGAGGTTGAAGTTTAGAAAGCTATGGGCAGTATATATGATTATATTAAGGAGAATGAACACGTGAAGTATCTTGTTTAGAATTAAGGCATGACATATATTTCCTACAGTCGTGTTAGTTCAGATGGAACTTATAGTTTATGGGGCTCATATTCATCCAGGATAAGCAATTTCCTACTAAGGCTGATAGGGAATGATAATGTTCTGATAGTTAAGTTGGAAAAAAGGGGATATAAGAAAAAAATTTTTTTTCTATGGGTAATTATAAGTGTTACATAAGGTGAAGAATGTGCTGGTAGGAGTAAATCATAGGGTTAGAATTCTTGAAGTAATGAAACTAGTATTCAAGATAAGACTAAGAAATAAAAAGAAAGTTAAAGTTGATGATGGGATAGACATCTTTGAAGGAAAAGGTGTAAGGATGAGATAGGACTAAAATTAAGGAATAAGTACAGCAGGTTGAAATGATACCAACAATACCAAAAATAGGAAAAGGGAAGTGGATAAGATGCAAAGGACAGGAAGAGAGCTCGATAGAGTCAGTTATAATGATGAGGATAAGGAGTGTCTAACCACTGCCCCTGTGTTAACACTACCTATGAGCGGTGAAGGATACACCGTGTACTGTGACGCCTCCAGAGTTGGCCTAGGGTGTGTTTTGATGCGGAATGGAAAAGTAGTGGCTTATGCTTCAAGGCAGCTGAAGAGGCATGAGCAGAACTATCCCACCCATGATTTGGAAATGGCGGCTGTAGTCTTTGTACTAAAAATCTGGAGACACTACCTGTATGGTGAAGTGTGCGAGATATACACCGACCACAAGAGTTTGAAGTACATCTTCCAACAGAGGGATTTAAACTTGAGACAGAGGAGATGGATGGAGCTTCTGAAAGACTATGATTGCACCATCCAGTACCACCCTGGGAAGGCCAATGTTGTAGCAGATGCTTTGAGCAGAAAATCTTCTGGCAGTTTGGCGCATGTTTCAGTAGAGAAGAGACCGTTGATTCAGGAAGTGCATGAGTTGATGGATCAAGGTTTAATCCTAGATCTTTCAGATGAGGGGGTATTGTTGGCTCACTTTTCAGTGAGGCCAGACTTGCGGGACAGAGTTAGAGTTTCCCAGCACAGAGACCAACAATTAATGAAGATCATAGAAAGAGTACAGCAAGGTGAAGGTGGTGAGTTTGGATTTGCCAATGATGGTGCCCTAGTGCAAGGTTCTAGGATATGTGTGCCTGATGTGGACAATCTCAGAGATGAAATCATGCGAGAGGCACACTATACACTGTACAATGTCCACCCAGGTTCCACCAAGATGTACCATGATGTGAAAGATAGCTATTGGTGGAATGGCATGAAGAGAGACATAGCAGACTTTGTGTCCAAGTGCTTGACTTGTCAGAAGGTGAAGTTTCAACACCAGAGACCGTCAGGGAAGTTGCAAGAGCTCCCTATCCCAGAATGGAAGTGGGAAATGATTTCTATGGATTTTGTGACTGGGTTACCTCGTACCACGTGAGGATATGATTCGATATGGGTAATTGTAAACCTCCTAACCAATCAGCTCATTTCTTGCCTGTGAAGACTACATATTCTGTTGCACAGTACGCCCGACTCTATATTTGAGAAATCGTCAGATTGCATGGAGTTCCAGCTTCCATAATATCGGCGAGAGGGCTGATTCACTTCTTGATTTTGGAGAAAGTTGCAGGAGGCACTTGGCACACAGTTGAACTTCAGTACGGCTTTCCACCCTCAGACAGACGGACAGTCCGAAAGGACAATCCAAACATTGGAAGACATGCTTCGCATGAGTGTTTTGGAGTTTGGAGGTCAATGAGATGATCAGCTAGCTTTGGTGGAGTTTGCCTATAACAACAGTTACCATTCCAGCATAGGGATGGTACCCTATGAGGCACTATATGGAAGAAAGTGTAGGTCTCCTCTGTGTTGGACAGAAATGGGAGAAGCGAAGGTGCATGATGTAGACCTAGTGCAGTACACTTCAGAGATAGTTCCTTTAAACAGGGAACGATTGAAAACAGCTTTCAGTAGGCAGAAGAGTTATGCAGACCCCAGACGGAGGGATATAGAGTTTGCAGTAGGCGACTATGTATTCCTGAAGGTTTCTCCGATGAAGGGAGTCATGAGATTTGAAAAGAAGGGCAAGTTGGCACCTCCGTATATTGGACCTTTTGAGGTTACTGATAGAGTTGGAGCAGAGCTACCACCCAACCTTTCTCACGTTCATCCCGTGTTTCACATCTCCATGCTCAGGAAATACATTCCAGATCCTTCTCATGTACTACAACCAGATGTAATAGAGCTAAAAGAGAACTTGACATTTGAGGAGCAACCTGTAGCCATAGTGGACTACCAAGTGAGACAGCTAAGATCAAAACAGATCCCTATGGTTAAGGTTTTGTGGAGGAGCCAGTCAGTGGAAGAGTGCACACAGGAGTCGAGCGGGACATGCGTAGCAAGTACCCATATCTGCTCAATGTATAATCATGTGCTTTATTACGCCTTGTGTAAAATTCGAGGACGAATTTTTACGTAAGGAGGAAGAATGTAACACCCACGATTTTTATATATTATTATGGGCTTCGTGTAGGTACCTTCAATTCGCGGAAATTCGACAGTTGTCCGGGTCTGTGAATTTTCGGCCAAACAGACCAGCTACCGGAAAAGTCTCCGAATTGGATCGAGGTTTTGGCTACTCCACCATTGTCAGGCATCCCGAGCGCGTTCCCGAAGTCGGAATCGGCAAAGGTAAACCTGAACCTTGCGTTTTCATAATTTTTTAGTGCTTAAATAGGATTAAAAATCCATAAAATATCCGTGGTAGCTTAGAAAATTACGATTCTTTTTGCAATAGCTTAGTAATATTTCTAAGGACCATGGGCGAGTTTTATAATTTTTAGAGCTTATTTGAGCAGTTTTTGCAAAAATGATCAATTATAAGGACTAAATTGAAATTTTACATATTGTGATGAATGATTGATTTGATGGGCCCAGGAGGGGCTGTGTGATGTAATTGAGTTGTGGATATATGGATTGTGGATATAGAAGTGTGTTTTGAGCCCTTTTGCAGGTTGGGTAGGTCCTAGGTATAGGGGAGACTCTGCCGGATTTTCGACACGACTTAGGGCGTATTGGGTCTTTTTTCTTGATTTGTATTGAGTCATTTGTATTAAAAAATTGTAATATAATTGTCAGGTGAGCCGGGACAGCCTTCTTCCTCCACCCAGCCGCCACAGTGATTGCCGTCAAGTCTGTGAGTAAAATATTAATTTTAATTGTAATTTCGATATTATTATATGTCAGCATGCCCATGCATCACTTATATGCATATAATTATGTAGTTAAACTCTAGGCACGATTTATGTTGCATTGATAACTGTTAAAGTGCCATGAATGTTGTTGCGGTAATTTGGAGCAGTGTGCGTGCGTTGGCGTGCGTGTGATGTGGTGTGGACTATGGGTATGACGGGTAGTCACGGCTTGAGTTCTTCGCTGGGACCCGATCCTTCGAGGGGTAGTCACGGCTTGAGTTCTTCGCTGGGACCCTCGATTTGGTTATTAAGTGGAAGTCCGAGCTGAGTTCTTCGCTGGCACCAGGTTGGATTTAAGAGAGCTGTATAGGGGATCAGCTCCCATATATTATGATTGATGTTACAGGGTGCGTGAGTGCTCCAAATTTACCTTTTTGATGTTATGATGTGAAAATGTTGTTGATGTTGCATTTCACTCTACAGGGTGCATTAGTTTTAGATAGTTATAGAGATTATGGTTAAAATTGATATTTTACTCTCTGAGTCGAACGCTCACTCCTGTTCAAAAATTTTTACAGGCCACAGGAGGATATTTTATTCTGGGTTAACCTGCTTTTCTACTTCGCAGGTTGTTTATCAATATTTGTGTAATTTTATTTACTCCTAGAATTTCCGCATGTGTTAGAAGTATTTATTGATTATGGTCTGTAAACTAAATTATTATTTTTGGACCTGTAAACGTATAATGATATGCATGTTTGATGGATTGGATGAGGGAGCTGAGCTCCCATTTATTATTATGAGGATATGAGTATGTGGAGGGTGAGCTGAGCTCCCCAATTGAGTATTTATTGTGTTTACAGGTCGGGTGAGTCGAAAACTCCCCGTTGGAAAGTCTATTTTATGGTCGGACTCTGTCCGTTTGTTTTCTTGATACTGGGCCCAAATGGGCCTTAGAGTTGGGTTAATGAACAGTTATGCTTACTACGGGCCTCGGGGGCTTTAGGCTGGCCCAGGTCCTAGTGCCGGTCTGGCCCATAGGTTGGGTCGTGACAAATTAATGAAAAATATTTTAGTGAACAATTATTTAAATATATATATATATATATTAATATAATTTTTTTAAAAAATAATTCACCATTTTTTCAATTAATCTAAAAAATGATTATTTTTTAAAGATATATAATCAATATGATAAAAATAATTTTTTAATATTTGAGATTATACTCTTAAGAGTTTTAAAATTCTTAAATTCTTAAAAGATATAATAAAAGGAATTTTAGATAATTATTATTTTTTTAAGATATAATTTTAATAGTTAAAATTTTAAAACATTTAAATAAGAAGTTAATATTTAATATGATAAGATAATTTTTATATATATAAAAAAAGAGGTTTTACGGCATAGCGATTGTGTGAGTATGAAACCATTTTGAAGAGAGAGAGAGAGAGAGAGAGAGAGAGAGAGATTGTGTGAGTAAAAAATTTATTTATTGTTTTTTTTTAAAACAAATACTGACTTTTGATATATATGTGCTCAATTTTTTGTCTTCTATATATTTAATTGTCTTTAAATTTTTATTTTTAAAAAATAAAAATTATTTTTATAAAAACAGCTTTGAATAAATATATGTAGAATCCGTGTTGGTTTGCCCTTGTGATTTTTTTTTAAATGCTTACCATTGAAATTTTTTAATTTAAAATATTGAGAGTTTATATAATATTATTTATTTTATTATTCAAATTTCAATATGAATATAAAATGATCCTCAATCACCAATCAACCTAAATTAATTTAAAATAACTCGGTTTAATTTCATTATAATTTTAAAAAAATATATATTCACATTCTTAATGGATAGACACAATTAGTTAAAAAATATCATCCCAAATCTTTCTAAACAACTTGTGATCATTCCTATCTTGTAGTTTATATCCATTGCCATGCATAGCATTAGCATGTAAATAAGGCTATCAGCAGCGTCATTTCAGCAATTCACAAGTCAGAGAAAAACACACACAATGGCCAAAACTTTTACTTCGCTTTCTCTTATTGTTAGCGTAGCTTTCTTAGCTATTTGCACTGCTAGAAGGCCTCCATTGGTCAGTGATGTACCTGTTAATTACACCCGCGTGTGTGAACCTTCAAGGTTTGCTAAACAAGGTCTGGACATTGCTGAATTTGGCTACTGTGACACTTCCCAATCTTTTGAGAAGAGGGCAAAGGATCTAATAGACAGGATGACCTTAGAGGAAAAGGTGCTACAGTTGGGAAATTCTGCTGCTGGTGCGTCTAAAATAGGGCTGCCACCTTATGAATGGTGGTCTGAGGCCTTGCATGGTGTCTCCAACACTGGTCCAGGGACAAACTTTGATGAAGTAGTTCCCGGTGCAACAAGTTTTCCTACAGTTTTACTCACAACTGCATCTTTTAACCAATCTCTCTGGAAAAGAATTGGCGAGGTACTCATCAAATATTCAATAAACCACCTTGATTTTGCATATATTAGAAACAAATTCAATCTTCAAACTTCAAGTCTTGAAGTTAAAGGTTCAATTTATTTTGTATTATTTCTGTGTGTGATATTTATCTCTAAGTTGATATGCTAACATGCAAGAATTAAAACTTGGTGTAGGTTGTTTCGTCAGAAGCCAGAGCAATGTACAACTTGGGAAAATCTGGATTAACGTTTTGGAGCCCAAACATAAACGTAGCAAGGGATCCCAGATGGGGAAGAATTCTTGAGACACCAGGAGAAGATCCGTTTGTTGTTGGTACATATGGTACTATTTATGTAAGAGCATTGCAAGATGTTGAAGGAACACTAAACACCACAGACTTGAACTCTAGACCTCTCAAAGTTGCTGCTTGCTGTAAGCATTACACTGCTTATGATATTGAAGACTGGTTGGGGGTGGATCGATTTCATTTCGATGCAAGGGTAAAATTTTTTTTAAAAGAACCTACTTTTAGCTTCAATATTTAGTAATGTTAGTCTAGAAGTAATTTTTTTTTTCTTTTGATTGTTCGAAGGTGACTGAGCAAGATATGTTGGAGACATTTCAGCCACCTTTTGAAATGTGTGTTAGAGATGGTGATGCTAGTAGTGCTATGTGCTCATTTAACCGTGTTAATGGCATCCCTGTTTGTGCTGATAAAACACTTTTACAAGACAAAATTAGAGGACAATGGGATCTTCACGGGTATATTTTTATATTTTTATTTTGTTATGTTCCTGAACTGAATTATTGACTTGATTGAGCTATGTTCACTTATGGCATCAATTTCTTTTGCAGATACATAGTTTCAGATTGTGATTCAATTGAGGTGATGGTTCATGGCCAAAAATGGCTTGGGGACACACAAGAGGATGCCGTTTCTCAAGTTTTAAAGGCAGGCAAGTGTTAAAGTCTTCTATGGAAAAAGGCTATTTTTTTGTAAATATTTTTTAATTTTATCTTTTCCTTTAATATTTGAGCCAACTATATATTTTGATTGTTGGGAAATTATTCATGGAATTGTTCAGGATTGGATCTTGACTGCGGAGACTATTATCCCAAGTATCTAAAGAGTGCATTGATGCAAGGACAAATTAGTGAAGCTGAGATTGACAGATCACTAAAATATATTTATGTTGTCCTAATGAGGCTAGGATACTTTGATGGAAGTCCTTTCAGTTCGCTTGGCAAGAAGGATATTTGCTCCAATGAAAATATTGAGTTAGCAGCTGAAGCAGCTAGAGAAGGAATTGTTCTCCTAAAAAATAATGGAACTTTGCCCTTGAATTCTTCCAAGTTGAAGAAACTTGCTGTAATTGGACCACATGCCAATGCTACGAAAGCAATGATTGGAAATTATGCAGGTTTTAATAACTTAATTACCCCATATTTATTAGTTAGATGAACAATAGCTGTTGGCAATATTGTTTGTAAAAGTTGTTCATGTTCTTAGATTGATATGTACAGGTATTCCTTGCCGGTATGTTTCTCCAATTGAAGGCTTCTCAGCATTTGCAGAAGTGACATACGAAATGGGATGTGCAGATGTTGCTTGTAAAAATGACAGTTTGATCTTTCCAGCAATGGAAGCTGCACGTGAAGCAGATGCCACTATATTAATGGTGGGTTTGGACTTGTCTGTTGAAGCTGAAGGCAGGGACAGGGTGGATCTCCTCCTCCCAGGTTACCAAACTCAATTGATCAACCAAGTTGCTAAAGCCTCTAAAGGTCCAGTGATCCTTGTAATTATGGCAGCGGGTTGTGTTGATATCTCTTTTGCCAAGAATAATGAACTGATCCAAGCCATCTTGTGGGCTGGATACCCTGGCCAAGAAGGTGGTCGAGCTATTGCAGATATTGTTTTTGGAAAACACAATCCTGGTAAGAATCTCATTTTATTGTAGCTTTTCAATAAAGAGAAAGTGCTCTCCTTCCATAAATAGTATGAATGTTTATCATTTGGATTTCTCGTCAGGTGGAAGATTGCCACTTACATGGTATAAGGCTGAATATGTTGATGCGGTACCCATGACATCCATGTCACTAAGGCCAGTTGATGAGTTTGGCTACCCTGGAAGGACATACAAATTCTTCAATGGCTCAACAGTGTACCCATTTGGCTATGGACTCAGCTATACGAATTTCAGCTACAAGATAACACCCTCAAAGAATACCCTTAAGATCAAATTGAACAAGTACCAGCACTGCAACAACTTGAACTATACCAATTATGATGACAAGCCATATTGCCCTGCTGTTTTGGTTGAGGACTTAAGTTGTGAACATGAGTTCGGACTTGAGGCCACAGTTGAAAATGCAGGGAAAATGGATGGAAGTGAAGTTGTAATGGTCTACTCCAAGCCTCCAACGGGAATTACTGGGACTCACGCCAAGCAAGTGATTGGATTTGAAAGGGTATTTGTTCCAGCAGGAGGGAAAAAGAATGTTAAGTTTACATTTAATGCTTGTAAGAGCTTAGCAATTGTGGATGGAAGAGGCAACAAAGTTTTGCCATCTGGTTTGCACACAATCAAGGTGGGAAATGCTGATGTCTCATTTTTGGTTGAAGTGCAGTTTTATCAGTAGTGGGTTAGCATTTCTCTAATTGGGGATGGGCCTAGTAATTATTAATTTATTATATGTATTATGAGTTCATTACATGTATGCTTCCCACAATAAGTAATTCATACAAGGTATTTTCAGATTCTAGTATATTGTTGTATAGCAACCGGCCTATTCAAATCAAATTAAAATAGAATGAACTAAAATTAAAATTGAAAACAAAACTCACATCATAATCGAATTGAAACCTTGAAGTGAAATAACTTTAACGATTGATTCAGAGATTATTTATACTTTATACACATAATAATTCAGAATTATTTATTTCAGATTGGTTCTAAACTGAAATAAGCCGTGCCCATTGTAGATAAGATCACTTAAATCTTAGTTTCTGTTTGGCTTGTATTTTGTAGCATCTTTATATTGGATTGCTATAACAAGGAATAATAAGAATTCAAAAGGAGCCCAATGCTTTTAGCTTGCTATTTCGGCTTTTAGCCTAAAACCATGAAATTAGATCTCCATCTCATGATCAACTTGCATGGAAGGAGGCGAACGATGTTAACTTTTCGGTGAGTTCTGCTTTTTCTTTGCAATGTGGGAGTCATTCTGCCTCACTCAATCCTATTTGACAGGTGATTTGGAAAATTAAAGTTGCCCCGAAAATTAAGATGTTATTTTGGACTTTGTTTTATGGCAAATTGATGTCTAACAATGAAAGACATAAAAGAGGGCTTACCAATGATCCTGGTTTGTGTTCTTTGTGGGGCTGTGGATGAATCTCTTGCTCATATTTTTAGATATTGTGGAAATGCAAATGGGACGCTGAATCCCTAGTGAAGTTCCGCATGTTGGAATATAAAGAGTTCGACGTTATTGAGTAATAGAAAAAGAAATGAATTTACAAAGATGGTGACCATAAAGGTATAACGGCTTAGGTCATTTTAACAAGAATTGGTGCCCTTCAAACTTAATTAGATAATTGAGTATAAATCCACACTCCTCAAATCTCAAGTTCTGTCTTCTATGGCTTGGGCTGTTTCTATATCCTCTGTGTCCTCATCGAAGACTGTGGGATGGTTGTCTCCGGATGAAGGATGGATTAAGCTAAACTTAGATGGTGTGTAGAAGGGTAATTTGGTTAGAATGGTGTTCTTTGGGACCATAGAGGTGTCTGGTTGGCTGGGTTTTGTATTCAGTTGGGCACTTGTACCTCAATGCAGGCCGAGTTTCAAAGCTCTGCTAAGAGGGATGAAGCTTACATATGGGTGTGCCTAAGCTGAATATTAAGCTGGATTCCAAATCTGTCTTGCAACTGCTTTCCAATGTGATGAGGCTAATTTGCAGTATTCTAAACTTATTTGTTAGTGTCATCGTTTTCTTAGGTGGCAGTGGGAGGTGCCTTTGCATCATATTTATAGAGAGGCCAATAGAGTAGCTGACAAACTGGATAATACGGCTATTGCTTCTTCTCTGGGCGTTCATTGTTTTTCTGATATATTGGAGTTGATCAGTTGGGATATTCTAGGTCTTGCTCTTCCGAGAGTCATCTCTTCTCCTTCATGAATGCTGGTCTTCTGAGGTGTCCTCCCCTCCTTTGTATCAAAAAAAAAAAAAAAAAAAAATCTCCATCTCACTATTAACATTGTCTTTCTGTGAGATTAAAGCCTAGAACGTGGTTAACATTATTGTAGAGTAATTTGTCCAATATGGTATACATTATATATGCATAACTATAGGCTAATACCCAGTTTTCCATCAATTCGAATTAATGGTGATATCAGATCTTCTACCATAAAGCCAAGCAAATACGTTCCTTTAGATACGTATATCGTTTGTAGAGCCACAGGCTGCATGCAACCCCAGTTGGTTATGCCATTTGGTTTGGCTCTATAACTTAATGTTATAGTTTGTTACAACAACTGATGAGTTCGAAGTGTAAAGCAAAGAAAATTAGAAAAAGATCAGTCTACATATTAAGACTATATATCACTTCTATTTAATATTTATTTATTTATTAACTTGGTGAAATTCTGAAATTACATGTTAACATCTCATATTGGTTTGTGATAAAAGTAATTTATATCTTATATGAACTTGGGCACTCCTCCCTTCATGAGCTACATTTTAGAGGTGTTAGGCCGGAACTATTTCATGTCATAAGTGTTCTGCTTCATGAAAATGTTTACTAGGTGAGAATTACTTACAATCAAATTTGGCGTTTGGGATAAGCTACATCATATTAGATATAAATTTTGTTGATGAATTTAACATTATCTCTTAAATTTTAATAAAATGCAATATTTGATCTTGCAAAATATATCGTATCCCTCTTTGTTTTTTAGCCTATAATCCGTTAATAATTGAACATTTTGCCCGCTTGATGTGGATTATTTATTATTTTATTTTTTTAAAACTAATTTATTATATATTTTTTTATATTTTTTATTTTCACAATTATATTATAAAATTTTATTTTGATAATTTTTAATTAATTATAATTTTTAAACTTTAATTATGAGAAATATTTTTAAAATTTAATTTTTTAAATTTTATGAATAATTTTCTATTATATATATATATATATATATATATATATATATATATATATATATATATATATATATATATATATATATATAAGAAATGTTTATAAAATATATGTTTAAATTTATAAAAAATTTTAGTGAATAATTATTTAAATATATATATTAATATAATTTTTTAAAAAATAATTTACTATTTTTCTAAATTTGTCTAAAATTATTATTTTTAGAGATATATAATCAATATGATAAATATAATTTTATAATATTTGAGATTGTATCCTTAAGAGTTTTAAAATTCTTAAATTTTAAAATATATAACAAAAAGAATTTTAGATAATTATTATTTTTTATAAGATATAATTTTAATAGTTGAAATTTCAAAACATTTAAATAAAAAGTTGATATTTAATATCACAAGTTAATTTTTATATAAAAAATAAAAAATTAAAAAAAAAGATTTTTTACATGACAATTTTTTAAGCCTCCTGATTAATATAGATGGCACAATATGATAAAACTATTTTGGAGGCTCACCTTTTATATATATATATATATATATATATATATATTGCGAGTTTTGATATATATGTTCTCAATTTTTAGTATATATTTAATTGTTTTCAAATTTTTATTTTATAAAATAAAAAATATTTTTTTAAAACTACTTTTAATAACAATATATAGAATCCGTGTAGGTTTGCTCTCGCGGTTGTTTTTTTTTTTTAATTGCTTTCCGTTGAAATTTTTTAATTTAAAAAATTGAGAATTTATATAATAATATTTATTTTATCAGCTCAAATTTCAATATGAACATTAAATAAATAAAATTAATTTTTAAAAAATATTTTATATTTAAATCTGAAATGATCCTTAATCACCAATCAATTTAAATTAATTTAAAGTAACTCAATTTAATTTCATTATAATTTAAAAAAAAAAAACTCGCATTCTAAAGAGATCATATTTATTTAATAAAATAAATTAACAATAATATAAAAATTAATAGACACATGTTAATAAAAAAACATAAAGCAATAGTCTTGCTTCACATTTCTGCTTTTCTTTTTTTCAATTATCTATTTTTACATATGCATAATGTGTTGGGATGATTGTATACCGTACCATGAACACAGATAGCTTGTTCATTTGTTCAATGAACAGTTTGCTGGTGATATGTATCATGGCAAAATAACTTCTCCTTGTTTGAATACCTTGGAACTTTAGAAACATATGTTATCCACATCATAAGGTTATGACTTGTTAATGTAATCCAGTGGATTGTTTATCATGCTGGGGAATATTCGATAAAAGTATGAGCTGCCTTATCGAGAAATGATTCCTTGTGATATTCCAATAGGTTCTTTTGTTTTGCAAATTAAAATATAAGGGGTGTTTGGTTAGGGAAACAAACAATACAATGTAAAGGTTTGGAGAATAAGTATTCTGTAAGAATCTACTATGAAAATTGTTGTTGTTTATGTGGTGTTTCTGGCAGATCTTAGTATAATGATAACGTGTCTTTCTTTATATCATTAAAAGTCTTAGGAACTAACTCAACTCAAAATAATGAATTTTATTGCATTATATAATTTCACGCATGTATGTTTATGAAAGTGAATTATTGTTTGTTCAGGCCAGTCAACTTGTTGGGTCGACTCTTCTAGTTGGAGAAGAAGATAGGCCAGAGTTGGAAGGAGAATTTTACACTCGTGATCTCGTTGGCTTGAGAGTGATTCTTAGCTTTTGAACATTTTAAGGCATCATATCTTGTATTCTTGTCAATTGTCTTATTTTTTTTGGTTCATGTTAGTAAATCAACGACAACAAACCCCCTCAACCACCACCCCCCACCCACCCCCACCACCACTCCCCCACGCCCGCGCCCCGCGCGCCCCCCCCCACAAAATCCCTTTTCCTTTTCCCCCTATTCCTCACTTTAATTTGTGCTTCTTCTTTTCAGGAAACTGGTGACTGTGTGGGAACTGCCACAGTGGAGCAAGTGATCTTTTACAGGTCATGCTCTACCCATCTGTAGATGTGCTTGAGGGAGCTGAGAGGTCAATGCAAGCAGAAACAGGTCCATCTGGTTCCCTTGTGTAGGCACCATTTGTTGAAGCTATTGTTCCGGATGTTGATATGACTAGAAGAGAAATGTGGATTACACCTCCAAAAGGACTTCTTGAGTTAAACATATGCTCTGATGAGAGGTCCAAGAAAGAAAGACGCCATCTTGTGAGGCACACTCCTTTATAACTCGATTTATTAATTAACGAATGAAAATAATTGACTTGTTACAGTTCAAAATTTCTATATGACAATTAATTTTGTCGCAATGTTATATTTGACGATTTCCATTTTCATAATTCCCTCAGTATTAAAGAAATGGCAAGAGTTTGTTTAAAACCCATAGTATTTTGTGTTTCTAGTCATATTGTTGGTGCTTTGAATAAATCCCATTTTTAGTTTATCTATTTATTTATTCATTGTTTTGTTCTTTATTGATTTGACACTATTCGTGAAGCACAAAAGGAATCATATGCTCTTGCAACATGTATAAAGTTGGGTCTTGCTTCTTTTTTTTATCCATATATAGGTGGTTAGTTCTTGGTATATTTCAGACTTTGGGTTACTCTTTTATCTGTCTAAGAAAAGGAACCCATCTTTTCTTTTTCACTACATATATGCTATTGGTTAGATTATACATAGAGGAACGTGACTATCATATAAATTTTATATGTATTTCAATTAATGAAGTGATTTTGGCTTAATTTTGGCTTTTAAAATGGAATTAGAGGTGGAGAATGCATATGAAGGGGCATTAGGATAGATATTTAATTAATGCATGTCAGTTTGATATTAGTGTGCAGTGTTAGTTTGTGAATGACATTGTTACTGTGCATAAGCCTATTGGGGTTGTTGATTGTTGCGTTTGTTCACTGACTCTCCCTTCCTGAAGTGGAATATTGCCCGTTGAAACTGTGCATCATAGTAGTGGGCTCCCCTTCCCTTTTTTTAAAGCAAATGTTTAAGCATATGATGCACTTTATGATACATTGCAGGAGTGGAAAGAAAGGAAAAAGTTGCAAAGATGCCTTATATAAGCTAAAAAGAAATTTTTTGAAATGGAACAAAACATGTGTTTGATGGATTAAGATATGGGGAAAAATCACAAAGGAGCTTACTGGCAGATCAGATTGTTGGTGTAAATTCTAAATTGCTTCAACGGGCATTGCAAAATATAGAGATGCCCTCCAAGAGGTATTTTTTAAAATTTAATAAATGTGTATTTCTTGACATTTTGATTCCTAGAGGAGTTGGAGAAAATGTGAATGCAGTTGTTTGACCTTTCGATCTGATGCTGTTTTGAACCTGTTGAAATAAACTTGTTCTGTAAAGCATTGAACTTGTAACCTTTGTCCATGATGTTGAAATGTAGAAAAAATATGATGCCCCTGGTTTCAATATGTGTTGCATACGTAAATGCTTTTTTTTGAAGTGGGAGCTTAAAAGAAAAAAAAAAGAAACTTTTTCTTAAAAACAGCTGGTCTTATTGTCTCATTTGTTCTACGGTGGATATGAAGAATATGGAAGGTGGTGAGATCTTTTTTATTTGATCCCATATAGCTAATGCTTACTTATCTATCCTTTTTGGTGGTTTGGGTGGTGGTGGGGGTGTGTTTTGTGGTTAATCTCACAATCATTTGATATGTGCAACGAGGTGTGATGATGCTTATCCACCATTTCTGCCATTGGATGATGAATGTTATACATGCACTACCATCTGATCTCTGTTGCATATATGCCTAAACACTTGAATTGAATATTTTGTTTTATTTCGTAAAAAAAATTTTAGTTGATATTTGATTCTTATATTGCAATCTATGATGCAAATTATTTATTAGTTCTGATTTACTGTGATGATCATAAACAATCACCATCTTTCGGCTGAGATTCCAATTTTTGATTTAAGATTTGTCATGTTTAGTTTGAGCATTGTGATCATTTGCTTTGGCCTTTTTAACTAATTTTCCCATGGTATCTAATGTCCAGTCTTATAAATTCCCATAGCTGGGCATTTCGTTTAAAGGGCAGAAAAAAATTGTAAACAGGTCTTGCGACTCAGTTAGCTGGTCTTCAATGAGCTTTCTGTTACTTTTTTCCTGCTTACATTCTCCTGTTCATATATATTTTAATCCTTGTTGATATTTTGCCTTCTTTTTTATTGTTCTTGAATCATTGGAGGAAAATTGAATCATGGATCTTGCTCACAATTCTGTCACCCAGTGCAAATATTAGATTGTTATACATAAACTTGTAATGGTGAAACTGTTTAAGACCAATAACATTTTGTCAAATACTTTTATGAGACACAAACTGGCGTAGACCAAAGGGTATTGATTCTAGAGTCCGAAGGAAGTTCAAGGGATATACTCTGATGCCTAACATTGGCTATGGTTCGGACAAGAAGACTCATCATTATCTTCCAAATGGCTTCAAGAAATTTGTTGTCCACAATGTCAAAGAATTTGAACTGTTGATGATGCATAACAGGTAGATTTTAGACTCTAGATTAGGGCTTTTTAAATAGAAAACTTATCTCCTGCATGCTTTGAAGTGGTAACGTTCTTCCTTTTACTGGTCAGGACTTATTGTGCTGAAATTGCACATGATGTGTCAACAAGAAAGAGGAAAGAGATTGTGGAGCGAGCTGCCCAGCTAGATGTTGTTTTCACGAATAAGCTAGCTAGGTTGCGAAACCAGGAGGACGAATGAGCTTAACATAGATTTGGAGTGAGAACATCTAGTTTGCTTACTAGTTTTTGATATTTATTATTTTTTTTGCAATCAATTTAACTTGGGTGATTAATATCCTTACGATGAAACTTGTTATTTATGAAGTGCCATAGAACCTCTTCTCACCAGCCTGCTTTGGTTTGTCCTGGATTCCATGATTAATCTTCATTCAAGTTTCATGTTGGCAATAAGTAAAAGCATACCTTCAGTTATTATGACCCAAAACACTATCGAATGGTACGTGCTAGATGAGTCTTGTGACTAATCAGAACATAAATTGTTCAATGGAAATCAACTTCATAGAGCTACTCAACCGTTCAAGCAGAATTCTCAGGGCTCTCAAAACTGTTATTCTTGATTGCCTGGAGAAACACAGTTTTGTTTTAGGTTATTTGCCTTGTGCAACAATACAAGTATCATAAGCAAGTAATTATAAGTTTATTACAATGTATGCTTCCAGTGTTAAGTAATTCATACAAGGTATTTTCAGGTTCTAGTGTGCTGTTGTACCATAATCGGCCTGTAAAATTGAAATAAGAATAAATATCATAATCTAAATTGAAACAATGAAATGAAAGAACTTTAAGGATTAATTCAGGTTTATGCTTTGTGCCCCTAATGAATTAGAATTATTTATTTATGATCGATTCTAAATTGAAAACAGCCGTGCTCGTGGTAGATAATATCACCTATATCTTAGTTTCTGTTTGGGTTGTATTTTGTGGCACCCTTTTGTCGGATGGCCATTACAAGGAATAATAAGAATACAAAAGGAGCTCAATGCTTTTAGCCTGCTATTTCGGCTTTGAGCCTAAAACCATGAAATTAGATCTCCGTCTCATGATCAGCTTGCATGGAAGGAGACGAAGGATGGTAACTTTTCGGTGAGTTCTGCTTTTTCTTTGCAATGTGGGAGTCATTCTGCCTCACTCAATCCTATTTGACAGGTGATTTGGAAAATTAAAGTTGCCTAGAAAATTAAGATGTTATTTTGGACTTCGTTTCATGGCAAATTGATGTCTAACAATGAAAGACATACAAGAGGGTTTACCAATGATCCTGGTTTGTGTCCTTTGTGGGGCTGTGGATGAGTCTCCTACTCATATTTTTAGAGACTGTGGGAATGCCAAAATCATATGGAGATGGTGTGGGACGCTGGATCCCTAGTGAAGTTCTGTAGGATGTCTATGGTTGATTGGTTTTTGCATTCCAAGGAATTAATTCCTAGTGGTGTCTTCGATGCTTTCATCTGATCAAGTGCTTAGTATTACTTTATGGTGGCTATTGCGCTGGCGCTATGAGTCTGTTTTGCAGGGATGAATCCACTTCTGTCTTTTAAGTTATGCATCCTCAAATCTCATGTTCTGTCTTCTACGGCTTGGGCTGTTTCTAAGTCCTTTGTGTCCTCACCGAGGACTGTGATTTCTGTGAGATGGTTGCCTCCATATGATGGATGGATTAAGCTGAACTCAGATGGTGCGTAGAAGGGTAATTTGGTCGGAGTGGTGTTCTTCGGGACCGCAGAGGTGTCTAATCGGCTGTGTTTTGCATTCGGTTGGGCAATTGTACCTCAATGTAAGCTGAGTTTCAAACTGCAAGGGATGAAGCTTAGATATGGGTGTGCATAAGCTGATTATTGAGCTGGATTCCAAGTCTGTCTTGCTGCTACTTTCAAATGATGATGAGGCTAATTTGCTGTATTCTAATCTTATTTAATAGTGTCATCGTTTCCTTAGGTGGCAGTGGCAGGTGCATTTGCATCATACTTATAGAGAGGCCAGCAAAGTAGCCAACAAATTGGCTAATCCTTTAGATACGTATATCGTCTGTAGAGCCACAGGCTGCATGCAACCCCAATTGGTTATGCCATTTGGTTTGGCTCCCTAACTAAACGTTAGTTTATTACAGCAAATGACGAGTTCGAAGTGTAAAGCAAAGAAAAAGATCAGTCTACATATTCAAACAATATATCACTTTTATTTAATATTTATTTATTTATTAACTTGGTGAAAAACTGAAATTGCATAGTATTATCTCATTCTAGTTTATGATAGGAGTAATATATCTTTTATATGAATTTGGGCACTACTGCCCATGAGCTACATTTTGAAAGTGAGTTAGGCCCGATCTAATTCTTTACAATACTATCAGAGCCTCTCAACTAATTTTTTGGCCTATCATAAGTATTTATGTCGTAATTATTCTGCTACATGAAAATATTTATTATGTGTGAATTACTAGCGATCAAATCTAGTGTTTGAGATAAGCTGCATCATATTAAATATAGATTTTGTTGATGAATTCAATGCTATCTCTTAAATTTTAATAAATACGATATTTTTTACAAAATTTATCTTAATCTTCGTTAGCTTATATTCCATTAATAATTAAACATTTTGCCTGGGTGATACAAATTATTTATTATTTTATTTTTGAAAAATAATTTATTATGTAATTTTTTATTTTTTATTTTCATAATTATGTTATAAAATTTTATCATGATAAAATTTTTATTTAATTATAATTTTATTTAAAGTGTCGATAGGTAAATAATTTATTAATTTTATTATTTTTTAAATTAATTGACATAGTCATATATCAATAAAGTAGGAAAAAAAATTTATGTCATGGTGAATTTTAAATTATTATTATTAAAATTTTTAAATTTTAATTATGAGAAATATTATTAAAATTATTTTTTTAAATTTTATGAATAATTTTTTTATTAAATACTTATATATATATATGTTTAAATTTATAAATAATTTTTAGTGAATAATTATTTAAATATATATGTTAATTTATTTTTTCAAAAAATAATTACCTATTTTTCTAAATTTATCTAAAAAATTATCTAAAAAATTATTATTATTTAGAGATATATAATCAATATAATAATAATGGGGTATTTGGTTCACCTATTAGGTGAAGCTGATAACTGATAGACACCCAAACAAGTGAACTAGAGTGTTTAGTAAACTTAAAAAAGATAACTGATGGATAACTGATATGATATCAATCAGCTGCAGTTTGTATCGGCTGATAGTTAATTTAATTTAATTTTTTATTTAGACCATATTATCCTTTTTTATTTAACTCAAAAATTAATATTATTAATACTTTTATTTTTTTATTTATAATTTTAATATTTTACTTAATACATTATAACTTTGTTAAAATATTTTTTATTAATAACATAAAATATAAAATATTAATTTATTATAAAAAAAAATATTTTTTTATATTTGAAAACTTAAAATTAATTATAAATTTTTTCTTTATCAATAATAATAATTACTTTGTTATTTTATAACTATATTTTTAAAGTTATTTAATTATTTTTTAAAGAATTTAATTATTTTACATTTCAATAATAAAATAAATGATATAATATAATAAATTAATAATTATATATTTAATTTAATAGTAAAATAAATAATATAATATAATAAATTTATAATATTATATTTATTTTAATAATAAAATAAATTATATAATATATACTCTTATTAGTTATTTTACATATTAACAGCAATAACTAAACATAATTTTACCAAATACTTAATATAAAATAAAATAGTTATCATCAGTTACCAACTATCAACTAACGGCAAATCAGTTATATGCAACAGTTAAACCAAATAGGCTCTAAATATAATTTCATAATATTTAAGATTGTATCCTTAAAAATTTTAAAATTCTTAAAAGATATAAGAAAAAGAATTTTAAATAATAATTATTTTTTTATAAGGTATGATTTTTAGTAGTTGAAATATCAAAACATTTGAAAAAGAAGTTGATGTTTAAGCTGATAAAATAATTTTATATAAAAAATAAAAAAGTTAAAAGAAAAGGAGGCCTTGCCACTTGATGATTTTTTAAACCTCTTTATTAACATAAGTGACACACTATAGTGAAATCATTTTGGAGACTCGACTAATATATATATATATATATATATATATATATATATATATATATATATATATATATATATATATATATATATATATTTTGTGTGAGTAAAAGAATTATTTATTTTTTAAAAAACAAATTGTGACTTTTGATATATATGTTCATAATTTTTTGTCTTCTACATATTTAATTATTTTTAAATTTTTATTTTAAAAAATAGAAATTATTTTAATAGAACTACTTTTAATAAAAATATATAGAATCCGTGTTGGTTTGCTCTTATGATTTTTTATTTTCTTTTTAATTGTTTACCATTGAAATTTTTTAATTTAAAAACTTGGGAGTTTATATAATATTATTTATTTTATCCACTCAAATTTTATCATGAACATTAAAAAAATAAAATTAATTTTTAAAAAATATTTTATATTAAATCTGAAATGATCTAATCACCAGTCAACCAAAATTAATTTAAAATAACTTGATTTAATTTTATTATAATTAAAAAAAAATCTCACATTATAAAATAATTCAAAATTTAAATCAGATAAATCTAAATTTTCTCAATGGATAGACAAAATTAGTTTAAAAATATCATCCCAAATCTTTCTAAACAACTCGTGATCATCCCTATCTTGTAGTTTATATCCATTGCCATGCATAGCATTAGCATATAAATAAGGTTATCAGCAGCTTCATTTCAGCAATTCACAAGTCAGAGAAAAACACACACACACACAATGGCCAAAACTTTTACTTCGCTTTCTCTTATTGTTAGCGTAGCTTTCTTAGCTATTTGCACTGCCAGAAGGCCTCCATTGGTCAGTGATGTACCTGTTAATTACACTCATGTGTGTGAACCTTCAAGGTTTGCTAAACAAGGTCTGGACATTGCTGAATTTGGCTACTGTGACACTTCCCAATCTTTTGAGAAGAGGGCAAAGGATCTAATAGACAGGATGACCTTAGAAGAAAAGGTGCTACAGTTGGGAAATTCTGCTGCTGGTGCGTCTAAATTAGGGCTGCCGCCTTATGAATGGTGGTCTGAGGCCTTGCATGGTGTCTCCGACACTGGTCCAGGGACAAACTTTGATGAAGTAGTACCTGGTGCAACAAGTTTTCCTACAGTTTTACTTACAACTGCATCTTTTAACCAGTCTCTCTGGAAAAGAATTGGCGAGGTACTCATCAAATATTCAATAAACCACCTTGATTTTGCATATATTAGAAACAAGTTCAATCTTCAAATTTCAAGTCTTGAAGTTAAAGGTTCAATTTATTTTGTATTATTTCTGCGTGTGATATTTATCTCTAAGTTGATATGCTAACATACAAGAATTAAAACTTGGTGTAGGTTGTTTCGTCAGAAGCCAGAGCAATGTACAACTTGGGAAAATCTGGATTAACGTTTTGGAGCCCAAACATAAACGTAGCAAGGGATCCCAGATGGGGAAGAATTCTTGAGACACCAGGAGAAGATCCATTTGTTGTTGGAACATATGGTGCTATTTATGTAAGAGCATTGCAAGATGTTGAAGGAACACTAAACACCACAGACTTGAACTCTAGACCTCTCAAAGTTGCTGCTTGCTGTAAGCATTACACTGCTTATGATATTGAAGACTGGTTGGGGGTGGATCGATTTCATTTCGATGCAAGGGTAAAAATTTTTTTAAAAGAATCTACTTTTAGCTTCAATATTTAGTAATGTTAATCTAGAAGTAATTTTTTTTTCTTTTGATTGTTCGAAGGTGACTGAGCAAGATATGTTGGAGACATTTCAGCGACCTTTTGAAATGTGTGTTAGAGATGGTGATGCTAGTAGTGCTATGTGCTCATTTAACCGTGTTAATGGCATCCCTGTTTGTGCTGATAAAACACTTTTACAAGACAAAATTAGAGGACAATGGGATCTTCACGGGTATATTTATATATTTTTATTTTGTTATGTTCCTGAACTGAATTATTGACTTGATTGAGCTATGTTCACTTATGGCATCAATTTCTTTTGCAGATACATCGTTTCAGATTGTGATTCAATTGAGGTGATGGTTCATGGCCAAAAATGGCTTGGGGACACACAAGAGGATGCCGTTTCTCAAGTTTTAAAGGCAGGCAAGTGTTACAGTCTTCAATGGAAAAAGGCTATTTTTTTTTATAAATATTTTTTAATTTTATCTTTTCTTTTAATATTTGAGCCAACTATATATTTTGATTGTGGGGAAATTATTCATGGAATTGTTCAGGATTGGATCTTGACTGCGGAGACTATTATCCCAAGTATCTAAAGAGTGCATTGATGCAAGGACAAATTAGTGAAGCTGAGATTGACAGATCACTAAAATATATTTATGTTGTCCTAATGAGGCTAGGATACTTTGATGGAAGTCCTTTCAGTTCACTTGGCAAGAAGGATATTTGCTCCAATGAAAATATTGAGTTAGCAGCTGAAGCAGCTAGAGAAGGAATTGTTCTCCTAAAAAATAATGGAACTTTGCCCTTGAATTCTTCCAAGTTGAAGAAACTTGCTGTAATTGGACCACATGCCAATGCTACGAAAGCAATGATTGGAAATTATGCAGGTTTTAATAACTTAATTACCCCATATTTATTAGTTAGATGAACAATAGCTGTTGGCAATATTGTTTGTAAAAGTTGTTCATGTTCTTAGATTGATATGTACAGGTATTCCTTGCCGGTATGTTTCTCCAATTGAAGGCTTCTCAGCATTTGCAGAAGTGACATACGAAATGGGATGTGCAGATGTTGCTTGTAAAAATGACAGTTTGATCTTTCCAGCAATGGAAGCTGCACGTGAAGCAGATGCCACTATATTAATGGTGGGTTTGGACTTGTCTGTTGAAGCTGAAGGCAGGGACAGGGTGGATCTCCTCCTCCCAGGTTACCAAACTCAGTTGATCAACCAAGTTGCTAAAGCCTCTAAAGGTCCAGTGATCCTTGTAATTATGGCAGCGGGTTGTGTTGATATCTCTTTTGCCAAGAATAATGAACTGATCCAGGCCATCTTGTGGGCTGGATACCCTGGCCAAGAAGGTGGTCGAGCCATTGCAGATATTGTTTTTGGAAAACACAATCCTGGTAAGAATCTCATTTTATTGTAGCTTTTCAATAAAGAGAAAGTGCTCTCCTTCCATAAATAGTATGAATGTTTATCATTTGGATTTCTCTTGTCAGGTGGAAGATTGCCACTTACATGGTATAAGGCTGAATATGTTGATGCGGTACCCATGACATCCATGTCACTAAGGCCAGTTGATGAGTTTGGCTACCCTGGAAGGACATACAAATTCTTCAATGGCTCAACAGTGTACCCATTTGGCTATGGACTCAGCTATACGAATTTCAGTTACAAGATAACACCCTCAAAGACTGCGCTTAAGATAAAATTGAACAAGTACCAGCACTGCAACAACTTGAACTATACCAATGATGATGTCAAGCCATTTTGCCCTGCTGTTTTGGTTGAGGACTTAGGTTGTGAACATGAGTTCGGACTTGAGGCCACAGTTGAAAATGCAGGGAAAATGGATGGAAGTGAAGTTGTAATGGTCTACTCCAAACCTCCAATGGGAATTACTGGGACTCATGCCAAGCAAGTGATTGGATTTGAAAGGGTATTTGTTCCGGCAGGAGGGAAAAACAAGGTCAAGTTTACATTTGATGTTTGTAAGAGCTTAGCGATTGTGGATGGAAGAGGCAACAAGGTTTTGCCATCTGGTTTGCATACAATCATGGTGGGAGATGCTGATGTCTCATTTTTGGTTGAAGTGCAGTTTTATCAGTAGTGGGTTAGCATTTCTCTAATTAGGGATAGGCCTAGTAATTATGAGTTTATTACATGTATTATTAGTTTATTACATGTATGCTTCCCACAATAAGTAATTCATATAAGGTATTTTTATATTTTAGTATGAGTTTATTACAAAGTTTATTTAGTTAAACTAAATTAGACCGAACTAAAATTAAAATTAAAATCAAAACTAATATCATAATCAAAATTGAAACCTTTTTCTCTTTGAATAATAAGAATTCTAAAGGAACTCAAAGTATGGTTAAAAAAAAAAAACTCCGACAAGATTTTGTGTGAGTATTTCACTTTAAAATTTATATGATAGCTTTTAAAATTTTATTGATAAATAATAAATAAATTTTTTAATTTCTATTGTTTAATATTTAATAGTTGAATATCAAAAAAAATTAATAAACAACTCAACTATTATATTATCGCTTACAAAATAAAATTTTCATTATTTTTTATAAATTATTTAATTACATTAAAAAATTACATTTATAAACTTTCTAAAAATGATTTTCAAATGTCTTTCTAAAATTTATTTTTATTAAAAATTACAAATTAATTTTTAAAATTTTATTTATAATTGATTTTATTTAAAATTTAAACTTAAAACTTTATATTTTTGAAAATATATTCACATCATGGATTATAGCTAAATAATATTTTCAATTTTTTCTGAGATAAATCAACCGAGAGAAATAAAAATTAAAAAAAGCTGAATATCGAATAAATTTTCAAAGATATTTCTTCTAATCAAAGAGAGGGAAAAAAAAGATTTTTTTTTTCAAAAGAACCCTCTAAGAGTTGAAGAACTAAATCTAGCCGGATAAATTTTAGAAATTATTTTTGAATTTATATAAATATTATACTACATACTTTTAATTTTAAAAGATAATATAAAGTTTTTTAAATTTTTAAATTTTATGTAATAAAATTTTTTTAATTTTTAATTATTAATTAAAAATTAATATATATAACTCTCATATATGATGTTTAATTAAAAATTATTCTCTTTACATATGAAAAATTATTTTATTTATATAAAAAAAATTTAATTTACATATAGTTTTTAAAAAAATATTAATGCTTTATTAAAATTATACATATCAAAATATAATTAAAAATTTAATAATTAAATATTAAAAAATTTTACTATATAAATTTAAAAATTAATAAAATTTTATATTATATTTTTAAATTAAAAAATTATAATATTATAATTACATAATCTGATTAACAATTTTCAAAATTTATCCAAACCCAACCTTCTGTAAAAATTTTATCGTCTTCTCCGAAGCCGAGCGAGCCAAAACGACGATGCAGAGCGCCACTTCGCTTCTCTGTTTTTCAACACTTACACCTTCTTATCACTCTCTTCTGTTTCCTTTACGTCCCAGATTTTCTTCCATGGTCTTACCTTCATTGCCTTCACAATTGCTCTTCAAGCCTCTCCATAGTTGCCTTTATGCCCTCTCTTCTCTACGCAGCACCGGTACTCTTTCCTTTCTCTCTCTATTGGTTGCTCTTGTGTGTTAATTTTGTTCACTGTGTGTATATTTTTCATGATTAGTGTAGTTTTTTGAACTTGTTCTTCTTACATCGGAGAAGTTAAGCCTGCTAAAATGAAGCACCTGTAACTTGTTTTAATCGTTTGTGATTGGTTTGTGTAATTGGATTTTCATGCTGGTTCAGCTACTCAAGAGATTGTTCAAACTGCTAATAGTGGAGCAGGAATCGTTGAAGTTGGGTATATATCCAGTGTTCATGGGCTTCAAGGGGAGATATGCGTTAAACCCAGTACTGATGTTCCCGAACTACGATTTTCCAAGGTAGTACTTGGCTGGAAAAAGAAATTTTTAACAAGTTCTTCAGCCTTTAGTTTTGGTTCATTGTTCTCGTGTTTTCGAGTTCAATTCTGTAATTATTATTATTATTATTATTATTATTATTATTATTATTATTATTATTATTATTATTATTTGTTAGCCTGGGAAAAGATGGCTCAGTCGGTTTCTGGCAAAGATATGATTCAAGAAGTTGAGCTGGTTGAGTGAAGAGGGCACCCTGGACTGAAGAGGTGGGGTAATTGACACAGTGGAACAGGTGACCTGAGGAAAATGAGTTTTTGGATTAATGGTTTATGTCTTGCTTCACATTTCTGCTTTTCTTTTTTTCAATTATCTATTTTTACATATGCATAATGTGTTGGGATGATTGTATACCGTACCACGAACACAGATAGCTTGTTCATTTGTTCAATGAACAGTTTGCTGGTGATATGTATCATGGCAAAATAACTTCTCCTTGTTTGAATACCTTGGAACTTTAGAAACATATGTTATACACATCATAAGGTTATGACTTGTTAATGTAACCCAGTGGATTGTTTATCATGCTGGGGAATATTGGATAAAAAATATGAGCTGCCTTATCGAGAAATGATTCCTTGTGATATTCCAGTAGGTTCTTTTGTTTTGCAAATTAAAATATAAGGAGTGTTTGGTTCGGCAAACAAGCAATACAATGTAAAGGTTTGGAGAATAAGTATTCTGTAAGAATCTAATATGAAAATTGTTGTTGTTTATGTGGTGTTTGTGGCAGATCTTAGTATAATGATAACATGTCTTTCTTCATATCATTAAAAGTCTTAGGAACTAACTCAACTCAAAATAATGAATTTTATTGCATTATATAATTTCACGCATGTATGTTTATGAAAGTGAATTATTGTTTGTTCAGGCCAGGCAACTTGTTGGGTCGACTCTTCCAGTTGGAGAAGAAGATAGGCCAGAGTTGGAAGGAGAATTTTGCACTCGTGATCTCGTTGGCTTGAGAGTGATTCTTAAGTTTTGAACATTTTAAGGCATCATATCTTGTATTCAGCTAAGCAAATTTATTTTACTTTGTGCTTTTAAATATCTGAAACTCCTTAAATTTATGATTTATACTTGCACTCATTTTTTATTTGGGATGCAAAGAACTTATACTGTGCGGTATTTGAAGACCACTGTCTTTATTCTTCTCTTGTTACTTAACAGTCTCAGTTGCCATTTTCATGCACAGCTATTAATGTATTCTGGTTATCAGTGGTTTACATTCTGCTTCTCTTCTTCTTAAATAAAGTATGGCTGTTGCTTAAATATTCTTGTCAATTGTCTTATTTTTTTTGGTTCATGTTAGTAAATCAACAACAACAAACCACCCCAACACACCCCGCACACAACCGCACCACCACGCCAACCCCACCCCCCCCCCCCCCCCCCCCCCCACAAACCCCTTTTCCTTTTCCCCCTATTCCTCACTTTAATTGTACTTCTCCTTTTCAGGAAACTGGTGACTGTGTGGGAACTGCCCTTAATGTTTTTGACAGTGGAGCAAGTGATCTTTTACAGGTCATGCTCTACCCATCTGTAGATGTGCTTGAGGGAGCTGAGAGGTCAATGCAAGCAGAAACAGGTCCATCTGGTTCCCTTGTGTAGGCACCATTTGTTGAAGCTATTGTTCCGGATGTTGATATGACTAGAAGAGAAATGTGGATTACACCTCCAAAAGGACTTCTTGAGTTAAACATATGCTCTGATGAGAGGTCTAAGAAAGAAAGACGCCATCTTGTGAGGCACACTCCTTTATAACTCGATTTATTAATTAACGAATGAAAATAATTGACTTGTTACAGTTCAAAATTTCTGTATGACAATTAATTTTGTAGCAATGTTATATTTGACGATTTCCATTTTCATAATTCCCTCAGTATTAAAGAAATGGCAAGAGTTTGTTTAAAACCCATAGTATTTTGTGTTTCTAGTCATATTGTTGGTGCTTTGAATAAATCCCATTTTTAGTTTATCTATTTATTTATTCATTGTTTTGTTCTTTATTGATTTGACATTATTTGTGAAGCACAAAAGGAATCATATGCTCTTGCAACATGTATAAAGTTGGGTCTTGCTTCTTTTTTGTATCCATATATAGGTGGTTAGTTCTTGGTGTATTTCAGACTTTGGGTTACTCTTTTATCTGTCTAAGAAAAGGAACCCATCTTTTCTTTTTCACTACATATATGCTGTTGGTTAGATTATACATAGAGGAACGTGACTATCATATAAATTTTATATGTATTTCAATTAATGAAGTGATTTTGGCTTAATTTTGGTTTTTAAAATGGGATTAGAGGTGGAGAATGCATATGAAGGGGCATTAGGATAGATATTTAATTAATGCATGTCAGTTTGATATTAGTGTGCAGTGTTAGTTTGTGAATGACATTGTTACTGTGCATAAGCCTATTGGGGTTGTTAATTGTTGCGTTTGTTCACCGATTCTCCCTTCCTGAAGTGGAATATTGCCCGTTGAAACTGTGCATCATAGTGGTGGGCTCCCCTTCCCTTTTTTTAAAGCAAATGTTTAAGCATATGATGCACTTTATGATACATTGCAGGAGTGGAAAGAAAGGAAAAAGTTGCAAAGATGCCTTATATAAGCGAAAAAGAAATTTTTTGAAATGGAACAAAACATGTGTTTGATGGATTAAGATATGGGGAAAAATCACAAAGGAGCTTACTGGCAGATCAGATTGTTGGTGTAAATTCTAAATTGCTTCAACGGGCATTGCAAAATATAGAGATGCCCTCCAAGAGGTATTTTTTAAAATTTAATAAATGTGTATTTCTTGACATTTTGATTCCTAGAGGAGTTGGAGAAAATGTGAATGCAGTTGTTTGACCTTTCGATCTGATGCTGTTTTGAACCTGTTGAAATAAACTTGTTCTGTAAAGCATTGAACTTGTAACCTTCGTCCGTGATGTTGAAATGTAGAAAAAATATGATGCCCCTGGTTTCAATATGTGTTGCATACATAAATGCTTTTTTTTGAAGTGGGAGCTTAAAAGAAAAAAAAAAGAAACTTTTTCTTAAAAACAGCTGGTCTTATTGTCTCATTTGTTCTACGGTGGATATGAAGAATATGGAAGGTGGTGAGATCTTTTTTATTTGATCCCATATAGCTAATGCTTACTTATTCATCCTTTTTGGTGGTTTGGGTGGTGGGGGTGGGTGGGTGTGTTTTGTGGTTAATCTCACAGTCATTTGATATGTGCAACGAGGTGTGATGATGCTTATCCACCATTTCTGCTATTGGATGATGAATGTTATACATGCACTACCATCTGATCTCTGTTGCATATATGCCTAAACACTTGAATTGAATATTTTGTTTTATTTCGTAAAAAAAAAATTAGTTGATATTTGATTCTTATATTGCAATCTATGATGCAAATTATTTATTAGTTCTGATTTACTGTGATGATCATAAACAATCACCATCTTTCGGCTGAGATTCCAATTTTTGATTTAAGATTTGTCATGTTTAGTTTGAGCATTGTGATCATTTGCTTTGGCCTTTTTAACTAATTTGCCCATGGTATCTAATGTCCAGTGTTATAAATTCCCATAGCTGGGCATTTTGTTTTGCAGAAAGAGATGATTCTCATATATTTCAATTAATCTGTACATGGGTATTTATATACAATTGATTCCTATAATTGTGTTATACTAATTAGGAAGAAATCCTAAATAAGAAATCCTAAATAGGAATACAGAATACAGAATATACACAGAAATAATATAATGATTGACTTTCCATAACACTCCCCCTCAAGTTGGAGCATAGATGTTAATCATGCCCAACTTGTTACAAATGTAGTCAATCCTAGCTCCATTCAGAGCTTTTGTGAAAATATCTCCTAACTGCTCTCCGGTTTGATATGTCCTGTTGAGATGATACATTGTTGAATCTTTTCACGAACAAAATGACAATCAATCTCAATTTGTTTGGTCCGATCATGAAATACCTGATTAGAATCAATATGGAGAGCAGATTCATTATCTCTCCACATTTTCGCAGGGAGGGGTGTATTAAAACGTGTCTCATCTAGTAATTGATATATCCACATTACGTCACATACTGTTTGTGCAATGTCTCTGTATTCGGATTCAAAGACTAGATCGAGAAACTACACTCTGCTTCTTGCTTTTCCAAGACACCAAATTTCCTTCAACAAAAACGCAATATCCAGTAGTTGACCTACTATCAACCTTAGATCCAGCCCAGTCGGCATCTGAAAAAGATTCAACATTTAAATGCCCATGATTACCATATAACAAACCTCTTCCTGGAGCTCCCTTCAGATAGCACAAGATTTGTCCCAAGGCTTCCCAATGAGCAACAGTTGGGGAAGACATAAACCGACTTACCACACTAACGGCATAAGCAATGTCGGGACAGTGTGATGAAGGTAGTTCAATTTTCCTACCAATCTCTGTATCTCTGGATCTTCAAACAACTCACTATCCCACCTACTTGATTTGTAATTTTGGAGTCATTGGTGCACTACAAGGCTTAGCACCTAATTTTCCTGTCTCTGTCAATAGATCAAGGACATATTTTCTTTGAGACAAGAAAATACCCTTCTTACTTCTCATAACTTCAATACTCAAAAAATACTTTAATAATCCCAAGTCTTTGGTCCAAACTGGTTTGGAGGAAGGTTTTAAGAGATGAAATACTGCAGAGTCACTCCCGGTGATGATAATGTCATCCACATAGACTACCGGGAGAATTAGACCCGACCTCAGTTGCTTATAAAATACTTAGTGATCACACTTACTCTTTTGCATACCAAATTCCTGTACTGCTTCACTGAATCTCCCAAACCAGGCCCCAGGACTTTGTTTCAAGCCATAAAGAGACTTCAGAAGCCTACAAACTTTAACCAACTCCCCCTGAGCAACAAACCCGGTGGTTGCTCCATATACACCTCCTCTGAAGATCACCATGAAGGAAGGCATTCTTGATATCCAATTGGTGCAGGGCCAATCATATGTAGTGCTAAAGAGATAAACAAGCGAGCAGTAAGTTTAGCTACAGGAGAAAAAGTGTCGAGTAATCAACCCCATATGTCCGAGCATATCCTTTTGCTACAAGGCGTGCTTTTAATCTAGCCACGTAACCATCGAGATTTACCTTTCATGTAAATACCCATTTGCAACCAATAGCTTTCTTACCCGGTGGGCAAAACAGTTCCCATGTACCATTAGCATCTAAAGCCTCCATTTCCTCTTTCATAGCAGCACACCAGCCAGGATGAGACAGTGCCTCACCAACAGTATTAGGGATGGGAATAGAGTCTAAAGAAGTAACAAAACACTGAGAACAAGAAGACAATTGATTATAAGAAACAAAAGAAGAGATAGGGTAAGTACATGAACGTTTACCTTTACGAAGAGCAATGGGTAAGTCTAGATCAGAATCATGATCAGTATGAGGTACAGGATCTCTCAACGAAGTAGCTGGTGGAGGATCTGAGTCAGGAATCTCCAATCTCCTGGAATAAACATGAACAACGGGAGGCCGAGTAGGTCTAGAAATGGAAGAAATAGGCTGTGAGAGAGGACTAGACATTGGTTGGACAGTATATATTAAGATATCATCTTCCTCCCCCTGACTCTCATACACAGATGATTGAGAAAAAAATGGAGTGGACTCAAAAAATGTGACATCTGCAGAAACAAGATAACGATTAAGAGTAGGAGAGAAACAACGGTACCCTTTTTGGATCCGGGAGTACCCAAGGAAGACACATTTGAGAGACTTTGGATCCAATTTAGTAACCTACAGATGAACATCACGTACAAAACAAGTACAACAAAAAATACGGGGTTCAACGGGAAATAAAGATTTTGTAGGGAACAAAGCAGTATAAGGAATATCCCCATTAAGGACAGAAGAAGGCATACGATTGATCAAAAAACATGCCGTAGAAACTGCATCCGCCCAAAAGTGTTTAGGAACTTTCATCTGAAAAAGAAGAGCACGAGTTACCTCAAGAAGATGCCGATTTTTCTTTCGCCACGCCATTTTGGGATGGGGTATCCACACAGAAGAAGGCGATGAAGAATGCCATTTTGTGTCATATAAAGTGAAATTGTCTTGAAAAATATTCTTTAGCATTGTCACTTCTTAATATGCGCATGAAATATTAAATTGAGTTTTGATTTCATTACAAAGGCACAAAAGATAGAAAACAACTCGAGCGATTCTTCATTAAATATAACCGTGTAACACGAGAGTAATCATCAACAAAAGTAACAAAATAACGAAATCCAGTTTAGAAGTAAGAACAAGGACCCCAAACATCGAATGAACTAACTCAAAGGGGATGAAGCCGTTTATTGACTCTAGACACGTAAGGCAAACGATGATGTTTTGCAAACCGACACGACTCACATTCTAGTCTTGATAAAGATGGCGAGGACACAACTTCTTCATGGTAGACAAAGAAGGATGACCCAATCTACAATGAGCTTCAAGAGGTGTTAAGGTACTGAGCAAACAAGCGATCGCGGTACATGATTTTCCGAATGTAGAGACCACGACTCACGTCCTCTACCAATAATCGCCGTCGTAAGATCCTGAAACAAACACCGATCGGAAAAAAGGAAATAGAACAATTTAAGGTACGAGTAAGTTTACTAACAAAGTAGATTAAAAGAGAAATTTGGTAGACACAAAGCAGATGACAAAGAAATTGTGAAGTCGGTTCGCGATTCAGCCTAACCCATGACACAAGAAGTAGAACCATCAACAAAGTAATAGTAGAGGAAGTGGGATTAGTGAAAAGTAGATAGAAGACTAGAATTACTGTCATGTGATCTGTTGCACGTAATCAATAACCCATTTGGATGAGGAAGACACAAGGCATGTAGTGGATTTACGACTCGTGATCGCGATGATAGGAACCGTAGGCTTTAGAGATGCACGATCTTTGGGAAAAGCGTGCAAAATCCTCTGCGGATACCAAAGCAGTTTTCTCGGAGGAAGATCTTGTAGAATCCTCTGCGCCATATTTGCCATCTGTGATCGCTGATTTTCCTCTGAAGTTGCGGACAATTATATTTTGTATGGCGGGCTCATGACAATAATAACAAGTGACTCCTCTTGAGTCTGATTAGAACTAGCCTCTCCATTACGCTGATTACTTACATTTGCTGTAATTCCTCCTCTACTTCCTCTTCTATTACCCTGTTGTCCATTTGGATTACGGCTAATAAGAGCACTCTTGTGTCGTGAAGATTGGGTACTCTCTGCAGAAGGACCCGTGTGAATGTTTCATGCAAAGAGGAAATCTCGAATCGAAAGAATCGAGATTTAGCGATCTCATACTCGAAGGAAGGCAAGAAAACTCATATGACCAGTTGCTCCGTTGGGCTCTTTGAACTTTCACATCGTAACTAAAAGGCAACAATACATTAAGTTCCTCATATACGCTTAAAATCCATAAAATAAGCCGTGAGAGACTTATTCTCTTTCTCAAGACAGTAGAATGCCTTACAAACATCATAAATACGGAGATATTCCCTTTACGTAATCTGTAAAATCTAAGTAATCCATCAATTCCTTAACAAATTCACAGTGATTAATTAAACTAATTACCTCACCGTGAATCGAGTTCAAGCAAAAACAACCGAGCATCCTCCTTAGCCAAGTTTGTTGTGTATCATCGAGGTGGATCTTTAGTAAGGTGATCATCCTTATCAATGCTACGCAAATAGACCCTATGATCTTACTCCACTCCGGATAATTCGAACCATTAAGTTTGTGTTCCGTGATCTTAGTCATCATCTAATCACATCGTAAATAACATTCTTATTGTCCGCCATTTGTTGAGACAAAGAAAACTAACCAAACGCTAATCCAAAGTCTTGTGACAACAAAATAATCCAAAATCACAAATCAAGTAAATACGAAACAGATCGAGAGCCAAACCTCGAAGTCCTTTAATGGTGTCTTGGATCGTGCAACAAAGACACGATGGTGGAATGAGGGGATTGAGGCGACGCTGGCAATGTTGATCGGAGTCGAAATGGCCGGTCGGCACAAAACAGTCGAAATGGCCAAGGTCTCTCCTGAGCTGGGTGGTGAGAACAAATAATCACCCTAGATAGATGACCTGCTCTGATACCATGTAGAAAGAGATGATTCTCATATATTTCAATTAATCTGTACATGGGTATTTATATACAATTGATTCCTATAATTGTGTTATACTAATTAGGAAGAAATCCTAAATAAGAAATCCTAAATAGGAATACAGAATACAGAATATACACAGAAATAATATAATGATTGACTTTCCATAACATGTTTAAAGGGCAGAAAAAAATTGTAAACAGGTCTTGCGACTCAGTTAGCTGGTCTTCCATGAGCTTTCTGTTACTTTTTCCCTGCTTACATTCTCTTGCTCATATATATTTTAATCCTTGTTGATATTTTGCCTTCTTTTTTATTGTTCTTGAATCATTGGAGGAAAATTGAGTCATGGATCTTGCTCACAATTCTGTCACCCAGTGCAAATATTAGATTGTTATACATAAACTTGTAATGGTGAAACTGTTTAAGACTAATAACATTTTGTCAAATACTTTTATGAGACACAAACTGGCGTAGACCAAAGGGTATTGATTCTAGAGTCCGAAGGAAGTTCAAGGGATATACTCTGATGCCTAACATTGGCTATGGTTCGGACAAGAAGACACATCATTATCTTCCAAATGGCTTCAAGAAATTTGTTGTCCACAATGTCAAAGAATTTGAACTGTTGATGATGCATAACAGGTGGATTTTAGACTCTAGATTAGGGCTTTTTAAATAGAAAACTTATCTCCTGCATGCTTTGAAGTGGTAATGTTCTTCCTTTTACTGGTCAGGACTTATTGTGCTGAAATTGCACATGATGTGTCAACTAGAAAGAGGAAAGAGATTGTGGAGCGAGCTGCCCAGCTAGATGTTGTTTTCACGAATAAGCTAGCTAGGTTGCGAAGCCAGGAGGACGAATGAGCTTAACATAGATTGGGAGTGAGAACATCTAGTTTGCTTTCTAGTTTTTGATATTTATTATTTTTTTTGCAATCAATTTAACTTGGGTGATTAATATCCTTATGATGAAACTTGTTATTTATGAAGTGCCATAGAACCTCTTCTCACCAGCCTGCTTTGGTTTGTCCTGGATTCCATATGATTAATCTTCATTCAAGTTTCATGCTTGTAATAAGTAAAAGCAGACCTTCAGTTATTATGACCCAAAACACTATCGAATGGTACCTGCTAGATGAGTCTTGTGACTAATCAGAACATAAATTGTTCAATGGGAATCAACTTCATAGAGCTACTCAACCCTTCAAGCAGAATTCTCAAGGCTCTCAAAACTGTTATTCTTGATTGCCTGGAGAAACACAGTTTTGTTTTAGGTTATTTGCCTTGTGCAATAATACAAGTATCATAAGCAAGTAATTATAAGTTTATTACAATGTATGCTTCCTGTGTTAAGTAATTCATACAAGGTATTTTCAGGTTCTAGTGTGCTGTTGTACCATAATCGGCCTACGAAAGTAAAATTGAAATAAAAACAAATATCATAATAGAAATTGAAACAATGAAATGAAAGAACTTTAATGATTAACTCAGGTTTATGCTTTGTGCCCCTAATGAATTAGAATTATTTATTTATGATCGATTCTAAATTGAAAACAGACGTGCCCGTCGTAGATAATATCACCTATATCTTAGTTTCTGTTTGGGTTGTATTTTGTGGCACCCTTTTGTCGGATGGCCATTACAAGGAAAAATAAGAATACAAAAGGAGCTCAATGCTTTTAGCCTGCTATTTCGGCTTTGAGCCTAAAACCATGAAATTAGATCTCCGTCCCATGATCAGCTTGCATGGAAGGAGACGAAGGATGGTAACTTTTCGGTGAGGTCTGCTTTTTCTTTGCAATGTGGGAGTCATTCTGCCTCACTCAATCCTATTTGACAGGTGATTTGGAAAATTAAAGTTGCCCAGAAAATAAAGATGTTATTTTGGAAGTCGTTTCATGGCAAATTGATGTCTAACAATGAGACATAAAAGAGGGTTTATCAATGATCCTGGATTGTGTCCTTTGTGGGGCTGTGGATGAATCTCCTACTCATGTTTTTAGAGACTGTGGTAATGCCAAAATCATATGGAGGTGGTGTGGGACGTTGGATCCCTAGTGAAGTTCCGTAGGATGTCTATAGTTGATTGGTTTTTGCATTCCAAGGAATTAATTCCTTGTGGTGTCTTTGATGCTTTCATCTGATCAAGTGCTTAGTATTACTTTATGGTGGCTATTGCGCTGGCGCTATGAGTCTGTTTTTCAGGGATGAATCCACTTCTGTCTTCTAAGTTATGCACCCTCAAATCTCATGTTCTGTCTTCTATGGCTTGGGGGGCTGTTTCTATGTCCTTTGTGTCCTCATCGAGGACTGTGATTTCTGTGAGATGGTTGCCTTCGAATGTAGGATGGATTAAGCTGATCTCAGATGGTGCGTAGAAGGGTAATTTGGTCGGAGTGGTATTCTTCAGGACCACAGAGGTGTCTAATTGGCTAGGTTTTGTATTCGGTTGGGCAATTGTACCTCAATGTAAGCTGAGTTCCAAACTGCAAGGGATGAAGCTTACATATGGGTGTGCATAAGCTGATTGTTGAGCTGGATTCGAAGTCTGTCTAGCGACTACTTTCAAATGATGATGAGGCTAATTTGTCGTATTCTAATCTTATTTAACAGTGTCATCGTTTCCTTAGGTGGCAGTGGGAGGCGCATTTTGCATCATATTTATAGAGAGGCCAATAGAGTAGCCGACAAATTGGCTAATTCCTTAGATACGTTTATCGTCTGTAGAGCCACAGGCTGCATGCAACCCCAATTGGTTATGCCATTTGGTTTGGCTCCATAACTAAACTTTATAGTTTATTACAACAAATGATGAGTTCGAAGTGTAAAGCAAAGAAAAAAATCAGTCTACATATTCAAACAATATATCACTTTAATTTAATATTTATTTATTAACTTGATAAAAATATGAAATTGTATGGTAATATCTCATACTTTTAGTTTATGATAGAAATAATATATCTCTTACATGAGCTTGGACACTCCTCCCCATGAGCTACATTTTGAAAGAGAGTTTAGCCCGATGCAATTTCATTACGAGAGTTTCTCGACTAATATTTAGGCCTATCATAAGTATTCATGCCGTAAGTGTTTTGTTACATGAAAATATTTATTAGGTGTGAATTACTTGCTATCAAATCTAGTATTTGAGATAAACTGCATCAATATATTGATGAATTTAATATTATCTCTTAAATTTTAATAAAATGTAATATTTTTTGCAAAAATATATCTTATTCCTTGTTAGTTTATAATCCGATAATAATTAATCATTTGGCCTGCGAAATGTAAATTATTTATTATTTTATTTTTAAAAATTAATTTATTATGTAATTTTATATTTTTTATTTTCATAATTATGTTATAAAATTTTATCATGATAAAATTTTTAATTAATTATAATTTTATTTGAAAGTGTTGATAAGTAAATAATTTTTTAATTTTATTATTTTATAAATTAATTAACATAATCATATATCAATAAAATATAAATAAAGTAGGAAAAAAATTATGCCGTGGTGATTTTTAAAATATTATTATTAAGATTTTTAAACTTTAATTATGAGAAATATTATCAAAATTAATTTTTTAAATTTTATGAATAATTTTTTTTATTAAATACTTATATATATATATATTTAAATTTATAAATAATTTTTAGTGAATAGTTATTTAAATATATATGTTAATATATTTTTTTAAAATATAATTTCCTATTTTTCTAAATTTATCTAAAAATTATTATTTTTTAGAAATATATAATCAATATAATAATAAGGAGGTATTTAGTTCACCTGTTGAGTGCAGCTGATAGTTGATAGATACCAAAACAGGTGAATTAGAGTGTTGATAAACTTAAAAAAGTAAAATTGATACTGATATGATACTCATCCGCTGCAGTTTGTATCAGCTTTATTTTTAAAGTTATTTTTCATCCGCTGATAACTGATTTAATTTTATTTTTTATTTAAACCATATTTTTTTATTTCATTTAACTCAAAAATTAATATTATTAATGTTTTTATTTTTTTATTTATAATTTTAATATTTTACTTAATACATTATAACTTTGTTAAAATATTTTTCATTAATAACATAAAATATCAAATATTTATTTATTATAAAAAAATAAATTTTTTTATATTTAAAAACATAAAATTAATTATAAATTTTTCTTTTTCAACCATAATAATTACTTTGTTATTTTATAACTATATTTTTAAAGTTATTTAATTATTTTTTAAAGAATTTAATTATTTCATATTTCAATAATGAAATAAATGTTATAATATAATAAATCAATAATTATATATTTATTTTAATAATAAAATAAATAATATAATATAATAAATTTATAATATTATATTTATTTTAATAATAAAATAAATTATATGATATATACTCTTATTAATCATTTTACATAATAACAACAACAACTAAATATAATTTTATTAAATATTTAATATAAATTAACTATCATCAGTTATCGGCTATCAGCTTATAGTTATTAATTGTATCTAACAGTTAAACCAAACAAGTTTTAAATATAAATTTATAATATTTAAAATTATAACCTTAAGAATTTAATTCTTAAAAGATATAAGAAAAAGAATTTTAAATAACAATTATTTTTTAATAAGATATGATTTTAATAGTTGAAATTTCAAAACATTTGGAAAAGAAGTTGATATTTAAGCTGATAAAATAATTTTATATAAAAAATAAAAAAGTTAAAAAAAGGAGGCCTTGCCACATGATGATTTTTTAAACCTCTTTATTAGCATGAGTGACACACTTATATATATATATATATATATATATATTGTGTGTAAAAAAATTATTTATTATTTATTTTTTAAAAAACAAATTGTGATTTTTGATATATATGTTCTCAATTTTTGGTCTTCTACATATTTAATTATTTTCAAATTTTATTTTTAAAAAATAGAAATTATTTTAATAGAAACTACTTTTAATAAAAATATATAAAATCCGTGTTAGTTTGCTCTTGTGATTTTTTATTTTTTCTAATTGTTTGCCATTGAAATTTTTTAATTTAAAAAATTAAGGGTTTCTATAATATTATTTATTTTATCAACTCAAATTTTAACATGAACATAAATAAATAAAATTAATTTTTAAAAATATTTTATATTTAAATCTGAAATGATTCTAATCACCGGTCAACCTAAATTAATTTAAAATAACTCAATTTAATTTCATTATAATTAAAAAAAATCTCACATTGTAAAATAATTCAAAATTTAAATCAGATAAATCTAAATTTTCTCAATGGATATACACAATTAGTTTAAAAATATCATCCCAAATCTTTCTAAACAACTCGTGATCATTCCTATCTTGTAGTTTATATCCATTGCCATGCATAGCATTAGCATATAAATAAGGCTATCAGCAGCTTCATTTCAGCAATTCACAAGTCAGAGAAAAACACACACACACACAATGGCCAAAACTTTTACTTCGCTTTCTCTTATTGTTAGCGTAGCTTTCTTAGCTATTTGCACTGCTAGAAGGCCTCCATTGGTCAGTGATGTACCTGTTAATTACACCCATGTGTGTGAACCTTCAAGGTTTGCTAAACAAGGTCTGGACATTGCTGAATTTGGCTACTGTGACACTTCCCAATCTTTTGAGAAGAGGGCAAAGGATCTAATAGACAGGATGACCTTAGAGGAAAAGGTGCTACAGTTGGGAAATTCTGCTGATGGTGCGTCTAAAATAGGGCTGCCACCTTATGAATGGTGGTCTGAGGCCTTGCATGGTGTCTCCGACACTGGTCCAGGGACAAACTTTGATGAAGTAGTTCCTGGTGCAACAAGTTTTCCTACAGTTTTACTCACAACTGCATCTTTTAACCAATCTCTCTGGAAAAGAATTGGCGAGGTACTCATCAAATATTCAATAAACCACCTTGATTTTGCATATATTAGAAACAAATTCAATCTTCAAACTTCAAGTCTTGAAGTTAAAGGTTCAATTTATTTTGTATTATTTCTGTGTGTGATATTTATCTCTAAGTTGATATGCTAACGTGCAAGAATTAAAACTTGGTGTAGGTTGTTTCGTCAGAAGCCAGAGCAATGTACAACTTGGGAAAATCTGGATTAACGTTTTGGAGTCCAAACATAAACGTAGCAAGGGATCCCAGATGGGGAAGAATTCTTGAGACACCAGGAGAAGATCCGTTTGTTGTTGGTACATATGGTGCTATTTACGTAAGAGCATTGCAAGATGTTGAAGGAACACTAAACACCACAGACTTGAACTCTAGACCTCTCAAAGTTGCTGCTTGCTGTAAGCATTACACTGCTTATGATATTGAAGACTGGTTGGGGGTGGATCGATTTCATTTCGATGCAAGGGTAAAAAAATTTTTAAAAGAACCTTCTTTTAGCTTCAATATTTAGTAATGTTAGTCTAAAAGTAATTTTTTTTTTCTTTTGATTGTTCGAAGGTGACTGAGCAAGATATGTTGGAGACATTTCAGCGACCTTTTGAAATGTGTGTTAGAGATGGTGATGCTAGTAGTGCTATGTGCTCATTTAACCGTGTTAATGGCATCCCTGTTTGTGCTGATAAAACACTTTTACAAGACAAAATTAGAGGACAATGGGATCTTCACGGGTATTTTTTTATAGTTTTATTTTGTTATGTTCCTGAACTGAATTATTGACTTGATTGAGCTATGTTCACTTATGGCATCAATTTATTTTGCAGATACATAGTTTCAGATTGTGATTCAATTGAGGTGATGGTTCATGGCCAAAAATGGCTTGGGGACACACAAGAGGATGCCGTTTCTCAAGTTTTAAAGGCAGGCAAGTGTTACAGTCTTCTATGGAAAAAAGGCTATTTTTTTGTAAATATTTTTTAATTTATCTTTTCTTTTAATATTTGAGCCAACTATATATTTTGATTGTTGGGAAATTATTCGTGGAATTGTTCAGGATTGGATCTTGACTGCGGAGACTATTATCCCAAGTATCTAAAGAGTGCATTGATGCAAGGACAAATTAGTGAAGCTGAGATTGACAGATCACTAAAATATATTTATGTTGTCCTAATGAGGCTAGGATACTTTGATGGAAGTCCTTTCAGTTCACTTGGCAAGAAGGATATTTGCTCCAATGAAAATATTGAGTTAGCAGCTGAAGCAGCTAGAGAAGGAATTGTTCTTCTAAAAAATAATGGAACTTTGCCCTTGAATTCTTCCAAGTTGAAGAAACTTGCTGTAATTGGACCACATGCCAATGCTACGAAAGCAATGATTGGAAATTATGCAGGTTTTAATAACTTAATTACCCCATATTTATTAGTTAGATGAACAATAGCTGTTGGCAATATTGTTTGTAAAAGTTGTTAATGTTCTTAGATTGATATGTACAGGTATTCCTTGCCGGTATGTTTCTCCAATTGAAGGCTTCTCAGCATTTGCAGAAGTGACATACGAAATGGGATGTGCAGATGTTGCTTGTAAAAATGACAGTTTGATCTTTCCAGCAATGGAAGCTGCACGTGAAGCAGATGCCACTATATTAATGGTGGGTTTGGACTTGTCTGTTGAAGCTGAAGGCAGGGACAGGGTGGATCTCCTCCTCCCAGGTTACCAAACTCAGTTGATCAACCAAGTTGCTAAAGCCTCTAAAGGTCCAGTGATCCTTGTAATTATGGCAGCGGGTTGTGTTGATATCTCTTTTGCCAAGAATAATGAACTGATCCAGGCCATCTTGTGGGCTGGATACCCTGGCCAAGAAGGTGGTCGAGCTATTGCAGATATTGCTTTTGGAAAACACAATCCTGGTAAGAATCTCATTTTATTGTAGCTTTTCAATAAAGAGAAAGTGCTCTCCTTCCATAAATAGTATGAATGTTTATCATTTGGATTTCTCTTGTCAGGTGGAAGATTGCCACTTACATGGTATAGGGCTGAATATGTTGATGCAGTACCCATGACATCCATGTCACTAAGGCCAGTTGATGAGTTTGGCTACCCTGGAAGGACATACAAATTCTTCAATGGCTCAACAGTGTACCCATTTGGCTATGGACTCAGCTATACGAATTTCAGCTACAAGATAACACCCTCAAAGACTACGCTTAAGATCAAATTGAACAAGTACCAGCACTGCAACAACTTGAACTATACCAATTATGATGACAAGCCATATTGCCCTGCTGTTTTGGTTGAGGACTTAAGTTGTGAACATGAGTTCGGACTTGAGGCCACAGTTGAAAATGCAGGGAAAATGGATGGAAGTGAAGTTGTAATGGTCTACTCCAAGCCTCCAACGGGAATTACTGGGACTCACGCCAAGCAAGTGATTGGATTTGAAAGGGTATTTGTTCCAGCTGGAGGGAAAAATAATGTTAAGTTTACATTTAATGCTTGTAAGAGCTTAGCAATTGTGGATGGAAGAGGCAACAAAGTTTTGCCATCTGGTTTGCACAAAATCATGGTGGGAGATGCTGATGTCTCATTTTTGGTTGAAGTGCAGTTTTATCAGTAGTGGGTTAGCATTTATCTAATTGGGGATGGGACTAGTAATTATTAGTTTATTATATGTATTATGAGTTTATTACATGTATGCTTCCCACAATAAGTAATTCATACAAGGAATTTTCAGATTATAGTATGAGTTTATTACAAGGCTTATTTAGTAAAACTAAACTAGACCGTACTAAAATTAAAATTGAAATCAAAACTAATATCATAATTAAAATTGAAACTTTTTTCTGTTTGAGTTGTATTTCTGTTTGAATAATAAGAATTCAAAATGAACTCAAAGTATGGTTAAAAAAAAAACTCCAACATGATTTTGAGTGAGTATTTCACTTTAAAAAACTCCAAAATCATGGTCGTGCTCGTTGTAAATTTTATTGAAAAATACTAATAAGTTTTGTAATTTCTATTGTTTAATATTTAAGAGTTTAATATCAAAAAATATTAAAAAACAACTTAACGATTATGTTATCGCTTGCAAAATAAAATTTTCATTACATATGTCCTAATTAATTATATTTTAAAATAAATAATAAATACAAAATACATTATAGAATTCATATATTAAATATATAAATTAATATAATTATAAAATTTCACATATTTTTTTATAAACTATTTAATTACATTAAAAAATTACATTTATAAACTTTCTAAAAATAAAGAAAATGATTTTCAAATGTCTTTCAAAAATTTATTTTTATTAAAAATTACAAATTAATTTTCAAAATTTTATCTATAATTAATTTTATTTAAAATTTAAACTTAAAACTTTGTAATTATGAAAATATATTCACACAATGAATTATAGGTAAATAATATTTTCGATTTTTTCTGGGATAAATCAACCGAAAGAAATAAAAGTTTTAAAAAGCTGAATATGGAAGAAATTTTCAAAGATATTTCTTGTAATTAAAGAGAGAGAAAAAGAAATCTATGTTTTATTGTTTTTTAACTCTGAGGGTATGTTTAAGAAGGGAGTAAAGTAAGGTGAAAAAAGGAAATGTGAAGGGAAAATAAATTTATTTTTTATTTTTTTATCTAAATTGAATAAGAAATAAAGGGGTAGGAAAAATATTAAAAGAAAAATAATTTTTTTTTTTATTTAAAATAAAGAGAAAGTAGAAAAAAATATTTCAAAATATCTTTATACTAAATTATATTTTTAATTTAAAAATAAAATTATAATTTTACTATTTATAAAATAAATTTTATTTTAATATTTTTTCCTTTTAATTTAAATAAAAAAAATTTATTTTAATTCTTTATTTTTTTTTATTTTTTTTTTATTTTTATTTTCCTTCTCCCCCACACCCCAAAGATAGTGTAAGAGTTGAAGTACTAAACCTAACCTTCGCGCTTCGTAAGCTGTAAAAATTTTATCGTCTTCTCCGAAGCCGAGCGAGCCAAAACGACGATGCAGAGCGCTACTTCGCATCTCTGTTTTTCAACACTTGCACCTTCTCATCACTCTCTTCTGTTTCCTTTGCGTCCCATATTTTTTTCCATGGTCTTACCTTCATCGCCTTCACAATTGCCCTTCAAGCCTCTCCATAGTTGCCTTTTGCCCTCTCTTCTCTACGCAGCACCGGTACTCTTTCCTCTCTCCCTCTATTGGTTGCTCTTGTGTGTTAATTTTGTTCACTGTGTATATTTTTCATGATTAGTGTATTTTTTTGAACTTGTTCTTCTTACATCGGAGAAGTTAAGCCTGCTAAAATGAAGCACTTGTAACTTGTTTTAATCGTTTGTGATTGGTTTGTGTAATTGGATTTTCATGCTGGTTCAGCTACTCAAGAGATTGTTCAAACTGCTAATAGTGGAGCAGGAATCGTTGAAGTTGGGTATATATCCATTGTTCATGGGCTTCAAGGAGAAATATGCGTTAAACCCAGTACTGATGTTCCCGAACTACGATTTTCCAAGGGAGCACTTGGCTGGAAAAAGAAATTTTTAACAAATTCTTCAGCCTTTAGTTTTGGTTCATTGTTCTCGTGTTTTCGAGTTCAATTCTGTAATTATTATTATTATTATTATTATTTGTTAGCCTGGGAGAAGATGGCTAAGGCAGTCGGTCTCTGGCAAAGATATGATTGAAAAAGTTGAGCTGGTTGAGGGAAGAGGGCACCCTGGACAGAAGAGATGGATACTAGATTTGGGGGAATTGACACAATGGAACAGGTGACCTGAGGAAAATGAGTTTATGGGTTAATGGTTTATGTCTCGCTTCACATTTCTGCTTTTCTTTTTTTCAATTATCTATTGTTACATATGCATAATGTGATGGGATGATTGTATGCATACCATCGAACACAGATAGCTTGTTCATTTGTTCAATGAACAGTTTGCTGGTGATATGTATCATGGCAAAATAACTTCTCTTTCTTTGAATACCTTGGAACTTTAGAAACATATGTTATACACATCATAAGGTTATGACTTGTTAATGTAATCCAGTGGATTGTTTATCATGCTGGGGAATATTCGATAAAAGTGTGAGCTGCTTGTGGAGAAATGATTCCTCGTGATAAGGGGTGTTTGGTTAGTGGAACAAACAATACAATGTAAAGGTTTGGAGAATAAGTATTCTGTAAGAATCTACTATGAAAAATTGTTGTTGTTTATGTGGTGGTTCTGGCAGATCTTACTATAATGATAACATGTCTTTGTTTATATCATTAAAAGTCTTAGGAACTAACTCAACTCAAAATAATGAATTTTACTGCATTATATAATTTCAAGCATGTATGTTTATGAAAGTGAATTATTGTTTGTGCAGGCCAGGCAACTTGTTGGGTCAACTCTTCTAGTTAGAGAAGAAGACAGGCCAGAGTTGGAAGAAGGAGAATTTTACAATTGTGATCTCGTTGGCATGAGAGTGATTCTTAAGGTTTGAACATTTTAAGGCATCATATCTTGTATTCAGCTAAGCAAATTTATTTTACTTTGTGCTTTTAAATATCTAAAACTCCTTAAATTTATGATTTATGCTTGTACTCTTTGTTGATTTGGGACCCAAAGAACTTATACCGTGCAGTATTTGAAGACCACTGTCTTTATTCTTCTCTTGTTACTTAACAGTCTCAGTTGCCATTTTCATGCACAGCTGGTTATCAGTGGTTTGCATTCTGTTGCCATTTTCATGCACAGCTATTAATATATTCTGGTTATCAGTGGTTTACATTCTGCTTCTCTTCTTCTTGAATAAAGTATGGCTGTTGCTTAAATATTCTTGTCAATTGTCATATTTTTTTGGTTCATATTAGTAAATCAACAAACCCCCCACCCCCCCTCCCCCCACAACAACCCCTTTTCCTTTTCCCCCTATTCCTCACTTTAATTGTACTTCTCCTTTTCAGGAAACTGGTGACTGTGTGGGAACTGTTGTTAATGTTTTTGGCAGTGGAGCAAGTTATCTTTTACAGGTCATGCTCTACCCATCTGTAGATGTGCTTGAGGGAGCTGAGATGTCAACGCAAGCAGAAACAGGTCTATCTGGTTCCCTTGTGTCGGTACCATTTGTTGAAGCTGTTGTTCCGGATGTTGATATGATTAGAAGAGAAATGTGGATTACACCTCCAAAAGGACTTTTTGAGTTAAACATATGCTCTGATGAGAGGCCCAAGAAAGAAAGACGCCATCTTGTCAGGCATACTCCTTCATAACTCGATTTATTAATTAACGAATAAAAGTAATTGACTTGTTACAGTTCAAAATTTCTATATGACAATTAATTTTGTAGCAATGTTATATTTGACGATTTCCATTTTCATATTTCCCTCAGTATTAAAGAAACGGCAAGAGGTTGTTTAAAACCCATAGTATTTTGTGTTTCTAGTCATATTGTTGGTGCTTTGAATAAATCCCTTTTTTTGTTTATCTATTTATTTATTCATTATTTTGTTCTTTATTGATTTGACATTATTTGTGAAGCACAAAAGGAATCTTATGCTCTTACAACATGTATAAAGTTGGGTCTTACTTCTTTTTTGTATCCATATATATGTGGTTAGTTCTTGGTATATTTCAGACTTTGGGTTACTCTTTTATCTGTCTAAGAAAAGGAACCCATCTTTTCCTTTTCACTACATATATTTTGTTGGTTAGATTATACATATAGGAACTTGACTATCATATAAATTTTATATGTATTTCAATTAATGAAGTGATTTTGGCTTAATTTTGGTTTTTAAAATGGGATTAGTGCTGGAGAATGCATATGAAGGGGCATTAGGATAGATATTGTCAGTTTGATATTAGTGTGCAGTGTTAGTGAATGACATTGTTACTGTGCATAAGCCTATTGGGGTTGTTGATTGTTGCGCTTGTTCACTGACTCCCCCTTCCTGAAGTGGAATATTGCCCGTTGAAACTTTGCATCTTAGTGGTGGGCTCCCTTTCCCTTTTTTTTAAAGCAAACGTTTAAGCATATGATGCACTTTATGATGCATTGCTGGAGTGGAAAGAAAGGAAAAAGTTTCAAAGATGCCTTATAGAAGCTAAAACGAAATTGTTTGAAATGGAACAAAACATGTGTTTGATGGATTAAGATATGGGGAAAAATCACAAAGGAGCTTACTGGCAAATCAGATTGTTGGTGTAAATTCTAAATTGCTTCAACAGGCATTGCAAAATATAGAGATGCCCTCCAAGAGGTATTTTTTAAAAACTTAATATATGTGTATTTCTTGACATTTTGATTCCTAGAGGAGTTGGAGAAAATGTGAATGCAGTTGTTTGACCTTTCGATCCGATGCAGTTTTTGAAAGTGTTTGAAGTCAACTTGTTCTGTAAAGCATTGAACTTGTAACCTTTGTTCATGATGTTGAAATTTAGAAAAAATATTATGCCCCTGGCTTCTATATGTGTTGCATGTATAAATGCTTTTTTTGAAGTGGGAGCTTAAAAGAAAAAAAAAACATTTTTTTAAAAACAGCTGGTCTTATTGTCTTATTTGTTCTATGGTGGATGTGAAGAATATGGAAGGTGGTGAGATCTTTTTTATTTGATCCCATATAGCTAATGGTTACTTATCTATCCTTTTTGGTGGTTTGAGTGGTGGTGGGGGTGTGTTTTGTGGTTAATCTCACAATCATTTGATATGTGCAACGAGGTGTGATGATACTTATCCACCATTTCTGCTATTGGATGATGAATGTCATACATGCACTACCATCTGATCTTTGTTGCATATATGCCTAAACACTTGAATTGAATATTTTGTTTTATTTCTGTAAAAAAAATTTTAGTTGATATTTGATTCTTATATTGCAATCTATGATGCAAATTATTTATTGGTTCTGATTTACTGTGATACAACTCAATTCAACTCAACTAAGCCTTTATCTCAAAAATTTGGGGTCGGCTATATAGATTCGCTTTTTCCACTCTGATTTATTGTGATGATCATAAAAAATCCCCATCTTTCGGCTGAGATTGCAATTTTTGATTTAGGATTTGCCATGTTTAGTTTGAGCATTGTGATCATTTGCTTTGGCTTTTCTTACTAATTTGCCCATGGTATCTAATGTCCAGTCTTATAGATTCCCATAGCTGGGCATTTCGTTTAAAGGGCAGAAAAAAATTGTAAACAGGTCTTGCGACACAGTTAGCTGCTCTTCCATGAGCTTTCTGTTACTTTTTCCCTGCTTACATTATCCTTTTCGTATATATTTTAATCCTTGTTGATATTTTGCCTTCCTTTTGATTGTTCTTGAACCATTGGAAGAAAATTGAATCATGAATCTTACTCACAATTCTGTCACCCAATGCAAATATTAGATTGTTATGCATAAACTTGTAATGGTGAAACTGTTTTAGACTAATAACATTTTGTCAAATTCTTTTATGAGAGACAAACTGGCGTAGACCAATAGGTATTGATTCTAGAGTCCGAAGGAAGTTCAAGGGATGTGCTCTGATGCCTAACATTGGCTATGGTGCAGACAAGAAGACTCGTCATGATCTTCCAAATGTCTTCAAGAAATTTGTTGTCCACAATGTCAAAGAACTTGAACTGTTGATGATGCATAACAGGTGAATTTTAGACTCTAGATTAGGGCTTTTTAAATAGAAAATTTATTTTCTGCATTCTTAGAAGTGTTAATGTTCTTCCTTGTACTGGTCAGGACTCATTGTGCTGAAATTGCACATGATTTGTCAACAAGTAAGAGGAAAGAGATTGTGGAGCGAGCTGCCCAGCTAGATGTTGTTGCCACGAATAAGCTAGCTAGGCTGCGAAGCCAGGAGGACGAATGAGCTTAACGTAGATTAGGAATGAGAACATCTAGTTTGCTTACTAGTTTTTGATATATATATATATATTTTTGCAATCAATTTAACTTGGGTGATTAATATCCTTACAATGAAAGTTGTTATTTATGAAGTGCCATAGAACCTCTTCTCTGTAGCATGTTTTGTTTTGTCCTGTATTCCATTATCTATCTTCATTCAAGTTTGTAAGAAGTAAAAGCAGACCGTCTGTTACTATTACCCAAAACACTATCGAATGGTACCTGCTAGATGAGTCTTGTGACTAATCAGAACATAAATTGTTCAGTGGGAATCAACTTCAAACTTCATAGAGCTACTCAACCGTTCGAGCAGAATTCTCAAGGCTCTCAAAACTGTTATTCTTGATTGCCTGGAGAAACACAGTTTTGTTTTAGGTTATTTGCCTTGTGTGACAATACAAGTATCATAAGCAAGTAATTATAAGTTTATTACATGTATGCTCCTCGTGTCAAGTAATTCATACAAGGTGTTTTCAGGTTCTAGTGTGCTGTTGTACCATAACAGGCCTATGAAAGTAAAATTGAAATAAAAACAAATATCATAATCGAAATTGAAACGTAAAAGAACTTTAAGGATTAATTAAGGTTTATACTTTATGCCCCTAATGAATTAGAATTATTTATTTCTGATTGATTCTAAACTGGAAACGGCCGTGCCCGTCGTAGATGATATCGATTTTGTTTGGGTTGTGTTTCGTAGCATCTTTATGTTGGATTGCTATTACAAGGAATAATAAGAAAACAAAAGGAGCCCAATGCTTTTAGTCTGCTATTTCGGCTTTTAGGCTAAAACCATGAAATCAGATCTCCGTCTCATGATCAGCTTGCATGGAAGGAGATGAAGGATGGTAACTTTTCGGTGAGTTTGCTTTTTCTTTGCAATGTGGGAGACATTCTGCCTCACTCAATCATATTTGACAGGTGATTTGGAAAATTAAAGTTGCCCAGAAAATAAAGATGTTATTTTGGAAGTCGTTTCATGGCAAATTGATGTCTAACAATGAAAGACATAAAAGAGGGTTTATCAATCATCCTGGATTGTGTCCTTTGTGGGGCTGTGGATGAATCTCCTACTCATGTTTTTGGAGACTGTGGTAATGCCAAAATCATATGGAGGTGGTGTGGGACGTTGGATCCCTAGTGAAGTTCCGTAGGATGTCTATAGTTGATTGGTTTTTGCATTCCAAGGAATTAATTCCTAGTGGTGTCTTTGATACTTTCATCTGATCAAGTGCTTAGTATTACTTTATGGTGGCTATTGCGCTGGCGCTATGAGTCTGTTTTTCAGGGATGAATCCACTTCTGTCTTCTAAGTTATGCACCCTCAAATCTCATGTTCTGTCTTCTATGGCTTGGGGGGCTGTTTCTATGTCCTTTGTGTCCTCATCGAGGACTGTGATTTCTGTGAGATGGTTGCCTTCGAATGAAGGATGGATTAAGCTGAACTCAGATGGTGCGTAGAAGGGTAATTTGGTCGGAGTGGTATTCTTCAGGACCACAGAGGTGTCAAATTGGCTAGGTTTTGCATTCGGTTGGGCAATTGTACCTCAATGTAAGCTGAGTTCCAAACTGCAAGGGATGAAGCTTGCATATGGGTGTGCATAAGCTGATTGTTGAGCTGGATTCGAAGTCTGTCTAGCGACTACTTTCAAATGATGATGAGGCTAATTTGTCGTATTCTAATCTTATTTAATAGTGTCATCGTTTCCTTAGGTGGCAGTGGGAGGTGCATTTGCATCATTCTTATAGAGAGGCCAGCAGAGTAGCCAGCAAATTTGCTAATCCTTTATATACGTATATCGTCTGTAGAGCCACAGGCTGCATGCAACCCCAATTGGTTATGCCATTTGGTTTGGCTCCATAACTAAACGTTATAGTTTATTACAACAAATGATGAGTTCGAAGTGTAAAGCAAAGAAAAAAATCAGTCTACATATTCAAACAATGTATCACTTTAATTTAATATTTTTTTATAAGGTATGATTTTTAGAAGTTGAAATTTCAAAACATTTGAAAAAGAAGTTGAGATTTAAGCTGATAAAATAATTTTATATAAAAAATAAAACAGTTAAAAAAAGGAGGCCTTGCCGCATGATGATTTTTTAAACCTCTTTATTAGCATGAGTGACACACTATAGTGAAATCATTCTGGAGACTCGGCTTTTATACATATATATATATATATATATATATATATATATATATATATATATTGTGTGTAAAAAAATTATTTATTTTTTATTTTTTTAAAAACAAATTGTGACTTTTGATATATAAGTTCTCAATTTTTGGTCTTCCACATATTTAATTATTTTTAAATTTTATTTTTAAAAAATAGAAATTATTTTAATAGAAATTGCTTTTAATAAAAAATATATAGAATCCGTGTTAGTTTGCTCTTGTGATTTTTTATTTTTTCTAATTGTTTGCCATTGAAATTTTTTAATTTAAAAAATTAAGGGTTTCTATATTATTATTTATTTTATCAACTCAAATTTTAACATGAACATAAATAAATAAAATTAATTTTTAAAAATATTTTATATTTAAATCTGAAATGATTCTAATCACCGGTCAACCTAAATTAATTTAAAATAACTCAATTTAATTTCATCATAATTAAAAAAAATCTCACATTGTAAAATAATTCAAAATTTAAATCAGATAAATCTAAATTTTCTCAATGGATAGACACAATTAGTTTAAAAATATCATCCCAAATCTTTCTAAACAACTCGTGATCATCCCTATCTTGTAGTTTATATCCATTGCCATGCATAGCATTAGCATATAAATAAGGTTATCAGCAGCTTCATTTCAGCAATTCACAAGTCAGAGAAAAACAGACACAATGGCCAAAACTTTTACTTCGCTTTCTCTTATTATTAGCGTAGCTTTCTTAGCTATTTGCACTGCTAGAAGGCCTCCATTGGTCAGTGATGTACCTGTTAATTACACCCATGTGTGTGAACCTTCAAGGTTTGCTAAACAAGGTCTGGATATTGCTGAATTTGGCTACTGTGACACTTCCCAATCTTTTGAGAAGAGGGCAAAGGATCTAATAGACAGGATGACCTTAGAAGAAAAGGTGCTACAGTTAGGAAATTCTGCTGCTGGTGCGTCTAAAATAGGGCTGCCGCCTTATGAATGGTGGTCTGAGGCCTTGCATGGTGTCTCCAACACTGGTCCAGGGACAAACTTTGATGAAGTAGTTCCTGGTGCAACAAGTTTTCCTACAGTTTTACTTACAACTGCATCTTTTAACCAGTCTCTCTGGAAAACAATTGGCGAGGTACTCATCAAATATTCAATAAACCACCTTGATTTTGCATATATTAGAAACAAGTTCAATCTTCAAATTTCAAGTCTTGAAGTTAAAGGTTCAATTTATTTTGTATTATTTCTGCGTGTGATATTTATCTCTAAGTTGATATGCTAACATACGAGAATTAAAACTTGGTGTAGGTTGTTTCGTCAGAAGCCAGAGCAATGTACAACTTGGGAAAATCTGGATTAACGTTTTGGAGCCCAAATATAAACGTAGCAAGGGATCCCAGATGGGGAAGAATTCTTGAGACACCAGGAGAAGATCCATTTGTTGTTGGTACATATGGTGCTATTTATGTAAGAGCATTGCAAGATGTTGAAGGAACATTAAACACCACAGACTTGAACTCTAGACCTCTCAAAGTTGCTGCTTGCTGTAAGCATTACACTGCTTATGATATTGAAGACTGGTTGGGGGTGGATCGATTTCATTTCGATGCAAGGGTAAAAAATTTTTTAAAAGAACCTACTTTTAGCTTTAATATTTAGTAATGTTAGTCTAAAAGTAATTTTTTTTTTTCTTTTGATTGTTCGAAGGTGACTGAGCAAGATATGTTGGAGACATTTCAGCCACCTTTTGAAATGTGTGTTAGAGATGGTGATGCTAGTAGTGCTATGTGCTCATTTAACCGTGTTAATGGCATCCCTGTTTGTGCTGATAAAACACTTTTACAAGACAAAATTAGAGGACAATGGGATCTTCACGGGTATATTTTTATATTTTTATTTTGTTATGTTCCTGAACTGAATTATTGACTTGATTGAGCTATGTTAACTTATGGCATCAATTTCTTTTGCAGATACATAGTTTCAGATTGTGATTCAATTGAGGTGATGGTTCATGGCCAAAAATGGCTTGGGGACACACAAGAGGATGCCGTTTCTCAAGTTTTAAAGGCAGGCAAGTGTTACAGTCTTCTATGGAAAAAAGGCTATTTTTTTGTAAATATTTTTTAATTTTATCTTTTCTTTTAATATTTGAGCCAACTATATATTTTGATTGTTGGGAAATTATTCATGGAATTGTTCAGGATTGGATCTTGACTGCGGAGACTATTATCCCAAGTATCTAAAGAGTGCATTGATGCAAGGACAAATTAGTGAAGCTGAGATTGACAGATCACTAAAATATATTTATGTTGTCCTAATGAGGCTAGGATACTTTGATGGAAGTCCTTTCAGTTCGCTTGGCAAGAAGGATATTTGCTCCAATGAAAATATTGAGTTAGCAGCTGAAGCAGCTAGAGAAGGAATTGTTCTCCTAAAAAATAATGGAACTTTGCCCTTGAATTCTTCCAAGTTGAAGAAACTTGCTGTAATTGGACCACATGCCAATGCTACGAAAGCAATGATTGGAAATTATGCAGGTTTTAATAACTTAATTACCCCATATTTATTAGTTAGATGAACAATAGCTGTTGTCAATATTGTTTGTAAAAGTTGTTCATGTTCTTAGATTGATATGTACAGGTATTCCTTGCCGGTATGTTTCTCCAATTGAAGGCTTCTCAGCATTTGCAGAAGTGACATACGAAATGGGATGTGCAGATGTTGCTTGTAAAAATGACAGTTTGATCTTTCCAGCAATGGAAGCTGCACGTGAAGCAGATGCCACTATATTAATGGTGGGTTTGGACTTGTCTGTTGAAGCTGAAGGCAGGGACAGGGTGGATCTCCTCCTCCCAGGTTACCAAACTCAGTTGATCAACCAAGTTGCTAAAGCCTCTAAAGGTCCAGTGATCCTTGTAATTATGGCAGCGGGTTGTGTTGATATCTCTTTTGCCAAGAATAATGAACTGATCCAGGCTATCTTGTGGGCTGGATACCCTGGCCAAGAAGGTGGTCGAGCTATTGCAGATATTGTTTTTGGAAAACACAATCCTGGTAAGAATCTCATTTTATTGTAGCTTTTCAATAAAGAGAAAGTGCTCTCCTTCCATAAATAGTATGAATGTTTATCATGTGGATTTCTCTTGTCAGGTGGAAGATTGCCACTTACATGGTATAAGGCTGAATATGTTGATGCGGTACCCATGACATCCATGCCACTAAGGCCAGTTGATGAGTTTGGCTACCCTGGAAGGACATACAAATTCTTCAATGGCTCAACAGTGTACCCATTTGGCTATGGACTCAGCTATACGAATTTTAGTTACAAGATAACACCCTCAAAGACTGCGCTTAAGATAAAATTGAACAAGTACCAGCACTGCAACAACTTGAACTATACCAACGATGATGTCAAGCCATTTTGCCCTGCTGTTTTGGTTGAGGACTTAGGTTGTGAACATGAGTTCGGACTTGAGGCCACAGTTGAAAATGCAGGGAAAATGGATGGAAGTGAAGTTGTAATGGTCTACTCCAAGCCTCCAACGGGAATTACTGGGACTCATGCCAAGCAAGTGATTGGATTTGAAAGGGTATTTGTTCCGGCAGGAGGGAAAAACAAGGTCAAGTTTACATTTGATGTTTGTAAGAGCTTAGCGATTGTGGATGGAAGAGGCAACAAGGTTTTGCCATCTGGTTTGCACACAATCATGGTAGGAGATGCTGATGTCTCATTTTTTGTTGAAGTGCAGTTTTATCAGTAGTGGGTTAGCATTTCTCTAATTAGGGATGGGCCTAGTAATTATTAGTTTATTACATGTATGCTTCCCACAATAAGTAATTCATACGGTATTTTCAAATTCTAGTATGCTATTGTATAGCAATTGGCTTATTTAATTAAATTAAACTAGAATGAACTAAAATTAAAATTAAAATCAAAACTAATATCACAATCAAAATTGAATCCTTGAAGTGAAATTCTTTCAGAAATTATTTATACTTTATACATATAATAATTCAAAATTATCTATTTCAGATTGATTTCAAACTGAAATAGGTCGTGCTGGTTGTAAATTTTATTGAAAAATACTAATAAGTTTTGTAATTTCTATTGTCTAATATTTAAGAGTTTAATATCAAAAAATATTAAAAAACAACTCAACGATTATGTTATCGCTTGCAAAATAAAATTTTCATCACATATGTCCTAATTAATTATATTTTAAAATAAATAATAAATACAAAATACATTATAGAATTCATATATTAAATATATAAATTAATATAATTATAAAATTTCACATATTTTTTTATAAACTATTTAATTACATTTAAAAATTACATTTATAAACTTTCTAAAAATAAAGAAAATGATTTTCAAATGTCTTTCAAAAATTTATTTTTATTAAAAATTACAAATTAATTTTCAAAATTTTATCTATAATTAATTTTATTTAAAATTTAAACTTTATAATTTTGAAAATGCATTCACACAATGAATTATAGGTAAATAATATTTTCAATTTTTTCTGGGATAAATCAATCGAAAGAAATAAAAGTTTTAAAAAGCTGAATATCGAAGAAATTTTCAAAGATGTTTCTTCTAATTAAAGAGAGAGAAAAAGAAATCTAAGGTTTTTTATTTTTTAACTCTATGAGTATGTTCAAGAAGGAAGAAAGTAAGGGGAAAAGAAAATGTGGAGAAAAAATATTAAAAAAAAATAAAAATATTATTTTTTTAAAATAAAAAAAAATAAAAAAAAATATTTAAAAATATAAAAATATTTTTATATTTAATAATTATTTTTAATTTAAAAATAAAAATATAATTTTACTATTTATAAAATAAATTTTATTCTAATATTTTTCTCTTTCAATTCAAACAAAAAAAAATAATTTTTATTTTCCTTCTTTACTTTTCCATTTTTATTTTTCTTCCGTTTTTGTTTTCCTTCCCCCCTCCCTCCCCCAAACATAGTGTAAGAGTTGAAGTACTAAACCTAACCTTCGCGCTTCGTAAGCTGTAAAAATTTTATCGTCTTCTCCGAAGCCGAGCGAGCCAAAACGACGATGCAGAGCGCTACTTCGCATCTCTGTTTTTCAACACTTGCACCTTCTCATCACTCTCTTTTGTTTCCTTTGCGTCCCAGATTTTCTTCCATGGTCTTACCTTCATCGCCTTCACAATTGCCCTTCAAGCCTCTCCATAGTTGCCTTTTGCCCTCTCTTCTCTACGCAGCACCGGTACTCTTTCCTTTCTCTCTCTATTGGTTTCTCTTGTGTGTTAATTTTGTTCACTGTGTGTATATTTTTCATGATTAGTGTATTTTTTTGAACTTGTTCTTCTTACATCGGAGTAGTTAAGCCTGCTAAAATGAGGCACTTGTAACTTGTTTTAATCGTTTGTGTAATTGGATTTTCATGCTGGTTCAGCTACTCAAGAGATTGTTCAAACTGCTAATAGTGGAGCAGGAATCGTTGAAGTTGGGTATATATCCAGTGTTCATGGGCTTCAAGGGGAAATATGCGTTAAACCCAGTACTGATGTTCCCGAACTACGATTTTCCAAGGGAGTACTTGGCTGGAAAAAGAAATTTTTAACAAGTTCTTCAGCCTTTAGTTTTGGTTCATTGTTCTCGTGTTTTCGAGTTCAATTCTGTAATTATTATTATTATTATTATTATTATTATTATTATTATTATTATTATTTGTTAGCCTGGGAGAAGATGGCTAAGGCAGTCGGTCTCTGGCAAAGATATGATTGAAAAAGTTGAGCTGGTTGAGGGAAGAGGGCACCCTGGACAGAAGAGATGGATGCTAGATTTGGGGGAATTGACACAATGGAACAGGTGACCTGAGGAAAATGAGTTTATGGGTTAATGGTTTATGTCTTGCTTCACATTTCTGCTTTTCTTTTTTTCAATTATCTATTGTTACATATGCATAATGTGTTGGGATGATTGTATACATACCATCGAACACAGATAGCTTGTTCATTTGTTCAATGAACAGTTTGCTGTTGATATGTATCATGGCAAAATAACTTCTCTTTCTTTGAATACCTTGGAACATTAGAAACATATGTTATACACATCATAAGGTTATGACTTGTTAATGTAATCCAGTGGATTGTTTATCATGCTGGGGAATATTGGATAAAAGTGTGAGCTGCTTGTGGAGAAATGATTCCTCATGATATTCCAATAGGTTCTTTTGTTTTGCAAATTAAAATATAAGGGGTGTTTGGGTAGGGGAACAAACAATACAATGTAAAGGTTTGGAGAATAAGTATTCTGTAAGAATCTACTATGAAAAATTGTTGTTATTTATGTGGTGGTTCTGGCAGATCTTGCTATAATGATAACATGTCTTTGTTAATATCATTAAAAGTCTTAGGAACTAACTCAACTCAAAATAATGAATTTTACTGCATTATATAATTTCAAGCATGTATGTTTATGAAAGTGAATTATTGTTTGTTCAGGCCAGGCAACTTGTTGGGTCAACTCTTCTAGTTAGAGAAGAAGACAGGCCAGAGTTGGAAGAAGGAGAATTTTACACTTGTGATCTCGTTGGCATGAGAGTGATTCTTAAGGTTTGAACATTTTAAGGCATCATATCTTGTATTCAGCTAAGCAAATTTATTTTACTTTGTGCTTTTAAATATCTAAAACTCCTTAAATTTATGATTTATGCTTGTACTCTTTGTTGATTTGGGACCCAAAGAACGTATACCGTGCAGTATTTGAAGACCACTGTCTTTATTCTTCTCTTGTTACTTAACAGTCTCAGTTGCCATTTTCATGCACAGCTGGTTATCAGTGGTTTGCATTCTGTTGCCATTTTCATGCACAGCTATTAATATATTCTGGTTATCAGTGGTTTACATTCTGCTTCTCTTCTTCTTGAATAAAGTATGGCTGTTGCTTAAATATTCTTGTCAATTGTCATATTTTTTTGGTTCATATTAGTAAATCAACACACCCCCCACAACAACCCCTTTTCCTTTTCCCCCTATTCCTCACTTTAATTGTACTTCTCCTTTTCAGGAAACTGGTGACTGTGTGGGAACTGTTGTTAATGTTTTTGGCAGTGGAGCAAGTTATCTTTTACAGGTCATGCTCTACCCATCTGTAGATGTGCTTGAGGGAGCTGAGAGGTCAACGCAAGCAGAAACAGGTCTATCTGGTTCCCTTGTGTAGGTACCATTTGTTGAAGCTGTTGTTCCGGATGTTGATATGATTAGAAGAGAAATGTGGATTACACCTCCAAAAGGACTTTTTGAGTTAAACATATGCTCTGATGAGAGGTCCAAGAAAGAAAGACGCCATCTTGTCAGGCATACTCCTTTATAACTCGATTTATTAATTAACGAATAAAAGTAATTGACTTGTTACAGTTCAAAATTTCTATATGACAATTAATTTTGTAGCAATGTTATATTTCACGATTTCCATTTTCATATTTCCCTCAGTATTAAAGAAATGGCAAGAGGTTGTTTAAAACCCATAGTATTTTGTGTTTCTAGTCATATTGTTGGTGCTTTGAATAAATCCCTTTTTTTGTTTATCTATTTATTTATTCATTATTTTGTTCTTTATTGATTTGACATTATTTGTGAAGCACAAAAGGAATCTTATGCTCTTGCAACATGTATAAAGTTGGGTCTTACTTCTTTTTTGTATCCATATATATGTGGTTAGTTCTTGGTATATTTCAGACTTTGGGTTACTTTTTTATCTGTCTAAGAAAAGGAACCCATCTTTTCCTTTTCACTACATATATTTTGTTGGTTACATTATACATATAGGAACTTGACTATCGTATAAATTTTATATGTATTTCAATTAATGAAGTGATTTTGGCTTAATTTTGGTTTTTAAAATGGGATTAGTGGTGGAGAATGCATATGAAGGGGCATTAGGATAGATAATGTCAGTTTGATATTAGTGTGCAGTGTTAGTTTGTGAATGACATTGTTACTGTGCATAAGCCTATTGGGGTTGTTGATTGTTGCGCTTGTTCACTGACTCCCCCTTCCTGAAGTGGAATATTGCCCGTTGAAATTGTGCATCTTAGTGGTGGGCTCCCTTTCCCTTTTTTTTAAAGCAAACGTTTAAGCATATGATGCACTTTGTGATGCATTGCAGGAGTGGAAAGAAAGGAAAAAGTTTCAAAGATGCCTTATAGAAGCTAAAACGAAATTGTTTGAAATGGAACAAAACATGTGTTTGATGGATTAAGATATGGGGAAAAATCACAAAGGAGCTTACTGGCAAATCAGATTGTTGGTGTAAATTCTAAATTGCTTCAACAGGCATTGCAAAATATAGAGATGCCCTCCAAGAGGTATTTTTTTAAAACTTAATATATGTGTATTTCTTGACATTTTGATTCCTAGAGGAGTTGGAGAAAATGTGAATGCAGTTGTTTGACCTTTCGATCCGATGCAGTTTTTGAAAGTGTTGAAGTCAACTTGTTCTGTAAAGCATTGAACTTGTAACCTTTGTTCATGATGTTGAAATGTAGAAAAAATATTATGCCCCTGGCTTCAATATGTGTTGCATATATAAATGCTTTTTTTGAAGTGGGAGCTTAAAAGAAAAAAAAAACATTTTTTTAAAAACAGCTGGTCTTATTGTCTTATTTGTTCTATGGTGGATATGAAGAATATGGAAGGTGGTGAGATCTTTTTTATTTGATCCCATATAGCTAATGGTTACTTATCTATCCTTTTTGGTGGTTTGAGTGGTGGTGGGGGTGTGTTTTGTGGTTAATCTCACAATCATTTGATATGTGCAACGAGGTGTGATGATACTTATCCACCATTTCTGCTATTGGATGATGAATGTCATACATGCACTACCATCTGATCTTTGTTGCATATATGCCTAAACACTTGAATTGAATATTTTGTTTTATTTCTGTAAAAAAATTTTAGTTGATATTTGATTCTTATATTGCAATCTATGATGCAAATTATTTATTGGTTCTGATTTACTGTTATACAACTCAATTCAATTCAACTAAGCCTTTATCCCAAAAATTTGGGATCGGCTATATGGATTCGCTTTCTCCACTCTGATTTATTGTGATGATCATAAAAAATCACCATCTTTCGGCTGAGATTGCAATTTTTGATTTAGGATTTGCCATGTTTAGTTTGAGCATTGTGATCATTTGCTTTGGCCTTTTTAACTAATTTGCCCATGGTATCTAATGTCCAGTCTTATAAATTCCCATAGCTGGGCATTTCGTTTAAAGGGCAGAAAAAAATTGTAAACAGGTCTTGCGACTCAGTTAGCTGGTCTTCCATGAGCTTTCTGTTACCTTTTCCCTGCCTACATTCTCCTGTTCATATATATTTTAATCCTTGTTGATATTTTGCCTTCTTTTTGATTGTTCTTGAATCATTGGAAGAAAATTGAATCATGGATCTTGCTCACAATTCTGTCACCCAGAGCAAATATTAGATTGTTTTACATAAACTTGTAATGGTGAAACTGTTTAAGACTAATAACATTTTGTCAAATACTTTTATGAGAGACAAACTGGCGTGGACCAAAGGGCATTGATTCTAGAGTCCGAAGGAAGTTCAAGGGATATACTCTGATGCCTAACATTGGCTATGGTTCGGACAAGAAGACTCATCTTTATCTTCCAAATGGCTTCAAGAAATTTGTTGTCCACAATGTCAAAGAATTTGAACTGTTGATGATGCATAACAGGTGGATTTTAGACTCTAGATTAGGGCTTTTTAAATAGAAAACTTATCTCCTGCATGCTTTGAAGTGGTAATGTTCTTCCTTTTACTGGTCAGGACTTATTGTGCTGATATTGCACATGATGTGTCGACAAGAAAGAGGAAAGAGATTGTGGAGCGAGCTGCCCAGCTAGATGTTGTTTTCACGAATAAGCTAGCTAGGTTGCGAAGCCAGGAGGACAAATGAGCTTAACATAGATTGGGAGTGAGAACATCTAGTTTGCTTACTAGTTTTTGATATTTATTATTTTTTTTGCAATCAATTTAACTTGGGTGATTAATATCCTTACGATGAAACTTGTTATTTATGAAGTGCCATAGAACCTCTTCTCACCAGCCTGCTTTGGTTTGTCCTGGATTCCATGATTAATCTTCATTCAAGTTTCATGTTTGTAATAAGTAAAAGCAGACCTTCAGTTATTATGACCCAAAACACTATCGAATGGTACCTGCTGGATGAGTCTTGTGACTAATCAGAACGTAAATTGTTCAATGGGAATCAACTTCAAACTTCATAGAGCTACTCAACTGTTCGAGCAGAATTCTCAAGGCTCTCAAAACTGTTATTCTTGATTGCCTGGAGAAACACAGTTTTGTTTCAGGTTATTTGCCTTGTGTGACAATACAAGTATCATAAGCAAGTAATTATAAGTTTATTACATGTTTGCTTCTCGTGTCAAGTAATTCATACAAGGTGTTTTCAGGTTCTAGTGTGCTGTTGTCCCATAACGGGCCTATGAAAGTAAAATTGAAATTAAAACAAATATCATAAACGAAATTGAAACGTAAAAGAACTTTAAGGATTAATTAAGGTTTATACTTTATGCCCTAATAAATTAGAATTATTTATTTCTGATTGATTCTAAACTGGAAACGGCCGTGCCCGTCGTAGATGATATCGATTCTGTTTGGGTTGTGTTTCGTAGCATCTTTATGTTGGATTGCTATTACAAGGAATAATAAGAAAACAAAAGGAGCCCAACGCTTTTAGTCTGCTATTTCGGCTTTTAGGCTAAAACCATGAAATTAGATCTCCGTCTCATGATCAGCTTGCATGGAAGGAGATGAAGGATGGTAACTTTTCGGTGAGTTTGCTTTTTCTTTGCAATGTGGGAGACATTCTGCCTCACTCAATCATATTTGACAGGTGATTTGGAAAATTAAAGTTGCCCAGAAAATAAAGATGTTATTTTGGAAGTCGTTTCATGGCAAATTGATGTCTAACAATGAAAGACATAAAAGAGGGTTTATCAATCATCCTGGATTGTGTCCTTTGTGGGGCTGTGGATGAATCTCCTACTCATGTTTTTGGAGACTGTGGTAATGCCAAAATCATATGGAGGTGGCGCGGGACGTTGGATCCCTAGTGAAGTTCCGTAGCATGTCTATAGTTGATTGGTTTTTGCATTCCAAGGAATTAATTCCTAGTGGTGTCTTTGATGCTTTCATCTGATCAAGTGCTTAGTATTACTTTATGGTGGCTATTGCGCTGGCGCTATGAGTCTGTTTTTCAGGGATGAATCCACTTCTGTCTTCGAAGTTATGCATCCTCAAATCTCATGGTCTGTCTTCTATGGCTTGGGCTGTTTCTATGTCCTTTGTGTCCTCATCGAGGACTGTGATTTCTGTGAGATGGTTGCCTTCGAATGTAGGATGGATTAAGCTGATGGTGCGTAGAAGGGTAATTTGGTCGGAGTGGTATTCTTCAGGACCACAGAGGTGTCTAATTGGCTAGGTTTTGTATTCGGTTGGGCAATTGTACCTCAATGTAAGCTGAGTTCCAAACTGCAAGGGATGAAGCTTACATATGGGTGTGCATAAGCTGATTGTTGAGCTGGATTCAAAGTCTGTCTAGCGACTACTTTCAAATGATGATGAGGCTAATTTGTCGTATTCTAATCTTATTTAACAGTTTCATCGTTTCCTTAGGTGGCAGTGGGAGGCATTTTACATCATATTTATAGAGAGGCCAATAGAGTAGCCGACAAATTGGATAATTCCTTAGATACGTTTATCGTCTGTAGAGCCACAGGCTGCATGCAACCCCAATTGGTTATGCCATTTGGTTTGGCTCCATAACTAAACGTTATAGTTTATTACAACAAATGATGAGTTCGAAGTGTAAAGCAAAGAAAAAAATCAGTCTACATATTCAAACAATATATGACTTTAATTTAATATTTATTTATTTATTAAATTGTATAGTAATATCTCATACTTTTAGTTTATGACAAAAGTAATATATCTCTTATATTAGCTTGTACACTCCTCCCCATGAGCTATATTTTGAAAAAGAGTTTGGCCCGATGCAATTTCATTGCGAGAGTCTCTCAACTAATATTTAAACTTATCATAAGTATTCATACCGTAAGTGTTTTGTTACATGAAAATGTTTATTAGGTGTGAATTACTTGCTATCAAATCTAGTGTTTGAGATAAATTACATCATGTTAGATACAGATTTTATTGATGAATTAAATACTATCTCTTAAATTTTAATAAAATGCAATATTTTTTGCAAAAATATATCTTATTCCTTGTTAGCTTATAATCCGATAATAATTAATCATTTGGCCAGCGTAATGCAAATTATTTATTATTTTATTTTTGAAAATTAATTTATTATGTAATTTTATATTTTTTATTTTCATAATTATGTTATAAAATTTTATCATGATAAAATTTTTAATTCATTATAATTTTATTTGAAGTGTTGATAAGTAAATAATTATTTAATTTTATTATTTTATAAATTAATTAACATAATCATATATCAATAAAATATAAATAAAGTAGGAAAAAAATTATGCCGTGGTGATTTTTAAAATATTATTATTAAAATTTTTAAACTTTAATTATGAGAAATATTATTAAAATTAATTTTTTAAATTTTATGAATAATTTTTTTATTAAATACTTATATATATATATATATTTATTTATATTTAAATTTATAAATAATTTTTAGTGAATAGTTATTTAAATATATATATGTTAATATATTTTTTTAAAATATAATTTCTTATTTTTCTAAATTTATATAAAAATTATTATTTTTTAGAGATATATAATCAATATAATAATAAGGAGGTATTTGGTTCACCTATTGGATGCAGCTGATAGTTGATAGATACTAAAACAGGTGAATTAGAGTGTTGATAAACTTGAAAAAGTAAAGCTGATACTGATATGATACTCATCCGCTGCAGTTTGTATCAGCTTTATTTTATTTAATTTTATTTTTTATTTAAACCATATTTTCCTATTTCATTTAACTAAAAAATTAATATTATTAATGTTTTTATTTTTTCATTTATAATTTTAATATTTTACTTAATACATTATAACTTTGTTAAAATATTTTTCATTAATAACATAAAATATAAAATATTTATTTATTATAAAAAAATAATTTTTTTTATATTTAAAAACATAAAATTAATTATAAATTTTTTCTTTATCAACAATAATAATTACTTTTTTATTTAATAACTATATTTTTAAAGTTATTTAATTATTTTTTTAAAGAATTTAATTATTTTATATTTCAATAATGAAATAAATGTTATAATATAATAAATCAATAATTATATATTTATTTTAATAATAAAATAAATAATATAATATAATAAATTTATAATATTATATTTATTTTAATAATAAAATAAATTATATGATATACACTCTTATTAATCATTTTACATAATAATAATAACAACTAAATATAATTTTATTAATTACTTAATATAAATTAGCTATCATCAGTTATAAATTATCAACTATCGACATACTTATTAGTTATATCTCACGTTAAACTAAACAAGTTCTAAATATAATTTTATAATATTATTTATTTTATCAACTCAAATTTTAACATGAACATAAATAAATAAAATTAATTTTTAAAAATATATGACTTTAATTTAATATTTATTTATTTATTAAATTGTATAGTAATATCTCATACTTTTAGTTTATGACAAAAGTAATATATCTCTTATATTAGCTTGTACACTCCTCCCCATGAGCTATATTTTGAAAAAGAGTTTGGCCCGATGCAATTTCATTGCGAGAGTCTCTCAACTAATATTTAAACTTATCATAAGTATTCATACCGTAAGTATTTTGTTCCATGAAAATGTTTATTAGGTGTGAATTACTTGCGATCAAATCTAGTGTTTGAGATAAACTGCATCATATTAGATACAGATTTTATTAATGAATTTAATATTATCTCTTAAATTTTAATAAAATGTAATATTGTTTGCAAAAATATATCTTATTCCTTGTTAGCTTATAATCCGATAATAATTAATCATTTGGCCTGCGTAATGCAAATTATTTATTATTTTATTTTTAAAAATTAATTTATTATGTAATTTTATATTTTTTATTTTCATAATTATGTTATAAAATTTTATCATGATAAAATTTTTAATTAATTATAATTTTATTTGAAGTGTTGATAAGTAAATAATTATTTAAGTTTATTATTTTGTAAATTAATTAACATAATCATAGATCAATAAAATATAAATAAAGTAGGAAAAAAATTATGCCGTGGTGATTTTTAAAATATTATTATTAAAATTTTTAAACTTTAATTATGAGAAATATTATTAAAATTAATTTTTTAAATTTTATGAATAATTTTTTTATTAAATACTTATATATATATATATATTTATTTATATTTAAATTTATAAATAATTTTTAGTGAATAGTTATTTAAATATATATATGTTAATATATTTTTTTAAAATATAATTTCTTATTTTTCTAAATTTATATAAAAATTATTATTTTTTAGAGATATATAATCAATATAATAATAAGGAGGTATTTGGTTCACCTATTGGATGCAGCTGATAGTTGATAGATACTAAAACAGGTGAATTAGAGTGTTGATAAACTTGAAAAAGTAAAGCTGATACTGATATGATACTCATCCGCTGCAGTTTGTATCAGCTTTATTTTATTTAATTTTATTTTTTATTTAAACCATATTTTCCTATTTCATTTAACTAAAAAATTAATATTATTAATGTTTTTATTTTTTCATTTATAATTTTAATATTTTACTTAATACATTATAACTTTGTTAAAATATTTTTCATTAATAACATAAAATATAAAATATTTATTTATTATAAAAAAATAATTTTTTTTATATTTAAAAACATAAAATTAATTATAAATTTTTTCTTTATCAACAATAATAATTACTTTTTTATTTAATAACTATATTTTTAAAGTTATTTAATTATTTTTTTAAAGAATTTAATTATTTTATATTTCAATAATGAAATAAATGTTATAATATAATAAATCAATAATTATATATTTATTTTAATAATAAAATAAATAATATAATATAATAAATTTATAATATTATATTTATTTTAATAATAAAATAAATTATATGATATACACTCTTATTAATCATTTTACATAATAATAATAACAACTAAATATAATTTTATTAATTACTTAATATAAATTAGCTATCATCAGTTATAAATTATCAACTATCAGCTTATACTTATTAGTTATATCTCACAGTTAAACTAAACAAGTTCTAAATATAATTTTATAATATTATTTATTTTATCAACTCAAATTTTAACATGAACATAAATAAATAAAATTAATTTTTAAAAATATTTTATATTTAAATATGAAATGATCCTAATTACTGGTCAACCTAAATTAATTTAAAATAACTCGATTTAATTTCATTATAATTAAAAAAAAATCTCACATTATAAAATAATTCAAAATTTAAATCAGATAAATCTAAATTTTCTCAATGGATGGGCACAATTAGTTTAAAAATATCATCCCAAATCTTTCTAAACAACTCGTGATCATCCCTATCTTGTAGTTTATATCCATTGCCATGCATTGCATTAGCATATAAATAAGGTTATCAGCAGCTTCATTTCAGCAATTCACAAGTCAGAGCAAAACACACACATACACAATGGCCAAAACTTTTATTTCGCTTTCTCTTATTGTTAGCGTAGCTTTCTTAGCTATTTGCACTGCTAGAAGGCCTCCATTGGTCAGTGATGTACCTGTTAATTACACCCATGTGTGTGAACCTTCAAGGTTTGCTAAACAAGGTCTGGACATTGCTGAATTTGGCTACTGTGACACTTCCCAATCTTTTGAGAAGAGGGCAAAGGATCTAATAGACAGGATGACCCTAGAAGAAAAGGTGCTACAGTTGGGAAATTCTGCTGCTGGTGCGTCTAAAATAGGGCTGCCGCCTTATGAATGGTGGTCTGAGGCCTTGCATGGTGTCTCCAACACTGGTCCAGGGACAAACTTTGATGAAGTAGTTCCTGGTGCAACAAGTTTTCCTACAGTTTTACTTACAACTGCATCTTTTAACCAGTCTCTCTGGAAAACAATTGGCGAGGTACTCATCAAATATTCAATAAACCACCTTGATTTTGCATATATTAGAAACAAGTTCAATCTTCAAATTTCAAGTCTTGAAGTTAAAGGTTCAATTTATTTTGTATTATTTCTGCGTGTGATATTTATCTCTAAGTTGATATGCTAACATACAAGAATTAAAACTTGTTGTAGGTTGTTTCGTCAGAAGCCAGAGCAATGTACAACTTGGGAAAATCTGGATTAACGTTTTGGAGCCCAAACATAAACGTAGCAAGGGATCCCAGATGGGGAAGAATTCTTGAGACACCAGGAGAAGATCCATTTGTTGTTGGTACATATGGTGCTATTTATGTAAGAGCATTGCAAGATGTTGAAGGAACATTAAACACCACAGACTTGAATTCTAGACCTCTCAAAGTTGCTGCTTGCTGTAAGCATTACACTGCTTATGATATTGAAGACTGGTTGGGGGTGGATCGATTTCATTTCGATGCAAGGGTAAAAATTTTTTTAAAAGAACCTACTTTTAACTTCAATATTTAGTAATGTTAGTCTAAAAGTAATTTTTTTTTTTCTTTTGATTGTTCGAAGGTGACTGAGCAAGATATGTTGGAGACATTTCAGCGGCCTTTTGAAATGTGTGTTAGAGATGGTGATGCTAGTAGTGCTATGTGCTCATTTAACCGTGTTAATGGCATCCCTGTTTGTGCTGATAAAACACTTTTACAAGACAAAATTAGAGGACAATGGGATCTTCACGGGTATATTTTTATATTTTTATTTTGTTATGTTCCTGAACTGAATTATTGACTTGATTGAGCAATGTTCACTTATGGCATCAATTTCTTTTGCAGATACATAGTTTCAGATTGTGATTCAATTGAGGTGATGGTTCATGGCCAAAAATGGCTTGGGGACACACAAGAGGATGCCGTTTCTCAAGTTTTAAAGGCAGGCAAGTGTTACAGTCTTCTATAGAAAAAAGGCTATTTTTTTGTAAATATTTTTTAATTTTATCTTTTCTTTTAATATTTGAGCCAACTATATATTTTGATTGTTGGGAAATTATTCATGGAATTGTTCAGGATTGGATCTTGACTGCGGAGACTATTATCCCAAGTATCTAAAGAGTGCATTGATGCAAGGACAAATTAGTGAAGCTGAGATTGACAGATCACTAAAATATATTTATGTTGTCCTAATGAGGCTAGGATACTTTGATGGAAGTCCTTTCAGTTCGCTTGGTAAGAAGGATATTTGCTCCAATGAAAATATTGAGTTAGCAGCTGAAGCAGCTAGAGAAGGAATTGTTCTCCTAAAAAATAATGGAACTTTGCCCTTGAATTCTTCCAAGTTGAAGAAACTTGCTGTAATTGGACCACATGCCAATGCTACGAAAGCAATGATTGGAAATTATGCAGGTTTTAATAACTTAATTACCCCATATTTATTAGTTAGATGAACAATAGCTGTTGGCAATATTGTTTGTAAAAGTTGTTCATGTTCTTAGATTGATATGTACAGGTATTCCTTGCCGGTATGTTTCTCCAATTGAAGGCTTCTCAGCATTTGCAGAAGTGACATACGAAATGGGATGTGCAGATGTTGCTTGTAAAAATGACAGTTTGATCTTTCCAGCAATGGAAGCTGCACGTGAAGCAGATGCCACTATATTAATGGTGGGTTTGGACTTGTCTGTTGAAGCTGAAGGCAGGGACAGGGTGGATCTCCTCCTCCCAGGTTACCAAACTCTGTTGATCAACCAAGTTGCTAAAGCCTCCAAAGGTCCAGTGATCCTTGTAATTATGGCAGCGGGTTGTGTTGATATCTCTTTTGCCAAGAATAATGAACTGATCCAGGCCATCTTGTGGGCTGGATACCCTGGCCAAGAAGGTGGTCGAGCTATTGCAGATATTGTTTTTGGAAAACACAATCCTGGTAAGAATCTCATTTTATTGTAGCTTTTCAATAAAGAGAAAGTGCTCTCCTTCCATAAATAGTATGAATGTTTATCATTTGGATTTCTCTTGTCAGGTGGAAGATTGCCACTTACATGGTATAAGGCTGAATATGTTGATGCGGTACCCATGACATCCATGTCACTAAGGCCAGTTGATGAGTTTGGCTACCCTGGAAGGACATACAAATTCTTCAATGGCTCAACCGTGTACCCATTTGGCTATGGACTCAGCTATACGAATTTCAGTTACAAGATAACACCCTCAAAGACTGCGCTTAAGATAAAATTGAACAAGTACCAGCACTGCAACAACTTGAACTATACCAATGATGATATCAAGCCATTTTGCCCTGCTGTTTTGGTTGAGGACTTAGGTTGTGAACATGAGTTCGGACTTGAGGCCACAGTTGAAAATGCAGGGAAAATGGATGGAAGTGAAGTTGTAATGGTCTACTCCAAGCCTCCAATGGGAATTACTGGGACTCATGCCAAGCAAGTGATTGGATTTGAAAGGGTATTTGTTCCGGCAGGAGGGAAAAACAAGGTCAAGTTTACATTTGATGTTTGTAAGAGCTTAGCGATTGTGGATGGAAGAGGCAACAAGGTTTTGCCATCTGGTTTGCACACAATCATGGTGGGAGATGCTGATGTCTCATTTTTTGTTGAAGTGCAGTTTTATCAGTAGTGGGTTAGCATCCCTCTAATTAGGGATAGGCCTAGTAGATGCTCATATATTACAATCTTTGCTCTGGAATTCCGTCCCTACTAATAGAGCAACTATTGCTTTGTAATGGGGAGATTGATACCATGCAATTTATGAAGTAATAATAATATTGGCATATTATTTATAGTTTTGTTTTGTGAACGAATCATGAAATAATCATCGTCTTTAATAACTATAAATAATGTGGTACGGTATAATAACATTGGGGAGGAGGCTTGCATTGCCTGTTTGGAGGCACCTGATCAACCTTCTCCGGTTCAATTTCAAACTGCAATGAAATAAGCATTGGTTCAACGTAATAAAATAAATAATATATGAATATATGAATTGTTAAGAGTTTAGAGAGAACACAATCAAATCAACAAGAACGCAATATGCTTGAGATTGAGTAATAAATTCACCATAAAAAATTGGTTGGTTCTATGCGGTTGTAGAGTAGAAGTAGTCATAAATATCCAGATGATTTGATACGGCAAAATTAAAAATTGTGCTACCAATAATCCCCACACGAACAGATGCCATTCCTGAAATGGTGAAAACGACTATTATCTCTGACAACAATCTCACGCCCTGCAATTTTTGATATAAGCTTGATGACAAAATGGCAATCTCCACATATTCGGAGATTCTTCATCACTGTTATTGTACTTCCCTCCACAGTACTAACCAAAGCAAATCCAATTGCCAGCCTTTCACTATGATAAGACAACATCTCTTCCTTTTGCTCATCATCAACATCATGCAAAGCAAATCTTTGATCAGGAAAATAACCAAATGGCTTTAATTTTTCTCCCAACCAGTCCAGCTTTTCAATAATTTTCTCACTGAGAGGGTGAGACCTATCTCCAGAAATAAATTCATGTCTCATTCCTTTTAAAACTACCCAACTGGACCCTGGTTGTTTGACAACTCCAACCTGCTTCATCTTCACTCTCATTCTAGAAACATCAGTCCATCTACCAGCAGAGGCATACAAATTAGACAATAAAACATAAGCAGCACTACAATAGGGTTCTAGATCAAAAGTACTTGTTGCAGCTCTTTCAGCAACCTCTAAATTGGAATGCGTTCTACATGAACTAAGGAGGGATAGCCAAATCATAGAATTTGCTTTCATAGGCATATTTTTAATTAACTCTTCTGCTTCCTCCAGCTTACCATTTCTGCCTAAGATATCCACCATACAAGCATAATGCTGAAGCTTCAATGCAATGGGTTTATATTGACTAATATACTCAAACAAGCACCTTCCCTTCTGCAACATCCCAGAATGGCTACAAGCAGAAAGCAATCCAGTGAATGTGATCTCATCTGGGTCTACACATGCACGTATCATTTTGTTAAACAAACTCAAGGCCCAAATGCCATGTCCATGCTGAGAGCATCCAACAATGATCGAGTTCCATGAGACAGTATTCTTCTCATTAATTGTTTTAAATACAGCTACAGCATCATTTACATTCCCACATTCACTATACATGACCATGAGAGAATTACCAACAAAGACATCAGTTTCCAAACCAAGTTTAATTACTACTGTGTGGATCTCTTTACCCTTATCAAGGCTCTCTAATCCACGACATGAATTAAGAGCACTGGTGAATGTAGATTGATTTGGAAGAACGCCCATCTTGATCATGTCGCTGAAAACCCTCAGTGCATCTCCATGCTTACAATTCAAATCATATCCTGTTAAAAGAGCCGTCCATATAACCACATTTTTAGACAATGTCTCATTAAATACCTGATGAGCTTTCTTGACTTCATTGCAATTTGAATAAAATGTTATCAATGAAGCTGATATAAATTCACCAAAACAATATCCCAACTTAAGAACGTGACCATGAACTTGAACACCCAGATTGAAGTCTATTGCATTTGCACAAGCCGTCAACACACAGGCAAATGTGCTTGAAGTGGGCTCAACACCTGAACCCATCATTTTCCTAAAAAGAAACAAAGACTTTTCACTCATCCCATTCTGGTCAAGTCCACCAATCATTGAAGTCCATGAAATCACATTCCGACAAGGCATTTTTTCAAACAACTTCAGACCCTTCTCAACTCTCCCATTCCTACAATACCCATAAATCATTGCATTCCATGCTGCAACATCCCTTGCTGGCATATTCCAGAACAACGTTTCAGCAACATCAACTATCCCAAACTTCAAATACCCATTTACCATTGTTGTCCAAGAAACAACATTCCTTTCAGGCATTTCATCGAACAATCTTCTAGCCAGAGTCAAATCTCCACATTCTAAACACCCTTTTATCATCGAATTCCAGGAAATTATATCTCTATCAGCCATTCTTTCAAACAGTATCAATGCGTCAGCTAGCCTATCATTTTTCGCATAACCAGCAATCATCATAGTGCACAGATGCACATCAGGAGATGGGATTTCATAAAAAATAACGCGGGCTTGGTCTAATCTTTGATTCTTTAGGTGATTAGAGAGTAAAGTTCTGTAAGAGTGAGACATTGCTTTGGTGCAATAGTTAACATTATCACCCATTAAGGATACGGGGAGATCTCTGAGAATGATGGGAAATCTTAAAGTACCAAACTGCAAATGGGAAAATTTGGGTGGATACTTGAAATTTCGAGAAATGGCGCGAAATTGTGACATAGTCTCTTCATTGGACTAACGGCCCTGAAGCGAGCGCAAATACGAGGAAGAAGTTGAAGCAAGTCTGACGAGGAGTGGGAGCGGGGGCCGCGGGCGATAGCATAAAACGCATCGTTTTGCTTACCTGTTTGACTGAGTCAAACGCACGGTGTAAGGAAATTTCTTGATTGCTTGCGTCCAGAAATCCAACAATAGGATTTTTATATGCAAAATAAAGAGGTTCTGCATGATAGATGGGGAATACGTAAGAATTTGAAATTTTAGAGTGTTTCTGTGATTCAATACAAGCATATTACATGAAATGATAAGTCAATTATAAATTAACACATATATAAATTCATTTTTTATTTTTTTAATTATGAAATAATTATAATATTTTTGAAACCTACTTACACATTCATGTTTAATTATTATTGGATTGTAATTCTATATAGACTATCTTACTTAGAGCCACAGGAGTATTATATAATTTCTCCACCAAAGCGCATCTCATCTCCAATTGGCAAAGAATACTTTTCCCTCCCATGGACGACTAAACAAAGCCCACCCAAGGAATGTACTCATTAAAGAAAATGAGATAAAAATATGAACAAAGTAAGAATCTGGGTTTCGGAGGCTTGCCTTGAGTATGAAGTATGATCATCTTTACAGCCCCACAGAAACCTTTAAACCAACAGCCTTAACAAGCAAAGAACCTGAAGCCACTTGATGCAATGCCATATAAGACCAATCCCCTGGCACAAAACACCTGTATACCTGATTATTAGACTTTCCTGCATTAAACTTTTGGAGTCCTGAAAAAAAACTCGTAATTCTTTCCTCTTTCCACAGCTTTTCATAAGCCATATCATCTAGTATAGAAATTTAATGGCCAATAACCAGCTGAAGCCTGTTGCCTCTCTGCTTCTGGTCTTGAATTTCTGCATGTATGTCATAATCTTAGGTATTGGTGGTTGGGCTATAAATAGAGCTATTGATCATGGTTTCATCATAGGTAAAAATCGCTCCTTTATCATTGCATCAAGATTTACTCTTCCAAGTTACTTGAAAGATGTTAAAATCTTGGAAATGTTTTTATTCATTAATATGATGCTATGAATAACTTGCAGGACCTGGATTTGACCTACCGGCGCATTTCTCACCCATATATTTTCCAATGGGAAATGCTGCTACCGGATTCTTCGTCACATTTGCTTTGATTGCCGGAGTTGTTGGTGCTGCTTCAGCATTAGCTGGTTTTAACCATATCCGTTCTTGGAGTGCTGATAGCTTGCCAGCTGCAGCCTCAGTTGCCACCATTGCTTGGACTCTCACTCTTCTCGCAATGGGGTAGGCAATTTCTAAAGATGGAAACCTCAGATTTACTTTAGATAATCTTTTATGCTAACTTGTAGCACTATTTGCGCAGGTTTGGCTGCAAAGAGATCGAGCTCCACATCAGGAATGCCCGTCTGGTAACAATGAGAGACAAATTTGATTCCAAGTTTACTTTAAGATTCAACTGCACTTTATTCAAATTAATGCAAATTTGACACGTTTTCTCTTTCTGCAGAGAACCATGGAAGCATTTCTGATAATCCTTTCAGCGACACAGCTTCTATACATAGCAGCTATTCACGGTGCCTCAGCAATCAGGAGACCTTGAAAGTTGAGTCATACGATGTATGTTCAATACGTCTCCAAAATTTTTCATGTTTTCCTCGTTTTTCCTACTCCACTCTCGTAAGTACTTAGAAGTACAAGATTAGCCAATTGAATTTGTCTATTATCAAGGGGTTGGTGTGATTTGATTTGATTTGTATTAATCGTCAAATAAAAATGGAATTGGTGTGCAAAAGCATAACTCAACTGTGCTTGTTTTGTCACTTACCGCGTAATCCATTACCTCCACTCAAACACTTTATAAACCCCACCCTTTTATATCCACCTATTATTGATGGGATGAAGAACCTGAATTTTACCCCTAGACCCCACACCAAGAATATGGAATATCAACCAGACCTTAATTGTATTCTCAAACAAGCTTGAATACCTTTTTAAGATACCATCACCAGCTATCTAAACATACAAATCAATGAAATCATAAAGTTTCCCTTCTGTCCATTTGTGATAGTAATTTTTTGCAATTATGATTGATGAGTACAATTATATTAAAAAATCCTCTCGTTTAGGCTGCTAAAATATTCATTTCATTAGCCTGTTATGCTGTCCAGCTCCCATACATAAATGCTTGAAAAAAAAAAATACATAAAGACAATCGTAACCCATCTATTAAAACAGTGTATTGGACATTATATATTTCAATAGATTTAAAAAAAATGCAATAATAAGTCCTCCAATTCAACCAATGCCCACTGAAATCATGCAATAATCAAGAAAACATTGATCTCATACGAAAATTATTAGTTTTGAAGTCATGCATCCGCCTAAAATGCAAAATGAAATGAAATAGATACAACACACCGTCTATTAACACACTGAAATATCAACAGAAAAGAAAATAAAGCATGGAAATTAACCTGCCTACCAGTGACATCACTACAACTATATGCAGCGTATAATAATTGTTTGTCTACTTAGATTTCTTGCCCATTATTCTCTGGGAAAACTTTTTGACAAGACTAATCTGAGCTATTATGAACTTCCAAGCCAAATCCTCTTCAAGTTTCACGAGCTTCTCAATCTACCGGAGCACCAACATGCTCTGTTTCTGCATCAAAAGCAAATTTATAGAGCCTGTTAACACATGATTCAATCCAAATGATTTCTTTTTTGCCATAGAAAAATAACAATAGCCACAAATCTTACTATATAAAAAAGGTTGGAGCAAATTAATTCATAGCACATGATACATTGCAAAAGAACGCGTGATCTGGAAAAACACAATATGAGAAGATAATGCAAAGATCTCAAAACAAAATATGATTTTGAAGCAAATTTAAGCAATAATAAATAGAAATTCTAAGAAAAAAAGAATCTACAGGTGGACAAATCTATTTCCAAAATAAATCAGCGTTCAGCAAGAACCAAATGCATGAGAGTAAGATCACAATAGCACCTAAGCTACAAGCCAATTCTGCAATTTCATTTTGGCAGTTCGTTGCAACCATGACCAATCACAGGGAAGACAAAAAAAAATATACAAAATAAAAAAGCCTGTGGCAGGCGGTCCACTTGAACAGCAAAAGGAGAATAACTCGGATAAGGAAACCCCAATCAACCAATTCAAGTACTTTAATTGTCTTTGAGCCAAAAAAAAAAGGTACTTGAATTTTCACATACTCTCATCCTTATAAATAATACAAAAACCAATCAAGTCATGCAAAAATGAAAGGCTGGCCTTTGATGCATGTAAATTGGTGGAATATTCCTACCCTGAAATTATCTATTGGAGCCTATAAAAACATCAAATAAACCACAGCAACTCATCCAGGAGGTTCTCTGCGATACTTGTGGAGCTGGAGGTACGAGAGGCTGCATGCCATTTCAAAAAAGCAAAACAGTTAATCATCAGCATAACAATGCAAAGAAAAATTATGTAAATTAAATGTATAACCAGAAGCAGAGTAAAGTCAAGTGCGATACCTGGGTTTCAGTATACTCAGAAGTCTCAATATCTTTGGCCTTATCTGCATCATTACTAGTTTCAGAAGTATAAGCACCTGATGATGTCAATGTCCTAGACTCATTTCCAACTACATTAACACTTAAAATCCCAGAGTCTTTGATGTTTTCTGCATACATGCTAGTTTCAGCACTATGAGCACCTGACAAAGGCAATGCCTTATCCTCATTACCATTCACAGTAGAACTAACCATATTTGTTGATGACCCAACATTTTCATCCAATAAGGGGAAAAGATTATCCTTATTTTTCTCTGGTACCAAACGAGATAAAACATCATTGGATTCCCGCAGCAATTTTTCTTCATTTTCCTTCAACCCAGGTTCAACAACATCCAGAACCTCTGAATTCTCAACTTCAGCACCTTCCATCACATGCTTTGCCACTTCAGACATAGGCACCACAGGCGCAACCAAGTCAACACTAGGGGCAGTTTCTGTAAATGAATTACCATTTGCTTTATTAAGTGGTTTTTCAAGACCCAAAGCCTGTGTCACCTCTTCAGTAAATACCTTTTGCACATTATCTGAAGCTGAATTAAGGGCTTCCTCCTTCCATTTCTTGTCCAAAACTTGAGGCTCATCATCAGAACTACTACTGCTAGAGCTTTTGTCATATCCATCATGTGCCTCCTTTGCAGACTGAACATGCTCCACATTAACGTCTTTGCTCTCCATATACTGCTCAGGGTTCAGTTCTTTCTCAATTATAACGATAGTGTCATCCCCTACTCCAATTTTTTGGCTTCCTTCTGCATCCTCAATGACTCCATCATTGGGCTTGCATTCAGAGGCTAAGGACGACGAGTTTGTCTTCTCAGATTCTTGATTCTCCTCATTAAATGGATGCTGATCGTTATGGTGGTCCTGTGATAAAGGAGAACCAACCTCACCACTATCGCTCTCCCTCTCGTCCTGGCTTCTCGGATCTTCACTTCCTAATAGCATTTGATTAAAAACACAAAAATCTCAATACAAAATCTGTGATGGGAAAAGAGTTTCAACAAACTTCTAAGAAGAAATTCCAGTTAATGTCTTGAGATTTTTATATGAGAACTAAGTAAAAGAATTCCAAGAAAAAGCCACGCAAAACCATGGCCATTAACAAATACTCAATGCTCCCAAACTAATCAATAGGCCAGAGTTGAAAACGCAGTTGTGAACGATAGTTAAGATGATTAAACACGAATAATCATAGTCATAATCAAGGAAAAAAGGGGGAGGGGGTCATTACTCATTTTGCAAGCACCCAAAAAAAAATGTAATCAAACCAAGCAAATCATGGGACTCAAAAAATTATTTTTCAATTCAGATTCCCAAAAATCAACAAACACACAGTAATCCAACTGATTAAAACAGCAAAACCAACACAACATTCCTAATAGAATCACCAAATCAAGGGACATCAGCAAAGACCCATTGGTAAAAATCAGCAAACCAAAGCAATCCAACTACAAGGAACCAATCAAACGCACGTAGAACTAGGCTCACTAACAAATACCCATTACCTCAGATTCACAGAACACACGAAAACAAACGCGTAAAAGAAAAACAATAGTGCGAATGATTAAGTGACAGAATGGCAAGTAGTGGATTGCAGCGATGGGGTTCTTGGTACCAAAAAAGTGTAAAGGCCTTTAAAATACTACCTCGAGGGCTACTGTCATCTAATGAAGAAGAATTGTTGCTGTTATTGTTGGCCTGCTGTTCCCTCTTTTTCTTAGCTGCTTTTCTCTTCTTTGCACCTGATGGCATGATTGATCGTGCCCTTTCTCACTTGTCGCGGGGCAACAACCGAAAAGAAAAAATATACCCAGATCGTGAGGTGTCCCCTAGGCCCTAGACCCCTCTCTCCCTCTTCGTATTCTCTGTAAAAGCTCAACAATAGTACAAGTTAACAGGTAGGCCTTACGGGTGGAGATGAGGAGCGTCCAGTAACATGGCGTTCAGAATCTGTTTCCTTATCTGTCTCTTCCTTGATTCTAATTAAGCTTTGTTTTGTTTTTGTTTTTTGTGGGTATTATTACAGAGAAGACACACGACAGTGGGTATAGGAAGGATTTAATTTATTAATTTTTATTTGGGCAATTTTATTCACAATTCAAATGAATGTTTATGGATTGAAAAAGCTTTAGCCTTTGGGATAATCATGAAAGGGATAGGGTGGGGCATATGTTCAATTCATTTATGGAAATTTTTTTTTTTTTTTTTTTGATAGAGGAAGGTGGGTGGGTGGTCTAGAATTTGCCATGTTTATACTCAAAACAGATTTTTTTTTAATATTTTAATTTCAATAAACTATATTATAAAACAAATTTTCTTTTCGGAACATAAACACTTCTCTATACGACGTCGTCTTAAGATTTAAATATTAATCAATAAAATTATAATAAAGTCACCCATTTTCTCATATAAATTTATTAAGATGAAATTAGAAAAATTATTTAATTAAAAAAAGAAAATATTTAGGGAGAGGGCGTCACATGCTTTTGGTGATTTTTTGTATTATAATCATTGGGCAGAGAGGGTTGAGTTGGGATCTGAATTTGAATTTTCTTAGATTCATTAAATAATGGTTTCCTTTTTTAAAAAGGATAATCATATTGGCATTTGAAAGTCACTCTCGCTTCATTCAACAATAAATGGCGCCTTTAAGATTGATTTGCCCTTTCGGTTCCCCTAATAAATAAATAAAGAGTTTTGGTTTTATTATATTTATTACATGTGAAAATTAAGGATAAATGATTCAGAAAAAAAAAAAAACTGAGATTCAAGATATGATATGTCATTTAACTAATTTTTGTGATTAAATTTTTTATTATAACAATTTTTTTTAAATTTTTTATTAATTATATTATTTAAAAATAAAAGTGAATTTCTTTCTTTTTTTTTAAGAAATATGCTCGATTTTTATAATCTAATTTTTTGTAATTTTTTTAGTTGACCTTAATTGAAATTTATATCCCATCATTATAGAAATGGGACCAAAATTTATTGACTTTTTTGCCATATTTTTATAAGCCATATTATGTGTATCAAATTCAAAAACATGTATTCACTAATTTAGAATAGGAACGATAACAGATCAAATATTTATAAATATTTAATTTAATAAATTTTTAATATAATAAATTTAAATAATATGCAGTTAAATTTAAGATGGGTTAAATTTGAAAATTAATATTTATAATATATTCGGGTCAAAATCATATTTTTCAAATTAGATATTTATTATTTGAATCGTTTATATAAATATTTAATTAAATATAAAATATATAATTTTTATAATAATATTTATAAATTTTTATATATTATATTTTAAATAAATAAAATTTAAATATTTTATAGTATTAAGTATTATTAAAAAATATTTTTTACGTAATTAATTAATTAACATCTATAAAATTAAATTGTTTTAGGTATTTTTGAGTAGTAATATTCAAATTTAGGATAGATACAATAATTAAAGATCAATTTAATTAAATTTAAGATAAATTCAGTTGAAAATATTAATTTAATTTAAATAAAATAATTTTTTTATAGAGATTCTATTGATTGCTATCATAATTTAAGGTTAGAATGAGTAAGAATATGTTAAAGTAAAATTTTTTTTAATTTAAATTATTAATTATTTATTTAATGTGATTATATTTAAAAAAAAGTGTAATTATTTATTAAATTCCTTTACTTTTATAAGAAATCAAAGAAAATATGAAAATGGACAGATCCTAAGGTCATTAATTAATCGGTCAACGTGAATAAAGCTCCGCGGCACCCACGATTTAAAGGGAGAAAAAGAAATCTAAATGGGCCTTCGAAGAATTATTATTCATTGTACGTCTCATCCAGGGCAGTTAGTCATTATATGCCAGCACCTTATCAGAAAAGATGGTGTCGGCAACTTGCGTGTAAAACATTGACACCCAAATCAATTGAACCCGCCAATTGGATCCCCACAAATGGTTTGATAATGGAACTCTGAAGGCCCAGGCCACACTGAGCTTTTTTTTTTTTTAAGGCTATATTGAGCATCGTATAAAGGAAATGGTAAAGGTCATAATCAGATTTCATTTTCAGTGGTTTGAATTATTGGAAGTAGGCAAGGTTAGATTTGAATGTAGTAACTTATTTGACAAAATTCCTTAAATTATGCCTGCACTTAAAAAAGTTTAATTAAAATTATTTATTATTTTATTTTAATATTATAATTTAAATTTTTTCTATGTTTTATATTATCAAAATCTTACTATTTTTTATAAAATATATAGAATGTAATTTAAATTTGTATCAAATTTATGAATATTTATATGTCTACTTAAATTAAATTAAATTTACATTTTTTTAAATAAAAATTGAGTTTACTATTTGAAATAATTATTAATTATTTTTCTTTAAGATTTTTTTGCTAAAAATGTAGTAATATACTTATAATATAAATGCAATTGAAAAAAAATGTAAAATTTTAAAAAATATATCTATGATAGTAAATATAATAATAAGTAAGCTTAAAAATATTATCTTAAATATCATGTTAACATTTAAAAATAATTAAAAATATAAAAAATATAATCATTTCTTAATTTGTGATCTTTATTTTTTCTTTTGTAACACCCCTGATTTTTTATATATTATTATGGGGCTTCGTGTAGGTATCCTCAATTCATGAATTCGGCGGTTGTCCTGATTCATGAATTTCCTACAGACAGACTACTGTAAAAGTCTCCGAATTGGATCGAGGTTTTGGCTACCCCACCATTGTCAGGCATCCCGAGCGCGTTCCTGAAGTCGGAATCGGCAAAGGTAAACCCGAACCTTGCTTTTTCGTAATTTTCTAGTGCTTAAATAGGATTAAAAATTCATAAAATATTCGTGGTAACTTAGAAAATTACGATTCTTTTTGCAATAGCTTAGTAATATTTCTAAGGACCATGCAAGTAGTTTTATAATTTTTAGAGCTTATTTGAGCAGTTTTTGCAAAAATGATCAATTATAAGGACTAAATTGAAATTTTACATATTGTGATGGATGATTGATTTGATGGGCCCAGGAGGGGCTGTGTGATATGATTGAGTTGTGGATATATGGATTGTAAGTATAGAAGTGTGTTTTGAGCCCTTTTGCAGGTTGGGTAGGTCCTAGGTATAGGGAGACTCACTGATTTTCTGCACGACTTAGGACATATTGGGTCTTTTCTTGATTTGTATTGAGTCATTTGTATTAAATAATTGTAATATAATTGTCGTGAGCCGATGCCTTTCTTCCTCCGCCCACCGCCACAGTGATTGCCAAGTCTGTGAGTAAAATATTAATTTTAATTGTAATTTCGATATTTTTATATGTTCATCATGCCCATGCATCACTTATATGCATATATTTATGTAGTTAAACTCTAGGCACGATTTATGATGCATTGATAAATGTTAAAGTGCCATGTATGTTGTTGTGGTAATTTGGAGCAGTGTGCGTGCGTTGGCGTGCGTGTGATGTGGCGTGGACTATGGATAGGACTGCAGACACGCTTGAGTTCTTCATTGACCCGGTCCTTCGGGTAGACACGGCTTGAGTTCTTCACTGGGACCCCGATTTGGTATTTAAGTGGAAGTCCGAAATGAGTTATTCACGCACTGTGTTGGAATTAAGAGAGTCAGATAGGATCACCCCATATATGATGATTGATGTTACAGGGTTCGTGAGTGCTCCAAATTACCATTTTGATGCTATGATGTGAATATGATGTTGATTTTGCATTTCACTATACAGGGTGCATTAGTTACAGATAGTTATAGAGATTTTGGTTAAAATTGATATTTTACTCTCGAGTCGAACGCCACTCCTGCTCAAAAATTTTTACAGCCACAGAGGATATTTTTGAGGTTAACTCGCTTTCTCCTCGCAAGTCAATTATTACCGTTTGTATAAACTTGTTAAATCTTAGAATTTCCGCATGTGTTAGAAATGTTTATTTGATTTGGGTCTGTAAACTAAATTATTATTTTGGGACTCAGAAACTTAATATGCTATGCATGTTTGATGGATTGGATGAGGAGCCGAGCTCCCATTTATTTTTATGTTGATGAGTATGTGGAGGGTGAGCCGAGCTCCCAAATGACTATATATTGTGTTTACGTGTCGGGTGAGTCAAAACTCCCGTTGGAAAGTCCATTTTTATGGCGGACTCTGTCCGCTTGTTTTCTTGAAATTAGGCCCAAATGGGCCTTAGAGTTGGGTTAATGAACGCTTAGGCTTACTACGGGCCTCGGGGCTTTAGGTGGCCTGTGTCCTAGTGCCGGTCCGCCCATAGGTTGGGTCGTGACAAATGTGGTATCGAGCTTAGGCTCCATTCATAGGGAAAAATTATCTAAGTGTTGGGAAGAGTCTATTAGGAGTCACATGCGAGTATAGGATTCTGCTTCGTCTTTTCTCGTAATTCTTTGTTTCTAGATTCTACGTTATACCTCGGAAAATATAAGATTACCTCGCTTAGTGTCTTGATTTTTGTGGAGTACATAGAAATGTGAAATAGAGTTACTAGACATGTGAGGTCCATCATGAGGATACGTACTCCGAGAAATGCTATGTTTCTGTCTGTATGGGTTTAAATGGTGTGCCCATTTCGTGCAAGGCATGAGTACATAAAGGTGAGTCTTGAAAGTACAGTTACCCTAGATAAGGATGAGGATACCATCGCAGCAACATCGCTGGATGACCCCGCGAATAAGTTTATGATAATAGAAGATTCAAGAGAGATAAGAGATTAAGAGACCTAGTCTTCCAGACGATCGTAGTAACTATACAATGTTCTCGCTCGTAAGCTGCAGACATGCACATGAGATTATTGTGTAGAGCTGCACTTCCCTCAGTAGTGCTTATGATGAGGATGTTGTAGCAGTCTGCTTTGGTACAAGAATACCGCAATGTAGTTTTATATCTGCAGAGGAGTTGGGAACTCCTGGTTAAGAGCCTAGAGCTAGAATATCGAAAGGTCACAATTGGGTGGTAACTAGAGTCAGTGACTCAGTTACCCTAGCATGAGCTAGAGTTACAGTAAGAGTTGCTATCAGACCAAAGGTTTCGGACTAGTTGCAAAGTAAAGGTGACACCTATAGAGTGAGACCATCTAGTCTTCGGTATGGAATTTTGGATGGTTTTTGCAGAATGACAAGGATGGAAAACCCAAAATGGGACCACATTAATGAGAAAAGTGATGGAGGTATGGAATACAATAATAATGAGTAAATGTTAGAAGGTGTGCGATGGTATTGTGGACTACCTAAATAGGTAGAGAAAGAGAAGTTAGTAAGCAGTAAGTTGAATAAAGGTCAATCTAAGGGATCAAATAGGTATGATGATAGGAAAAGAATGATAGATAATGATACATATGCTTAGTTTAGACTTTTGAGATAGTGATAAGGTAGTTAGAGGTTCGTTATGAATCTCAGGCAAACATTGTTAGTGTGATCAACAGAATCACTTTGTAGTGAAGCAATAACGACAGGATAATAGTAGGGGTAGAACGAAAAGTGACAAGTCTGGGTGGTTATAAATCACTAGAAAGTTTAAGGATCAAATTAATGACCATAGATAAGGGTGGAATTAGTGTTGAAAGAATCTATTAGCGAGAGAAATCTTTCAGGATTCAACAAGGGTTAAGGGCACAATATAAACGATGATGGATATGAATCATAGGTCGAGTATAAGTAAAGTTAATAAATTATAAAATATTATGTCAGGAAGGACGATGGTACAGTAAAGGGTTCATGCAGATGATACCTTATAGGTAGAGCACAATTGTGCTAGGAGATGATGAAATTTGAAGAGAAAGACTAAGAAACATAGGTTAAACGTTATTATATGGACAATCGGGCGTAGTTGAATATAGAGGATATTTTCCTTTCTTTTCAAGTTTAGCTCGTGTTTTTGATTCCAGAGCGTTATATAAGGAGCAGAGACTGAGGCAAGGAGACCTAGTTATTTGAGATTTTGATAGGCACCAATTCATATACAATTTCCTGATATGAGAATGACAGTAAGTGCATACCTAGTGTTAAGTATGAAAGGACGATCAGAGTAATGACAGGAGTTAAATTGAGTTAGCTACTAAGGCTTGCGATCGCTTTAAACTATGAGCTAGATGAAGTACTATTTATGGATGAGTTTCAATAGATGAAATTGTTTGATGGGTAATTTGAGGTTGAAGTTTAGAAAGCTATGGTCAGTTTATATGATTATCTTAAGGAGTCTGAACACGTGAAGTATCTTGTTTGGAATTAAGGCATGACACATATTTCCTACATACGTGTTAGTTCAGATGTAAATTATAGTTTATGGGGCTCATATTCATCCAGATAAGCAATTTCCTACTAAGGTGATAGGGAATGATAATGTTCTGATAGTTAAGTTGGAAAAAGGGGATACAAGAAAAAAAAATTTCTATGGGTAATTATAAGTGTTACATAAGGTGAAGAATGTCGTAGGAGTAAATCATAGGGTTAGAATTCTAGAAGTAATGAAACTAGTAATCAAGATAAGACAAAGAAATAAAAAGAAAGTTAAAGTTGAAGATGGGATAGACATCTTTGAATGAAAAGGTGTAAGGATGAGATAGGACTAAAATTAAGGAATAAGTACAGCAGGTTGAAAAGATACCAACACTACGAAAAATAGGAAAAGGGAAGTGGATAAGATGCAAAGGACAGAAGAGAGCTCGATAGAGTCTTATAATGATGAGGATAAGGAGTGTCTAACCATCGCTCGTGTTAACACTACCTATGAGCGGTGAAGGATACACCGTGTCGTGACGCCTGAGTTGGCCTAGGTGTGTTTTGATGCGAAATGGAAAAGTAGTGGCTTATGCTTCAAGGCACCAAGAGGCATGAGCGTAACTATCCCACTCATGATTTTGAAATGGCGTCTTTAGTCTTTTCACTAAAAATCTTGATACACTACATTTATTGTGAATTTTCCGAGATATACACAGACCATAAGAATTTGAAGTACATCTTCCAACAGAGGGATTTAATCTTGAGATAGAGGAGATGGATGGAGCTTCTGAAGGACTATGATTGCACCATCCAGCACCACCCTGGGAAGGATAATGTAGTAGCAGATGCTTTAAGCGTAAAATCTTCCGCGCTTTGGGCACATTTCACAGAGAAGAGACCGTTGATTCAGAAGTATATGAGTTGATGGATCAAGGTTTAATCCTAGATCTTTCAGATGAGGGGTCTTGTTGGCTCATTATTCAAGGAGGCGGACTTGCGAGATAGAGTTAGAGTTTCCCAACACAGACCAACAATTAATGAAGATCATAGAAAGAGTACAAAGAAGGTGAAGGTGGTGAGTTTGGATTTGCCAATGATGGTGCCCTAGTGCAAGGTTCTAGGATATGTGTGCCCGATGTGGACAATCTCGAGATGAAATCATGCGAGAGGCACACTATACACTGCACAATGTCCACCTGTGTTCCACCAAGATGTACCATGATGTGAAAGATAGCTATTGGTGGAATGGCATGAAGAGAGACATAGCAGACTTTGTGTCCAAGTGCTTGACTTGTCGAAGGTGAAGTTTGAACACTGGAGACCGTCGTGAAGGCTGCAAGAGCTCCCTATCCTGAATGGAAGTGGGAAATGATCACTATGGATTTTGTGATCGGGTTGCCTCGTACCACGCGAGGATATGACTCGATATGGGTAATTGTAGACCGTCGACCAAATCACTCACTTCTTGCTTGTGAAGACTATATATTCTCAGGCACAAGACGCCCGGCTCTACATTCGAGAAATAGTCGATTGCATGGAGTTCCGCCCATAATATCCGACAGAGGGCCCTATTCACTTCTCGATTTTGGAGAAAGTTGCAGGAGGCACTTGGCACACGCTGAACTTCAAGACGGCTTTCCACCCTCGCATGACGGACAAATTGAAGGACAATCCAAACATCGAAGACATGCTTCGCATGAGTGTTTTGGATTTTGGAGGTCAATGGGATGAGCAACTAGCTTTGGTGGAGTTTGCCTACAACAACGCTTATCACTCCAAAGATAGGAATGGCGCCTATGAGGCACTATATGGAAGAAAGTGTAGGTCTCCTCCGTGTTGGACAGAAATGGGGAAGCGAAGGTGCATGATGTAAACTTAGTGCAAGACACTTGTAGATAGTTCCTTTAATCAGGAACGATCAAAACAAATTTCAAGAGGCGTAAAAGTTATGCGCACCCAGACGGAGGCATGTGGAGTTTGCAGTAGGCGACTATGTATTCCTGAAGGTTTCTCCAATGAAGGGAGTCATGAGATTTGGAAAGAAGGGCAAGTTGGCACCTCGGTATATTGGACCTTTTGAGGTTACTGATAGAGTTGGAGCAGTTGCCTACCGGTTGGAGCTACCACCCAACCTCTCTCACGTTCATCCCGTGTTTCACATCTCCATGCTCAGGAAATACATTCCCGATCCTTCTCATGTACTGCAGCCGGATGTAATAGAACTAAAGGAGAACTTGACATTTGAGGAGCAACCTGTAGCCATAGTGGACTACCAAGTGAGACAGCTAAGATCAAAACAGATCCCTATGGTTAAGGTTTTGTGGAGGAGCCAGTCAGTGGAAGAGTGCACCTGGGAGTCAGAACGGGACATGCGTAGCAAGTACCCTTATTTGTTCAATGTGTAATCATGTACTTTATTCTGCCTTGTGTAAAATTCGAGGACGAATTTTCTGTAAGGGGGGAAGAATGTAACACCCCTGATTTTTTATATATTATTATGGGGCTTCGTGTAGGTATCCTCAATTCATGGAATTCGGCGGTTGTCCTGGACGTGAATTTCCGGCATACAGACTACTGTAAAAGTCTCGAATTGGATCGAGGTTTTGGCTACCCCACCATTGTCGTGCATCCCGAGCGCTGCTCTCAAGTCGGAATCGGCAAAGGTAAACCCGAACCTTGCTTTTTCGTAATTTTCTAGTGCTTAAATAGGATTAAAAATTCATAAAATATTCGTGGTAACTTAGAAAATTATGATTCTTTTTGCAATAGCTTAGTAATATTTCTAAGGACCACAAGCGTAGTTTTATAATTTTTAGAGCTTATTTGAGCAGTTTTTGCAAAAATGATCAATTATAAGGACTAAATTGAAATTTTACATATTGTGATGGATGATTGATTTGATGGGCCCAGGAGGGGCTGTGTGATATGATTGAGTTGTGGATATATGGATTGTAAGTATAGAAGTGTGTTTTGAGCCCTTTTGCAGGTTGGGTAGGTCCTAGGTATAGGGGAGACTCTGCCGGATTTTCGGCACGACTTAGGACATATTGGGTCTTTTCTTGATTTGTATTGAGTCATTTGTATTAAATAATTGTAATATAATTGTCGTGTGAGCGATGACCTTCTTCCTCCGCCCACCGCCACAGTGATTGCCACAAGTCTGTGAGTAAAATATTAATTTTAATTGTAATTTCGATATTATTATATGTTCAGCATGCCCATGCATCACTTATATGCATATATTTATGTAGTTAAACTCTAGGCACGATTTATGATGCATTGATAAATGTTAAAGTGCCATGTATGTTGTTGTGGTAATTTGGAGCAGTGTGCGTGCGTTGGCGTGCGTGTGATGTGGTGTGGACTATGGATAGGACGGGTAGACACGGCTTGAGTTCTTCATTGACCCGGTCCTTCGGGGTAGACACGGCGTGAGTTCTTCGCTGGGACCCCGATTTGGTATTTAAGTGGAAGTCCGAGCTGAGTTCTTCGCTGGCACCAGTTAGGAATTAAGAGAGTCAGATAGGGATCACCCCATATATTATGAATGATGTTACAGGGTGCGTGAGTGCTCCAAATTACCTTTTTGATGCTATGATGTGAATATGATGTTGATGTTGCATTTCACTCTACAGGGTGCATTAGTTATAGATAGTTATAGAGATTATGGTTAAAATTGATATTTTACTCTCTGAGTCGAACGCTCACTCCTGTTCAAAAATTTTTACAGGCCACAGGAGAATATTTTTTGAGGTTAACCTGCTTTCTCCCTCGCAAGTCAATTATTACTGTTTGTATAAACTTGTTAAATCTTAGAATTTCCGCATGTGTTAGAAATGTTTATTTGATTTGGGTCTGTAAACTAAATTATTATTTTGGGACCTGTAAACTTAATATGCTATGCATGTTTGATGGATTGGATGAGGGAGCTGAGCTCCCATTTATTTTTATGTTGATGAGTATGTGGAGGGTGAGCTGAGCTCCCCAAATGACTATATATTGTGTTTACAGGTCGGGTGAGTCAAAAACTCCCCGTTGGAAAGTCCATTTTTATGGCCGGACTCTGTCCGTTTGTTTTCTTGAAATTAGGCCCAAATGGGCCTTAGAGTTGGGTTAATGAACAGTTAGGCTTACTACGGGCCTCGGGGGCTTTAGGCTGGCCCAGGTCCTAGTGCCGGTCCGGCCCATAGGTTGGGTCGTGACATCTTTTCCTTTTGTTTTTTTTTTAGATATTTACTTTATTATTCTAAAATTGAATTTTTTGTCCCTACATTTTAGTATTTGTAAATTTTCATTATTTTTCTTTATAATATTTTGCAATTTTTAAATAATCGTTTAGCTAACTATATAAATTATTAAAAAAATTTATATAATTAATAGCATACCTTTTTATTCTAATTATTTGATAATTGAAATTATTTGATAAAAAAATTTTGATAATTTTTTTTACATGAATTAATTTTATAAGCTATTTCCTAAATTTATGTTATATGGTAATTTTTAAACAAACATTATTAAATTAGGTGACTTAATTTTGTAAGTAATTTTTATGTTTCATATATATATATATATATATATATATATATATATCCCAAATTTATTTATTTATTTCTCACAAGATTTCCCCAAATTGCGGCATAGCAAGGCAGTCAAAGTTTTATTCAAATTAAAAGTTAAAATTAAATCAAAATTAACTTGATAGAAATCGATTTTGAATTGCTGGATGAATGGAAGTTAGCTCGTGCTACCACGAATGCCTCTCCTGGTCCAGTGCTTGCACGACATACAGTGTGGAGCAAAGGTCCTGGTCCAGCATTTGCACAACATACAGTGTGGAGTAAACCTTTGGTGGAACGTTTCAAGTGCAATGTTGATGCAGAGATTCAAAGGGAGGATTATTGCACTTCTTATGCTTCTTTTATATTAGGTTTAATAGGATTACAAGGCACTTTTTTTTACTAAGCTTAGTTAAAACTTTTACTCTTAGAGAAGCTTTAGTTGAAAAAATAGCAATATTTGTGATGTTGATATTGGGATGGTTATTAAAGTTGCAGTGAATGCTATTCATCTTATTTGGAATGATTGGTCTAAATTTAAATAAATAATTTATGATTATAAACAAAATTTATCTCAAGGGTTTGATTGGATCTTGACTTGAATTAGATAATAAGTTAATGTAGCAACTCATTTTTTGACTAGGATAGCTATGTTTTATGTTAATTTCACTTTCTTGTCTGAGCCTCAAAGCCCTTTATATAATATTTTTTTATAAAATTTTAGATTTTAAGTTGGGTGTACTGGAGAGACTTACTTGTTTGAGTTTAGTTTGAATCTAATATATTAAGTTTTTTTTTTCTGAATTTTATTAATAAAATTATAATTAAAAAAAATATTTTGAATTAAATAAAAATTAATTTGCTTAATTTCAAATTAAAAGGGGATGTTTTCTTTTAAAAAATTTGATATAAATTTCAATTATTGGACGTTTGATTAAAATTAAATCAAAATTAAAATTAGAATCAGAGTTGAAAATAAAATTGAAAAATTCTGTGGTCATGATTTTTCTTAAATTAATGAATTAAAACCATCAATTTTGAGTCAAAATCGACCAAATCAAACCGGCGGACACTATCCCAATGATATTATCTTATTCTTTTGAGTTTTTGGGTCTTAGGCTCTTGGGCCTATTCTATGAAACCAGCCCAACCAAAAGGCACTTTAGCATGGGGCCCATATCAAATAGCACTTAGAAAAATTAAAAAATTATAAAAAAAAAAGCCTGGCAAAAATTCATTTTAATCTATTTTTAATTTTTTTATCTAAATTAATTTAAAATTTTTAATTTAATATAAGAATTAATATTTATGTACTAAAATTTTTAATTTAAATAAAAAATTAAAAAGTTTAATTTTTTATTTTTTAAGTTAATTTTTTTGATTTATTTTTTAATTTAAATAAAAAAATTAAAAGTTTAATTTTTTATTTTTTAAGTTAGTTTTTTTGATTTATTAATTTAAATAAAAAAATTAAGAAATTGAATTTTTTAAATTTATATTTTAAGCTAATTTAAAAAAAAAAATTGACTAATTGAATTTAAAAATTGAACTTCGATGATGGGTTGCAAGGGGAAGACGAGAAGCAGAAGGGCTGCTTCAGCTGGAGAATGAGAGTAGCCTCTGTATCTTTTTCTTTACTCATCTTAGATCTACCTTTCTCTGGTTCAAATCCATATAAAATCCACTTGAAAGTACCGAATTTTGTTATCTTGAAGAGGTAGTAACTAAAACGAACCAGAAAAATGGACGCATTAAGGAAACAAGCCAGCAAGCTAAGAGAACAAGTAGCCAAGCAACAACAAGTAAATTCGATTGCTTACCTTGTTCTTTCCACTCTTTCATTTTATTGCTTTTGGCCTATGTTTTTTGTTTGAGTTATGTTTGGTTCCTGGAAAGAATTTTGGGGCATGCTTTAGTTTTTGGTGTTTTGGGTTTTCCTTGAAAGAGTGAGAAATAATTGGATTCAGGATAAATGTGTCAAAATATGATTAAAAATTTTAAAAAGAGAGTAGTTTAATTGTGATATGATAGCTCTTCATGGAATCGAAACATGAACAAGAGATGATCTCCTTCTGAAGTGCGAATATCTTGAAATTTGTTCTACCTCAGAAGTACTTAGTGGTACTAAATATGGGATCCATTTTCATTGGCCTCTCTTTCTTTCGTTGGAATTGGAATTTTACTGATTTGATCTTATTGCCCATATTCATTTCATGAATTAATCCTATTTCCATGTTACTTGGATTCAGTATGCAGCATGTGAATCCACAAGTCAAGATATACGTAGCAAGTTTATCATTTAGAAGCTTATATTAATGTTTAAGCATGTTTTGAGAGTGTTAAATGAATTGGTAAACATCAGATAGTGCAACTATCATATTATTTTTGCATACTTTATAAAATTTTTATATATTTTGCTGGAAAAAGTACTGTTGCCTTTATTTAATTTAATAATTTGGATTCAGGCTGTGATAAAACAGTTCAGTGGAACTGGTTATGAAAGCTCAGCTGTCATGGTTATTGATGAGGTTGAGATGCAGAGACATCAACAGCTGGAGAAACTGTACAGGTTGACTCGTTCAGGGAAGGTGGGATAGTTTTGCCCTCTTGAGATTAAAGTTATTTTTTATTATCTTTTGCCAAAACAGCAGCTGATTTTGCTTCAGGTTTTATTATTTCACATACTCTAACCATATGTTATACTTTTTATAAATGAAGGTGATATTTCATTAGTAAGAATTAATGCTTATAGAGATAAATACTCAGCCTTTGATAATTTTGCTCGAAATAATGGAAGCACGGATGAAATTTAACTTCAATCATATGTTATGCTCTTTAAAAGTGAAGCTGATATTTCATTAGTGCAAATTAATGCTTATAGGGGAATGCTTAGCCTTTGATAGGTTTGCTCAAAAGAATGGGAGAACAGATGAGAGGATGCTTTTGTAATGGCTAAATTCATTTCACTGACTCCATTTGTAAATGTTAAACTCGTGTCTCACATTACTTTGCAATGTAACATGTGAAGTTTAAGGTACGATATTACCCTTAAGATGGAGGCTGCATTGCACTGATTTTATTGATTGTATTAGCTTCTAGAAAAAAAAGGATCTTAGAGAAAGGGGTCATTGGCTCTACATTTACAAGAAACAATAGTTATACTTGGTTCATTAACTCCATGAAATTCTTTTCTTGGTTTTCTAGGATATTGAATATGCTTTAATTATTTCCTGTTCTTGCAAATGCTTACACTTGTTATCGCTTTCTAATTGCATGATATTCTTCATTTCAGGATTTTCAGAAGGATATTGTTAAAGCAGCGGAAACATTTACAGCCATTGGGTACAAACATATTGAAGCAGGTGAAAATCAGTTAATATGCCGAACTTAGTTTATTATCATAAGGGAATATAAACTTGAGTAGAATGAATTTGGTGTGGGCTTCATAAGCATTCATTTTGATGATAGGAATCAAATTGTCTGAGGATTGCTGCAGATATGGAACTGAGAATGCTAATGATAACATGCTAGCTAAGGCTGTGGCCATCTATGGTGATGCTCGTAAACATGTGGAGAAAGAGCGAGAGGACTTAAATCGATTGTTATCTTCCCAGGTTGACTTTTTCTTACTGTGCATAAATGGAATGAATTTTGTATCCTTTAGGTGACAACTTCTAGTCACTTTTAATCATTGTTTTTCCAGTGTTTATGCTTTGGACATACTTACTCAACTCAATTGAGTCTGTGTCAAACTGATCTGGCTTAGCGTTATGAATTGGTTTCCTTTGTTCAGCTTTTTTTGAATGGGAAAAGATGATCTAATGCCCCAATTAGGTTCATCTTCAAGCCTAGATAATAGCTTTGATCTTTAGTTCTACATTTGTTTGAGCTTTTTGTTGTTTTATAGAAACTACTTGCCATAACATTTGTTTGAACTTCAATCAAAGATGAACCACAAATTCTTTTTAATTGTTTTCATCCAGATTTTAGATCCGCTACGAGCAATGATTACTGGTGCTCCTCTGGAAGATGCACGCCATCTAGCTCAACGTTATAGTCGGATGAGACAGGAAGCAGAGACACAGGTAATTAGAAAAGTTGGCGCTATGTCATAAAATCCATGTGCTTGGACATTCACTTTATGCTCCATAGCTTTAGCAATTGCCTAAATAAACTCATAACTTGTATGGACTATTAAAAGCAAACAGGCAGCAGAGGTTTCCAGAAGACAAGCAAGAGTAAAGGAAATGCCAATTCCTGAAAATGTTGCAAAGCTGCATGCAGCTGAAGCAAAGATGCAAGAACTAAAAGCAAACATGGCTGTTCTTGGTAAAGAAGCTGCAGCTGCTTTGGCTGCTGTTGAAGCACAGCAGCAAAGATTGACTTTCCAGAGGCTTGTTGCAATGGTATGCATGCCCCTAAATTTTCTTGATATGATTTTCTAGTTCCGAAGCTTTTTAACTATTTTGGAAATTGATATTGATGTTAACATTTGTGAAGGTTGAAGGAGAAAAGAATTACCATCTGAGAATTGCTGCCATTCTCAGTGAGGTTGAAGCTGAGGTTAGTTTTTTTTTAAAGAGAAACTTTCATCCATATGAGGAATTTATTAACTTTTGACTTGGGCTGGAATTTGGGACAGATGGTCTCAGAGAAACAGCGGAAAGAGTCTGCTCCTCCAGTGATTTCATCTCCTGTAATTCCATCAGAGAATGTATCAGAGAAAACCATGTACTTCTTGGCTGAAGTAAGTTTCCAACACCTAAATTTCAACTTTGAAGGATGGATTTGCAATTCTCTTCAAAGGAAATTAGTTATTCTGCAACTTCTATATTGAAAATACATGTAGCTTACATAAGCTATTAGATGATGCTTCAATCAAATGGCATCAAGGGGCTTGGGGTTGAGCTTTTGGAGTTTTAGCTTGAAATCCTGGACTTTATGAGCTGTTCACCTAATATGAAAGTCCCTGTGAATAGCAAATAATGACGTCACTGGGGTTATTATTATTGACTGTCTTATCCCATTTCTGATGACCCTCCATGTTCATTGAACTGGTTATGGTACAGACATTGACAGGATAGGTTGGACCTTTCTATGATTTCAGCTTTTGCAATGGGATGAATGAAATGGATGCTGTCCTTAGGGGCCCAGTACTGCTAGTTAGGTTCTTATGAGATGAACACAGACTGGAAATAACAGTAGCATGAAGTCATAATTTGTGAATAGTAGGATGCCCGATTATCACTTCGTAATTTACACAGCATAATTTAGACACAAACATAAATTGTAATGATCTTGTTTACCTCTTTCAGGCAACACATCCTTTCATTGCAGAAACGGAGAAGGAGCTGAGCTTGGAAGTGGGTGATTATGTTGTCGTGCGAAAGGTATTCTCTTTCACTTGAGATGCAAAATTTCATAGACTGAATTTTCTTAACAAATAGGTGGATTTGAAGTTGATATCTGCTCTTGAAATTTGGATAGAAGAAAGGCACACCGAGATAGCTGAGATAGTGCTATATAATCATTCTCCAAGAGTCAAGCCTCCCTTCCAGTAGTGGTTTGGCTTAGAGTCATTGAAATATCCATGACATGCTTTTGTTGAAGGGAGACATTTTCCCTGGCTGGATTGTTATCCACACTTTTCTGGACTTCCCTCACTTTCTTGCTCACCTTGTACAACTGATACTCGAGTCTGTGTCAAATCAAACCTCTTAGAACAGTCACTGGTTTTGTCCAAACAAGCCCATCTTATCACAAGAAACACAACCACAAATGCTACCTGTCACACCCATGGCCCACAACCTAAACATATCACTACCCCTTTGTCTGGAAAAAAGTAAGAGTGGAAAGAAATTGAAGGATTAAAAAAATGGAGGCCTACAAAGTGAAGGGAGAGAATAAGTTTTGCCCTTGTTTTGGGAAGTGAGGAAGAGGGGATATGTTGTTGGGGGGGAGCGGGGGTGTTGTGGGGTGGTGCGTTGTGAATGGGAAATTATCATGCAGGATAGGACAACAAATAATTGAAATCAAGTTTTACCGTCATTTTAGTTGCTTGTGGCATGTTTCTGAGACTTCATGTGTAATTCCAGGTGAGCCCAACTGGATGGTCAGAAGGAGAATGTAAAGGAAAATGTGGGTGGTTCCCCTCAGCATATGTGGAGAAGCGCCAGAGAATTCCCACCAGTAGTGGGGCTTCTCAAGTTTACTAGTCTTACTCAAGTGCTCAGCGGCTGGTCAACTTTGTTCCACCAAATTGGAGTAGCAGTACTACGCTGTGGAATTTGAATTTGCGAAAGTAAAAAGAAAGAATGAAGATTGTTGTATTTTTTAACACCATCATGTTTATGGAGCCGGGTACCTCATTTGAATGTATATCCTATCGTTGAATGTTGGAAGTCATATGTGCAGTAGTAAAACTTTTTCTTTGTTTAGAATCATAAAAAAGTTTTGTTTAATAAAAGCTATTCCATATTTATCATCAAATGTACACTTTTAAAAAATCTTATTTTGGTGCTGGGTTCATATGGCGTTTGAGTTTTTTTTTATTTGCCTTTTGACGTTTTCATGTGCAATGGAACTTCATTTATGCTCTATTAAGCACAGAGCTCTGTGGTTATTACACAATGATGGAAAGCATTACTATAGTCGATACCAAAATAATTTTGATTTTCAAGGTTCAAAACTATGCTTCTTGTTGTCAGTTGTTTCTTCACTTTCTTAAGCTGAACTGCTTAATTTCCATGCTTTGAATACTATACGGATTTCCAAAAGAATGATTCAGTGAACTAAATACTTCATATTACCAAAAGAAAAAGGGGTAGAGAGAACTAAATTATTCCTTTTGCAGATGACTGCAAATTCAGCTGCGGGCCAGAGTAATAGAACGCTGTTATTCTTCGGTTCTAAACCTTTTCTGCGTTCAACTTGCTCCACTAGCAACAAATAAAGCAGAAAATTTATTTTTCTCCTTATGTTGAATTCATGTGAAGTGCAACCAAGGAAGCATAAGCTCCATCGGTGATCTTCATTAATGTATCATGCTTCCCTTTCTCAGCAATCACACCGTTCTTCACTACAGCAATAATGTCGGCACCTTTAATGGTGGTGAGCCGGTGAGCAACAACTACAGTGGTTCTGTCCACCATAACTTTATCTAATGCATCCTGTACCACTCGCTCTGATTCTGCGTCTAGTGCGCTTGTCGCCTCATCAAGCAAAAGAATTTTTGGATTCTTTACTATTGCCCTTGCAATGGCTATCCTTTGCTTTTGCCCACCAGATAATTGTACTCCTCGTTCACCTACAAAGGTGTCATAGCCCTGTGGTAATGAACTAATGAAGTTGTGAGCATTTGCTGCTTTTGTTGCAGCAATTATCTCTTCCTCAGTAGGATTTCCCTGCTTGCCGTAAGCAATATTTGTGCGGATGGTTTCATTGAAGAGTATTGGTTCTTGGCCTACTAATCCCATTTGTTGTCTCAGCCAGCTTAGTTTGAACTTCTTGATTTCCACATTGTCTATATATATACGACCAGAATCAGGATCATAAAATCTCTCTAAGAGGCTAATTACTGTTGACTTTCCACTGCCACTCTCCCCCACCAAAGCAACTGTCTGCAGAAGATTCAAGCTGAGTGAATGAATCATAAGAGAATACATGATAATTAAAAAGCCAAGCTCCTTTTGTGCTTTAGAATAAGCAAAGCACATCTTGCAGCACAAAATATTTCAGGTTCTTGATATAGCATAGATCATATTCATTATATAAAGAGATGTTCTAGTTTAAGATAATGACAAGTACCTTTCCAGAGGGGATACTAAGGGATAAGTCTCTGAAAATTTGAACATGTGGTCTCATTGGATACCTGAAACTGACTTTTTCAAGCTCAATGTCACCTTTTATATGTGGAAGTGTAGTGCCTTCATCACTACTTGAGTCAATTTTGGGCTTTCTGTCAATAATATTAAATATTGAAGCTGCTGCATCCTTGGCTTTGCTACTGTCTGTACCCATGGCACTGGAATTGGAAACCCCAATTGCTGCAATTGTCAACGCGAAGAAAACCTGCAGAAAACTTGAAGGTAGATTGAAAAGAAGGAAGGGAAAAAAAATGGGAAAAGAAAACCAAGAGGCCAATTCATATCTTACTTTGAAAACTTCTCCAAATGTTGCTTTCCCATGTTGTACAAGAACAGATCCGATGTAAAAACAGAATGCATTTGTGCAATAGAGTATAAAGAACGAGAAGCCAAGACCTGCACCACTAACAAGTCCAAGCCGAACCCCTTTTTTTACAGGACCATTACATTTCTCTTGGTACAAGTCCATCACCTTCTTCTCAGCACAAAATGACGCAACAGTTCTAATGCTTCCAACTGCATCATTTGCCACCTGACTTGCTTCTTCATACATCAGCTGCAAAATTTACATTATCATTTCATTAGCAAACACAATATAAGTTCTCTTTTGATTCTACAAAACGCATCTAGCAAAACTAACCTTGGCATCTGCACTGAACCCCTTCGTAAACTTTGCCTGAGTGAACCCTTGAACCAGCAGCAAGGGTGATACTGCAAGAATTATAAATGCCAGAATCCAGTTAGCTGTGAATGCTATAACCAGTGCTGCTACGATTGTTGATGCGTTTTGGACAACTAAGGCCAAGGCATCACCAACAAGACTCCTAACTGTTGAAGCATCCGTTGACAATCTTGCCCCAACCGCTCCACTGGAAAATGAAAAGGGATTCAAATTTAAATTTTTCATAATTCTTCTCTCATACATAAAGAAACTCTGAGTTATGGAAGAATTTGGAGAACATGATTGTCGTTATTTCTTTGAACACACACACCTAGAATTTGCAGGATCATCAAACCAGCTGATTTCTTGGTGTACAACCTTTTCAAATGTAATGGAACGAATTCTTTCTATCAATTTACCCCCTGCAATTCCAAAGAAGTAGTTCTGCACTGATATAGATAATAAAGCAATGAAACCAATCCCCACATATACCGCTGCCCAGAACTTTGAATCTTTTTTCAGCTCATTTGGAGGCTCATAGAACACTTTAATGGCTGTTGATAGTAAAACGCCAAATGCTGGGAAAACGGTCCCATGTATTGCTGCAGCAATGGCTCCAAACAATAGAATTGGCAATTCAGGCTTGTTCAGGTGGGCAAGCCGTCTCATTGGAACTTGTTTAGGCTGCTTCTTCTCTAGCATAGTCTTCTCCTCATGCTTTTCTGAGTCGACAATATTAATATCAACAAGCAAACCAAAGCCTAAGTTGTTAATCGAGAAAGATTGGCGGCTTCCTGATGAAACTCTACTCAAAGATCTCAGCATAGATTGTCTCTGGCTTTCTGAACTAGAAAAGGACTTTTCTAATCCCAAACTAATTTCTGAAGCATCTGCATCTAGCTGTTGAGAATGTTCAGATTCCTTAGCTCCTCCTTGCAGGCGAATTAGTTGGGAGTATGCTCCATCCTTGTTTTGTATCAAATCCTCATGAGTTCCTAATGGAAATTGTCCAAAAGTATAGTTGAATCTACATCTCTATAAATATTATAAAGCTAAGTTATGAAATTTGAAATGGTTTAAGAATTTTTTCCAGAATTTTTATGTGTTAAAATTATTTAATGAGTCATAATTCTTAGTAATACTAATAAATATATTATTGAAAACTCTTGAATTAATTATATCCCATTTAAGTGTTTTCATTTTTATTGCAATGAGTTCATCATTAATTCATTTAAGTAATGAATGAATTAATCTAATTTTATTATAATTACAAAATGACTCTTAAAATTCAAGTATTAATCTTATGGACGATATAAAAAGAATAGTGGATTGAATATCTTTATTTTCATTATATATATAAATTTAGTTCCGACTATTATTTCTCTAAATAAGATTCTAATTTTTTTTAATTTCAATTTTATATATTTTTTTAATATAATTCGAATAATTTTTTTTTTAAATGTTGATACATAATTCAAAAAAGTCCTATAAAGCAGTGAGTTAAAAGTTTAACATTACCTTTCTCCACAAGTTTGCCCAAATGCACTACAGCAATGATGTCAGCATTCCTAATGGTGGTTAAACGATGAGCAACAACTACAGTTGTCCTGTTGCACATAACATTCTCTAGTGCATTTTGGACAATGCGTTCAGACTCAGCATCTAATGCACTTGTTGCTTCATCAAGGAGGAGAATTTTTGGATTCTTTAAAATGGCCCTTGCAATAGCAATTCTTTGTTTTTGGCCTCCTGATAATTGAGTGCCATGCTCTCCTACCATTGTGTCAAGCCCCTGGATATACAAATGCAGTCATCCTAGTTACCCACTTGAAGCAAATGGGGCATCCTGTGGTTGGTGTCAATGACAATGTACAAGAAACAAATATTAATGGCATTAGTTCCTCAAGAGAAAATGGGTATACCTCAGGCATTTGATTGATGAATTTGGAAGCATTAGCAAGTTCAATTGCAGTTCTAATCTCCTGATCCGTGGCATTTTCTTTTCCATATGCTATGTTCTTTTTTATGCTAGTTGCAAATAAGATAGGTTCCTGACTTACTAGACCAATCTTCTGTCTTATCCAGCTAAGCTTCAACTTCTTCAAATCAACACCATCTATAAGCACTTGACCAGAATCAGGATCATAAAATCTCTCGACTAGGCTAATAACAGTTGACTTCCCACTTCCACTATGACCGACTAAAGCCACAGTTTTGCCGCTTGGAATTTGCAGTGAAAATCCAGAGAATATCTGAACATCAGGCCTGGCAGGGTATCTGAAGTACACATCTTTTAGTTCAATATCCCCGTTGACCCCTTTTAATGTCATTCCACTTGTGTCATAGGGATCGATTTTTGGTATTCGATTGATGGTCTCAAACATCTTATATGCGGCAGCTTGCCCTGCTGCAAATGCATTCAAGGATGGAGAAGTCTGACCCAGTGACCTATTCCAAGCAAGTGCATACAAATAAGATTTTGCATCCTAAATAGCTGGGTGTATTTATGCTGAAAACATAACACGTAAGATGTAAAATTAATTGCAATGCAAGTACTTACATTCCACCTGTCATAATTGACATAATAATAGTGATTACTTGTCCACCATTATAGTCGTTGTTCATGATTAATTTGGATCCATACCATACGGCCAGTGCATAAGTGGAGAATACAACGAGCAACATTGTTCCAATTCCTAAGCCTGAGGCCAGTCCTTGTTGAACAGTTGTTTTGTATGCTACCTTTAGTTTGTCATTATATTTCTTAATTGCATGTTTCTCACCTGTGAAGGATGCAACCTTGCAGAAATACAAAAATATGTTACAAAATAGATATATTTGAAAGTAAATTCCCATATGAATTTGGTGTGAATCATTCATCCCTAAGCCTTACTGTTCTAATGGCTCCAATTGTTTGTTCTACTACATTCCCTGCTTGTGCATAAGCAATTTGTCCACGGCTTGACATTTTTGACATGACCATTGCCATGAATCCACCAACAATTGCAACAAGAGGAATGCAAGCGAGTAGAACTACAGAAAGAAGCCAGCCTCTTACAAAAGCAATTATAAAGCCACCAAAAAATGTTGACGATAGTTGTATGAACTTCCCAACCTATCAGAATGAATTTGATAAGAAAGTACACAATGAAATAAAAAGATTTAAATAACCTTATGATAGAAAGAAAGCTTGAGACATAAACTTGGCTATAATTCTAAATTATGACTCGATCATGGAACTAGTACATACTTTTTCACCCATGGCATCTTGAATGAGAACAGTGTCACCTGACATTCTTCCAATAACCTCGCCAGTCGTTGTTTCAGTATCAAAGAAGCCAGTGTCCTGTCTCAATATTGCTTTTAAGTACAGACTTCGGATACGAGCTGATTGCCTTTCTCCAGTCACCATCCAACATGACACCTCTGCAACCATTGATGGTACAACCATTATCAGTCTACAATGTCTAAACGTACTGAGAATAATAAGGGTGCCTAACTGGCTATCCAATCCATAGATATGTGAAATTGGATCTAAACTAGTTACTTAATCCATGCACAAGTAGAAACTTTAAGATTGCAAGATTTCAAATTGGACAGCATGCAAAATAGTACATTTTCACAGTCTTAGGCCTCTTAAGCATTTTTACATACATCTTGAGCAAATGCCGTAATAATTTGAAAGTGATCAACTAACATTTTGGGTATGCAAATGTAACTTATTATTTTGAAGATGTAACTATCAACTAAAGACAGTCATGTGAGAAAGAAAAGGAGATGTGCCTTACGTAGCAAAGAAGCGACACCTGAACCACAAGCTAAGAACACCATCCTTAGTGATATCTGTAGATTGCACAAGGCAAGTTATATCAACTACGTTTGTTAACCAACAAGAAGGAAATAACTATTTATTGTCTAGCAAATTGAAAAGTAATGACATTTTCCTACTTTCCCCATGAACTTTCAAGTTAATTAATTACAAGTTACAACAAACATTCAATGAAATTATTATTCTGAAGTGCAAATAAGTTACTTTGTCTTCTTAGACCAATCAAAACAAAGACGTTCAATGTCACAGATGCATAGCATTCCATGATCTAATAAGACCTTGAATGCAGCATTATTGCAAAAATGTTAACAGACGAATTCTTTTTAGATCTTGAGTTTTTGAAATTCCAAAGCTTTTCCTTATAAACATGTGTTTATCTTGTAATTACTGTTTTATTATCTTTGCAAGAAATATAATTTTTTGGGTTTTCTTTGGAACAAAGAAATAATTAACCCTCAGATGGCTAACTATAAATGAAAGCTATTCGGATGCAATTTTTCTTCCACCAAATTTACAAAAAAAAAAAACAGAACCTCCAATTAAAAAAGAAAAGAAAAGAAAAGAAAATTTTAATCAAGATTGCAATAAGAATTCATGATGTTTATTTGATGATGACCTTGCTGGCGTTTGAGTAAAGATAAACATAAATTTGGCAATCTTGCTTGGAAGTCAAGATGAGGATCTGGATCAATCTTTTGTTAATGTCGTTAATTCTTACACAAAATTCTTTTAAAAATGAGAAGAAGAAGGAGCTAGAAATCAAGATTTAATAATGGCATTGAATGAGCAAACCTTTGACACAGTATCCACGACACTGGATTGGTCTGCAGTGCCAAAAGAGTTGATAAGTTGGCCAAAAATGAGAGCCATGAGAGGCTGAGATAGTCCATTGGCAATGGCAGATACTGTGCCTACAATCATCAAGACTACATCGACCTTGTCTGCGAAAGTGAACAGCTTGCAGAGTGGGACCTTCTCATCATATCCATTCGATTCTTTTGTACCTCCACTTTGGCTGGTTTTTGCTGTTTCTTTATCTTTTTCCATGGCAAACTCCACTTAAATCAATTGTCAAACAAAATTCACAGAAGAAATACCCCCAAAGAGAGAGAGGGGCTTGTAAGAATGACAAAGGCTAGAAACAAGAATGGCCTCGTATGTATAAAGTGTGCGTCATCAAGTTTGGTGACATTGCGATATTCAGTTGGTGTCCTCTCCACATGTGAATAATCTATTATTGGGATTGTTTTTGTTTTTTGATTTTGTTCTTCTACAAATAAGGAACTGCTGGGATTTAACTGAATATTTTTATATTTTAATTAGAAAACTCAAACAATCTTTCTAGATTTTATCTCCACATCATTCCTTAAATTATGCATCATCACCACTTTATCTCTAATATTTAATTTTTAATTATGGATCGTTACACTATTTTTTCTTGCTTTAGGTATCAAGAAATATTTCAACAAGGACTCTGCCTACTGGCTTTTCGGGATTCTTATGGTCTCTTCTGACTTATCTTTCTTTCATAATATTGTTATAAAAATGGAATATATATATATATATATATATATATATATATATATATGCCTCTAAAGAACAGAATCAACGAGAGCCATGACAAGCTATACCTTGCATATCCCAGCTCAATAACTTCAACTATGCGTTCCCAGCTCAGAATCAATTGCTAAATTAGCAAGCCTATCTGCTAAGCTTCCCTATAGCAATGCTGCAAATAAACTTGCCAAGGCTAACGCAACAGAAAGAAACATTGTGAAATCACATTATAGTGGCGAAGATTGATAGAGCTAGAGCCTGAAACAAGATCAAGAGTAATCCAGGGGGCCACAAAGTCCGCAAAGGGTATCTAAGAGAGAACCTGGACGTGGCTTATCTAAGATGCTGCATTGAAAAATTTTTTAGCTTTAAGAAAACTCTTAACACCTTCTAAGTCAATAATTGCAAAACGAAATTCACAGAAAACCACCATTTAAAAAATTCACAAAAATAAGATAGAAAATGATCAACTTTTCTTGAAATTTAGGCTTGGATTAATTCTCATGGATGCAAAAGAATTATTCAGCTAAATTGTTAACCCATTTCAAAACTAGAATTTTATCATAATTCAATTTAATTGATTTTTTTTAAATAAAAAGAATTTAAATTTTTTAATTTAAAAAAAATATTTTAAAAAATATGTAAATTAAACATGATTATTTCTTTATAAATAATTTTTTAAAAAAGCCTAAATAACAGGAAGATATTAGGAGAATATATTTACTTGCATTAGACTTTGTGTACTACTAGAGATTATTTAATGAAAAAATTCTTAATTAAACTCAATTCATGGTAAATTCAAATACAAATAAAAATACGTAAGATCTAGACTAGGTTTAAGCGCTTAATGGTGCCAAAAGAGTTGATAAGTTGTATGCGAGAGGCCATTACTAAAGGCAGATACCGTATCTACAATCATCAAAACCACGTCCATATATATATATATATATATATATTATCAAATTAATTTTTACTCACTTAATTTCATTTAAGTAAATTTTCTTTTTTTACACATAAATTAATTATAATTTATATAATTATTTTATTTAAAATATAATAAACTTATTTTACTTACAAAAACAATTTAAAATTTATTAATATTGTTGATCAAATAAATTGAATAACACTAAATTACTATTAATATGATAAGATTATGAATTTGGACTATTTTAATATTTTATTTATGGGCCAAATTATTATATACATTCTTTTTTTTTAATTGACTTTAGCTAATATTTTTAATTATTCTTATTTGTAATTAAATTTTCTATGTAATTTTATTTTTTCTGTATTTTTTAACATTTTTTTGTTGCAAAAAAATATAATTACTTAACTACAATAAGAAAATAATCTAATGCAAAAAAGTAAATAAAAAGAAAATAGAAAAATCCTTTTATAGTGAAGATTTGAAAGGTAATCTCAATTATTTAAGAAAAAATTGCATTAATTATAGTGTAAATCGTGTATTTAGGTGAATTTATATAGAGAATATAGGTTGACTTTATATTAATTGATTATAATATAATATTAATTTTTATTTTATTTATTTTAATTTAACTCATAATTTATGTCAATTTAATTTTTTTATAAATAAAAATTAATTTTTTTAATTATACTATGTTTAATGGAGTGAAAAAAGTAAAATAAGAATTAATAATGATAAAATTAAGCTATAAAAATAAACTTCTTATTAGATGTAACGATATATTTTTAAATTATGATTTAATTAATCGTTATTGAGTAAGTGATTCAATTGTAAATCAAACAAAATAAGCATTAATAATTTAGTTATAAAAAGAAATGAAGAAATTAGTGGAAACTCAAGGAAAGGATAACTTCATATTAAACAGAAATAAATAATATTAATATATTTATTTGATTTGTTTTAATTTAACTCATAATTTGTGTCATTTTAATTCTTTTAAAATTAATTTATTTTAATTTTGTTTTCCTTATTCTTAAATACATGGTTAATAATGGAGTGAGAAAAATAAAATAAAAACTAATAATAATAGAAATAAAGTTACAAAACAGAATTATTATGAGATGTGATTGTATATTTTTAAATTATTATTTAATTAATATTAATGAGTAGAGCTATTGATATTAACTGTGTTTAAAAATATTTTACCAAATTATTGTGATTTTCCTTAAAAAAAAATATGGGCTTGATTTTACTTTCATTGACCTTTTTAAATTAAAAATTAGGGAACATAATAATGGATGATAATTATATTTAGTAATTAATATTTTTTTATTATTTAAATTTGAAAGATGAAATTAATTAAAAATTATATTTAAAAAGTTAAATTATATGATAATTATATATTACAACTATCAAGAAAATATAAAAGATTTTAATGTTGACTTTTTATAAATAAAAATTAAAAATTAGTGGATAGAAATTATCTTTAATAACTAGACATTTGAAAAAAAAAATTAAAATTAATTTCTCACAAAAATTTAAATATACTTTATAGAATATTATGAAAAATTATTATTAATAAATTTAATTAAAATTATCAATTGACATAAATATGATAGATTTAAAATCCTATATTATAAAAATTTCAATCATTAAAATTGTCACTTGATATAAATGTAATAGATTTCAATTTCTATGTGACAGTACTAGGTAAAACTTATCTGTTTTATATATTTTATTATTATTGACATTTTCAAATTAAAAATTAGGGAACATAATACGGATAATAATTATATTTGGTAATTAATAATTTTTTATTGTTTAAATTTGAAAAATCAAATTAATTAAGGGTTATATTTTAAAATTTAAATTATATAATATTATATATTATAATTATTTAGGAAATATAAAAAAAATAATATTGACCTTTCTTTTTTTAAAAATAAAAATAAAAATTAATGAATAGGCATTATTTTTAATAATTAGATATTTTAAAAAAATTTTCAATAATTAATTTCTTACAAAAATTTAAATATCTCGTGATACTTTATAAAATATTATGAAAAATTATCATTAATAAATTTAATTAAAAATTACCACTTATAAAAAATGTGATAGATTTGGAATCTTATGTGGTGACAATTTTAATCATTAAAATTCTCACTTGACATAAATGTGATTGATTTAGAATCTTATGTAGTAAAAATTTTAATTATTAAAATTGTCACTTAAAATAAATATAATAGATTTAAAATCCTATGATGTTTCAATATTCTCTCATTTCTTAATTTTTTTATGGGATATCTACCTTAATTAATTAATTAATGTCTCCTACAATATTTAATTAATTAGGCTACAAAAATTAAAAAAAAAAGAACACCCAAGAAAGTTAATTCATAGATTAAGAAAACATGAAAAAGAGTAGCATATTTAAAGTTTTAAAAATAATTTTTAATATTATAAAATCAAAACTCTTTTAATCATTTTATTATATTAAAAAAAATGCAAATATCTGATAAGCTGTAATTATCAATTCTAGAAGAGGCAATGGAATTAAGTTTTATTCATTTAAAATTAAAAAAAAAATAATTAAAGTTTCATATAATTATATTTAATTTTTATTTTTTTTAAATAATTTTTTAATTAAAAAATATCTAAATAGAGAATTAGAGTTGCCATCCAATTATGAGAGTTGTTAATAGGAAGACCGTTGAGCGTTGACACTCCCCTGGCTCGTTGTTAAATGGGTCGGGAGTTAATTGGATCAAATTAAATTATTTTTTTTTAATTTAATTATAAATTTAAATTAATTTAGAGTCCGATCCACGAATTCATTAATTTGATCAATAGGCTTGATCCAAGCGAAATAACTATGCTGTACCCGTTGGAAATCTGTGACTCTGAGTAGTGGGCTGGACACACGGTTAGGCCCAATATTTAATTATTCTTTAATGCTGGTTATGGTGGGTAGCAGAATAACTTATTAACTCTCTACTTCATCACATTATACAGTTTTTTTTCCAGATTTTCTAATGAATACAAATGTACATTCATTAAAATTTATTTAATATATTTCATTTATGAAATATTACAATTTTAATAATAAATTATAAAAAATATTTTAACTCAAATTAACTCAACTCAACTCAACATTTATCTCAAAAATTTATCGGAGTCGGCTATATGGATTCTCTTTCTCCACTCTAAATGATTTTGGGCTAAATCCTCAGAAATGTGTAATGCTGCTAGGTCATATTGTACTACTCTCATACAAGTCAGTTTACGTCTACCCTTTCTTTTCTTTCTATTCTCTAACTCAATGTACTCTACTTGTCTAATTGGAGTCTCCATATGTTTATGCTTCACATAACCAAACTATCTCAATCTCTCTTCTCTCAATTTATCCTCAATTGGTACCATTCATACATTTTCTCTAATACTCTCATTACAGACTTTATCTAGTCTTGCATAGCCACTCATCCACCTTAACATTCTAATTTATGCAACTCTTATCTTAAACATATACGACTCCTTCATTGCCCAACACTCACTGCCATATAATAGAGCCGGACGTATGGCTATATGGTAAAATTTTCTTTTCAACTTATTGGGAATCTTGTGATCACATAAAACTCTCGTGGCACATCTCCACTTCAACCATTCGGCTTGAATCCTATGACTAACATCCTCCTCACATTCTCCATCTACTTGAAGGATTGAGCCGAGATATTTAAAGTGATTACTTTAGGACAATACCACTCTATCCAAACTAACTCATTCCCTATCACTAGTTTGGCCTTCACTGAACTTGCAATGCATGTATTCTGTCTTCGTTCTACTTAACTTAAAGTCCTTTGACTCTATAATACTTCTTCAAAGTTCTAGCTTTTTATTGACTCCTTTTGGCGTCTCATCTATCAGAACTATATTATCCGCAAACATCATGCACCAATGGATACTTTCTTATATATGTTTTGTCAATTCATCTAAAATTAATGTAAAAAGGTAAGGGTTTACAACTGAACCTTGGTGTAATCCAACTGAGATAGAAAAATCTCTTGTGTTATCTCCCACTGTGTGCACAATAGTAGTTACTTTTTCATACATATCTTTTAACATTTGTATGTACCTAATAGGTATCATTTTTTATTCTAATACTCTCCATAAGATATCTCTTTGAATACTATCATAAACCTTCTCCAAATTGAAAAAAATCATATGTAGATCTTTTTTTACATCTCTATATTTCTCCATCAAGCTTCTAATGAGAAAGATCGCTTTTATGGTTGAACGACCGGACATGAAGCCAAATTGATTGGGAGAGATAAAAGTGTCGTGACATAGTCGATGTTCTACAACTCTCTCCCACAACTTCATAGTATGGGTCATGAGTTTAATTCCCTTATAGTTTGAACAACTCTGTATGTCTTCCTTATTTTTAAAAATAAGTACTAAAATACTCTTTCTCCAATCATCAGGCATTTTCTTTGAGTTTATAATCTTATTAAACAATTTAATTAACCATGCCACTTCCATATCTCCCAGACACTTCCACACTTCAATTGGTATTCCATCGGGTCCACAGGCTTTACTCACTTTCATTATCTTAAGTGCTTCTTTTAATTTTGAAGCTCTACTACTTCTAGTATAATTCACATTCTTTTCTATTACTCTGTAGTTTATATTCATACTATTACTACTTTGACTATTATTAAAGTGATTATTAAAATAGTTTCTCCATCTTTCTTTAATGTCTTCATCTTTTACTAATATTTTTCCTTCTTTATTCTTAATGCACCTAACTTGATTGAGATCTTGACATTTCTTTTCTCTCCTCCTTACTAATCTATAAATATCTTTTTGCCCTTATTTAGTTTCAAGTTTCCCATATAACTTTTCAAAAGTCTACGCTCTTACTTGACTAACTGCCTTTTTTACCTTTTTATTTGCTAAATAAATATGCTAAATAAATATAAATTATACTCTTTGTCCATTTTTATTTGTGCTATTTAAATTTTTTTTTGTATAAAATTCATTTATAAGTATTAATTTTTTTTAATTTTATTCTTTATTTTTATTAAATATAATAAATATTTATATAAAAAAATAATTGTATGAAATAAAAGGTAACTTAGCCAATTACTAGTATATTTTTATAAAAATGAGGTTATATAATAATTTTTTAATTATTGTGTAAAATCCAACTATGACAGATAAAAATAGATGGGAGGTAGTATTCAATAAATTGCAAATTATAATTTTTTATATAAATAGTGTGTATTAAATGAACTTTCATGGATGTATCTTTGCACCATTAGAAAAACTTTTTTTTTTAATTCTAATGGAGATTTAATTTTTATTGCATTTTTATTCCTTGAATTCTATAGACCTTAATTAGTTTTTTTTATTATTATTGTTTTATGAGATGATGGGAAAATCAATGAATTTTAGCTGAATTTTAAATTTAAATATTTATATAAATTAAATAACTAAAAAATAGATGATATTACAATGATAATAATTGCATCAAATTAATAAATTTTATTTTAATAATAATAAAATTATTTTTAATATGAGTCCAATTTAAATGCAAACTTTGAGTTTGTGGGACAGTTCACAATTGTGTTTGTACTATACCGAGAGTATTTTATAACCTTTCTAATACTTTACTTTTAGTTTAATAATTAAATATTAGTAAATTAAATTTCATTTAGAATTGTGATTCAAATATTAAAAAATTATTTTTCAAATTATTATTTTAAATATGATAAAAATTGTTTAAAGTTTTTATTTAATTATTTTAAAGTTTTATAATTAAAATATATTAAATTTAATTTCAAATAAATTTTTAATACTTATAATATATTTAAAAAAGCATTTTTTTAATAGCATCTTTAACATTAATGAAAAATAGACTATATATCTTTTTCTATTGTATTCAAGTTCTTGCCGTTTATTGGGAAGTCTACTTGTGATTTTTTATTCATTGGGTGTGCATAAATTCTTTCTATTTAGTTGAATTTAAAATTTGCAGAAATTAAATTAATTAAATTATTTATAAATAAAAATAAAATTAAATATGATAGAAAATAAATTAAAATTCAATCTTTTATTTATTTCTATTTATTTAAGCTTTTTAAATTTAATTAAGCTTTAGTTAATTATTATAAATGAATTTATTAATACTATACAAATTAAAGTTCAGATTTTGTACATTGTTTGATTGGATTTTTCTTAATGGATGAATCATCATGAATTGACAACACAAAAATATATGTTCGTACTAGAAGTAGAAAGTAGAAAGCGGTTTTATTCCTTGCTTCATGCTTACTATATATGGTAGTTTAAGACCAAGAAATTTTGACGAGATGGAAATGAAGTTGTCTTCCAAAATGACAGCAACTACACTCAGCAAATGTTGACAAAAATCCATCAATGAGGAATACTTATGACTTATGGCCCAAATTTTCAAATGATTAGCCCTAAGAGGATCCTTTTTGTCACTAACAGGACACCCATGAAAAGATATGTACATGTCCTTTTGTTAAACACCGGGGGGACCCCTAATCTGTCACCTTAAAGCAGTGTTCCGGGTTGCTTTCTTGTATCAAATATTCTGCTATGCCTTTAAAGTAATATGAATCCAAATAGCCGGAAGAACCATGCAATTTTCTCAGCATCATAGCCAACTTTTTCACCAATGTTTTTTCAGTCCCAATTCTTGATTAACTGTAAGATGCATGTGAAGCTACAAGTTCTTTGTCGTTAGATTTGATACAAGTTTTCTTGCTGTTAGATTTACTAACTTTGGTAAAGAAAAAGTGTTTTCTTTTTCTATTGGAAGATTTTATTTTTTCATGCTTTCGTTCAAGAATTTTTTAACTGAGTACAGAAGGTGGTGGTGGTCAAAAAGATGATCTGTGCAGAAGAAGAAAATGGAGAAAGGGTGTCCGTGAGGAGGACGCGCGAGAGGAAGATAACAAGAAAGGGAGAGGCCGGGGGTTCATTTCATATTCAAACAGACAACGAAAGACATCGGATACGCGAAAAAAGCCCCTACCACCACCCCATTGTCTCCTTGGCTTCCTCGGCTTTCGTGCGATTTTTAAGCCCTGCCCCACTCTCTCTCTGCTCTAAAACCACCCTCCTCTTCACTTTCCTTGAACCCAAATCGCCTCGCTTCGAGATTGAAGCTTTCTTTGTTCCTCCCTCTTACTCTAGGGAACTAAGGTTTATACACTTTTAGAGATGTTTGCCTTCATTCATCTTCAAGCTATTGCTTCTCGTGGTCTGCCTCTGATCCTTGTGCAGTTCCCTGAGAGCTGGTTTCTCCCAAAAAGGTTGCTTCTCTTCCTTTCAGTTTTCGTTTACTTATACATGACTCTTCTTGTAACATTTTTGTTTGGATTTTGTTATTTGACTTTGTCTTGTTTTGTGTTTCTCTCTCTTGGGCTTCTCTTATTTGGTTTATCGTCAAAATTTAAAATTTTGTTGTTTGTTTAATTTGTGAAAAGAAGCTCTTGATTTTTATTTGAATTTTACAGCTTTCTGTTGCTTGACGACTCTTGAATGTGATACGGGTTTGGTTTTTGTTTTTCCTGTTCATACTTCATGGTAATTTGGGTTCTTTGCTCTGCTCTAGAAGTTAAACGAATTCTTTTCCTTCCTTTGGGGAAATTTTATTTTTAGGTAAAAGTCTAGTTGATTAAATAGAAGAAACGAGGTGATTTTCAGTTGCCATGTGGCCCATTTAAAAGACATGGGGAGGTTTGGTGTTTGTTTGTGCAAATTGGCTCTACTAAGTGCATAATTCCTGTCAATTTTAGGAGTCTTAGATATGCTTTGTTTATGGAGAGAAGAAAGTTATGTACGAGTTAATTATAGGTATATGTAATCTGCATATTTACTGCTATAATGAATAGGGAGAAGAACTCCCTTACAAGGTCATTATATAGAGTCGAACAATGAGTGAATGATTTTCTTCTATAAAACGATTAAACTTTGTCCATGCAGAGGGAGATTTTTGACAGGGGGTTACATATTTCTATGCAATTCTCAATATTTAGGTTTAGGTTAGCGGTGAAAACAAGGACAAATGATGACAATCTGGTTTCGTTCAAGCTTTTGAAAACAGCTTGCTGAAGCCGGTTGTGCAATTATTGAGCAACAACTGTTACAATAGTATGTGTAATATTAAGGAGAGTGAGCCACAAAATGGAGCATCTTCAGTGGTAAAGATGTGTGTACATGTATTTACTCAAAGAACACTCCCCACCCCCCGCCAAAACCTCTCCCCCATCTATGATGTGTCAGACGGGCTTTTTTAGAGAATGGAGAGTTATATGCATTGCGAATCATAATGGTTTTGGAATGCAAAATAAACGGTTCCCCTCATTTGTGAGATGGTGGGATGAAGTAGAGTCGCTGCTTGTTCTTGCTTAACTTCATTTTACAGTCAAATTGATCTTCTTGCTGGGCATAGCCAATGTGATTGGAGTTTTTGAATTTGATGTATGGGGTGAAGTGGTACTAATTTCTTGAGAAGATGGTGCTGTTCAGTATTCAAAATATTATATTCCTTAAATATAATCACATATAATTATTATAGCATGGGGTGAAGTTGATGTGCTCATTGCTCACTGAGAGGTTTTCCTGAAGATTTCATGAACAGAATGCGCACTTCTTGTTTAGAAAACTTGTATTAATATCTTACTTTTTTGACAAACTTTTGATGAAATGGATTCTTTGCTAGTGAGTAGTGACACCCTATATCATTCTGCTTACTTTTAAGTAATCAGCCCCTGCTGCCATGGCTTGTATTTCTGATGGAGCAAATAAACCACAAGCTAGTTGCCATCTATATCATCCATCTCCCGATGGGGTAAATATTAACCAAAAAAATATTTGCAGCATCTTCCCTTGTGAATATAGGTAGTTCATTTTCTGTAGTGGCAGAGCTAGATTCTCTAACTATGGGGCAGGGTGTGGAGGGGGCTTGAGCCTGTCTCTCTTCCACCCCCACAAAGTTTATCTTATTTTACATTGTGTTGATGGGTGGGGGTAGTGGCAATTTGATTAGAAGCTAAATGAAATGTGCCTTTTAAGACATTTTGTTTGTCTGTTGCATACATTCTTTGTCTTTGTAGGATGCTGAATGATAATTTATCAAATGTTATAAACTCAACTCAACTAAGTCTTTATCCCAAAAATTTGGGGTCGGCTATGTGGATTCACTTTCTCCACAACGATTAATTTATCAAATGTTAAATGTTATGTTCTAAATTTTTTTTTTTGATAATGACCATAAGAATTAGTTATCTTATTAGGTTTTCAGTTGAAACTTTATGTACTATTTTTTCGTTAGAAAGGTTTCTTGAGGTGTTTAAATATGTTGGCGTCTACTGTTCTAAATGGCTGCTAGATAGGATTTGCTGCTCTAATTTTTTTTTTGGTAACATTTGGTTGCTTGTGATAAAAAATATTGGTTGTGTAGATTGTTTGGACTTTTGATAGTTTTTGCTGGAAAAAGATTCTTGAAGGTTTAGATCATAACTCTTTTGTTTCATCTTTGTTAGGTTCAAAGTCAGTAGAGATGCAGTTGAAGATCATCTTCTCTCTGAACATTGAACATGAAATTTGTAGTGATGCCGTTGAAGATCATCTTCTCTCTGAACATTGAACATGAAATTTACTTATTTTTAAGGTCTGCAGAATTTATGATTTGATATAATTGAGACATGGAGTAGGGAATGAAGCCATCGGTCCGTGCAGTATAGGATAAATGTATAATATTTGACAGTTACTGTAAACTTTTTGTGTTTCTGAAATTTTTAGCTGATACGAACAATGTTTTAATTCCTACTTTTGTTCTTCTCCTATGATTTTTTTTTTGTCATCATCTATTAAAACGTTCACTTTCTTCTCCTTCTCACTAGCCGGTGCATGTTTACATAGTCATTTGTGTTATTCTGTTTCCCAACCATATGATGCTCTGGTCTGCCTCCCAAAATCTTGCTGTCAGCTACATTTTAATGGTGGCATGACAGAATGCATGAAAATGTTGAGTCTTCATCATCTGTTTGTGGACTTCAGGCCCAAAATCACTGACAGACAAGATAACACAGCACATACATTTGGTGCCTTATGCATTATATCTCGAAAGTCTCTGCACTTTGTACGGTACCTTCATTTTCTCTCTTCTATCTAATGTAATGATTGTAGTAAAGAAAATAAAGAATACTGTAATTCTTTTTGTAATTAACCTGCTTTCCACCGAAGAGCATGCTGAAAGGAAAATAGGATAGTTAGCTAATTTTTTGTATGGGACCGCATTTGGAATTATATTGTAATTAACATTTTCTGAAAGTTTAAGGGTAAAATGAAGCATTTGGAATTGCTTTGGATTATCTCCAAATTTGCAATTGGTTTGTTCTTGTGGGTCCCTAGATGAAAGGATGATGAAAATAATGGAGGTGGGTGGACTGGAGGCTGCCCCAGATGAACATTCGAGTACCAGCTTCTTGTTGACCTTTCGGACTCAAGATCAGGTTCTATCAGGGTTTGTATTTATGAAGCACGGTTACGCCGAAAAACTAGGTTGGCGCGCTGGAGCGTTTACTACTTGATAACCACTGTTTTCTTGTCCTACCGTCACAGTGCAATAATTTCTCACAATAGTCTTTTGCTACTTCAACTCAAATTCCTATTTCAATGAATCACCAGGTTTTATATCAACACCTGGAGAGCGTAGCATGTAAATTCCAATTGGAATATCAATTCCTATTACCTCTGTTAAAAAAAAAAAATGTGTGCCAATTGATTTTTCTTTGATGTCTTTTTGACAAATGTTCTTGTGGCCTAATTCAAAGGTTGATATGATGCTTTACGTGTAGGACCAGATGTTGTGAGATGGTTGTATGTATGCTTCTTGTATTCTTGCACGCATCTATTGCTGCATAAGATAACCTTTTTATTAATTTATTTTCTTTTTTTGACTCACCACATCAGAGTGGAATGAGAAACTCCACTTATTACATAATTTGTTGTTTCTTCTGAAATTTTAAAACATAAACTGGTAAATGGTGTTACCAATCAGTCGTTTTTGGCTGCTTCATTCTGGATCCTGACGACATCCAGGTATGATTTTCCAACCAATTCTCGTGAAAAGAATCCCTTGAAGAAATCAGCAACACCGATTTTTCTAAATGAGGCAGGCCTCTCTGGGGATACAAGGCTCGGTGCTGGACCCATTTCTCCACCCAAATTCGGGCTATAAAAAGTGGCAATGGAGATCCTCTCTTTCACCGAGTTCACTGTTGCTCTATGCTCAGTGCTTTTGTAAATTCCATTGGTAACAATCTGCAAATAAAATAATAGAACTTGAGGCCACAACTCATGATTTGTGTGATCAATGTAAACTAAGCTCATTATGAATAAATTGACTTTGTTTTAAGAAAAGCTTATATTAAGTACCTCCAAAATGTCACCAATATTGATGATAAAGGCATCTGGCAGTGGCTTAACAGGAACCCATCTCCCATCTTTCTTTATTTGCAAACCTTCTACCTCGTTGACTCCAAGGAGGATTGTGAGGCCTGTTGCATCAGTGTGGGAATTGAGGCCCATGACCAGCTCAGGTTGTGGGCATGGAGGATAGTAGTTCATTCTCATTTTCTGGCACCCTTCCTCAAATATTTTTCCCATTTCTTCAGCTTCCATTCCTAGAGCTTTTCCCATGAGATTGAAGATTTTCATGACAAGATTTTTCATTTCTTCTGAGTAAGTTTCCAAGGTGTCCCTAAACATAAAGTTATATTGAAGATCATTTTGATTTTCATTCTCTTATAATTAATTAACATGATTATTAATAAGGATTACCAAGATTGCATGTTTTAGATTTTCAGAGAGAGAGAATAGGTACCTGAATGGGAGAGGGAGCTTGGGGAATAGGTAAGGCTTTCTCAGATTATGTGGCAGGGTGATCATGTAGAAGATGTCTCCCCAGTCAAGCTTCTGCTCCTCTGACACAACGAAAGCCTGTCCAAATCCTTCCATATCTCCTGGTTTTTGCCAATACTTATTCTTCTCTTCCATTGGGAGATCGAAGAATTCTTGAATTTCCACCTTCACTTTTTCCACTAATGAACTGCTCACTCCATGATTTATCAGCTGCAAAAAAAAAAAAAAAAAAAAAAATAGTGACCCGAAGCATCCTTTGTGAGCTCTGGTGAGAGTTGATGTACACAGCAAAACATATAAATACATGGGAAAAAGTTTTCACCATCGTGAGTTCCCATTTTCTTGTAAACACTAAACAAACAAGGGATCATTCTGTTCAGTACATATAAATACCTGGAAGAAACCCCAGTTTTTGCATGCGAGATGGAGCTCATCCAGCTCTGAATCGATGAAATCTTGGGAAAATAACTTTTGCATGTCAATCACAGGAACTTGGGGTAGAGAAGCAGCATTAGATATGATTGGAGAGTCTTCATCAGGACGCAAATAACGCGGTGGAACTTTTGTCAGTGGCTTCTTTGCCAGCTCCTGCACACAAGGCACCGGGAGAGAGCTCCCAAGCTTTGTATGTTCAGCTTCCATGGCTTCTGTTTTCTATTTTTCTCATGTTATACCCTTTCAGAATTTCCGCCAGCGAGGAATATATGTGCTTGAGATCATTCATGCTAATCATTTCCCTCTAACTTGAAACAAGAAATTAAAAAAAAAAAAGAAAGAATGACTTTTTCACCCCTTGTAGAAAACAACGACATTGAAACTTTTTCAGCATACGAATCCACATATATACACTATAAGAAAAACATGCTCGAATGATCTCTTGCAGGTTATTGTCGCAGTTAAGCCATTACTTTCAATACAAAAGGAACCAGACCAAAAATCTATAGCTTGGATTTGGAATTGACTATTGAAAAAAATGGCATAAAGTTCGATTTGGCTTTTGGAGTTGTTCATTATGTTCAATGTCATCCAAATTGAACTTTGTGGCCAACTTTGCATGCAACTATTCTAATCATCTCATTTCAGCCCAAAAACACTCGCTTCTATATCACACACCTTATGCAAGAACGTAAACCAAAACAAAACTCAAAATCATCATTCCAAAGCCAGTCCTTATGGGTGGAACTTGGAAGTGGATATTTGGTAAGGTTTACAAGGGGCCTTTGGGAGATGGTTCACTTGTTATTGTCGTAAAAAGACTGGAAGATGGTATTGCTCTTGACTAGGGACAAGAAGACAAGGAAGCAAAAGACAAGGAAAGGACGTGAAATTGGATTTGGGAAGCGACAAGCAGCAGGAAGAGGTCACAACTCATAAGTAGGCCTACTATAGTATTAGTAGGGACTAGGGAGAGGGAGAGAGAGAGAGAGAGAGAGAGAGCACAGAGAGAAATAATGCTTCTCATAGAATAAAATTTTATTTTTTTTTTAAATTAAGAAAAATGAATTTCTTGTATCACGAGAGAAATAACGCATGTTATAGCACTGAATCATCTCTTCAATCGTATTGAGTGTACTTTCCATGCAATATCTTTTTTGCCAATGTAAATTTAAATGTCAATCTGAATAAAAATATTATTTTAAATATTATTAAAAAGAATATTTTAAAAAAATTATTTTATTATTTTAATATTTTTAAAATTAAAATTAATTAAAATTAATTTTTAATATTTTTTAATTAATATATTTAAAAAAATAATTTTTCAAACAACAATTTCAACAAAAATATAAAACACGCCCTTAATTGTTACCTTGCTCTATGCTTTGATACAATCCATTTGTCAAAATCTGCCAAATTATATAAAGGTTCAAGATCATGAATATATAATAAAATCTTTTTTTGGTAAACAACGCAGTGATTCAAAATCTATTATTATAATAAAAGAATGAAGAAACTGTCAGGCATGCATTTATTTTACCTCCAAAGCGTCTCCAATGTTGATGATAAGGGCATTGGGGAGAGGTTTAACAGGAACCCACCAGCCATCTTTCTTTATTTGGAGACCTTCCACTTGGTTGTGTTGGAGGAGGATGGTAAGTCCTCCAACATCTGAATTAGGGTAGAGACCCATCACAAGCTCTGTCTGTGGACATGGAGGATAATAGTTCATTCTTATAGACTGTATTCCTTCGTCAAACATTTGTCATTTCACTAGCCTCCATTCCCAGAGCTTTTGCCCATCAAGTTTATGATTTTCGCGGCCAGATTTTTCATCTCTTCAAAGTAAGCTTCTAGGGTATCTCTGCATGCAAATAATTAAATTAGAAAAATTTTATATGCCATTTCTTGAAAAGGAAATTTGAATCTCATTAAATTAAACCTAAGTTAAGTGAAGAAATTATAGCTATATATAGGTTATCTGATATAATAAAAAAAATTTCCTTTTTATTAAAAGAATATAAGAAGAAATTTTCAATTATAAAAATGAGAGTCGTGCAAGATTTGTGGATCTAATTAATTAATAATAAATAAAGAACTATATATATAAGACCATGTGAGATTATCTAGAAAATAAAAAAACATGGTGGGTCATGATGTCCGGCCTTGAATTATTGTCTCTACTTTTATTTATTTATTTATTTATTTTTTAACTTTTTGTTTAACTTTAATCTCCATATTGATGAGCATTTAACCAAACAAATAATTAAAAATTATTACGATTCATACACTTAAAGATATGATCGAGACTTAAATCTCAATTTCATTTTTGAGAAAGTTTAATTTTACTATTTTTAGCTTTTTTTTATCTAAATTAATTTAAAAATTTAAATTTAAATTTAATTTAATTTAAAAATTAAAAAAATTAATAAATTAATTTTTTAATTTTTTAATTTAAATAAAAAATCAATAAATTTAACCTAAAAATTAAGAAAATAAATTTTTTAATTTTTGAGTTAAATCAAGAAATTTAGCTTATAAATTTTAATTTTTGAATTAAATAGAGTTTAAATTGAAACTTCTTAGTTAACGTGAACAAAAAGTTAAAAATAGACTGAATTAGAATTCGGTGCTAAATTTTTTTTTAAACACAAATTTTACCAAAGTTTAATTTTGTTTAAATAGTTAATTTATATTTTAATACAATAACAATCAAACTTTAATTTTAAATTGATTGAGATAGGCTATATTACTTCTTTTTCATCATTCAAATATATTTCTGACTAATTCCACATCAATAACTAAGCATTAATTTTAGTCTAATATGTTGTTCGTTCACTTTTATTCATATTTTTTAGAAATTATTTTATCCATAATTATCTATGATAATGAGAAGATTAAGAAGTATTCATTATTTTTTTAAAATTTTATCTTTATTTTTAATAAACACAATGAATATTTAAATAATTTCTCAAAATTCATCTTAATACCTCCCTCTTTTTTCTCTTAATTAGATGAGATAAAGGTAATTTAGTTAAATTAAAGAGTATTTTAATATAATTTAGATGATTTAATTGTTTGTGTAAAAATTTAAACCATAGATAAAAGTGGATTAAAATTGTTTGGTTTACAACCATAGAGTCTTGTATAATTAATTAGATTAAATTCCCCTCAAACTTTACAGAAATATGACGATCACCATGTTTATATAATCCTAAATAGACTTAAACAAATTTTCGGCTCTTACTTGTAGCCTAATGAAAAATTGTGGCTTTGTTTAATCAGGTGCTCCTATATGTAGTGGAAGTGATATGTGTTTCAAAAATGTGTTCCTAAATTGCAATTCAAGCCTCAATCAATATTTATAGCAATTTTCAACACAACATGCTTCATAAGAAATTCAACCAATTTCTCAACCTAATCAATATATCTTTAAATATATCAACTCAATCCATCATCAATATCATTCAACATTCAATATCATGCATAGAAAATAAATTGCACAAAAGTAAAGAGATTAGGGCTGGAGAATCAAACACAATAATTTTTATAGTGGTTCGGTTTAACTAGCTTACATTCACTCTCTCAAAGAACCCTCTTTGAGTCTTCTTTCTATTATTTGCTCTTTTAAAGGTAAGAGACCAAAAGCCCTTTACAAATTCTTCAACACCAAGCCTTTACAATGGTAGCTTGAAACCCTAACAAGTGCTATCCCAAGCACTCACACCCACAAGTTTCAATAGGTGTTTGTATAACCTCTCTTAAATGCAATTTAATGCTTTAATACTCAATCTCACTCAACACAAATTAAACTATAAAGAAGAGATAAGTTGATTTATCAATGGTAGCTCAAACATTTTAAGACACTTGAATGAAAGCAATAAATGAAATTTCAAGGTTGGAGAGCAATTCTAAGCTTTCATTTTTTTTTTAAATGAAGTAAAGATAGTGCATTTATAGTCCAAAATCATTTTAGACTGTTTAAAATCCTTTTGAAATGTTACAGATACTGTTTTAGGTGAAATAGTCGTTATTTTGTCCTTTTGCACGAAACAGAGAAACTCTGATCATTAAGTAAACTAATAGAATTTTGGTAACAGTAGCAAACTGGTTAGCAAACTAATATTTTAGTAAACAAGTTAGCAAACTAATTTATCAGATATCTAATTCAATTTTGCAGAAAAATTTTAATCTTTGAAAACCTGATTTAGACTTTAAGAAAAACATTAATTCCAATAAAAATATCCAAGGTCATGATTAGAGAAAATTTTGTAAAGTAATTGAAAGAAAAATTAATTTTGGGTTCCAATTGACTAAAACTGTCATCTATCATTTTTACACAAATCCTAAGACTCAATTTTTAACTTTATGACTTTCATACCTTCAACTTGAGCCTTAGCTTTCATAGCCTTGTTCTTTCTCAACTTAGATTCATCTTGAGTTGCCTTTTAGTGTCATTCTTCCTTAGATGCAACCTCAAGGATTTTTCATAAATAAGGGAAAGAATCTATACATCACTTGAAATTGAGTTAGATAGATTCTAGTTGAGCTCATCAAAAGCAATGCTCATTTTGAGCTACACGGGGTCAACAATATCTCTGTTTTTGATGATGATAAAACTCCATTGAATCACCAATTAAGAATAAATAAAAGTGTGTGTAGGTGTATGTATAACAGTGCATGTAAGTATGTTGAGTTAGATAGATTCTAGTTGAGCTCATCAAAATCAATGCTCATTTTGAGCTACACGGGGTCAACAATCTCCCCCTTTTTGATGATTAAAAAACTCAATTGAATCATTAATTAAGAATAAATAAAAGTGTGTGTAGGTGTATGTATAACCGTGCATGTAAGTATGTGGGAATTACTCACCCTAAATGTATGCACAAATGTTAAAAAAAATTAAAAGTATTGATAGCTATACAAAGCTCTCTCTGAATTTATGTAACAAAAAATATTCTCAAGATATCCACAATTTCAATAGGCAAAATGTTAAGCTTAACCTGTAACAATAGTCACATACAAAATTATTTGCACACATAAGCCACAATAGTTTGCACACACGCGTCTAAAACATAAGCGCATCCATTGCAAGACCTGTTAACAATATCTCAAAATAGTTTGCACACACATATCTAAAACATAAGCACATCAATTCTCTACCTTTTTGTCATCAATCAAAAAGAAAAGAGGAGATATCAATCCAAAAAGAACCAAGTAAGCACAAAATAGATGAACAGTAGCAAACAAAATAAAAAAAAAATCCAACAGCAGTAGTAAACATATTAGTAAACTAAAAAGGCAAATCATGACATAAACATTAAGTCTTTTGCTCCGTCGAACAAGTTTGGAAGGTACTTTCTTCTTCTTGGAAGGTTTGGCTGCAGGTGGTTGATAAACTTGAATAGCCAAAGCATTACGGGAATCATTCTCCTATGATTCATCCTCATCAAAATGGCTTTGGAGAGCAGTAGACATGCACTGATATGGGTTTTTCACTGTAGATTTAACTCTCTTCTTACTGCTCTTAGCTTGAGAGACTTCAACTACAGGAATTGTAGGCGGTGAAGAAATAAGTAGAGCACCCTCCTACTGAACCTCTATAGGATAACCATCCTTTTGTATAGGCTCAACTTCAAGTTCTATAACCTTTTCACTTTCATGCTCTACATCAGTAGTAGGTTCACCAATCCCAGTACCTCCAAACTCAACATTACCATGATCAGAAGCAATTCCATCATGATTGGAATGATCATCAGCATGTGGATTAGTCTCAATTCCAGTGCCAGAATCATGTCCCTATGCCAGCTTAAGTTCTACAATTTTCTTTTTTTAAATCCTCATTTTGAGCAATTAAATAATCCACTTTGCAATTAAAACCATCCATTAATTTCTTCAAAAGCTCAAAAGACTGATCAGATGCACAAAATTTCACATTAATACATTCTTTCAAGCCATGAAGCTCACTCATAATCTCATTTTTAAAATTAGAATAAACTTTTGCTTTAGAGGAGCCGCATTTTTCAAATTGCTTCTTCGCACCATCATTATCAGAATGGATTTCTCTAAGCATAATTAAACTTGCCCTAGAGCTTTCCTTAGAAACCTCTATATCAAGCTCATTAAACAAAGTAGTTAAAAGGTGGGCATAAGGTAATTTTCCAATTCCATAAGCCTTACACACATTCTTGAAAATCAAATAAGCTAAATTCATTCTCACTTTATTAATAATATGCCACATGATACACATGTCCAAGTAGCTCAAATATCCATAGCTGCCAAACTTAGGACAGAACACATAATTCACCATACTATGAATAATCTTAATGTACTGAAAGGCTTGAGTGCTAGTGGATTTTTTACTAGTCGGAGTGTTAGCAGGAAAGATTTCATTCTCAAATTCAACCAAATTAAAGCCTGAAACTCTAGCAACATCTCTATGAGCCGAAATCCTATTACCATTATTAGGCAATTTATAGACTTTAGCAATTAAATCAACAGATACCACATATATTTTGCCATTCAATGTAACCTTAAACCTGTCTTCTTCATCAACAACTCTTAGAGTTATATAAAAATCTTAGACCAGTCTAGGATAGTAAACATCAGTACATTCACACACAGTCAACCATTCTTGAAATTCAAAGAGCTCCTTAAATTGAAAATCAATCTGGTCAAAATTAGTCCACTTTATAAACTTACAGTCCTGAAGCAGTTTTTCAACAAAGAGGAGCAGTGGATTTTGAAGCAGCTTGTTCATTTTGAATGTTAATTCCATGCACTTTCCGTCCCCTCCGTTTTTCTTTTACAATGATCGTGGGTTCATCTTCTTCAGACGGAACAAAGGATATTTCTTTAGAATCAACATCTGGTAATTTCTTTTTTTCCTTTAATTTTTTCTTTGAAACAGCGACAGGATCTCCTTCAGATGAAGAAGAGGACGACGAGGCTGTGGCTGGAGTTTTACGTTTGGTACAAGCCATAGTTGATAAACTAGAAACACAAGACTCCAATTTGTGTAGGTACAGTGCAGAGAAGAACGAGATTTTAAGATGGTTTACGGTGCAATGAGGGATAAACGATAGGCTAGGTTTAAAAAAAATGATGTGATTAGAAAAGATTAAAATTGAGATCGTGAGAATATAACATTTTTACGGATTTTCATGGCCTTACATATTTGTCAGGAAATTAATAAGTTTTAAATGCTAAAAATTATTATCTCCATCATTATTTATTAATTTTTTTATTTAAAACTATTTATCACATTTAAAAAATTAAAAAATAATAATAATTTTTTTATTTTATTATTTATTTCTATTAAATATAATAAATATTTATATAATCTTTTAGATAAAATAAAAAGTAATTTAACAGATTATTAATATATTTTTTTGTAAAAATAAAATTATTTAATTATTTTTTTTAATTTCTATATAAAATTTAAATATAATAAATAAAAATAATATTTTTATTTAATTTTTAGTATAGTAAAATTAAAACTCGGCACCTTTTCATAGGCACCTTTTCCAACTAGCAGTTTTCTTTTTCTTTTTTTTTTTTTGGCTTTATTTGTAGGGTTCATTTTAGCTTTCGACATTGTTTGATGGGCGATACATTAATGACAAACTTCACCTATAAAAACTGAAAATTCGAAGATAACAACTATTCCTGTCTCCTGTTTGCGCAATGAAAATAGCTTTTCCCATTTTCAAACCCCAAGTCTATTTTCTTTCACCTTTTTTTAAAAAATATGAAATTCCAGATCAACCGTCCTTTTCTCATTTTAAATGGAAGCATGGCTGTAGCTAAGGGTAGTTGAGTGGCGTTAATTGATTTGACCCCACTCAATTATATATATATTTTATTAAAATACTTTTTTATTTATTAAATTTTAAAATATTATTATATTTAATAAATTTAAAGTTTAATATTTTACTCTAAGTACTTATTATTTTTAAAAATCTAAAAAAAGTTAAAATATATCTATTAAAACTCTAAAAAACCCCAATCATCTTTTTTTTTTTCATTTATTTTTTCTTTTAACTTTTTTTTTTAACTTTTATCTTTTCTCCTTTTTCATATTTATAGATCATTAGTTTTTCTCCTCTCTCAAATTTTTTAAATCTTTTTATTTCATTCTTTATTAATTGGGTTTGACTTGTTTTCCTCTTCATTTTAATGTTAACGGTTAGAATTATTACTTAAAATCTTAATGAGATTTAGAAAGAAAAATTTTTTCTAAATTAAATGTAAGAAATATTCTTTAATAGAATAGAGAAATATTTTTCATATAGAGTATAATTCTTATTTTAGTATTATTCTTAAATTGAGTGAGACTCTTAATCAAATTAAGATTAAAAAAATTAATACTATAAATAGGAGAATGGTGAAAAATTTATTTGGTTTTACCCATTGAAGAGAGTGGCTTTATCCATGGAGAGCGACTTTAGCCGTAGAAAGGAGTTGTCGCCTATTATAAAGAGGAGTTTTGTCAATTACTAAGTATTGATATTATAAATAGGAAAATAGTGAAAAATTAATACCCATTATTATTTTGTATATTTATTTTATTTCTTTATAATTTACATGCTTTCACGGTGCACAATATTAACAAAACTATGAAATACTCATCAAAAAAAAAAAAAAAGAACTAATGAAGGAACTCAATTTCATATGGTAAATTTTATTTTTTTATTTTATAATCCATGCTCTATTGATAATCAATAATTAAGTTTCTTTTAACTATTTATGTGTGTAACTTAATTATAGGTAAACTTTATCTATTTAATTTTATAATCAATCAATAAATTGACGTTTGTTGATTTTTTATGATAAGAAATTAAGTTAAAAGACTCAGATAAAGTAAACTAAATAATTTCATCCAATATTATTTTTTATTTAATAAATTAATAATTATTGTACTCATCATTTTGACAATTGACATTTAACATAAGAAAATTTTAGTATATTCATTAATTTGCTTACTTATGAAATTTGTATTAATATTACCAATTGCAATTATAAGCGTTGAAAGAATATTTTATACAAAAAAATTGTAGAGACTCAATTGTGGAATTGAATGGAATATTAGTTATTAAATAATTATTTGATTACATATTTAAGTTTAATAGGATTGATAATGAAGCCATGATATAATGTTTTCAAAAGATAAAAACTCATTGGGAACAATTTTATATTTAAAATTATTGCAAAATTTTATTATTTTATAAAAGATTTTTCTACTCAATTATTATTACATATTGAAAATTTATATATATATATATTTTTTTACATGATATTAAAATTGATTCCATATACTTACCCCTTGTTTAGAAGGTAAAATTTTACAAGAATTTAATTTAATTAATTGTTTTTACTAATTATCATAATAAGAATAAAAGCATTCAATTTTTTTTTTAATTTAAAAACTTTTTATTTTTAAAAATATAAAATTCATATGTGAGAATTTTTTTATATAAATAATTTACTCTAAATCAACCCTTAATATTCGCGTACTCTTTTATTTCACTATATTTATATCTCTACATGTTAATAGAGTCTTTTATATATATATATATATATATATATATATATATATATATATATATATATATATATATATATATATATATATTAAAAGTCAAGATTTAATATAATATTTGCGTTTCACAGTTTAAGCTTTTGGATTGAATTGAGTTTTTTTTTTTTTTTTAATTGATAGAGTTTATGTGGCGATCCAAATTATAAGCTGGACCGACACTGTAACACCCCAAAATTTTATTATTTATGAGTATTTTTGGTATTTTAATTTTATTTGAATTTTAGGAATTTTTTTTTTTGAGATTTTTCGGATTTTAAAAATCGGGTTCGATTTTCCGAAAATATAAACTTTGATGATTTTTAAAAATTAATTTAAAGACCACGTGGCAAAACTAAAAATATATTTGAAGTCTACGTATTTTTCTGAGTTTTATGGAATTTTTTCGGAATTTTTGGACCTCGTTTTCGGTCCCGAGGCAGAGTAAAAATTCAAAATTTTGTATTTCGAATCGAACCGGCCGAATCGAACCGGACCGGATCGGACCGGTCGAATCGGACCGGTCTCTTCTCTTTTTCTTCCTCCCGCGCGCGACGTTCCCTCTCCTCTCTTCTCTCTCGTTTCTCTCTCCACCTCCACGGCCACCACGCCAGCCCAGAGATCGGCGCCACGCCCACCAATGGCGGCCGCCCGAACGGCCGGAAAACGCTGAACGCCTCACGCGCGCGCGCCGCTCCAGCTTGCCCGGCCAAATCCGGCCGATCCGGCCACCGATTGGACCGGGTCTTGTGTCCAAAATCATCTACTAGGCGAGAGCTTTCCATAGACACCAAGAACGCCGAAATCCATCAAGCGGATTGTCCGATTTTTGCTCGGGAAGATTTTAGCCCATTTCGACTTTTGGGCTAAATTTCTCGAAAACCGTGAATCCCACGAGGAAACTGAGGCCACCAGCATGCTCCATTCGTCGAGAGCTTCGCAACGACATAAATTTCGAATTTTTCCGACACCGTTTTTCGGTGGGTCCCACGGAACTTCGCAGTGTATTTTCGACCATTAAATGAGCTTAGAAAATTCTGAAAAATTTATGTACTAACCCCCGTGTTATGGGCTTCGTGTAGGTATCCTCGATTCGCGGAAATTCGGCGATTGACCGGTTCGCAAATTTCGCCGCATGCACTGCTACGGAAAAGTCTCCGAATTGGACCGAGGTTTTGGCTAGCCCCCCATTGTCAGACGTCCCGAGCGCGTTCCCGAAGTCGGAATCGGCAAAGGTAAACCCGAACCTTGCTTTTTCGTAATTTTCTAGTGCTTAAATAGGATTAAAAATCCATGAAATATTCGTGGTAGCTTAGAAAATTACGATTCTTTTTGCAATAGCTTAGTAATATTGCTAAGGATCGCGGGGCAAAGTTTTATAATTTTTAGAGCTTGTTTGAGCAGTTTTTGCAAAAATGATCAATAATAAGGACTAAATTGAAATTTTGCGTATTGTGATGGATGATTGATTTGATGGGCCCAGGAGGGGCTGTGTGATATGATTGAACTGTTGATATATGGATTGTGAATATAGAAGTGCATTTTTAGCCCTTTGCGGGTTGGGTAGGTCCTAGGTATAGGGAGACTCTGCGGATTTTCTACGCGACTTAGGGCGTACTTGATCTTTTTTTTGTTTGTATTGAGTCAAATTTATTAAATGATTGTAATAAAATTGTCGTGAGCCGATGACCTTCTTCCTCCGCCACCGCCTCGGTGACCATCACAAGTCTGTGAGTTAAATATTATTTTTTATTGTAAGTTCGATATTATTTTATGTTGAGCATGCCCATGCATCACTTATATGCATATATTTATGTAGTTAAACTCTAGTCACGATTTATGTTGCATTCATAAGCTATTAATGTGCCATGAGTGTTGTTGTGGTAATTTGGAGCGGTGCGTGCGTTGGCGTGCGTGTGATGTGGTGTGGACTATGGATAAGACGGGTAGTCACGGCTTGAGTTCTTCAGGGACCCGTTCCTTCGAGGGGTAGTCACGGCTTGAGTTCTTCAGGACCTCGATTTGGTTTATTAAGCGAAAGTCCGCTTGAGTTCTTCACTGCACCGGGTTGGATTTAAGAGAGTCAGATAGGGATCGGCTCCCAATATATTATGATTGATGCTACAGGTGTGTGAGTGCTCCAAATTACCTTTTGATGCTATGATGTGAATATGATGTTGATGTTGCATTTCACTCTACAGGTGCATTAGTTCTGAGATAGTAATAAAGATTATGGTTAAAATTGATATTTTACTCTCTGAGTCGAACGCTCACTCCTGTTCAAAAATTTTTACAGGCCGCAGGAGGATATTTTATTCTGGGTTAACCTGCTTTTATACTTCGCAGGTTGTTTATCGATATTTGTGTAATTTTATTTACTCCTAGAATTTTCGCATGTGTTAGCAGTAATTATTTGAATTTGGTCTGTAATATTATATTCATGTTGGACCTGTAAACTTAATATTTTAAGTCTGTTTTGATGGATTGGATGAGGGAGCTGAGCTCCCATTTATTATTATGTTGATGAGTATGTGGAGGGTGAGCTGAGCTCCCCAATGGATTGTTTATTGTGTTTACAGGTCGGGTGAGTCAAAAACTCCCCGTTGGAAAGTCCATTTTATGGCCGGACTCTGTCCGTTTGTTTTCTTGAATTTGGGCCCAATGGGCCTTAGAGTTGGGTTAATGAACAGTTAGGCTTACTACGGGCCTCGGGGGCTTTAGGCTGGCCCAGGTCCTAGTGCCGGTCCGGCCCATAGGTTGGGTCGTGACAGACACTAAGACTTGGGTCAGCATAAGGCCTACAAAACTCGTAGTAAACCTAATTATTTCTAGCTCAACTATCAAGCTCATCATTATAGTCTAAATCCAAGAAAATAAACGGACAAAGTTCATTCATAAATTGGGTTGCCCAACGCGAAGCAACAGCTAACTCGATCTGTAATTATAATATATCTCAATCTGGGGAGCCAAACTCACCTCACAATTCTTAAACAAATATATATAATCCAATGGGAGCTTAGCTTCCTCATCCATACACAACCGCATGATAACCTTTACAACATCTAACAGAATATGCTATTACAGTCCCAGAAAGTTTAATACATTAATGATACATGCATAGTTTTTAGAATATAAATAAGAAAATAAGAACGTAATAAATCTGCTTTTGGTAAATCTGCGAGGAAGAAAACATGTTAAACTCAAAGAGCTCTCCTGTTATTTGAGAAAAAATAATTGAATAGTAGTAAGTGTTCGACTCATAGAGTAAGATATTGATTTTAAATACAATTTCTATAACTATCTAAGGCTAATGCATCCTTAAGTATGAAATGCAACATATACAAACATATTTAATCAAATTCAAATAATACTTGCATAAAAGATAATTTGGAGCACTCGCATACCAGTGTGTCACATCACTATATTTAAATATGGGAGTTGATCCTCTATACGGCTCTCTTAATCTAATACCTGCCAGCGAGATCAACTCGAGCTAGACTTTCTCTTACTAATCCAAATGCAGGGGTTAGCGAGATCAACTCAAAGTCGTACTTACCCTGAATTATCCACAAAAAGAATTGGGTCCCAACAAGACAAACTCCGGCCACTGTACCCATCCTACTCATATCCAATATTACACCACATGCATGTCGACACACGCACACAACTCCAATCTACCTCAAGGCGACACCCACAATAATTCCATAAAATAAAAATGTAATATAAGCCATGCCTAATATCTAGCTATATACATATATTTATAAGTGAATGCATGGATATGCCTTGAATATATAATAATAATATTGAAATTATAAATAAAATCAATATCTACTCACAGATTAACCGGAGATCACTAAGGTGGCTGAGCGGAGGAGGAGAGTTGACTCGGATCACCTAAACAATTATATCTATGAATTTATTAATATTAAAATAAAACAAAAAAGTTAAAGAGTCAAAGACATCTTAAATTTATGTCAAAAATTTAGCAAAGTTTTCCCTGTACTTAGGACCTACCAACCTGCAAGGCAACTCAAACAACACTTCTAAATTCAATGGCTTCAGGCCCATATCACAACAATATTATATTTCCTCTCTTAGGCTCGCTAAATTAGTCAAAAATCATATAACTACACATAAAATAATTATTTAAAAATCCAGAGTGTTATAGTTTAGAATTTAAATTTTATCAATATTTTCTTTTTCAAATTTTAATTTTTTATACAATAAAAGAGATAGATATTTAATTGACCATTAAATTATTAAACCAAAATATTCAAATTCTTAACACCATAATATTCTCTCTTTTGATAAACTGTTTAATTTATTATTAATATAATTGTAAAAGTCAGCTTCCACTGCAAAGAAATAATAAAAAAAATAAAATTAAACAGTGTATTTTTTTTAGAAATAGTATTTTTTAAATATTTTTAAATTATCATTAATAAATTCACTTCATTTGAAATTAAACCGACTTTGATATAAGGACAAATTTACTCCATCTATAGGTCACGGATTTAAACAATGAAAACAGTCAACTTGAATAAAAAAAAAAAAAAAATTATGCTAAGATTAAAATTAACTATAATTGAAAATTAACTAACAAGAAAATAAAAATTTAACATTAAAAATAAATTAAAAAGTTTCTGGGGGATATTTATTTCATTTGATCTAATACTTAATCTCAATTAATTTTTTAAATAATCAAATTTAACTAATCTTTTAAGGGTTAATAATAAAAGATATTTAATAATCACTTCAAGGCCTAAACAAACCTTCTAATTAATAAATTAACCTCCTATTTCCCAACACAACATTAAGATTTAAGATTATTTTCTGGAAACCCCATAGAATTAGCCTTAGTTCTCACTATAGTTAAAAACCTGTAATAGTTATTATAAAACCAAATTCATAATTTTGTTTTCCAACAATAAATTACAAATAAAAAAGCATTCAAGTATTTGGCTATGATACCCTAAAGCATTGAACATTATATAACTAATAGCAAAGTAGAGAAAATAGATCAAAATATTAAGATTAACTTAGGTCAAACTACATTAAAATCCTTAGCTAATAAACTTAACCACTCATCTATGTCAAAAAAAAAAAAAAAATCAACATCCATGAAATTAAACCCAAACATTAAATAACAAATTGAGTTTCTCACAAAGTGAAAGAAAAGAAAAGAAAAGAAAAGAAAATATAAACTCTATATGGTGTAGGTTGATGTCTTCTTCTTTTAAGCTCCCAAAATCTTCTCTTGAAGAGCTTGCTTTACAACAAAAATGATGGATTTTGAGCATTGGAAAGGTGAGAAAACGCTCCTCTCTCTGCTGAGAATGAAGAAAATGTTTTAATTAACTCAAAATCTAGACTATTCTCTCCTTTGATGAGTTGTCAAGAGAACCTTGCCTGTGCGCCTTTCCATCATCCCACAAGCTGGCTGTACGCATTATTCATCCCACAGGAAGGGTGTGGGCTCACATCCATCCCATAGCCTGGTTGTGGAATTTACTACCTCTTTTCATTTCACTTAATTTTTCTTCCCATGGCCAAGGTATGATATTTATTTAATTTCTATGGCTTGGATATGGAATTTACTAAATCGAAAACTCCATTTAACCTCCACTTTTCTTTTTCTCATATACTTCATCACCACAATATCAATCCTTGTATAAGAAAATAAAAATTAATTAAATCAAAGAAAATAAAATAAAACTAAATTATTCTAACAAATATTAATAAATATTAACTAAAAATCAGAAAATCATAAAAATTAATATAGATAAAACCTATAAAAATACTATTGATTAACGGGTTGCTCTATACAGCTTCAAAATATTTTTCCCTTCCAATATTTTTCTATTGGAGAGTTTTCTCATTTCTTTTATGAAGTATAATAATGTCAATTGCGCTGCGTATGCAGCCATTTTAATGATAACATACCATATCCAACTACTCAATACAATGACGTATTAGATCATGTCTTAGACATCGCAATTCAATCATATCATATCTCAATGGGTATGTAAATTTTAATTAAAGAATATATAAAGGATGCAAAAGACAAAACCTCCATGGGTTCAAATTTCAAAAGGCCATTTTTTTTTTCAAAACTGCTCACTAATAAATCAAACAGTTGATACATTTGTGCGCATAAAATGGATATGCCGCGGTAGGAAAAGAAGAAAATTAATGGTCGTATGGATGGAATAATAAAAGATGAATGGAAGGTTTGGCCCGAAATTTATACGGGTTTACAATAATTTATTTACTTCTAGAGACTTGAAACTCATTCATGATTTGATTCTTGGGCTGTAATATCCTTTTCAATCAATAAAATACAGCATTTAATTGTTCTTAAGTAGGAAACATTAAGGAAAATTGATGCATTTTATTATGTAAATCAAATGTCTCCTCCTAAAATGCAATAGCAAGTTACATATCTCTCCTGCAAAATATATATTTAGTAACCGAGTATTTATCTCGTTATAAAATATAATATAAAATAATAAATAAATAAATTCTAGCAATTTCCTTTCTTTTTAAAGATTTCTGTATTAAAAAAAGGGAAAATATTACTGTTTGAGCTATTTTCCAAAGTTATATGGTAATAAGCGTACAAAAAAATAAAAAACATAAATATAGGTAAATATTATTATAATTTAAAATTATATCTTTAATAAAAAATAGTTATATTTTTAGTTTTAGGTAATATAATTCAATAAAATCAAATGTCTATCTTATATTCTTTCTACATTTTCTATCTCATATTGTTATGAGATTATTAGTAGTTCAATTTCTAATACTCATATATCATTTACAATTTCGTATATTGTGTATATTAAAAAAGAAATTTATTAGTTATTTTAATTATAATATAAAATTTTAGTTAAATTTTTGGATTTTTTTATTGTTATTATTAATGATTTTTTAATTATTAATAAATTTTAATTTAATAGTACCAGAATCATTTTCAATATTTTAATAATGAAATGTATTTTTAGAAATCCTAAAATTCTTTCCTCCTTCCCAGTTTTGTATATATTATAAATAAATATGAAAGTAAAAATATTTTCAATATTATAAAAATTTTTTTCTGTTCATAATTATATCCGCGTGAAATTGATTTTATTCAATTTACACCCGTCAAAAGCGGATATGGCATTTTTAATACATGAGAGTTGGGTTGCAGGCGTGTCAGGAATGCATATGATCCTATTTGTAGATGTATTTGCATCGGTCTGACTTCTAATCAGAGCAATTGACGAGAAATAAAGGACATCTGAATTTTCTTTTAGTGTCATGACCTGATTTCTGGGTCAGACCGGCACTAGAACTTGGGTTAGTATAAAGCCCCCAAAACCTACGGCAAGCCTAATTATTTCAAGCCCAAACATAAAGCTCATAAAAATAATCCAATTTCAAAAAAACTAACAGACAAAGTCCGGTCATAATTTGGACTATCCAACGGGGAGTGCTAACTCGCCCGACTTGTGACACATAATATCAATATTATGGGGAGCTCAGTTCACCCTCAGAATCCTCAAAACGGATAAATAAACCTTTGAGAGCTCAGCTTCTTCTATCCATAGAAATAAATATCACATACACCTAAGTAATCTACCATAATTAAGTTTACAATTCTAGAAAATTAAGTTATTACAACCACAATAAAAATAATACATTTATTGGTACATGCAAAGTTCTAGAATTGAACGAAAGATAATAAAAGTAAAACTAAATTTTTCTGATTTAACCTGCGAGAAAAGAAAGCAGATTATTTTCAATAAGTCCACCTGTCACCTGAGAAAAAAATAGTTGAACAGGGGTGAGCATTCGACTCATAGAGTAAGATATTGATTTTAAATATAATTTCTATAACTATTTAAGCCTAATGCATTCCTATGTATGAAATACAACATATTCACAGAGTTTCAAATAATTCAAACAACATTCGCATAAAAGATAATTTGGAGCACTCACACACTCGTGTATCACATCAATAAATATATATGGGAGTTAATCTTTTGTACAACTCTCTTAATTCTAATACCTGCCAGTAAAGTCAACTCAAGCCAGACTTTCTCTTAATAATCCAAGTCCAGGGGTCAGCGAGGTCAACTCAAAGCTGTACTCTCCCTGACTTATCCATATATAAGGATCGGGTCCCAGCGAGTTAAGCTTCAGCCACGACTACCCATCCTACCCAAGTCACATCTATACCATACACACGCCAACACACGTACACAGCTCCAAATTATCTTAAGGTGACATCTACAAACAAATTCAATAAAGTATGCAATAAAAGAGCGTGCCTGGCATTTAACTAAATATATACATACATATATGTGAATGTATGAGTATACCTTGAATGTAAATTATTAATATTGAAATTATAAATGAAATCAATAACTACTCACAGATTAACTGAAGATCACTGAGGTAACTAGAAAGAGGAGGAGGGTTGACTCGGATCACCTAAACAATTATATTCATGAATTTATCAATATTAAAACAAAACAATGACTTAAAGAGTTAAAAGACACCCTAAATTTATGTTGAAAATCCGGCAGAGTTACCCTTGTATCTAAGACCCACCTAGCCTGCAAAACAACTCAACCAACACTTTCTAATCTAAAGGCCTTAGGCTCATAATACAACAACAACATAATGCCCCTCTTGGGCCTGCCACAACAATCAAAGCTCACATATTTACATTATTCAGCTGTTAACCTTAAAACTAACATTTTGTAAAAACTATCCAAACTAACCCTGAAAATTCTACAATCATGCCCCACAGTCCTTAATAATGCTATTATACTAATACAATTAGAATCATAATTTTTTAGTTACCCACGGATATTTTATGAATTTTATTCTAAACTCAACCTTAGGTAAAATGGGGCATTTAGAGTTTGGATTTACCTATGTCAATTCTGACACCTGGAACACATTTGGGGCATCTAAAAATGTTGGAAAGCCCATGTGTTTAGCCAAAAAATGCAGTACCAGTCGCCGACAGAATTTCCTTGAAATGAAAAAATTTGCGCAAAGCTCGCAACACTAAAAGTTAAAATATAATTTTTATTTAAAAATTCGGGATGTTATATTTTTCTCTCCTTATAGAAAATTCGTCCTCAAATTTTATATAAGACATAACAATAACATTGAGTTACATATTAAATAAGTATGGGTATTTGTTGTGCATATACCGCTCTGACTCACAGGTGCATTCCTCCACAGAACTTTAACCATAGGGATCTATTTTGATCAAAACTGTCTCATCTGATAGTTTGCTATAGCTATTGGCTGCTCCTCAAAGGTCAAGTTCTCATTCAATTCCACCGTGTTTGGTTGCAGCACAAAAGCAGGATCAAGAATATATTTCTTAAGCATGGAGATATAAAATACTGGGTGGATATGAGAAAGGTTTGGTGACAACTCCAACCGATAGGCAACTGCTCTCACTCTATCTGTGATCTCAAAAGGTCCTATGTAACGGGGTGCCAACTTGCCTTTCTTTCCAAATCTCATAACCTCTTTCACGGGAAAAACCTTTAAAGATAAATAGTCACCCACTATAAATTCTACATCTTTCCATGTTAGATCTGTGTAACTTTTTTGCCTGCTGAAAGCCGTCTTTAAATTTTCCCTGACCAAAGGAACCATCTCTAAAGTGTAGTGCACTAGATCTAAATCATGTACTCTTGCCTTTCTAACTTTTGTCCAATACAGAGGGGATCAACACTTCCTACCATACAATGCCTCATAGGGTGCCATTCCAATACTGGAATGATAGCTGTTGTTATAAGTAAATTCCACCAATGGTAGTTGATCATCCCATTGACCTTTAAAATCCATGACACATATGCAAAGTATATCCTCCAATGTCTGTATTGTCCTCTTAGACTGCCCATCTGTCTATGGGTGAAAAGCTATACTAAAATTTAGCTGTATGCCAAGTGCTTTCTGAAGCTTCCTTTAAAATTAAAAAGTGAATTGGGCCCCTCTATTAGATATTTTGGAAGCAGGAACCCTATATAATATGACTATCTCATGGATGTACAACCTTGCACACTAAGCAACAGAATAGATAATCCGTATAGGCAAAAAGTGAGCCAACTTGGTCAAACGGTCCACAATCACCCATATAGAATCATACCCTTGAGTGGTACGAGGCAACCCAATCACAAAGTCCATGGTGATCATTTCCCACTTACACTCTTGAATGGGAATCTCCTACAACCTCTCTGACGACCTCTGATGGTCAAACTTTACTTTCTGACAAGTTAGGTATTTGGACACAAAGTCTGCTATGTGCCTCTTCATACCATTCCAGCCATACCTATCCTTCACATTATGATACATCTTTGTAGATCCTGGGTAAACATTGTAACGTGTATAGTGTGCCTCTTGCATAATCTCATTTTTTAGGTTGTCCACATCAAGCACATAGACCCTCGAGCTTTGCATAAGGGTACCATCTCCATCAAACCCAAATTCACAATCTTTTCCCTGCTACACCCTTTCCACAATCCGCATTAATTGTGGGTCCTTGGGCTGGAAAACTCTAATTCTATCCCATAGATTCGGTTGTACTCTAAAATGTGCCAAAAGTGCACCCAAAGCAGTTATATGCAAAATCAACCCTTGATCCATCAGCTCATACAACTCCTGTATCAACGGTCTCCTCTCTATCGTTATATGTGCCAAACTACCAAAAGACTTCCTACTCAAAGCATTTGCCACAACATTTGCTTTGTTAGGGTGATACTAGATAATGCAGTTATAGTCCTTTAAAAGCTCCATCCATCTCTTCTACCTCAAATTTAAGTCCCTATGTTGAAAGATATACTTTAAGCTTTTATGGTCAGTGTATATCTCACACATTTCACCATACAGATAGTATCTCTAAATTTTTAGTGCAAAGACTACAGCCGTCATTTTCAAATCATGAGTGAGGTAGTTCTGTTCGTGCTTTTTTAACTGCCTCAAAGAATAAGCTACCACTTTACCATGTTGCATCAAAACACACCCCAACCCAACTCTAGAAGTATCACAGTTTACTGTATATCCTTCTTCACTCATAGGCAAAGTCAACACAGGAGTTGTAGTTAAATAGTCCTTAAGCTTTTGGAAGCTTTCCTCATACTCATCTGACTAGAAAAATGGGACATTCTTTCGAGTCAACCATGTCAGAGGAGCTACTATCTTAGAGAAGTTCTATGTAAAGTGCCTGTAATAACTTACTAGGCCTAAAAAACTTCACATCTCAGTGATTGTAGTAGGCTTAAGCCAATCAATTCTTGCTTCAATCTTCTTGGGATCCACTTGAATACCTTCACTAGAGACCACATGTCCCAAAAATGAAATACTCTTCAACTAGAACTCACACTTTGAAAACTTAGCATACAGCTGATGCTCCCTCAAGGTTTGCAACACCATCCTTAAATGCCAAGTATGTTCTTCTTCAGTTCAGGAATATACCAAAATGTCATCTATGAAAATAATGACAAAGCGATCCAGGAATGGTCTAAACACCCTATTCATCAGATCCATAAAAACTGCTGTTGCATTCGTGAGTTCAAATGACATCACCAAAAACTCATAATGACCATACCTAGTCCTGAATACTATTTTTGGCACATCTTCACTCCTTATCCTCAGCTGATGATAGCCCGACTGTAGCTCTATTTTAGAAAAAGTATCTTGCTCCTTGTAGCTGATCAAACATGTCATCAATCTGAGGGAGTGGATACTTATTCTTAACTGTCACCTTGTTCAGTTGTCTATAGTCAATGCATAACCTCAATGATCCGTCTTTCTTCCTTATAAATAAAATAGAAGCACCCTAAGGTGATGTACTAGGTCGGATAAAACTCTTGTCCAGAAGCTCTTGTAGTTATTTTTTCAATGCTTTTAGCTCCGCTGGTGCCATCCTATAGGGTGGCATAGAAATGGGTATTGTACCTAGTACAATATCTATGCAAAATTCAATCTCCCTATTTAGTGGTAAACTAGGAAGCTCCTCAAGAAATACATCCATAAATTCCCTAACAGGTACATTCTCCATACCAGTACCTTCAACAGATGTGTCCCTTACTAGTGCTAAATAACCTTGGCAACCACGCCTCAACATCTTTTTAGCACTTATGGCTGATACTAGATTGCATGGAGCTACACTCCTGTCACCATCAAGGCTGAATTCTTCCATCCCAAGAATATACAAATACACTTTTTTGTTTCTACAGTCCAGTTTAGCATAATGGGTTGACAACCAATCCATGCCCAGAATCACATCAAAGCCCATCACCGGTAAGGGAACCAAATCTTCCAGGAGGATCTTTCCTTTTACTAACATTGGACTATCAGCAAAAATCATAGCCACATCTATAGCATCATTGAGAGGAGTGGCTATAGACAAAGGACACTCTAAAGCTGTGGGATTTCTACCCAATCTCAAGGTAAACACATGGGAAACAAATGAATTAAAACACATGCCTCAAAAGAACAGACTATGAGAATACCTGCTACTACTACATTTGAAGCGTAAGCATCCTGATGTGTCAAAAGTGAAAACCCGAGCCTATTTTCTGCCCTGTGTTGCAGAACCCTGAAACTGGCTTCTTCCACTGGATCTGCCTCCAAAACTATGTCTCCTATGTCCATGGCCCTGCTAGCCACTAAATTGGCTGTCCACCATGCCAGAAGTACCAGGGAGTAGTTGGTGGGGTACATTGGCTATGGAATCTTGGGATCCCATCTGATGCTAATTGAATATAGGGCATTCCCTAGCCAAGTGACCTGGCTGACCACACCTAAAGCATCCTCTTGTACTCACCAAGCAGGGTCCTGAATGTACTCTTCCACATTGAGTACATGGTGCAAAAGAGGATCCTAAACCAGACCCTGAACTATTATAACCTGAGCTTTGCCCATTACTAGAGCTGTACCCTAATATGAACCCCCTAGATATGTGTCTAAGGCCCTTTTCTTGCTACTTCTGGTTCTGCCATTGCAGTTACTTTGGCTGTCTCCACCCATCATACTCATATAGGACACACCAGATGACCCTTTAGCTTTGTTCTTCTTTGGTCTACCTCCATGATCACCTGTGTAACTGATTTCTATTTATCAGCCCCTATCTACTATTATATCAAAAGGCTGGTTTGACAGCATAGCCAAGTTTTCATACCTTAAATCTAGCCCCTTCAAAAATCTCTTCACCTTCATATTCTCATTGGCCACAACAGTTGGAGCATATCTACTCAGTTTTAGAAACTCGGATGCATACTCATCTACTGATCTCGCATTCTATTTTAAAGCTTTAAAGGCCCATGGTTTCTGATCCCTAAAGCTCTTTAGCATAAATCTATTTATAAATAGCTCCAAAATCTGTGCCTAAGATAGCCTTTTAATCTGAGAGAACACATAGTTAGTCATCCACTGTCTTGGCATAGGCCTTAAAACATGTTGTACACACTCAATCAATCTTCTTTCTGTCAACTATAACTCTACCCTAGCCTATTTGCAGGAATCCAAAAACCTGTATGCATTCCCTATGCTGTCATATATCCTGGGCACCAACTTCTTAAAATTTATTATCTGTTTGTATGGCTCAGCCTTTTGTATTGGAGGTTGTTAGGGAGGGTGTGTTATATACTAGGCCATCATATCTATGGTCCTCTGTAGTCCTGCAAGGGTAGAAGCCATCGAATCTATAGGACCCTAGGCCATATATGGCTGCTCATCTGGCTATGGCTGCTCTTCCATCTGAGTAGCTCTGGGTCTTATATCACGCCTTTTAGGAGTTGGCGCCTCATTCTGTGTTGATACCTCATTGATACACTTGTATTATATAGATATTTTTAAGCACAATTGTCCAATATTTCATGACAATTAGATAGATAATCGCATATATAATTGTTAGTTTCATTAACTTTTATTAATTCCATTAATCTTCATTAAGATCTATGTTTTCTACGCTTTCCTAGGTGTTCTGAAGGAAATCCAAGGCATCGGAGTAAAGAAGGAAGCTCGAGAGGACTTAGAAGTAGGGCAAGCTACTGATATACCTTACACGGGTCGTGTAATCACAGCCAAAGACCCATGCAACCTTCTGCTTAGCACAAATTGAAGGAGTCCCAGAAAAACCTTAGTACACGAGCCGTGTAATCAGAACCGTTTAACCATCAGTGCCCCGTGTAACTCTCTGACATCAAGACTTAAAGTGGTTAAAGGAATCTACACAGTACATAGGCCATGTAATATGACCTTTGTAAGCATTGAAGGCCCATGTAACATTCTGTGTTCCATGTAAAGAGGTCGAACTTAGACGCCCTAGGCCATGTAGTGACACATGGGCCATGTACTATGTTTTATGCAATTTCCAAATTTATCTCCAACTCCTATTCTGGCACACCAATTGGACTCCTATTGCTCTTGGAACTCTAAAACTTAACCCTGGGACATCTAATATAAAGGGCAGCCAGTAGAAAGCTTAGAGAGGAGAATCTTGAAGAGAAACACCTATCTTTCAAAGGAAAAACCCTAGCCGTCTTGAAGTGGAATTACATCAGAGCTAAGGGACAGATCTCTCAGCCCAAGTTTCACAAGTCCACAGCTACATAATCTATTCTACATTCTTTTGTTTTAATTCTTCAGACTGGTTTCATGTTCTTTTATTTTCATCATATTATGATTGTCAAACTCACCATGAGTGAGTAGTCCCTTTAATTCTGGAATTTGAAAAGTAGCATTCTTGACTTTTGTTATGGATATATATTGAGTTTTATTTAATAAAATTGAGTTTTGTTCTTTGATTTAATCTCTTGTGCTCTTAATGCTTGATATATATTGGTACCCACTTAGTAATAATCTGAGATATTAATTAAAGAACTGAAAAGTAAAGATTAATATTGGAAAGTCAAGAGTTTGAACCTAGGAAATCTGACCTAGAGATAGGCTGATGACCTTTGTGGAGTTCCATAATTAATCATAGATCTTAAAGGATTTTGATAAGGACTAATCACCATGAGAGTAGGGTTTAGGTCTAATTGAAATACACCTTAAATACCTTGAGAGAGGATCTAGGATATTTTAGGATTAATTTCCATCAAAGTAACAACACTCAATCCATTGATAAAGCAAGGTTAAAACCATAACAGGGTTAAGGTGTGAAATCCAAAATTTCATAATTGTTCATCCAATTAGAATTCTCTTTAAGTTCTTAAGTTTATTTTCCTAGAATCTTAATAGTTACTCAGCTTTAGATTATAATTTACTCTTTTATAACCTTTAAAAGTTTAGACAGTCAAAATTGTAGTGTAGTTTGGTACTTACACCTATAATTTCTCGTGAGAACAATACTCTACTCATCATTTTATTACTTGTTAGCGATTAGTGTACTTGCAGTTATTGTAAAACCAGGCAAACACTCATTCGACACGTTCGGCTCTTATGCCGTGGCAGTCTCCTTTTTATATGCATAATTTCTAAAATCCAGCTATATTAACCTATAAACCAAAATAACATACTAGACATAACTGTATAATCATAAATACACATAAGCACACAAGGTAGAAACTAGATACAAGAATAATAAAACAAGGACGAATATGGACCCTATACTCTGCATGTGACCTAAAAAGATTTAAAAAAAAAAATCCTAGATGTACACTTTCCCAAGAATCTAGAGCCTAAGCTCTGATATCAGCTTTGTCATGACTCGATTTCTGGGTCAAACTGACATTAGGACTTGAGTCAGTATAAAGCCTCCGAAACCCGCAGTAAGCCTAATTATTTCAAGCCAAAATATAAAGCCCATAAAAATAGTCTAATTTTAAGAAAACTAACAGACAGAGTCCAATCATAATTTGGACTATCCAATAGGGAGTGCTAACTCGCCCGATCTATAATACTTAATATTAATATTATGGGGAGCTCAGCTTACCCTCACAATCTTTAAAATGGATAAGTAAACATTTGGGAGCTTAGCTCCCTCTATCCAGAGAAATAAATATCACATACACCCAAGTAATCCCATAATTAAGTTTACAACTCTTGAAAATTAAGTTATTACAACCCCATATAAAAAATAATAAATCTACGGGTACATACGAAGTTCTAGAATTGAACAAAAGATAATAAAAGTAAAATTAAACTTTTCTCATTTAACCTGCGAGAAAAGAAAGCAAGTTATTTTCAATAAGTCTACCTATCACTTGAGGAAAAATAGTTGAACAAGAGTGCGCGTTCGACTTATAAAGTAAAATATTGATTTTAAATATAATTTTTATAACTATTTAAGACTAATGTATTCTTATGTATAAAATGCAATATATTCACATAGTTTCAAATAATTCAAACAATATTCGCACAAAAGATAATTTGAAGCACTCATACACTTGTGTGTCACTTCAATTAATATATATGGGAGTTGATTCCCTATATAGCTCTCTTAATTCCAATACTTGCCAATGAGGTCAACTCAAGTGGGACTTTCTCTTAATAATCCAAGTGTGGGGGTAGGTCAGCGAGATCAACTCAAAGTTGTACTTACCCCGACTTATCCATATATAAGGATCGGGTCCTAGCGAGTCAAGCTCTAGCCACGACTATCCGTCCTACCCAAGTCCACATCCTTACCATACACACACCAATATACGCACACAACTCCAAATTACCTTAAGGTGACATCAACAAACAAGTTCAATAAAGTATGTAATAAAAGAGTGTGCCTAGCATTTAACTAAATATATACATACATATAAGTGAATGCATGAGTATGCCTTGAATATAAATTATTAATATTGAAATTATAAATGAAATCAATATCTACTTATAGATTAACTGAAAATCACTGTGGTGACTGGGAAGAGGAAGAGGGTTGACTTGAATCACCTAAACAATTATATTTATAAATTTATCAATATTAAAACAAAACAAGGATTTAAAGAGTTAAAAGGCACCCTAAATTTATGCTAGAAATTCGGCAGAGCTACTCCTGTACCTAATACCTATCCAACTTGCAAAACAACTCAAACAACACTTACTAATCCAAAAGCCTTAGGCCCATAATACAACAACATCTTAATGCCCCTCTTGGGCCTGCCACAACTGCCAAAACTTATATATTTACATTATTTTGTTGTTAAGGTTAAAACTAACATTTACAAAAACTATCCAAACTAAACCCGAAAATTCTATAATCATGCCCAACAGTCCTTAACAATACTATTATACTAATACAATTAGAATCATAATTTTTTAGCTACCCAAAAATATTTTATGAATTTTATTCTAAACTCAACCTTAGGTAAAAGAGACATTTGGAGTTCAGGTTTACTTATGCTAATTCTGATACCTGAAACATGTCCGGGCATCCAAAAATGATGGGACCACTATAATATTGAAACACTCTAAATTTTTAAATAATTATTTTATATGAAAATTATAATATTTTATTGTGTTAAATATTATAAAATTTTATTTGAAATTTTTTGAATTTTTAAATCGATTTTGATTTTCTTACGACAATAAATTTTATTGATTTTTAAAAATTTATTTAAAGACCATGTGACAAATCTAAAAACATATTTTGGCTTCATAAATTTTTTTGAATTTTTTGTAATTTTTTTGAAATTTTTGGGCCTTATTTTGGGTCTCAGGACAGAGAAAAAATTTAATTTTGGGTACCCTGAATTGAATCGGTAGAATCGAATTAGACTGGATCGAATCGGTAGAATCAGACTGGCTCTTCTTCTTTTTCTTCTCCATTCTCCTGTGTCCCCGACCACCTCACCCTTCCTCTCTATTTTATCTCTCCTCTCTCCTCCCCACTACTGGCCACCACCTCCCCCTCCTCCCTAGCTAGCCGGTGCACCACCAGCAACCATCCCCACTGCTGGCCACCACCCCATGATGCCGAAAAATAGAGTTGAAGTCTCTCCTATGCACAACGCCACTCTTTATCTTCCAAGGCTGATTTCGGCCGATCCGACCACCAATCAGACCAGGTCCAGTCTCAGTCACCTTCTACACTTTGAGAGCTTTCTAAAGACACCAAGAACACGAATTTTCATTCAGCGATTTGTCTAATTTAAGCTCGAAAAGTTGTAATCCATTTTGACTTTGGGGCTAAATTTCTCCCAATTTGGAAACTCCATGGAGATTCCAAGAATACTAGCATACTCCACTCGGTGAGAGCTTAGCTGTGATATAAATTTCAAAATTTTTTGACACTGAAAATTCGATCTGTCTCACAAACTTTGCAGTATTTTTTCGAGCCTTTAATGAATTTATTTAATTTCATAAAAATTATATTCTAACTCTTAGTGTTGTGGGCTTCGCGTAGGTACCTTCGTTTCATGAAAATTTTACTAGTGACTAGATTTGTTCTTTCGGGCCAAACAAATGAGCTGCTGGAGCCGCTTCGAAAATGGGTCAAAATTATAGTCCCCGCCACCATTTTCAGATGCCGCAGACGCATTCCAGGAATTAGAATTAGCATAGGTAATCCCGAACTTCGAGTTGTTCATTTTTGCCTAATACTGAATTTAGAATAAAATCCATAAAATATTCGTGAGTGACTAGAAAATTATAATTCTTTTTACAATAGCCTTATAATATTGTTAAAGACAGCAGGGTAACATTTTAGAACTTTTAAAGCTCGTTTGAATGATTTTTACAGAATGTTAGTTTTAGGGATTATAATTGAATTTTCTGAATATGTGAGTTTTGATTAGTTTGGAGGGCCTAGGAGGGGCCAGATGATGTTGTTGAGATATGAATTTGAGACTTGTAATTTTAGAAGTGTGATTTAAGCTACTTTACAGGTTGAGTATGTCCTAGATACAAGAGAAATTTAGTCGAATTTCCAGCATAAGTTAGGCTATCTTTTGACTCTTTAAAGTCTTATTTTGAGTTGATTCTGATAACTTTATAATATAATTGTTTAGGTGATCGGGGTCAGCCATCCTCCTCCACTCAGCCACCATAGTGATTTTCGGTGTACAGTGAGTAGATATTGATTTTATTTATAATTTCAATATTATTATACATACAAGGCATGCTCATACATTCACTTATAATTATATGTTTATAGCTATTATAGACACGCTTTATATTGCATTATTATTTGATGAAATTGATATGAGTGTCGCCTTAGGGTAATTTGGAGTTGTGTGCGTGTGTCGGCATACGTGAGATGTGGTACTGGATATGAGTAGGATGGGCAGATCGGCTTGAGCTAATCTCGCTTAGGGCTCAGTCCATTTTGTGATAAGTCAGGGTGAGTACAGCTTTGAGTTGATCTCGCTGACCCCGCATTTAGATTATTAAGAGAAAGTCCAGCTCGAGTTGATCTTGTTGGCAGAGATTGGAATTAAGAGAGCTATGTAGGGGATCAGCTCACACACACACACACACACACACAGATATATATATATATATATATATATATATATATATATATATATATATTTGATTGATGTGACACACGGGTGTGTGAGTGCTCTAAATTATTCTTTGTGTAAATATTATTTAAACTTCGTTGAATGTATTTATATGTGCTGCATTTCATCCTTAGGAATGCATTAGCCCTAGATAGTTATAGAAATTGTATTTAAAATCAATATCTTACTCTATGAGTCTAGCGCTCACTCCTATGCACCCCTTTTTTTTTTAAGGATACAGAAGAATTCATTTTGTGATTAACCTGCTTTCTTCCTCGCAGGTTTATTAGCAGCAAATATCAGTATTATATAGTATTAATTACAAATCTAGAACTCCGCATGTGTTAAAAGTAATTTAATTGGTTTGGGACTGCAATAGTTTATTTATTTTTGAAATTATAAACTTAATATTTATACATGTGTGGATATATGAAATGGGTATTTGTCTTGGATGAGGGAGCTGAGCTCCCATTTAATTAAATTATTATGTTGAGTATTATGAGGGTAAGCTGAGCTCTCCAAATGGATATATTTTGTGATTACAGGTTGGATGAGTCAAGAACTCCCCGTTGGATAGTCCAGGTTATGGCCGAACTCTGTCTGGTTAGTTTCTTGAATTGGGACTTAGAGTATGGCCTTCGTGGTTGGGCTAGAACAGTTAGACTTACTACGAGCTTTGGGGGCCTTATGCTGATTCAAGTCCTAGTGCCGGTACGGCCCATAATTTGGGTCATGACAAATATTGATCCACTTCTAAAGTGGGTCCAATAGCCTATGTGTCTGGCTTGAAAATGTAATTCCCATCGTCGGTGGAATTTTCTCGAAATGAAAACATATATGTAAAGCTTACAACACCAAAAGTTAGAATATAATTTTTATTTAAAAATTCGAGATGTTACACTTGGATTCCTAGACTCCACTAGGATGCGTTTCATCAAGATCTCTACTTGAAGAACTCGAAATATTTGAGAACTAGAATTAGCTATTAAGAAATTAGAAGATCGCTTGTGCATGAAAGAGTAAATATTGTGCTTGAAAAGTAAAAACTATTCATGGTTGATTGCTTCAAAAAGTAAATCTGTGTAGAAAGTATAAAATTTATACTTAATTGAAAGAGTAAATTGCTTGCTGATAAAATGTAAATATGTGCAAAAGGTGTAAATGAGAGTTTTGAGAAGTTGAAAAATTGATTTGTTTGAAAATATAAACATTTGCGGGAAATTGTAAAGTGGCTTGTTAAAAAATTAAAGAGTTTATTTGCAAAAATTAAAATATGAACAGAAAATTATAAATTACATTGAAAACTAAAAAATTGATTATAAGAATGAAAATATTTACAGAGAAAAAGTTAATTACTTGCTTGAATTGAAAAGTAAGGATTGTAATTAAATCTAATGTTAGACTGAAAAGTAAAAAATTGTTTGAAAATATAAAGAGATTTATTGAACTAAAAGGAAATTTTGAGCTAAGACATTGTGTCTGTTAGGTGTTGATTGGTTGTCGTTGTGTGTGTTCTTTGAATGAAGCCCGGCATGTCAATTTATGGAGGAAGATCTGCTTAGTGGCTAAATTTGGTGGTTACCATTTTTACCACTTGCCACATTTTTCTCTCCACTAGCCCACCATTCATAATCTCCCGTAACCACTAAAAACCACCCACTCACACCTCTTCGCTACTTTCCACAACTCCATCTCATGCTCATTCTTGAGTAGATATTTTTAGACATTGAATATTTGTAACTGTCTAATAAATAGCTTTCACTTGTACAAGCAATTATTTAATTGATCTGACTCCACATAATTAATATCCACTTATTGTTAGTCTTCTGTCAGCTTGAGTTATAAATCCGGTCACATTAAATTGACAATTTAATTTAATATTTTAGACCCATTAATTAATTAAATCTAAAAATATTAAAATTAAATTATAGGATAAATAATAATATTTAATTCTAATTTCTCTTTCTCGTAAAAAGAATGAATTTTCATTCATTTTTATTTTCATATGGTAAAAAATTTATATCTTAAATATACACTATGCTGATACATTTACGTCATTAATAAATAAAATTATGTGACAATTATTCACTAATCAATTGTAAATTACTCATTGTTTAAGATAATTATTTATTAATTAGGTTTAATACAATAATGTAGACAAGTCTTTTATAGTTGTGCCATTTTTTTTTTTTTTTACTTGCTAAGTCTACATGGATATTTAATAAAATACATTTTGTTGATTTAATAAAGCACTAGCTCGTGCAATTTACCAAACATGCAAAAGCCTTTATTCGATTAGGTAGGTATTCATGTTCCAATTCAGTTAGTTATAGCTTGGTGATTAGGAATTCTCAAGACCTCGATGAATGATTTTCCATGGAGTTCACGAGAAAGATATCCCTTAAAATAGTCTGAAACACTCATTCTTTTAAATACCGGTGGAGTTTCAGGGGTAATAAGGCTGGCTGCAGCACGCAACTCTCCATCAAATTTTGGGTTGTGGAATGTGGCTATGGAAAGCCTCTCTTTAGTCGAGCTAATTGTTGCCCTATGCTCAATGCTACGGTAAATTCCATTGGTCACAATCTGCCAAGCAAAACATGTATGTATAAATAATTTGCAAAGTGCTGATAAATGCAAAAAAAATTAAATTTTAGCACCTCCAGCATGTCTCCAATGTTGATGATAAATGCATTGGGAATTGGCTTGACCGGAATCCACATCCCATCTTTCTTTATCTGAAGCCCTTCCACATCGTTGAGCTGAAGGAGGATGGTGAGGCCAGTTGCATCAGAATGGGGCTTCAGGCCGATAACAAGGTCTGGTTCTGGACATGGGGGATAGTAGTTCATTCTCATCGCCTGCCACCCTTCTTCAGCTAAATCTTTCAATTCATCAGGCTCAATTCCTAGAGTTTTTGCCACCAGGTTAAAGATTTTCTTGGCAATACTTTGCAGTTCTTCCGAGTATGCTTCCAGGGCATCCCTACACCAATGCAAATTAATCAAGTTGGTAATTGATTACTTGTGTAAATATAGCACATTAATTAATTGAAATAAGCTCATATGATGGAGAATTTACTCTTACTTAACCAAGGCAAATTCCTCTTAATTTATATGTGTGATTGGAATATATGGAAGAGAGAACCTGAATGAGGGAGGGAAATTGGAGAATAAGTGAGGTTTTCGCAAATGAGTTGGAAGAGTAACCACGTAGAAGAGGTCTGCCCATTCAAGCTTCTGCTCTTCAGACGTGACAAAGTGCTGTCCAAATCCTTCTATTTCTCCTGGTTTTTGCCAAAATTTCATCTTCTCTTCCATTGGAAGATTGAAGAATTCTTCAGTCTGCAACTTCACTTTCTCCAATATCTCAGTGCTCACTCCATGATTCACTAACTGCAACAAGTTATATATATTTTTAGAGGGTATTTGGTTCATGGTAATAGTAAAGTTATTAGTTGTGTTTAACAGTTAAACCAAATAGACCCTTAATTTGAAAAGCAATAAAAATCTTAATCCATAATCATTTCTTTTGATGCAACTTTTGTTTCTTTTTCACTTAACATGCTTTGTTTTAAACAAGGTATATGAGAGATTAAATATTCCATCTTAATTGGATGATAAAAGCTAAGTTTTTTTTTTTTTTTAATTATATCAATAAAATTAATTGCTTATAAAAAAATTGTGTTATTCCACCCATATAAATATGTAATTTAATTTGTATACTTTATAAAAAAAAGCTTATATTAATTATATAAATATAAAAAAAATTAAAATTTAATACATTGAATGCACCCAATAATTTTCCTTTTTCTAACCTCAGTTTCGTTAGCAAATGTACAGGCCTAAATAAATCCAAACGGACTACAAAGAATCTTAAGCTCAAAAATTTTATGGGGCTGTGGAATTAAAAACTCTATATAATATAATAAAAATAAAAGAAATTTATGGAATTTCCCTTTTTTTTTCCGCATAAACACTCAAAATGACAAATTTTAAAGAGTAGTAAAAAATATATATGTATATATACCTGGAAGAAACCCCAGTCTTTACAGGCAAGATGGAACTTGTGGAGCTCCAAGTCCGCAAATTGTGGAGAAAATAAGTTTCCTAGGTTAATGACTGGAATTTGGGGTAAAGAAGTGGTGTGGGCTACTGGAGAAGGGTCATGATCATGGCGTACGTATCTTGGAGGGATTGCTGTCAGTTGTTGCTTCGCTATCTCCTTGACTGAAGGCACCAATAGAGAGGTCCCTGGAATTGATTTTGACTCCATAACTCTTCTCTACACGCACTGTATAAATGTCAAATGTATAGGTATAAAAGAAGGCCTAACTACCGCAAGAGCACAGCTTTTTTTTTTTGGAAAAAAGAAAAAATCTGAAATTAATTTCACATTATGTGTAAATGGGTTTCCTTAGAACAAAAATAAATTAAAAGAATTCTTACATAATCAAAAAAAATTTTAATTCTTTTAAAATGACTTATTTTATTAATTAAAAAATTAAATTTTATTAATAAAAAATTAATTAAATTAAATTCTTACAAAATCATAATTTGCAAATAGGAGAATATCTTTTACGAATTTAACAATGATTTTTGTATAGCTATTATTGTATCAGCATTAAGAGCAGATAAGAACAACAAAATAATTTTTTTTAGGTTATATATTTATTTAAAATTGATTCTGATTTGTAGCTATCACATATTTTTTTGGATATTTTCCGTTAGATATTTTCTGATTAGTTTGTTTCTACCACATGCAAATTTTGATAAATATGGAGAACATCAAAATATCTCACTTGCTGGTGTTTTGTTCATTAGCTTTGGTCTGTCTTATGCTCTGTTTTGGGATCTTGAAGTTCTCTCCTATCCTTTTTTTTTCAAGTGTTTTTGCCTTGAAAAAAAAATAAAGAAAAAAAACCATCCTGGCTACTTCCCATAATTATTAATTAGTAATCAAAATATTCTTTAGAATTTAATCAAAGATATCAAGAGAGTTTTATGTATATATTGTCCAATGAAATTAAGTTATATTATTCTTAATTAATGATTAGATTTTAAATATATACATATTAACATATTTTTTCTTTTATATTAAACAAAGCAAAAATCTCAAGATTAAGTTATATCATTATGAAAATATATCACTAATTTCATTAACATCATGCTGTTAACAAACTACTCAGGCTCAAATTAATAAGTAGAGATGACTAGTATTTGAATTTTTTAATTTAAAAAATTTTGATATTATATTGAAAAATCACTAAACTGAAAATTTACCCTTACGGGCAAGGAATTGAAAAATAGTTTATATTTCTAACACATAGCAATCAACTTGAGATCACTGTAAAACTTGTTAAAAACTATAAAAGTCTAAGAAAAACCTAACATAATTAATTGGCTAATAATCCCCTCAAAAAATAGCTTCTCACTATACGTACACCATATGAACCTGTTACTTCCAAATTAATAATGTTCTATAAATTCCCAATATAAGAGAATAATAACCATAAGTAGTAGCATCCTTGCCTTCCAAACTATCAACCTCTGCTCTTGTTAATTATCATCAATCTCCAAAATAAACCTAATTCTTAAACAAAAAATAAAAAATAAATCTACAACCACCCATCCCTATTCTGAGCTTGCTTATTCAGGCCAAAATATAAACCTACTAGGCTCTACGTGATGTTGGAAATTTTCTCCATGAAAAGCCCTCCCACTGAAAGCTCCAACAATAAGTAATTCAGCTTGTGCCAAGGCAAAAGAATAAGATAGTAGAAAGATACAATTAACAGACGCATGCGTGTGTATATATATATATATATATATATATATATATATATATATATATATATATATATATATATGTATGTATATAAAAACATCATAGAAGTTGTATAAAATTTAAAAGAGAAAAAAAGAGAAAAACCACCATTATCTCGTTTGATTTGAAGGCCAAAGCCAATTGATGATTCAAAACTAGACACTGATAATGGTGAGAATCATAAACAAAGCAATATAAATCTAATTAATTACCTTAATTAACAAGGTCTGTGTGCTCGATCTCCTTAATCTTTTTCTCCGACCCTTTTCTGTATCTCACCTACTCTCTAGCTGTGAGCTTTCTGATTGCCACCATTTAGCCAGCCACATCTTATAAAGAGAAGGATTACGTAAGCCAAAAATATATACTTTAAAAATAGTTTTTTGTTTGCTTAAAAAATATTTTATATTTTTATTTTATTTTTTTTTAAAATTCACAAATATATTAATGGAGCAAAGCTTGTAAGAGCAAGAGTTTGAATCCCACCTACCAAAAATTCATATAATTATTGGAATGAAAAGGAGTTAAGAAAAAAAAAAGATGAATTACCTCCAATTATACGTGAGTTGAGGTAGAAAAACTGCATAAATTAATTATATTTATTAATATTATTACTGATTATTCTGAATTATCTATAGTGATCGATGTGCCAACCATAATTTATCTTTTTTTTTATAACTTTAATGAAAATACAACATTTTAATGGATTTTTCATGATGTCATATATTTGTCAGAAAATTATAAGTTTTTTGAAAGCTAAAAGTAACATTTTTATTTAGTTTTTAATATTACTGAAAGAAAGTCAAATGTAGTTGTAAAATTAAAACTAGGCACCTTTCCATAAGCGTCATTGAAAATGTAGAATCAATGAGGATTAATTTGACTCTGCTCGAATTTCGATTATTATGACCTTTTCCAACTAGTTTACCTTTTTTTTTTTTTACCCTTTATTTGCAGGGGTCATTTTAGCTTGCGACATTGTTGAATGGGTGAGATATTAATTATAAAATTCGTGCTTACATGTAATTTATTATAAATATAAAATATAAATATGTAAAATTTATATATTTAATAAGTAGATTTTATTATAAATTTTATATCTTAAGTTTATAATAGATTAAATTTAGGTAAGAAAATTTTTTTTATACAATCTGAAAATTCAAATGTAAACATAATATAACTATTCCTCTCATATTGACTATAAAAGTTGCAACTATTATAAAATTGATCTCATATAGAAAAGGGTTTAACGAATGTAAAATTAAATATTTACATTTAAATTTTTATGTACTCATTATACATATTTAATTAATTTTATATAAATCTCATTATAAATATTTGATCTAATAATTATAAAACTTATTTTCATATAAAGTCAAACTTTTATTACATACACTCTAACAAAAATAATTTTTTTCTATTTTCAAACCGGAGATCTTTTTTCTTTCACATTTAAAAAAAAGAATTCAATATCCATCAATAATCCTTTTCTCATTTTAAATGGAAGGGTTAACGGGGTAGTTTAATCTTTATTTTGAGAAAATTATTATTTAATTTTTATATTTAATAAAATTAAATATTTAGTTTTTTTATGGTAAAAAATATAATATTTAGTCACTTTATTTTTTATCTATTAAACTATTTAGTCTCTCCATTAACTTTTTCAATAGTCAAAGAATTATAATACTAGTCATATTATTATTTAATCTGTTTATTTTAATAAAACTAATTAGTTGGTTATTGTATTTTAAAAAACATATTAGCTAATTTTTTTTTTGATTATTTTTTATACTTAAACTGCTTTTACTGTCTCCCTCCTATTCTCTATTACTCTTATTTCTCTCTTTCCATGTTTTTCCCCTCTACACCCACATTTTTTTCAATCTCATTTCCTTTATTTTTAATATTTTGATAGAAAATAGTATAAATTGCTTGCGCAAAAAAATTCGTCAGTTTCTCTAGATCTCCATATAATTAAGATGATACTCAACTAAACTAAACTAAACCTTTATTCCAAAAATTTGAGGATAATTAAGATGATAATCCAAGAAAATTATTTTTCAATAGAGAAAATATCAAAATGATACCTAGGGAATTGAATGAAAATATTTGAACAATTAAAACAAAAATCCAAATTTAGAATTTTTTCCTTTTAATTTAAGAATATATTTTTTTTCAAAATATTATATATTTCAAAATATAATACCAATTAATTAGTTTCACTAAAATTGATAAATTAAATAGTAATATATTTTAAAATATAGGGTCCAACTAATCAATTTCATCAAAATAAAGGAACAAAATTATGGTTTGATTAATATTAAAATTTATTTATTATTAAAAAATTTAACGAATAGATTAAAGAGTTTAATAAAAATAAAACATACATACACTAAATAATATGTTTTTTAAAATAAAAAAATACAAATTAAATTTTTTTCTAAATTCATGAAAAAAAAAATTTTACTTATAAAAAAATAATTAATTACCCTAAAACGGCAATTCATATAGTAATTTTCCCTTTCATAATTAATGTGCGTAGACCTAAGTTTTAGCACCTTTATTATTGAAGCACCTCTTTCCGATGCCAAGCACAAAAGGCAATGAAGAAGGAGACTTAATTACCCTTCTGCCCTCCAGCATCAACCATTCGGTAGAATTAATTAAGAAAAACCCACTTATCTCATAAAGAAAGAAACTAAGCTATTTTGATAATAATTTAGAAAGATTGAGGTTTTTTTTTTCTTTTTTTTTTTTTTCAAAACAAGTAGGGAAAGAAACAAAAGCTACACCAAACGGGGACAAGCAACCCCGAATTGATCCTGAGCTAATAAGCTCTGAAGATGACTGACAGAAACAGACCAACCACTGCTTAAGATACTCTTGATGCTAACAACAAGAAAGCAAAGATGGCATAAAAAATTGTAGTGTAATTTATTATTATCATTATTGTAAAAGTCAGCTGTTTTGTGAGAATTAATTTAAGATTTTAAGTTCAATTTAATATTATTTTTACATAATATTCGAACCATCAATCATTCTACACTTGTATTTCACTGTATTTATCGCCACATGTTGATAGGGTGTGGCATTATATTGATCCAATTCAATCTTGCTGTTGTGTTCCGCCATGAGTAATCTAATTGGATGACATGCTAATATAACATAATGCATGTCAAGAGAGTAAAGAGTTGTAAAGTTGTGGTAGAATAAACTTCTCTTTGTAGAAGTCTTATTAGACTCCATCTCTTAACTGTTGTAAGTCATGTTGGATTCTATCTCTTAGTTGTCCATCTTCTTGTGTATATATATTTTCAATGTAGAATGTAATCTTCTACACATTGAATGTGATATATATATAGAAGATGAGCAACTAAGAGATAGAGTCCAACATGACTTATACAAAGAGAAGTTTACGTTCTACTACAATTGTATAATTCTTTATACAGATATAGTGTTAGAGTGAAAAAATCATACAACATATATTAAAAATCACCTATCAATTTATAAAATTTTATAAGAATTTAATTTAATTTATTTTTTTATCAAATTTTATATTTTTCAAATTAAAGAATTTAATTCTTTTTGATTTAAAAAATTTCATTTTCAAAAAAAATAAAAATCATACATAATTATGTGAGAATTTAATTAATTTTTTTTCTTAAAAATAATTTATTCCAAATGCAACATTTAAGTTTTTCAATGGAATTAAATTTTTTATAAAATAAAAGAATAGACATTTGACCATTAAATTATTAACCCACAAGATTCAGATTCTTAACACCATAATATTCTCTCTTTTAACAAACTGTTTAATTTATTATTATCATTATTGTAAAAGTCAGCTGTCGCTGCAAAGAAATTGTAATATCAAAAACAACAAAATTAGACAATGTAATTTTTTTTTGAGACATAGTAATTTTTTTAAATATTTTAAAATTTATCATTTATAAATTTACTTCATTTAAAAGGATGACTTTAATATTACGGTAAAATAATTTTTTTTGTAATATGAATATCACGTATTTGAGTTACAGAAATAATCAAATAAGACTACATACATCAACTATAGTAAGAGTTTATAAGTATAGAACATTTCGTATACTTAATAAATCACTCTTATTATTAATAAATTTTCATTTTACTGTTTTTAATGTGCTTCAATTGATCGAAATGTTAATTAAAGCTTATTAACTCAGTGGCACAAATTAAAGAGTACATAAAGGACGCAAAAGACAAAAACTCTATAGGATCAATTTTCAACTGGTCAATTTTTTTTTTCAAAACTATTCACCAATAAATCAAACACTTGATACATTCATGCGCATAAAATCGACATGTCATAGTAAGAAAATAAGAAAATTAATGATATTGCGTAGAAGTGTAGCGAATGGAATAATTAAGAAAAGATGAATGGAAGATTTGGCCCGAAATTCATACAGTTTTACTATAATTTATTTGCTGTCATTATGCATCTTGAGATTTGACAATGGAGAACTCATTCTTGATCTTCTTGGCCTGTAATATCCTTTTCAATCAATAAAATTCAGCATTTAATTGTTCATAAGTAGGAAAAATTAACGAAAATTGATGATTTTTTTTACAAGAAAAATATTTTATTAATAATTAATTCAAGAAAAATTTTACATGGGAACATCCAATTAACTTAGGTCAACAGACCAACCAAATTACACCCAATTTATGACGTATCATTACAAATCAAAATACCTGGAACTTACCAAAACCAACACACCAAGACTACAAGTTATATATCTCTTGCAAAATATGTTTTTAGCTAGCAATCGAGTATTTATTTCGTTATAAAATATAAAAATAAAATAAAATTCTAGCAATTTCCTTTTTTTTTTATAAAGATTTTTGTGGTAAATGAAAGGAAATTATAAAATTTATATGATAATTAATATGTTTACATAGAAAAAACTACAGGTCATAAAACAAGAAAATTGAGATAAAATGCAATGTATATTCTTAATAATTTTAAATAATTTTTTTTACAAATATTATTATAATTTTACAAATTATATTTTACTAAAAATAGTTATATTTTTAGTTTTAGGTAATAATTCAATAAAATCAAATGTCTATCTCATATTCTTTGTACATTTTCTATCTCATATTATTATGGGATTATATTGTGTGTATTGAAAAAGAAATTGATTATTTATTTTAATTATAATATAAAATTTTAATTAAATTTTAAGTCGTTTTTTATTCTTATTATTAATATTTTTTAATTATTAATGAGTTTTAATTTAATAATACTAGAATTATTTTTCAGTATTTTAACATTTTAAATTTAAATCTTAATTAATTAAAAAAAACTTATTTTTATTGAAAAGTATTTATCTAATATAAAATTAAGAAAAGGACTTCGATTTTTGAAACAGCTTTTTTACTTTAATTAAAACTCTAAAAATTCAGTGTTTTAGCTAAAATTTACACAGAATTGCCGCATAAATATTGCTGCCTGCTGTTCAATATCATCTCTAAAATTAAATCAATTCATATTACGTAAGTCGTTGACATTTGAGAGAACTCTAATATAGTGAGAGGCAATTCAACCCTGTAAATGTCATATCCATATCAATTGGATATGTGGGTGGTATTGAGTTTATATAACTTCTAATTCAATCATTAAAATAATTTGATGTGAATTTAGTAGTTTAAGATTTAAAAGTTATTTGGACTAATTAAATTTAAAAGATTATAATTAATATTAAAATCAGCTTAAATCAAAAAAATTATGCGAAGTTAGTGAGCTTAACTCCAAAAAGAAAATCACTCAAAAAAATCAACAAATCCCAATACCCAGAAATTGATATAAAGTGGTGTCTGCCTATAGTTTTTCCATTTTCAAGTCTTGGGAAGCTTGCAGTCATAGACAAAGACATATGTGAATATGAGAGATTTTCTATAATTAAATTTTAAAGAATATTGCTCGTAATTTAGTATTTTTTTAATTATATTAATTATAAGTAAATGATATTATCTGAAAAACTGATGGAAATTATATATATATATAATAACTTCTAAGTTTCTTATTTAAATTAATTTCAGAAAAAAGTTTTTTTTTAATTTAAATTAGACCCATGATTGCAATCAAATTAATGTAAAATTGGGATTAATTCTAAATAATTATTTATATATTTATGCAATTATATGAGGGTTTACCAAAAGCTAATTCAGTCATGTTCTTTTATTTGATTAGAAAATTTTATGCGTTTAGATGAATAAATGGTAACTTGTCGACAAAAGATTGAAAAAGAAGATTATTCAGTGTTCTTAAAACGTATGCTTCCAATCTCACATATATGTATTGTAAGATTTTGTCCAATAATTAATATTACTATAATTAATGCAAATCCTAATTATACAAAGATTACTTTAATTGAAGTAAATCATAATTCTAATTGTATAAGGATACTTGATGGACGTATCAGATTAAGTCTTGGATATATATATATATATATATATATATATATATATATATATATATATATATATATGAGCTGATCCTCTCTCTACCCATTAGGTTACACACACATCTTTCATAAAGTCAAAGATATTAGGGTCATCTCAAGAAAGTCTTCCATCGCTAAAGTCTTGTGTGTAAATCAAGAAGGGTCAATTACTGCCATGACTCGAGTAAAACTCCGCATCATGTACGCTTTCTAGATCTGTGAGAATTTATTTGTTCAAGATCTATTATTAGGATGATAGTTGAATCTTACATTTATGATTCACATTATGTTTATGATTGTTATAATCTATTAAGATTTATTCAGAGCCCTAGGTTTTGAACAATTAAATTTCTCCATTAAATTTATGGTGATGAACATAATATTAAAGATCTTACTTGTTATTAGATATTGGTAGGATTAAAGTGTAGATCGTGAAAATTTTATGATTAATGTTAATGATTAAAATAATTAAAATAATATTATTAAAATTTGACCCAATTAAATTTTGGGCATGAAGATTATTAACATGATGAAAAATCGTGTTATAAAAGTATTTAAGCTTAAGATCATATTTTCTCAAAAGAAATAAAATTAAAAGAAACAAAAAAAAATTATGTTTTCTACCCAATCTAATTAAGATTTATAATTAAACCTAATGAATGAATAAATATTAGGTTTTTTAAGATACATAATTTATATGCATGCCTTATGATATTTGTTTTAATTTGTTAGTCACCAAAGTGGCCAAATTAAAATAAAATAAAAATAATAGTTTATTAGTCACCAAAGTGGCTGAACTATGAATGATGTTTACATGCATATAAAAATTATCAATTATCCATACTAATAGATGCCTATAATGAAAAATGGATTAATTGATACCCATTAGTCATCAGAACTTAAGGATTTTAACCGAAAGTAAATCAATTATTCTATGATAGTGAGAATTATGAGGACAATGATATTTTATCAAATATATATTGGATGTCCAAAGACAACATGTATATTTGATGTAAGTTAATTATTGTCCAATTAAGTTTAAAGGCATTTAATTTATGATATTATATTATAGTATCTACCCAAAGGAGAACAATATTATACTCTAATCATTAAAGTTATCTGAATCTATTTTGAGCATATAAATATAATATTGCAGCTTTTCTCTTCTTTCGCAAGCTTAATATGTTATTGTTTTAATGGGTTGAACTTCTTTGAATAGTGTGAGCAAGTCAAGTTCCATTTAGGTGTCTTGAACTTTGACTTTGCATTATTGGAAAGTTAACTCGCTACTATTATGGATACAAGTATTGAGGAAGAGAAGTTATACCATAAGCAATAGGAATTGGTAAACAAATTGAGCCTTATGTTTTTGCGAATGACTATTGCCAATGATATTAAGACTATAATTCCACAAATTGAAAATGCAAAAAGAATACCTTAAACTTATGAAAGATATGTTCTATTCTGAAGCTACGTCACTCACTAGTACTCTAATGGCATAACTTATGACCATAAAGTATGATGGATTAAAGAGTATGCAAGAGCACATTATTGAAATGAGTGATATTGCAGCAAGGCTAAAGACTTTAAGGATGACGGTTGATGATTCCCTCTTGGTGTAGTTCATTATGAATTCATTACCTCTTGGATATGGGCCATTTCAAATTAACAATAACACTATTGAGGATAAGTAGAATGGTAATGAATTGGCCAATAAGCTAGTTTAGGAGGAAATAAGGTTGAAAAATCAAGGGACTTATTCTGCCAACATGATGGGTCAAGAAGCTAATAAGGGACTTAAGTTAAAGCTTACAAGTTTAAGAAGAAAAAGAAAAGATCTTCAAATGTTACTTAAGCTAAGGAAAGGAATAAATGGTAGTATGACACTATCAAAAATATAGCATGGAAAATAAAGCTTGATTTGAAAAGAAAGGTAATATTTATGCTTATGTATATTTCAAATCAAACTTATTTAAAGTTCCTAATAATACTTGATGGCTTGATTTTGATGCTACTATTTATGTCTCTAATATGATGAAAGAATTCCTTATGGTCCAAACAAAAAACCCAACTAAGACTTCCTATTTATGGGGAACCATATGAAGGCTCTAATTGAAGGCATAGAGACTTACTGTTTGGTCTAAGATAATGGCTATCAACTAGACCTAATAAAAACCTTATATGTGCTTTCAATTTCTAGGAATATCATTTTTGTTTTAAAACTTGATGAATTTGGGTTTAATGTTAAGTTTGGGCATGGATATTTCAGTTTATTTAATAATAATGATAATTTCATTATTGTTTTTGGAATTCTTACTGATAATCTATATATACTGAAACTTGATGATAATTTTGCTGAATCCTTGCTTGTTACTTTTAGCAATATTGGAATTAAGCCTAGTAGACTAAATGAGAATTCTGTTTTCCTGTGGCATAAGTGTTTGGGTCACATATCCAAAGAAAGATTAGAAAGGTCAATAAAGAATAGGATTCTACCGAGTTTAGATATTATTGATCTTGATGTGTGTGGATTGCATTAAGAGAAAGCAAATCAAACACAATAAGAAAGAAGCCACAAGAAGCAGTAAGCTTCTTAAAATTATACACACTGATATATGTAGGCCTTTTGATACTCCATCTTTTGGTGGAGAAAAAAATTTTATTACCTTTATTGATGATTTTTATGTTATGAACATATTTATTTGCTTAATGAAAAATCTCAATCAATAAATGCACTTGAAGTGTACATAAATGAGGTTGAGAGGCAATTAGATAGAAAAGTGAAAATAGTAAGGTCAGATAGAGGTAGTGAATACTATGAAAAACACGCTGAAATGGAACAATGTCATGGTCTATTTGTAAAGTTCTTAGAAAGTTATGGCATATGTGCACATATACTATGCCAAGTACTTCTTAATAAAATGAGGTGGCAGAAAGGCAAAATCGGACTTTAATGAATATGGTTAGGAATTTGATGAGTAACTCTTCTTTACTTATATCTTTGTGGTTATATACACTTAAAACCGCTATATATGATGCATACATTTTGCATAATCATTTAGATTTAAATTCATAGCCATTTTATTTGATTATTAGTCACTTTTAGCTAATTTCATTAGTTATTTAGTTAGTTTTTCATAATTGTCAATTTTAGATTAATTTGTAAATTTTACTTTGTTTTGTAAGAAAAATGGTGTTTTTGGAAGGACTGAAGAGAAATTTTGCCACTGAGGAGTGACTTCTACAGCCAAAGATGTCAATATACTTGTTAAATAGGATTCCTAGTAAGGCAGTCTCAAAAATACCTTATAAATTATGGACTAAAAGGGAACCTAGTTTAAGGCACCTTCATGTTTGGGGTTATCGAGCAGAAGCAAGAATTTATAATCCATATGAAAAGAAATTAGATTCTCGAACGATAAGTGGATACTTTATCGGTTATCCAGAGAAATCTAAAGGATATAGGTTTTATGTTCCAAACCATAGTCCAAGAATTGTGAAAACTGATAATGCAAGATTCCTTAAGAATGGTGAAGTTAGTAAGAGTGTTGAGAGATAGGATGTGGATATACAAGAAAATAAAGTTGATTTTCATGTGCCTATTAAAGTTCCAATATCTACTCCTGCTCCACATGTTGTTCCAGCAGTTGTTGAAGGACCTAACAATGCTACACAACATAATGATGAAACACATCCTAAAAAAGCTAACCCACAAAGAGCTAATAAAGGTGAACAACAAGAAATGCCATTAAGAAGATCTCAAAGAGAAAGGAGATTGACAATTGCTAATGATTACGTAGTTTATTTGCTAAAGTTAGATTTTGACATAGGAATTAATAAAGATCTAGTTTCCTTTTCACAAGCTATAGAAAGTAATGAGTCTGATAAGTGGTTAGAAGCCATGAAAGATGAGTTAAAATCTATGGAAGAAAACAAAGTATGGGATCTTGTCGAATTGCCTAAAGGATCTAAACGAGTTGGGTGTAAATGGGTCTTTAAGACCAAGTGCTACTCGAATGGCAAAATCAAATGATATAAAGCAAGACTTGTTGCCAAGGGTTATACTCAGAAGGATGGTGTTGATTATAAAGAAATATTTTCACCAGTCTTAAAGAAAGACTCATTAAGAATTGTCATAGCATTAGTGGCTCATTATGACTTAGAGTTGCACCAAATAGATGTGAAAGCAGCCTTTCTAAATGAAGAACTCGAAGAGGAAGTTTATATGGACCAACCTAAAGTTTTCTCAGTTGAAGGAAAATGCTATGTGTTGTGTAAACTTAAGAAATCAATATACATACTTAAGTAAGCTTCCCACCAGTGGTTTATTAAGTTCAATGATACCACAAAGTCTTTTGATTTAAAGAAAAAGTCATTAATCAATGTATATATATCTTAAGATCAGTGGGAGTATGTTTATTTTCTTAATTATGTATGTTGATGATATTTTATTTGCTGTAAATAATTTGGGCATATTACGTGAGACTAAAGATTTTTTGTCAATAAATTTTGAAATGAAAGATATGAGAGAGGCATCCTTTGTTATTAGAATAGAAATATTCCGTAATAGATCACAAGGACTGTTGGGATTGTCTCAGAAAGCCTATATTGATAGAATTCTAAAGAGATTTAATATGCATAAATTGTTTCCATACAAAAAGGGAACAAATTCAGTCTCAGTCAATGTCCAAAGAATGATATGGAGCGTAAAGAAATGAAATTAATTCCTTATGCTTTAATTGTGGACAATTTGATATATGTTTAAACCTATACAATTTTTTATCCTGGAATTGATAACTAAAAAGCTGCAAAGAAAGTTTTATGATACCTGCAATGAACTAAAGATTTCATGCTCACTTACAGGACATCTAATCATTTAGAAGTGATTGGATATTCAGATTCAGATTTAGCTGGATGTGTTGACAATAAAAGTTTATTTCGGCTACTTGCTCTTATTAGCTGAAGGAACAATATTATGGAAAAATTCTGAAAAATAGTCTGTCATTATTTCATCCATTATGAAAGCAAAATTTATGGCATGTTTTTAAGTTATAATTCATGCATATGGATGCAGAATTTATCTTAGGACTTGAGGTAGTCGACACCATTAGCAAACCGCTGAGAATTCATTCTAATAATTCCGTAATAGTATTTTCTCCATAAACGACAACTTTTCCAAAGGTACCAAGCATATGGAATTAAAGTATTTTGTTGTTAAGGAGAAAGTTCAGAAATAAAGAGTGTCTATTGAGCATAATAGTATTGATCTTATGATAGCAGATCCGTTAATTAAGGGTTCACAACCTTAGACATTTGAAGAATATTTTCTTATAATGGGTCTTGATTGTATTAATGTATAGACACTCTGAGCTCATTGATGTATTTCTGATATACATTGAAGTGTTTCCTGTTTCTCATGATTGTGTACACATAATATTTTGAGTGAATGATAATAGGAAAAGTCTTTGGAAATATTATTGTGGACCATGATGTGATAAACATATATCCATTATGTACCTACAATGGTAAGTTGCTAGTATTGTGGTATATGAAAGGAAGTATGTGATTAAATAATGTACAACCGCTATAACCCATACTTAGTAATTTATTATAGAAGGTAATTATGAAGTACATTATGAAAATGATTTGTTTATTTTATGCGCGCCTAATGTTTATACTATAAAAGTTTATATCACCTAATTATTGTGCCAAGTGGGAGAATGTAAGATTTTGTCTGGTAATTAATATTACAATATGGGCCAAAATCAATTCCTTTAATGTGACCCAATATTAATTGATATTTACTTTAATTAATATAAATCCTAATTATACAATGATTATTTTAATTGAAGTAAATCCTAATTCTAATTGTATAAGGATACTTGATGGACGTATTAGATTAAGTCTTGGATATATATATATATATATATATGAACTGGTCCTCTCTCTACCCATAAGGTTACACACATTCTCTTTCATAAAGTCAAAGATATTAGGGTTATCTCAAGAAAGTCTTCCATCGCTAAAGTCTTGTGTGTAAATCAAGAAAAGTCAAGAGGGAGAAATCAGTTACTTGAATCAAATAGTCTCTCTCAATTACTGCCATGACTCAAGTAAAACTCCACATCAAGTACGCTTTCTAGATCTGTGAGAATTTATTTGTTCAAGATCCATTATTAGGGTGATAGTTGAATCTTACGTTTATGATTCACATTATGTTTATGATTGTTATGATCTATTAAGATTTATTTTACATGTATGGGTCCATTCTCCTTTAAATAAGGAATAATTCAGAGAATGTTCGAAATTACTTTGATTTTTTTTTTCTTTAAAAAATTAAAAGCTTGTTAAATTGGTTAAACTTTTTATTTTATATTTTTTTTCTAGTTTTCTCCTTTTTTCTATTTAAAACACAGCAATGAAAATGGGAAACTAGGAAAGGTAATTTTGTGTTTTAAGTTTTATTCCGTGAACTCACTTCTTCGCTATTATAAGACATTTTTTTTTTTAATTTTTATTAAACATCTCTAAATATATTCATATTACTTAATAATTATGGTATAAAATTTATTTGAATTCATTAAATTTTCTAATAGTTTAATAATATATATATATATATATAATGAAATTAATATTTATTATAATTAATATTGCTTTTAATTCTAAATTTTATTTATTTTTCAATGTTTAAAAATGATATTTTTATTTGTTTTTTAAAGACACGAAAAACTTAAAAAATTCTTTAAAAAATAGTTTTCAGAAAACATAAAATAAAAAACTATAAATAATTTTTAGTGTTTAGAAAAATAAAAAATAAAAACATACAATAATTTCGAATGCATCTGAATTTTTGTGTTTATAAGAAGTGCTATATTTTAATGCTCTCAATAATATATTACAAACTAGCGGAATACCCGTGCTATGCACGGCAATATATATATTATTTTTCAATTAAAAAGATTTTAATATTACTATTTAAAATATTAAAATTTTAAAATATTAGCAATAAATTTTAATCAAATAAGTTAATAATTACTCTCAAATCAATGAACTTAATAGCCATAAGTTTTTTTTTTAATAGCCATAAATTATTCTTCATATATAATAATAATAATAATAATAATAATAATAATAATAATAATAATAATATCATTTTAAAATAATAAAAATAAAATTAAATTAAAGTAAATTAAAATTTATTAAATGTATAAAAGGAAGATAAAAAACTTTTAAATATTAATTTTTCTTCAAAGTAAATTTGAGTTTTAATTTTACTGCAATTGACTTTGTAAATTAAAAATTAGAAACATAATAATACGTGATAATTATATTTAGTAATTATATTATATCTGTTTAAAAAATATATAAATACTTAATATTGACTTTTCTCTTTTAAAAAATTAAAAATTAATGGATAGACATTACCTTTAATAATTTGACATGTTTAAAAAAAATTTAATCATTAATTTCACATAAAAATTCAAATATGCTTGATTGTATTTTAGAGTAGATATTTTAAATTATCAATAAATTTAATTAAAAATTGCCACTTGCTATAAATGTGATAAATTTAAAATCATATCTCTTCTTGAATTTGTTTTATAAAATCTAAACAATATCTTCATCAGAAAGCGAACATGGAATATACATAAATTAGCATATGTGTGTTTATTGAATATAATTAATAAATTAATATGATTAACTCTTAATTTTTCTTATCTCTAATTAAATTAAGGTTTTGTAGACATTTGTAATAATAATAATAATAATAATAATAATAATAATAATAATAATAATAATGACTACTTATTATAATATTAAAATGTAATAATTATACAATTTATAACTTATATATACATAATTAGGGAATTAATAACTTAATCATAATTTATAAAAATTGTATCATTAATTAATTTTTCTAAATAATAATAAAAAAAATATAACATAACATGATTAATATTAACTAAATTAATAATATTAGTTATTTATTAATATACTATAAAAAATATCAAAAAAATAATGAAAATTGAGTATTAATATAAATTTATTGTTTACCATAACTATGAAAATAAATTTTTATTTCATTTCATTTTTCCACAATTCCTTTTATACAGTATTCAATATATAATTAAAAATATGTCTTTATTAAATGAATATTAAAATACGATAAATAAAAATAAAATAATATTAAAATAAATTAAAAATTATTAAATATATAAAAAAGACAGAGAAAGAAAACAAAGTATTTTACTCTATGTGACTACTTTCATAGCATAATTTTAAATTATTTTATTAATTTTAAGATATATATAATTCTTAAATTTTTATAATTAAATGAAATAATTAAAAATTTAAGAATCATTAAATTAGAAATTTATAAAATTATTAAATATGTCTAATATTTTTAATTAATTAACCATAAAAATTGTGATAATAATAGTAATAGTAAAAATAATTAATAGTAACAATAATAGTAATAATTAATTACATTAATGAATATAATTATTAAATATAACCTCTCTCTATATATATAAAATAAAGAGTTTTTCCTATATCTAATTACATTGAGGTTTCTACATAATAATAATAATAATAATAATAATAATAATAATAATAATAATAATAATAGCTACTTATTATAATATTAAAGTAATAACGAAGTAAATTATTTGTAACTTATATACACATAATTAGGGAATTAATAACTTAATCATAATATTAAAAAATTGTATCATTAATTAATTTTTGTAAATGATAATAAAACAATATAACATAGTTAATATTAACCAAAGTAATAATATTAATTATTTATTAATATACTATAAAAATATAAAAAAAATGAATATTGAATATTGATATAAATTTCCTATTTGCCATAACTATGGAAATAAATTTTTATTTCATTTCATTTTTTTCATAATTCATTATATATATATATATATATATATATATATATATATATATATATATATATATATATATATATATATATATATATATCCCATAATTATGTTTAATTTCCTTTAAAATATATGCTCTAAATTAAAATAAGGAAATATTAACTAAAGTAATAATATTAATTATTTATTAATATACTATAAAAATATATAAAAAATGAATATTGAATATTGATATAAATTTCCTATTTTCTATAACTATGGAAATAAATTTTTATTTCGTTTCATTTTTTTCATAATTCATTATATATATATATATTAATCACCAATAATCTTTGTTCTAATTTAAAGTAGATATTTTAAAGAAAATTAAATTAATTAAAACTATTTAGAAAATATAAATAAAATTTAATGTTAGCTTTTCATTTTCTTTTTTAAATTAAAAATTAATTGTTTTTAAAATTTTAACTATTTAGAATTTAAATATCCCATGATTACTGATTTTAATTTAAAGTATATATTTTAAAGAAAATTAAACTTAATGAAAATTTTTATCATTAATTTAAAAAAAATTAAATATCTCCTAATTCTTAGTTCTAATTTTAAACAAATATTTTAAAGAAAATTAAATCTAATTACAGTAATTAATAATTTTTCGTTATTTAAATTTGAAAGATCATATTAATTAAGAATTGTATTTAAAAAATTAGATTATCTAATAATTATATATTACAACTATTTAGAAAATGTAAATAAAATTTAATTTTAATCTTTTTTTTAAATAACCTTTAATAATTAGACATCTTTTAAAAAAATTTAATTATTAATTTTTTACAAATATTCAAATATCCTTGATTCTTGGTTCTAATTTAGAACAGAAATTTAAAAAAAATTAAATTTAATTAAAACTATTTAGGAAATATAAATAAAATTTAATGTTGACCTTTCATTTAAAAAAAAAAAAGATATTTAAATTTAGAAGTTGTATAATAATTATATATTTCAACTCTTTAGAAAAATACTTAAAAAATTAAATCTCTAAGGCAGAATCTTTTTTGTAGTTATCATTTCTTTCTTCTTCTCTTTCATTTTATTAGTGTTTTGCTTTAAAATGACAATTCCCATTGTGTTTCTTTCTGGATTCTCACTTCTTCTGCTACTCTTTATAGTAATTTTGCTATTTTTTTTCATTTAACTTAGTTACACTCTGTTCTGTGCTTTGTTTCTTATTGGGATTGTTGATTTTCTACTTAATTTCTTTAAAAAGAACAATATTTCAACTTTATTTTCAAAGAATATGGGAAACCTCCCTTATTAAGAAGATTGTTTTTTTGGACTTGTTCTTTTGTAAGAACATGATCATTCTATTCTAATTTCAATTAAACAAAAACTATATTTATTTATTTATTTTTAATATTATAGGAGGCATGTTTAACTTAAGACATTTAATTTTAAAATTTAACAAATATTATCATGACTATTTAATTATTAGCGCAACTAAAAGTTTAATAATTTTCTTTAAAATATCTGCTCCAAATTAAAAGTAAGCATATTTAAATTTTTGTAAAAAATTAATCATTGAATTTTCTTTTAAATATGTCTAATTATTAAAGATAATACTTATTCATTAATTTTTTTTAAAGAGAAAAAAGTTAATAATAAGCTTTTTCTGTATTTTTTAAACAACTGTAGTATATAATTACTGAATATATTTATCACATCTTATCATATTCTCTAATTTTTATTTTAAAAACGTTAATCATAGTAAAATTAAGATTTATATTTACTTTGAAGGAACTTCAACGTTTAAAAATTTTTTGTCTCTATTTTATATATTTAATAAATTTTAATTTACTTTAATATTATTTTATTTTTATTATTTTAAAATGATTTAATAATAATAATAGTATTGTTATTATTATAAAAAAATAAAAAATAGCAATTATATATTACAATTATATAGGATATTAAATTAACATTAAAGGTTAAAATTATGAAGAATTAATATTCCATAAATACTATATGAAATTTAATAAATATTAATTAATTCAATTCAATTTGTTTTTTTTTTAAATTGCTATAAATAAAATTAACATATGTAGCAGGGAAAAAATTACTAATAATAAATTCAATTTAATATTATCATATGACATAAATATAATAATTTTAAAATCTTAAGTGGCAATAATAAAAGAAAACTTGCCTGTTTTATATATATATATATATATATATATATATATATATATATATATATATATATATTCTCCAGAACGTGGCAATAAAATCCATTGTCCATTCGCACGAAATGAATGTAACATCTAGCGTCTAGACAACATTTTTCGTCACTAACGTATCTAATAGAAATCGCTAAGGCCCCGATCTTATAATTTTAATACACTAATTTTTAAATATTATTATTATTATTATTATTATTATTATTATTATTATTATTATTATTATTAAATTTATGAAATTTAAATATTACTATAAAAATATTTTAAAAATAAACAAAACAATAATTGAGATATAAAGTGCGAATATCTCTTTAAAATATTCTAAAAATAAAAAAAAAATACAAATAAATATATAAAAAAATTGAAAATGATATATTTTATAAAATTTATGTAAATCTTTTATTTTCACTCTTAATTTTGGAATAACTTAAAAAATTAAATTGCTTACTAGTTAAGATACATGTTATTTTGTTTCTCCTTACTTGATTTGCTTCTTAACCCAATTCTCAAATCTTGATTTTCACAATTTCCAACTTCGATTTTACAGGTGGAAGCTTATGATTTTAAATAATTAACTAGACAAAAAATTCAATCATTTAACCGTGATTTAGATATTTCATAATTTTTGGTATTGATCCTTTAACAAATGGTATTATTGTTATTATTCCAATACTAAATTAACTTTTTAAAATTTATTTTTTTCTTGTTTTCCTCTTTAACATATTTGATAAAAAGCATCAATAAATTTATGCACTTATATGCTGTAATTATAAATAATTAATTGATAATATTTTTTTATAACATATAACGTATTCATGATCGACAAAGTATAATCAATTTAATATATTAAGCACAAGCACGTCTGAGTATGAGAGCTGGCTGATAGAAGGCTTGAACAGTGGTTTAATGAATATTATTAAACTTATATTGCTTAAATATTTTTTTATATTTAAAAAATATATTTTTCTTAAATTGATTGAATATTTATTGAAATTTATATTACTTATTTTAATGAGATGAATATTAATTATTTTTTGATAAAATACATTTAATAAATTTTATTAATTATTATAATTAATTTAAAATTTGGCTCCTCCATGCTAGTTCTGCGTCTACCCGTGATGGAACCTCTCTTGTTGGGATCACCTCACTTCAAGTCTGCAACATATCATAAAAAATAGTACTTCAATGCTCTGAAACTAGATTTTATTGACATTATTTCTTCAGTACATTTCTTATTTATAATTGCCAATGGCGTAATATACTATATTAATTTAGATCAGATAATGAGTCACGCAACACACTTCTAAAATATAGAGAAGCTTATTTTAGCACACTTGTAGGAGAGAGTTTGAAACTAAATTATTTCATTTTTATACTTAATTCATATGAATTTTTATTTAGAGGACTCATTTATTTTTTAGTTCTTCATTCTGCTGAATCTTTATCACCTCAAGATATGATTTTCCACGGAGTTCACAGGCAAAATAACCCTTGTAGTAGTCTGCAGAAGTCATTGTCTTAAACCTTGCTGGATTCTCTCGAGTAACAAGCCTCGGTGCTGGTCCTATGGTTCCATCCAATCCTGGGCTGTAAAATGCAGCAATGGATAGCCTTTCTTTGGCGGAGTTAACTGTTGCCCTATGCTCAATGCTAGGGTATATTCCATTGATCATTTATCAGTATCCTACAATTTTTTTTTTTTAATAAGAGAATAGGGACTCAATCTAATACTTATTAAATAAATGATATGTCTTTGGTCATTGAAATGATATGTCTTTAGTGATTGAAATAAATCAAGTTAGGTTATTAATGCCTTACACTTACTAATATTAGCAAAAATCCTTCTCATAGCACCGTTGTAATTGCAATAAATAATAAATAAATACAGAAAGTAAAAAATATGAAAATTTTGTAATTCATTGCAAAATGTAGAAAATAAATAATATGAAAATTGGAGGACGAAGTTATTTAATTTAAAGATCAATTAAAATATATGATTTATAAAAATAATATAGATAAAATAATATAATTAATAAGAGAATTTTTTTTATAACAGTTAATTATAAGTTGTTACCATTAAATTATAATCTTTAATTTTTTTAACAAAATTGACTTGCTAAAAATTAAATAGAAATTACTATAAATTTAAAAAAAATGAATTTTTAATATTATATATTATTTAATTTAAAATATATTAATGACCTAAAATAAAAAAATTTATCCAATTTATCTCAATTTTATTTTTTTCAAAAAATATTAAAAACAGTTATTTTACATATATATATATAATCAATCTATAAATTATAAATATAAATACATATAAATAATTTAGGACAAGAAGCATAGATGATATTTTAATAAAAAATTATATTTATTATATATTTTTGGAATAATTTATGTATATATTATATTTAAATTTAAATAAATATATTTAAATATGATATATATAATCATTTAAATATAAAATATATTAACTATTTAAATATCTAAGGGATTAACTTTTTTAATTTTAAAAATATAAGAACTAAATATTTTTTATAAACAAAAGGACTTTGTTGATTTTGTCAAAATATTAAAATTTAAATTTTTTTCAATTGAAATTTGAGTTAATGATTTTGAAAATATAGAGATTAAGTTATATATTTTATCAAATATTAAGACTAAATTATAAATTATCTTAGAAAATATTAGTTTTGAAAAATTATCACTACACCCCTATAAACTTTAAAAATCTCAGGGGGGCCAATGCCCCCCTTGACCCTACTTCCGTCCGTCCCTGAACAGAAAGTAAATGAAACATATGAAATTCTGCAACTCATGACGAAATTGCTCAACATAGCGACTCATTGTGGCTAGCAAAATTAATTAGTGCTTAAATATTACCTCCAAGCTGTCTCCAATATTGACGACAAATGCATCGGGCAGGGTTTTAACAGGAATGCTCTCTCCATCTTTTGTGATTTGGAGGCCTTCCATTTCATTGACTTGGAGAAGGATGGTGAGGCCACCGGCATCAGAGTGGGGGTTGAGGCCGATGACAAGTTCTGGTTGTGGACATGGAGGGTAGTACTTCATTCTCATTGATTGCCATCCTTGTTCGTAGTTCTCTTTTATTTCGTTGAAGTCCAGGCGAAGAGATGTTGCCATTTGTTCAAAGATTCTCGTGGCCAGATTTCTCAATTCTGCTGAGTAATCTTCCACAGCTTCTCTGCAACAAAAAATTATACATATCTTCCGTCACTGAGAGGATTATAAATTAAATCTGAATACAGCAAGCAAGTTCATTAATAGAGGGACCCGAAACAAGGAGGGAGCGCAGAGAACAAATGGGGTTTCCTCATGTGGATTGGATGCATGTTCAAGAAGAAAAGCTCTGCCCAATCAAGCTTCTGATCCTCAGACACCACATTTCCTGCCCGAATCCCCCCATATTTCCTGGTTCCTGCCATATATAGCTTCTTCTTCTCCTCCATTGGTAGATTGAAGAGTCCTTCAAGTTGTGTCTTCATTTTCTCCACCAATGACTTGTTCGCTCCATGGTTAATCAACTGTAAAAACCAAAGCAAAGCGTAATTACAATTTTAAGATTTGTAATGGTATCTGAAAAAAAAAAAAAGAGAGATAATAAAATAAAATAAATAATTGCTTATAAGAAAAGTTTTTGAAAGATGAGAAAAAATAACAAAAAAATGATTAATGTGTTTCAATTACTGAGAGCTTACATTCATAAACACATAATCTCAAATGTTACATTTCATTCACTTGTATTTATGTTTGTGCATATAACGTAATAGATAATAAGATTTCATTTTTATAACATATGGTACGCTATCAATAAAACACAAAGTCACTCCTATAGACGAGCATCAATTAACTAATTGATTTTTTCTAATCATCAATCAAATAATTAATTTTCTTGTTTTGTAAAGATTGTTTTCTTGTTTGATTTCATGGTCTTGTAAAATATAGTAGACAATTACAATAAGGATTTTGTGGCCTTTTTGTAAGGATTGTGTTCTTGTTTGATTTGATGTTTATTTCTCTCGTGTTCTGAAAGGGTTTTTTCATAAAAAAAGACATAGATTGTAGGCTGGATGTATGGGATTGAGTTTGCTGTTTAGGCAGATTCTTCGTTGGTTTTTCCCCTATTGATCCTTTTCTTTTTCATTAATAAAATTCTTTTGCGTCTATAAAAATAACATAATTTTTTCATGATCATGTGATTCTTTACAGCTGTTATAAATCAATGCATATCCAAGAATACATACTTGAAAGAAACCCCATTCTTTGCATGCTTGGTGAAACTTGTCCAGCCCCAAATCCATGGTATCTCCAGAGATCAACTTTTGCATATCAATCACCGGAACTTGATGTAAAGCAGCCTTGAATGAAATTGAAGGCTCAACATCAGGACGCACATATTATGATGGGACTTTGGTGAGTGGCTCCCTTGGCAACTCCTGAACGATTGGCACTGGAAGTGAGCTCCCAAGTTTCGTTAACTTGGACTCAGCCATTGCTTTGAACTATAGTAGCTAGCTAGAGATAATTAAATCGTTCTTGTAAGGGTACTGGAGAGAAGTAGCGGCATCCCCTGTAGGCCAGTCTTCAGGGACAGTGCTACGATCATCTGCGGCATACTCTAACTCGTCGGTTCCATTTGAGCTATCTACATCATCACCTTCTTCTTCCTTGCCAGTGTCTAAGGGAAGAGCTGGCTGGTACCTTGCTGCATGAAGAAGTTTTAAAAAGCTCGGAGCAAGGTTCCTCTGATACATTAATATTAAAAGGATTGTGCTCTAAATCCACTACAAGAGATTTGTTAATGGGACCTTGGTGAGCAGTTGAGATTAAGATCCTTGCTGAATCCAACCTTGCTCTAGAGTGAGTTGGACCGTCCACGGGGACTTATTTCCCAAAGAAACTCGCTACCCACTCAAAGAAGTGGTTAGACCAGGCGTTGAGAGGTACTCCTTAGAGTCTCAGCCATGCTAGCCGATTCAAAGGTGTACATAGAGCTTCCCGGGGTTTAATATCAAAAATCCATTGAGTGACCCAAGAGTAATATTCTGCAATAAAACCATCCATGAGCTCTTTCGATTCAAAGGAGAGGACTTTATCTCCACCCATAGGAATTACTTGAATATAAAGCACTCCTTTAGCTAGTAAGTACCCTTCCAAACTAGATGCTGCAAAATCATTGCGCATTGTGGCTACGGCAGAAACGGAAAGCCACTCCTTGTTCTTTGCAAGTACATCCTCCGGAATGACATACTTTCCCTCTCACCAGCTCAGGTGGTTTCAATTGGCCTGGACAGATATCGAAGTTCCCTCTAAAGGTTCCCTCGACATTTTGAGTACTACCTGAATGAATGCGCCCTTTCGGGTTCACTCTTTGCGTCTCATTTTTAGCAGGAATGGATTGTCTTTCAGAGTACCTTGCAGGGAAAGCTCTTAGCTTGAAGGTGCCTATCCAAACGCCATTAAAAGAGTTGAGGATATTCTGAGCGTAAGCCATGGACGGTGCCTTAACAAAAGCGAAGCGACGACCACTAAGATTAAGTTTACTCGGTACATGAACTTCTAAGATGGCTTCATATTTGGAAAGGGCATTCCAGAGGCCTTTGGCATTTAAACTGGATGGGAAATTTTCAATGTAAAAGGTCAAGGTAGAAGAAGAGTTTTGAATTTTTTTTACAGTAGCTATGGTTATTAACAAAGGAGGTTCCACCATGATTATAGTATGAGAGGACTTTTGATTTAAATTAAAAAAAGTGACTTAATTACTTATTATCAAATATTGTATAAACTTAATTGATTTAAATTAAAATTTAAATATCTAATTGACTTTAACGATAAAATTAAAAGTTTAATTTAAATTTTTAGCCAGTAAAAATTTTAGAAATTATTTTATATTGGTGTCAATTATGTATAGCCTAATTCAATTGAAAGAAAAATGTCAACATTTTCGCATTGTTAAATGAAAATTTCGGGTAAATATATTTAAAGCAAATCAAAGAGGAAAGGAAAGGTAGACAAAGAAAGCAATTCCCCATCTTTTATTTATAAGAGGTAAATAATAGTTCATCTAAAAATGTTAAAAACAATATATATATATATATATATATATATATATATATATATATATATATATATATATATATATATAGCCTCCCCAACCCCAAATAACTCCCATTAATCCTTTTTCCCCTAAAGGATTTTATTTTAAAATTTTATTTATTTAAGAATAATTTTTTAATTTATAAATAAATATAATTAAAAATTGCATTAATTTAATTAATATTATAAAAATTAATTATAATATAATATAATTTTATTAAAATTAATGTACTATTATAATATCTTATCTATTATTAACTTATTTTAATGATATAATTACTTTTTATTAATTTTAATAAATTTTTTATTTAAATTATATATGAAGTTTTATTTTTTAAAATTTTATTAATAAGATAATTGTTGAATGAATTATATTTGTAAGAAAATGAACTCAAATCAACTTTCATTCGTTATTTTATATATTTTTAAATTATTTAATAATTCTATATTCTAATTTTAAATAAATTAATCTAATATAGGTTTTGTACAATATAATTAGTATTTTTTTTTATAAGTATATACATTCACACATATATTTATTATATTATATTTATAATTTTATATATGGGCTCTCATAATATAATCCCTAGCTCCACAACCATCCACACACACATTCTTTTCGGGAAAAAAAAAAAATCGAGTGCTTCAAAATTTACAGGAAATTAAGATTGTATACATACAATTGATTAAAATTAAGAACGTTGACTATATATATAATTTTGAGAAGATTTGGTTGGTGTGGCACGATGACATTACTGATTCAATTTATATTAATTTAATTTCAAGAATTTCATATTTACAAATCATTAAACTCTTAAATAAAAATTAGCAAATGATTGGATTAGTGATATAAAGCTGATCTCTAAGTAAATTTTACTAACAAAGTCAAAATTGAAATATTAAAATTATTATTGTTAAGAGGATTTTACCTGAATATTAAGCTGGCCCAAACATGAAAAATCGCATATTTTAAATAAAAAGAATAAAATAAAAATTAATGAATCTTAGTTAGTGCATTAAGGTAATTTGTACATCTACGAGTTCTCAAATTTAAAATTCAATTAAAAATAATTGTAGTAAACAAATGTCAAAAAAAAAAATGGTGATTTGCTTTCTTTAATAAACTAAGTAATTGTTGGTGTCGAGTCACTCTCATGAGAAACAATGTTGCGTCTCTATGTAATTCATGTCACACCGACTCTACTAATTAAGTGACATGCAATCTATCCTAAAATAGATAAATTTCTTTTTTTAATTTAATTTCGTTAAGGAAGAAAAAAATGCAATAGAAGTTTTAAAATATTTATTTATTTAGATTTTATTTATTTTATAAAAAATAATTTATATATAAAAAAATATTTTTCATGAAAAATATTATTTAAAAAAATATTTTCTATAAAAATATTTCTCATTGTTTGATTCTAACATTAAACAAATGATATGTATTTATTTTATATATATACAAATATTTTTACATTTTAATAATATTATCAAAATATAAGAAATAAAAATTTCCTCTTTTGATTAAAAAATTATTTTTCTAAAAAATAATTTAATTTTCTCTTAGTTAGAAAAATATTTTTTGTTAATTTATTTTTTTTAATTTTTAAATATTAAAAATATAAAAATATTTTTAAAATAATATATTTCATGAAATAAATGGAGCCTTCTGTATCAATATTATCATGATGACTCATTTGCAAGCTCAATATTGTAAGTGCTCAATGGTAATTTAGCGATTCTAGGATCTATTTATTTGACTTTGTTTCGGTTTCAATGGTAATGGAAAAATATTTATTGATTTTGTTAAGGTAAAAAACATATTTTTCTTTAAATAGGCATATTGGTATGAATCTATAATAAATATAACGTTTTGAATTTTTAAATAATTATTTGTAGACATCACATTTTAACTAATTTTCAAAGGCATAACTCGTATAATTATATACACCTTTTAATAAGGATTGCAATTTAGTCGATCTCCCTTGAAGGTGTTTATCTGACCCCAACCAGTTACCTGACCACAGGTCATTTTCCCTGGATTGGTAACCTCACAGATAAATAATAAATTACAAATTTATTTGACCTCATGAACGTTCAAATCAAATTTTCTCCAAATTATTCGGCCTATTCAGATGGGCGTTGGATCCTCAGAACACCTAATCTTACATTTTGTTGATTTCCTGATCTCTCTGTGTTCAAAATCCCAAATTGCGATAAATTCATGACTAGGCGTCTCGCCCGAATTGCTCAAGTATTTAACCAAGTTAATGTTTTATCTGATCTCTAAATAGGTGATCCCGAACTTAACAAATTCAGACTAGGACCCATTCTCAAATCATTTTTTTAAATGTTTCCAAGTTTTAATTATCAGAGAGAAGGCCCATCTCCTAAGGAGGGAGATCATCAAGGTGGTCTAAGATACGGCAGCTGTAAAGACCCAACTCTCAGCTGCTAATGATCGGCTCACTGACTTTGAAGGTCAGGTGAGGTCTTATGAGGAAAGAATAGCTTAGCTAGAGAGGGAGCTCGAGCCTATCGAGCTACCGATCTGGCCCAATTCTCTAAAGAGATAAAGGCTAAGGAGGACGAAGCCCTGGTGAAGGAAGCTGATGCCTATGTGAACGCCCATAGCGATCTTCTAGCCGAGCTAATGAAGTGCTACCCTGAAAAAAACTTCACCTAGTTGGAGAAGCTCGCTCCCGAAGTTGAGGCCGAGAGTGAAGAGGAGGAAGAGAGAGAGGAGGGAGAGAACATTGAAAATGTACCTAAAGAGCAGGCTAGGGAAGACCCTCCTACTGAATGACTTATAAAATTTTATCTCTTGAAATGAATTTTAAAGTTTTCGTGGTCAATTCTTCATGAGATCGGAAAATATCAAACTAAGCATGGATGAATACTGAATCAACTCCCAATTGATTGGATGAGTTCGAGCACAGAACCTAAGATCGGTTATTGATCATAAAACATGACTGCCTAAAGGGATCGGAGAATTTTGTGACCTGTAATCGCCTCCAAGCCCAAACTCATTGTCTGAGTCAGGAGATCATCGATGCTGTCCTGGGCCACCTGAGTCCAATCTTCTTGAAAATAGATTGAAGCGCCCAAAACTTGAGCCAGATCAGGATTCCCCAGACTGAGCGATTCCTCTCCAGTGATTGAAGTAGAACCTGAGCTCCCCGGGAAAGCGGTCGAGTGGCCAAGATGATTGGTCCAGAAGGACCGCCCTCTACATCTGAAGAGGCCAGAGGTAGAGGAGGAGGTTCAGTAGGGTGAATAGGAGGCTCCGAGGTGACGACCTCTACCTCTGAGGTCGGCTATTCTTAAGGTCGAAATGGAGAGCTCTGCACTTCCACCATGGCTTGTCTCTAAGTAGCAGTAGCGGCCTCTTTCATCTCCAAAACTTTTCGGGCAAGCTCCCTCTTTCGCTTGTGACTCTCCTTTGCAGATTTGCCCCCAGACATACCTGCACATAAAATAAGTGAGTGAGTTCACTAAGACTCAAAAACCTAAGGTTCAGGTTTTATCGGGGCCGAGGTCAAAGAGTTGCAGTTGGTAGTCTTTGCGAGCGATCACTTGCATCATCCACCATTTTAGTTTTGCCATAATCACGTCCGAACATGAATATTTGTGAGTGATCACCTGGTTCTTCAATTCCTTTACCATGGCATCCTCATCATTATTTAGAGTGATCTTCTTAGGTGTTTTGGGGACCAAATAATTCCAGTTACGTGGAACACCCTCAAAGCCATTGGGATCTTTACTCCTTAGTATGAAAAATCTATCTTTCAAGTTCTTTAGCGAGGAAGGGAGATCGGTTAAGAACTCGTAGTTTGGCTTGGCTTGGAAAGACCAATATTCATCGTCTTTTCGCCGAGCAAGCCTGTGTAGTTCAACAAAAACCTTCACTGTAGGCTCAAGTCCCTTAGCCCGGTAAAGACCTCTGAAGGCCACCATAGTCCGCTAAGAATTCGGTAGCACTTGAGCTACACTGACTCGGTGGAAATTCAGAACATCTTTTTAAAATTCATCCAAGGGAAATCGAAGCCTGACTTTTAATTGCTCTTCATACACCATGATCCGATCAGTTTCGTCAAAGAAGTGATCGGTTTGAAGACCCTCATGGCATCTAATTAGCTCAAAAGAGTCGATCCAGAGGTTATATTCTTGGCTAATGGATTGGAGTTCAGCTTCCTCAAGGACTGACGACAGTTCATCCACAAGTAGATTTTCTTTCCTCGTGGTCGAAGCTTGTGCTTGTTTTGACCTGACTGGCTGACTAGAGATCAAAATGATGTCCATTACGGGTTCAGATCGCCCACCTGGTTCGGTCACATCGCTTTCTTCCGAGGTCTATGAAAAGTGAACAGAAGAGGGGCTCGCAACTCTCTGACCTTCAGTGCCACTTATTTTTTAACAACAACGACAAATTTGACCAGAAAAAAATCAAGATCCTTACCAAAGTATAAATCGTGCTGGAAAATGTAAAAACTGAGAGAAAGCGTCGGATTGCTTGGAAAAATAAAAAATAGCATAAGTGTGCAAATGGCTACCCCCCCCCCCCCCCCCCCCCCCTCTCCTATTTGTACTAGTCTGAACATTAAATGCTTGCAAGGCCCTAGGTGACTCATCAGTTAGCAGAAAATCCAGTCATTTTAGTTTCTTGTCAAAGGAAAATTCCAGAAGCATAAGGAGGAGATCAGACAGGTAAGGTCGGTCACAAAAATTGACCGTAAAGAGGATAGCAATGGGATTCAGACGAAAGAGATCGGTGGAATTTGGGCTCGATTAGAGATCAGATCAGACACAGTTAGTAGAGATCGGAAAAATAATCAATGCATTGATAAAATAAAAGCAGAATAAATGAAGTCAATTTTAATAAGTAAAAGTACATTTTATTTCCAAAAGATCAGATTACATAATTTGGACGATCTCTCAAGATCAGTAATTACAAATATCCCTTACTCTACCCTACATTCTACCTATCTTGCTCTCACAGTTCAGGCTTCTTCCGATCTCAAGATGCAGTTCAAGAGATACGTGAAAATTGAGAGGGTAGCTCTTATCAACTATGGTGAAAATTATAGGAAGTCTAGTGTCATCGTTGATGTTATCAACCAAAACTGAACTACAGTCAGGACCCCTGAGATGGTTGAAAGCCAAATGAACTTTAAGAGGCGGTCATCGATATCAAGATTGAAATTAGCAGTCCCCTTGCTCGAGATCGGTTCGTGGCTCAGACCGGTAAGCAGATCAAAAGCTAGACCGATAGTCATTTTGGACCCTGATTGGTCAATTAGTCCAATTCCCTTGTCGTCATCAGATGACACTCTCATAGTTCTCCTGTTGCCGGTATTGTCCATTTTCAGGCGATGGGCAAAGAAGGCTATCAGAAAAAGATCAAGGCGATTGTCATGATGAGAATTCTCGTCAAAAAAGTAAGGATCGGAAAAGGACCACATCGGAAATTCACCAAAAAAGGAAGAGTTTAGGTGTGAGAATGACAAAATTCCCTTCCGCATATATATAGGGCCTTGGCATTTAATGCATGCAAAACTCAAAGCGGCTCATCATAATTAAAGAATTTAATGCTTCATTATTAAGAGTTTGCCGATACAGGTCGAATACAAAAGAAGAGACAAGAAAAGATTAGGAAGCAAGAAGAGATCAGACGCAAAAACAGTCAGATTAAGAGATCAGAACAAGAGGTCCCAGAATCGACAACTATAATGAGAGATTAGGTAGACCAAGGAATGACCAATAGAGATCAGAAGGCTTGGGGAATTGAATCACTTTCAATCATGACCCTTAATCCATAAGACTAATTCCCTTACTATCAGATCTGAGTTGGTTAAAGCATTTGGGATACAATCTAATCCCCACCATCCAATCCCATTTGTAAGGATGAACTCCTCACCATCGGATCTCAAACGGTTAAAGCACTCCAGTACATCTCAATTTACACCATTGATCGCACTTGTAAGGATGGATTTAAGACCATCAGATGAAAAGTAAATAACTAATTCGGCACTTTCCATTCCCAGCCCTTGGATCTATTCTGTAAGGCAAGACCCCTGACCGTTGGATTAGAGGATGAAGGACAGAAATTCTAAGCCAAATCCCAACCTTCAATTTTGATTCTCTTTAATTCCAAGATGTCGGATCGTGTCCTTTTAAAATCCAGACTCTTCATCCTTTCCTACAAAGATCCTGACCCTTCATTTGGAGTAGCCGTCTTCTATAAATACCTGCATGCAATACTGTAGAAAGGGGAGAAAAGATCCTGGTGTTGAGAGAAAACTCTGAATTTAAATATCTTTGTAGCCTTGTTGCTTTCATTTAGAAGCTCTTAAGTTTTTCAAAGACTTTAGAAACAAGTTTTCTAAAGGATCTTATCACCAAAGCTACTAATATAGCAATCCCATATACTCATTATTCACAGGCTATCTCGAAGGCCCAATCTTAGTTCGTCGTTAAGGCCTTGTTTTCACTATCTCCAGTAGCTCAAGTTGTTTTGTCACCCCATCTTTAGTAGTTCCAGCTTTGCGGGACATCAGTACTGGCTCTATCATCACTTCAGTTCTCCACAGGTAAGCATTTTAGCCTGTCATTCTCCAAATATGAATAACCTGTGTTCAATATGTAAGAATTTTTAAGATACCATATCATGCCAAACTTTTAGGATAGAATAGTATCGGGTTGACTTATCTCACAAATGTCACTTTTGGCCTTCTACTGTGACGTCCGTGTCACCTTAAAGAATTTTATTATTATTTATTTTTATTTAGTACGAGAATAAAAGTTCAAGTGATATAAGAGTTACTGGAATTAAGAGTTCCAATTTAGGTAAAAGGGAAAACAATTGGGATGAATAGATGTAGCTTAGATAGGCATAGAAAGGTTCGGGTGGTTAATAAGAGATCGAAAGTGGAGATGAGCTCGTGCAAATCAGTTACGAGATCGAAAACCAAGATGAGCTCGTGCAAATAAATTATGAAATCAGAAACCGAGAAGAGCTCATGCAAATAAGTTACGAAATTAGAAACCAAAACGAGCTCGAACCGTAAGTTATGAGATCGGAAATCAAGAGAGTTCGGATAATAAAGAGATTGAGAAATTACGCATTGTTAGTAGTATGCCATAGAGCATATCATTTGGTATGTATCTTGTACATGTTTTTATTAATAAAAGGCATTTTCACTTTCCATTTACATAATATATTTATATGTAATAGAAAAGGTCCATTGATATTTTGTTAGAAATTCTATTCTTAAGTTGTTAAGAATATGAGTGATAGTATTTCTAGCACAAAGTATTATAAATAGGTTCACAATCAATGATACTTCACAATAAGGACATGACTTATCCAGAAAGATTGTAATCATATTTGTTCCCAAGTTATTTATATGAGATGTAAATAAGATGGAATAGTGAGTCTCATGCCATATAACAAACATGATAGACACTTATACATGATAAGTAGGCCAAACCAGTGACACTCATGACAAGCACATGGAGTTTACTCTTGTCAATATATTGTCATAAATCATATCAGTGCATATAATCTTTAGACCTGAGATAGCACAGTTATCTTATATATAAGTGGTTTGAGTTTGATACTGCTTTCATACTTGTACTGTGTATGGGTATATGGGCATGTGTTGGCTCCTACTAGTTATATATGGAGGTAGGTGTTAATCAAGATGGAATCTGTTCCTCTAAGCAAATAGGGATAAAATCCTATGTTCATTTAATTGTTCTTGATGTTTCCAGTTCCTAGCCAGGACAGATAGATTTAATCAGAAAAGAGTTTCTGATGAGAAAAATCTTTTTAATCAAGAACTGAAAATAAAAGAGAACATAATATTCATAGCAAATGGGGTTTGACATAAACAATGACTCCAGCTCGAATTAGGATTTTGTAACGGAGAGATTCTAGTGTATGGTAACATATGATTATAGGTTCATTTATGGTAAACCTTATTATTGATTGGGTGGCCATGGCATGCTATGCTAGGTGTTAACCATGGTCTATGAGGTGCATAAAATGATTTAGAGAAATCATTTATGGTAAGAAAGAGTTCTGATAATATTAAGAGTTGATATCATATCTCATTGCCAATTAGTGATGAGCCTAATAAGTCACACACATACATAAGTAATCATCAAATTAAATATGATTTAATTAATTAATTAAAGAGTTTAATTGATTAATTAAATAGGTTTGGTTTACAATTAGATTGCAAAGTCCCTAGCATGGCTTGAAACCAAATCTAGGTTATTGGATGTATAGTATAAGTTAAATTTATATTTAAAGTGTTTAAATATGAATTTAATTAATGAGAAATTAATTAATAAAGATTAATTAATTAATTTATATTTGATATAAATTGATTAGAAGAAGAGAAATAATTATTTTGGGTTGAGAACTCAAAATTAAGACACAGGGGTATTTTGGTCATTTCACAGGGTGACATGTGGCACCATGATATGGTGACACATGGCACTACACATAAGCTTGCCAAATGTCTTTTAATCATGTAAGATGATCAAAGTCAAGATTAAATATTGGTTTGACACTTGGCACAATGTAATTGGGTCAATTAAACCTAGAACCAATTAGAGGGTGACATGTGGCAAGGGTTTTAAGTGGTGACCTAGCTATATAAGGGAAAAGATGAAAAGAAAAAAAATACAAGCTGCCATTCATCTATTTTGTGCCGCCACCCTTGGCTGCCATCCCTTCTCTTCTTCTTCATCTCTCATCAATTCAAAGAGATTAGACAACAATCTCCTGAATTAAAAATACTAGAAATCGTTTCTAGTGTCCTGTTTGCATCTGTAATCTCTCAAAAGGCAAAACTTGTTTTTCTAATTGATTGGGAAAGCTTTAGAAGCTGTTCAAGGGCTGCCATTGGTGATCTTGGTGTGGACAAGCTAGAGGGACAACACCTGGTGTCCTAAGTCGCATCCCAAAGGTGCCAAATACATTGCAGTGTATCAAAAGGTTAGTGCACTTATTCTTGATCTAATCTAGGGTTTTAATGAGTTAATCTGATTAGTTCTAAAATCTTAAATGGCAAATGTAGATCTAAAAACATATTAAAAGAGTTTTAATATGCTGTTTATCATTGAAATCAAATAGATAAAAATAAATCTTGCATGATGCATGTGACCCTAGGTGAAAAATTTTTGAATTCAGTGATATAAACTTATATTTTTCATGCTTCCGCTCCTTCAATGCGGTACAATACTCCGGCTCTCTAAAAAGGGATCAACAAAGAGTTCGGTTCAACATCCGTGACTTTTTTCTAAACCCACTTTTCAAAATAGAGGGATCAGGAGAGAGTCCTTTCCTGAAATTCCCATACCTTTTAAAATTCTTTGGTATTAAATTAGGAGGATCAGGAGAGAGTCCTTTCTTGAACTCCCATAGTTATACATCTTATAAAACCAGTCTGTATTAAATTAGGGGGATCGGGAGAGAGTCCTTTCTTGGATTCCCATAGTTATACATCTTATAAAACTGTTCTATATAAAATAAGGGGGATTGGGAGAGTCCCTTCCTGAATTCCCGTAGTCTAGAATTTTATAAACATGTTCTGTATAAAATAGGAGAGATAGGGAGAGAGTCATTTCCTTGACAACCCCGGCATTTTTTTTACAAAACATTACAAACAAAATTCATCACATGATCTGATAATTTGTTCACGGGAAAGTCCTTCCAAGAACCTCAAATCTTATATTGAGACCTGATGGAGATGCCTTCTCAAGGTCCTCGTATTACTACGAAAGAGTCCTCCCTTCAGTTCGGCTTAGCTAAATAAAATGTCATATTAAATAGTTTAACAGGAAACGATGTTGGTAAAGATCTTATGGATAATTATGCCGATGATGAGACCTTCCTTTATTAGCTGAGAGTCCTCATTAACGAAGGGAATTCTCTAGGTTTTAATTAACACATTCCTTTTGAATTAGAGTCCTAATTAAAAGGAATGAAAATATATACCCATGTCGGTTCTTGTATATCCATTACACACATCGCACCCTCAATTATTTGAATGCCAATGATGAGGTACATAATGTGTGAGCCGAGAGTCCTCCTCACTCGCTATGAATGTTTAGGGACCGAATAACATCTCTTCAGAATTAGAGTCCTAATTCGAGGAGGGAGGAACTTAACAAATACATAACAAATTAAATAAACACAACATTAATTCATTGTAGGGTCATCCCAGGGTCATCCCATATACTCGTGTTATTGGATAACCCAAAATGGTAAAATATCAAACGCTCCTTTTATCAAATAACAGGGACCAACATCATAATTCTAACCTCAAAATTATTAATCTTAAATTTTAAAGAGCACATCATTAAATCTGCTTGCCTTCATTGAGAGACGAGGTGGGGTGCCTAACACTTTCCCCACACGTACACGCACCCCGAGCCTAGAATCTCTGTTTTAAAAGTGGTTTTATAAATTTTTATTTTCACAAACTATTTTCTTTAATTTTTCTTAAAATTAAAGTGGTCTTTTCTGCTTCGGTGAGAATCGTCTGGCGATCGCAATACCCTTGCGACATTATTTTATGTGTAAATTTGGATATTTTAATGTATTAAATATTGTGGAATTTTAATTTGAATTTTCTGAGTTTTTAAAATCAGATTTTTATTTTTCAAGATAATTAATTTAAATTATTTTTAAAAATTAATTCAAAGACTATGTGACAAGTTTGAAAATATTTTTGGACTTTATAAAATTTTATGAGTTTTTTGCAACTTTTTTTAGAATTTTCGAGCCTCGTTTTGGATCTCAAGACAGAGCAAAAACTAAATTTTGGGTGTTTCAAATTGAACCGATCGAATCGAACTGGTCTAAATCTTTTTCTTCCTTTCCTTCTCTCCCGCGTGTCCCAACCTCCTTCCCTTCTCTCCCTCTTTTCTCTCTCCTCCCTCCCCACCACAACTGGCCACCACCTCCCCTGCCTTCCTCCCTTGTCAATGCACATCTAGTGCTCCTCCCCCGCCACCTATAGCCCCTCATTGGCGAGAAAACGTGCTCCAAAGTACTTCCCATGGGCACGCGACTCTTAGGGAACACCAATTTTATGAATTTTCATCAAGCGGTTTGCGCAAATCAAGCCCATGAAGTTTTAGCCCTTTTTGACTTCTAGGCTAGATTTCTTCCAAACCATAAATCCTTCCAAAAATAAGAGGCCACCAATGCGTTTTACACGTCGAGAGCTTTGTAACAACATCAATTTAGAATATTTTCGACACTAAAAATTTAGTGGGTCCCACTAAATTGCCAGTAATTTGTTGAGTCTTTATTGAGCCTTTTTAATTAAATAAAAATTAGGAAAAAGTATATTTAAGTACCCTGTGGTTTATGCATTTTATTAAAAGGGGCTTGAGGTTTTTTTTTTTTTTTTACATATAAGGGCCTATGATTTAACACCGTTATCACGTAAGGGACAAAGTGACTAATGGTGTTAGATTTTTGCTGACATGGCAGATATGCACTGACATGCTGATGATGTGGCAAAATGTGACATTGACATGGCATGCCATCAATGCCATGTCAGCGAAAAGTCAGAGCCATGTCAGCAATTTTATTATTATTATTATTTACTTTGGGACTTAAATGCAAAATATTGAAAGCACATGTCCCTTAAGTGTCAAAAACTAAAAGCACATGTCCTTTAAGTGCCCAAAAAAAAAAAGAAAGCTCAGGCCGTAAATGTTAAAAGTTTGAAAGTACATGATACTTAAGTGTATTTTACCTTTGATTTACAAATAAGTATTTATATTTTGATAAATAAGTCTATAAATATTATAATTATAATAATCCATTTGCTCTTGTCTCTCCTTCTTACTATGTTTCTCTCTATCCATGTCTGTCATCATTTCTCTTATTATTTAAGTCTCTCCCCCTCTATCCATCTCTTTCTCTCCCTCTCTTTCTATTTCGGTCTCTCTCCATCCTTATCTCCCTCCCTTCATTTCTGCCTCCCTCTATCTATCTCTTTCACCCTTTCTCTCTTCCTATTTTAGTTTTTCTCCATCTTTGTCTCCCTCACTCCATCTCTGAGAGGGAGAGAAGAGATAGAGGTAAAGAGATTAGAAATAATTATAATATTTAAAGACTGATTTATAAATCAAAGTGTAAAGTGGACTTGAGTATAATATAATTTTAAACTTTTAGTATTCAGGGCCCAAGCTTTCCTTTTTTTGGCACTTAAGGGATATATGGTTTTAACTTTTGACACTTAAGGGATATGTGCTTTTAACCTTTCCCAAAATAATAATAATAATAATAATAATAATAATAATAATAATAATAATAATAATAATAATAATAATAATAATAATGTTGATGTGGCGCTAACTTGTCATTGACGTGGCATTGATGGTATGCCACGTTTTGCCACATCATTGCCATGTCAGTGCATACTCGCCGCATCAGCAAAAATCTAACACGTAGTCAATTTATCCCTTAAGCGCTAACAGTGTTAAACCATAGACCCTTATATGCAAAAAAGAAAATCTCAAGTCTCTTTTAATAAAATGCATAAACCACATGGTACTTAAGTATACTTTTCCCTAAAAATTATATTATAACTCTTGGTGTTGTGGGCTTTGCATAGGTGTTTTCATTTCAAGGAAATTCCACTGGCAACCGAGACTATAATTTCGAGCCAGATACATGGGCTGCCGAACCTACTTAAAAAGTGGGCCAATATTACAGTGCTTTCCACCATTTTCAGGCGCCCCAAATGTGTTTCAGGTGTCAGAATTAATGTAGGTAAACCCAAACTCTGAATTCTCGTTTTTATCTAATGTTGAGTTTAGAATAAAAATCTATAAAATATTCATGGGTAGCTGAAAAATTATAATCCAATTGCAATAGTAGAATTGCATTATTAAGGATTAGAGGGAATAATTATAGAATTTTTGGAGTTAATTTGGATAGTTTTTGCAAAATATTAATTTCAAACTAAATAGCTAAATTGTGTATTTATGTGAGACTTGACTGGTTTGGCAGGCCCAGGAGGGGCATTAGGTTATTGTTGTGTTGTGGACCTGAGGCGTTTTAGATTGAGAAGTGTTAGTTGAGTTGTTTTTGCAGGTTGGACAGGTCTTAGGTACATAAAAAACTCTGCAGAATTTTCGGCATAAATTTAAGCTGTTTTTGACTCTGTAGTTTTTTGTTTTGATTTATTATTGATAAATTTTTTTAATATAATTATTTAGGTGATCCAAGTCAACCTTCCTCTTCTTCTCAGCCACCCAGCAATAGTTGGATAATCTGTGAGTTTGATATTGATTTTATTTATAATTTCAATATTATTAAATTATATTCAAGGCATGCTTATATATTCACTTATCTGTATGTATATAATTAGTCAAATGCTAAGCACACTCATTTACTGCACATGTTATTGAATTTGTTTGTGGATGTCGCTTTAAGATAACTTGGAACTGTGTATATGTGTGTTGGCGTGAGTATGGTGTGAATATGGATATGGGTAGGACGGGTAGTCATGGCTGGAGCTTGATTCGCTGGGACCTAATTCTTATATGTAGATAAGTCGAGGTGAGCATGGTTTTGAGTTGATCTTGGTAGCCCCGGCACTTGGATTATTGAGCGAAATTCTGGCTTGAGTTGATCTCATTGGCAAGTATTGGATTAAGAGAGCTATATAGGAAATCAACTTCCATATATGTATTGATGTGATACATGGGTGCGTGTGTGCTCCAAATTATCTTTTGTGTAAATATTGGTCGAATTATTTGAACTATGTGAATGTGTTGCATTTCATACATAAGAATGCATTAGATTTAGATAGTTATAGAAATTATATTTAAAATCAATATATTTCTCTCTAAGTCGAATGCTCACCCCTGTTCAACTATTTTTTTTTTAGGTGACAGGCGGCTTTATTTGCAATTAACCTGCTTTCTTTCCCCACAGGCTTAAACAGAAAATATTTTGATTTGATTTATTATCTTTTATTTAAATTTAGAACTCCGCATTGACCAATAGTTGTATTTTTTATTTGGGTTGTAATAACTTAGTTCTGAAATTGTAAAATTAATTATGTGAGATTGCATGGATGTACAAGATGTTCATTATTGATGATGGAGGGACCTGAGCTTCCAAGTGTTGATGTATGTGATTTGAGGATTGTGAGAGTGAGTTGAGCTCCTATATTATTGATATTATTTATTTACAGATCGGGTAAGTTAATGCTCTCTGTTGAATAGTTTAATTTATGGCTGAACTTTGTTTGTTTGTTTTCTTGAAATTGGGCTTTATGAATGAATTAGAAATAGTTAGGCTTACTACCGGCTTTAAGGGCTTATGCTGACATAAGTCCTGGTGCCAGTCCGGCCCAAAATCAGGTTATGACAAAAATTTATTTTTTAAATTTAAAATATTTAAAACTATAATTTTTTAATAACTATAACTTCAATTGTGCTTAAAATTATAACACTATTTTCATTATAAAAAAATTTCGATTACATATAAAATTAAATTTCAGTTGTATTTCAAATACTTAATATATTATCATTGCTATAATAATATTTATTTCTACCAATAAAGATTGGTTTAGTTAGTAAAATTTAATTAACTCTCCCAATAAATTGAAAATTTAAGTCTTATTAACTGTCCTTTTTTATGGGCAATTTATAAGTTTCAATATAATCTCTCAATAAAATTGGTAGTATATCCTGACCTTAGGCTGAGAGAACCCTCATCTTGCCTAGACTTTTAGGAAAATAAAATAAAATTCACTTCTTATTTGATTGAGGAAGTAAAAAAATATAAATTCTAATAGTTCACAATTAAGTTTTAAAATTTTTTATATAATATTATAATATTTCGCTTAAAATTAGTGATATCAAACTAAACGAATTGTGTTTATTTAAATTATTCAGATTTTGGTTATTTTAGGTTACAAATTATGTTTCATCTTTTTAAATGGATTTATTTTAAATTATAGGTAGATTCAAATTACTTATCAAATTATTATAAATAAAAAAATTGAATTAGTTTATGGATTATGGACCGTTTAGAGTTAAAATATTAATTTAAAAAAATAATTTACATTTAATTTTAAATAAATTTTTGAATTGATTGAATCGATTGAATTGGGTTAATTTCAAATGAATAAACTTTCAGATTATACAGCTCTCACTTAAACTCTTAATTTTTTAAATCATTCGAACTTAAATATTTTATATTTTATACATATTAAAACGAATTACAAATAATTTCGAATGAAATTAATGGATCGGATTTAATTTTACCACCAAAACCCATTTCATTTATGTGGATGTGCTAATTAACAGACTATTCATAAGAATGCATGGTATGTGCTACGTATAATTGGAGTCACAATTTATAGCTTTTACATATGCGGCATTGATTTCATTGGGGTACTAATTTTCACTTCCGTAATGTGTTGTGTAGGACTGGCTCAGCTGCTTTAGGGTTCCTTATTCTGAATCCTCATGTCATCTATATACCATTTTCCATCAAGTTTGCGAGAAAACAATCTCTTGAAGTATTCCTCAACCCCTATGCTTCTAAACATTGGGGGAGTCTCTGGAGTTATGAGGCTTGGGGCTGGTCCCATTTCCCCATCCAATCTTGGGTTGTAAAATGTTGCAATTGAGAGCCTCTCTTTATCTGAATTAACTGTAGCACGATGCTCAATGCTTCGATAAATTCCATTTGTCAGAATCTGCAATGAATGACCAATTTAATTATCGTGTTAACCAATTCATCAAATAAGAAGGACAAGAAATTAAAAGAAAATCTAAAATTCCATTGTTAATTACCTCTAAAATGTCTCCAATATTGATTATAAAGGCATTTGGAAGAGGCTTGATAGGAACCCAGTTGCCATCTTTCTTTATCTGTAGGCCTTCCATTTCATTGACCTGGAGGAGAATAGTGAGAGCTACAGCATCTGAATGGGCACTGAGGCCAATGACGAGGTCTGGCTGTGGACATGGAGGATAGTAGTTCATTCTCATTGCTTGAAACCCTCCTTCAAATAAATCCTTCACATAATTGGGATCTATTCTTAAAACTTTAGCAATAAGGCCAAGGATTTTCGTGGCAAGTTTTTCTAGTTCTGATGAGTAAGCTTCTACGGTATCTCTGCTCAACAAGCCAGAAAATAAGGATAGTAACACCATATTAATGCCACCTTTTGTTCCCTTTCTCCTAAATTTTTGTGAATTTAAACTCAATCGAAAATAAATCTGATAAAAAAAATTTTGCCATAAAAAACTTAAAACAGACACAATACTTCATAGGTTAAATTTTATTGAAAAACAGGAACATATTTTACATTGCATGCAAGATAATGGATAAGAATTTACAGATGGTTAGGAGAGGAGAGAAAGTCTTTTATTTATAGCTGAATTTCTTGAAGGGACCATTGATTCATATGTGCATGATTGATATTGTCAACCTTAAATAGGAAATTAATGCTTATACATTAAATTGTTTGGGCTGATAAAGATCACACACTTATAAAAAATGTAATATTATATTAATTAGTTTTTCTTTTTTTTTTTTAAGCAAGTCAATTTGGGATCCAATTAGTTTTCTTAAAAATAAAAAGAACAAGAACCACAAAAAAGAGCCAAATGATTTAATGTTGATTGACTTCAAATGAACTAGCTATTGACTTTAAATGAACTAGCTTAGCTAGTGTCTTATTGTCTTTATGTGCAGATTACACAGGGAGAGAAAGAAAGAGAGAACCTGAATGGAAGAGGAAGCTTTGGCAGTAGATGGGGTTTCCTCAAGCGAGCAGGAAGAGTGAGCATGTAGAACATGTCTCCCCAATCCAGTTTTTGCTCCTCAGACACCACAAACGCCTGACCAAATCCCTCCATGTCCCCTTCTTGTTGCCAATACTTTTTCTTCTCTTCCATTGGGAGATTGAAAAACTCTTGAATCTCCTTCTTCATTTTCTTCACCAGAAAACTGCTCACCCCATGATTTATCAGCTGCCACAATGATCAAACTTAATTTCACTATTCGAATATAGGGACTTAGACCGTAGATATACTAATTTTACCTGGAAAAATCCCCAGTCTTTGCATGCATGGTGCAACTTCTCCAGCTCTGAATCCATGGACTCCTTGGAATACAATCTGTGCATGTCTATAACAGGGACTTGGAACTTGGAAGCGGCATCTGATGATGATGATATTGAGAGAAGGTCTAGCTCAGGACGCACATATCGATGTGGAACGGTGGTGGGTTGCTGAGCCACAAGCTCCTTAACGCAAGGCACCAGAAGAGAGCTGCCAAGCCATGTTGTTTTTGGTTCCATGGCTTTTCTTTCAGGTTGCAGATTAGAGCAGGCAAATGGCTATTAATTAAAAGGCTGACACGTATCGGGAAGAAAGTATATGAATTTTAAATTAACCTGTCACTTTCATTTTAATATATAATTTTTTTATATAAAATATAAATATGCAAATATAACTATTGTGAATATCTCTCCTACACAAATTAAAGATACAAAATAATTATAACCATTAATTATTTTTTTTACCCTTAAAATCATTTAAACAAAACTCATAGAATTTCATACACCTCTCCAATTTGTAAGCTCTCTATAATATATTCCATATAATGGCCAACCAATTACACATATATATAGGCCACTAAAAACGAGTCTTTTTAGGACTCTAATTATTAAATTTCATAATTTAAATTCTACTAAACTTTCTAAAATAATTATACTTTCTAATTCCAATTGGACTTGAACTCTAACAATCTCCACCTCTAAGTGAAATAGAATTAGTTTTCATAATTTTTATAAAAATCAATTTTTTCTTGGGTACTTCCTTACACTCTTGATTGTTGATGTTGCCTCTTGCCTCAATTTGCATTCTTGCAATCAATGTATTTCCTTTCAATTTGTAGAGATTCTTTACACCAATCTTCTTATCCTTCTTTGCACCAATCTTCTTACCCTTCATGATCACAAAAGCACATCGGCTAACTCTCATGAATCTACTATGAATTGAATGCCCATAACCCAAAGAATCCAACTTACCCAAGGCAATTAAATTTCTTTCAAATTTTGGAACATACCTCACTTCATCGAACATTTTTACTCGATCACCATGCAGTTTGATCTTTACTCTTCTAACACCTTCAACTTTCATCTTGTTTCCATTAGCTAACTTCACTTTCTCTCCTTCCTTCTCTTTAATCACATCAAACTACTCCTTTGAGCAAATATGGAATGGGCAAGTAAAATCCATTAACCACTCATCTTATAATGGATATTTTGTTTTTTCCTTATCATTATCCACATTCAAACATTCACCATCAATGTCATCATCCATTGCAATTGTAGCAGTTCTTTTTTTTTTTTTCCGTGACTCTTTTTGAATTGTTTAAACTCTGCAAAATCTTCCTTCATCTTCATACAATGGTATTGAATGTGACTCTTCTCATGATAGTAATAGCATTCTCTATCTTCAAGGTCTATCCGTGGTCTTGAGCTCAATCTACTATTCCTTCTCCAATTGTTTCCATGTGGATTGCTTCTAATATGATTAGAACCAGCAACAAAAACTCTACTTTCATGGCTACCACTTGTCTTCTTAAACTTCTCATCATCCAAGATAGTTGCGATAATCTCCTCCACCTTCAAAGTATCTTTCTCAACTATTAGGACTATCACCAAACTTTTATAAAAGTGTGAGAGAGAGGTTAAAAGTAAGAGGGTTTTATCTTTTTCATTAACCTTCACACCAACACTAGCTAATTGGGTAATTAATTCATTAAAAATATTAAGGTGATCCATCACATTAGTATTATCATCTATTCTGAGTTGGTACAACTCCTTTTTAAAGTACAAGCGAATTGTGAGAGACTTTGACATGTACAAGCTCTTGAATTTCCTTCACAAAATAACTGGTGAGGTCTCCTCTAAAACATTATACTTCACATTAGGAGCTAACATCAATCTAATCATGCTTATTGCCTTTTATTGAAGCTGCTCTCAATCATTATCTTTCGTGGTCGCCGGTTGCTTCTCATTCAATACTTTAATTAATCCTTATTGTACAAGGACATCTTTCACAGTAGTTTGCCACAAATTAAAATTATTTTTCCCGTCGAATAGCTTCACTTCAAATTTTGTGTTCACCATCTTGAATCATAACTCTGATATCAATTGTTGTGAATATCTCTCCCACGCAAATTAAAGAACTCGAAATTTAACGTAGTTCGGCGTAAATCTACTCTACCAACAAATCTATTATTAAGGAAAAATAATTATAACCACTAATTATTTTTCTCACCCTGAAAATCACTTGAACAAAACTCATAGAATTCACCGCTCCACTTTGTGAGCTCTCTACAATACATTCTATATAATGGTCAATCAATTACACATATATATATAAGCAACTAAAAACTAGTCATTTTAGAATTTTAATTATTAAACTTCATAATTTTAATTCTATTAAACTTACTAAACTAATTATATTTCTTAATTTCAATTGTACTCAGACTCTAACAATAACATTATCCATATGAGAGATTACAACTTTAAATTCATTTGGAAAATAAACATAAAGCCTATTTAGTTAAGCAATTACAGTGCATTGTTCATGATCAACGAGTAGCAATTAAATAGTGATTAGTGGAATTAACAGTGGAAAATGCCAAAAGCCAATAATTGAAAGTCTCTGCTTCCAATGGTGCATAATTATAATTTTCAATTATTTACCATTAAAAATACTTTTGAAAAATTAATAAAAAATTATATTTTAAACACCGCAAATTAATGATAAAGGAACATAAAGAGGAACTGCTACGGGATGAGATGTTTTGGGTGCAGAAATCACGCCAAGGCTGGTTGGCACTTAGGGACAAAAGCACTAGTTACTTTCAAGCAAAAGTGATACAAAGAAGAAGAGGAACAACATTTTAAAACTACAGGATAAAGAAGGGATTTGGAGAAACACTCAGGAGGATATCTTCGACATTGCTATTAACTACTATAAGAATATTTACTCTTCAAGGAACCAATCAGTTTCCAATCCAACACGAATGGGTTCAGACCCCATGTTTCAACTGATATGAACCTGCAACTTGTACAACCAATCAATGATGAGGAAATTCGTAGAGCAGTTTTGCCCATTAATTCTTCTAAAGCCCCAAGCGATGATGGACTCACAACCTTATTTTATAAGCAGTATTGGGATATCATTGGTGGGGAAGTTTGTACAGCAGTGAAGAGCTTCTTCCAAGGTGGTCATATGCTTAGAAGCTTTAATCATACAGTACTCTCTCTAATTCACAAAGGCAAAACAAGTGCAAACAATGCAAGATTTATGACCAATTAGGCTTTGCAATGTTTTCTACAAAATCATCTCCAAAATTCTCACTCAAAGACTTCAACCCAATATGAATCGAATTATTGGTGATGAACAGAGCGCCTTCATTAAAGGAAGATTGATTTTAGACAATATCATGATTGGTCATGAACTAATGCACTCCTTAAAGATAAGAAGGAAAGGAGCGAATTATGGTATGACATTAACAAGGCCTATGAGTGTGTGGAATGGAATGGAATTTTCTGCAACACGTGATGTACACCTTTGGTTTTCAGGAGGAATGGATTAGATGAGTCATGCAATGTGTAACGTCAGTATCATATTCTCTTCAGATTAATGGGCACCATTCTGGTTTTTTTGTTCCATCTAGAGGAATCCAACAAGGGGATCCTCTTTCCCCTTATCTTTTTCAATTATGTGTGGAGGATTTGTCTCATAAACTAAAGCGTTCTGGATTGTAGGGTATATCTTTATCAAGGAGAGGGCCTCGAATTACACACTTACTCTTTGCGGATGACTCTATTATTTTCTCTAAAGCCAGTGAAGGAGAAGCATGCTTGATTATTCAGATTTTTTATGTGGCCCAACCGCAAGTGCACGGGTCGTACAAGTAATACAGTAAAGATATCGTTCGCACGAGGAGTTGAGTTAATGATTGAATTTTTGATAAAAAAGTTGACTAAATCGAAGTATTTTTGAAATTAAAGTAATGAATTGATGGGTATTGAGAATGTGAAATCTATATGTGCAAAATTAATATTCTATTCATCAATGTATTAATTAAACTAAAATTACATCAAATTGAAATAAGCAAGTTCAAATATGGCAAGATTCTAAAATGGCAAGCAATTAAATTCAATTGAAAATTAGCAATGATAAAAAGGCGATTCCGGGGTTCGGGATTTCATATTCGAGCTATTTTGGGATTTTAAATTGGTTATCCAATCTTATGAAACTTATGGGTTTTAAGGAGATTAATTCTTAAATCCTTTGAATTCCCTTTCGAGTGAGACAAAGAGTGCCTTAATCAATCTAATCCTACTTTCGTGGACTTAGAGTTAATTAAGACCCATTAAATTCTTTAATTAATCTGTGAATCCTCTTAATCCTTAGCCTATTTCTAGGTCTAAGTTAATTAAGTCCAATTTCTTGATTATCTATCACAGGGCCTTCTCCTTTCGGTGCTTCAACCATGGATTAAGAACATCACTTAATGGGATCGTACACTAAGCATGTCATTAAGCACACAAGAAATGAATGAAACTCATTAAGACCACAAAATATGGATTACCCAATCAAAATCCACAAAATATCTCAAATATTACAACCCTTACTCTAGAATCAAAAGTAAACTACTCACTATCCATAATGCTTACAAGATATATTGAGTTTAAGTGGAAATAAAGCTTTAATCTAAGCTAAGGAATAAGAAATTAAACACTAGAAATGTAGAAAAATGTAAGGAAAGAAAGAAATCTGCAAATTTTGGTTGAAAATGGTGTGGAAGGTGAAAGTGACTCTTCAAATTCTGCCTCTCTTCTCCTTTCCTTTTCTGCTCCTTTTTCTCCCCCCCCCCCCCCCCTACCTAAAATGGGATAAGGGTCCTTTTTATAGCATTTTCTGACATGGAGCCCTAAAATGGTGTGTTCTAGGAGGAATTTTCTGAGGGAATCTTCTGCCAGCTCATTAATGAAACCTTTATGGGACTGCATAAGTTATGCAGTCCCTTATGCAGTTTTCGGCTGGTTCTGGTTCACTTATGCGAAACTGCATGACTTGGTGCATAGGTTATGCACAATTTCGTGAGAGTGCATAAGGGAGGCGTGAATGTGCATAAGCTATGCAGTCTCCTTATGCACATTTCGGTTGGTTCTGGAATAGTGATTTTTCTCCTTATGCAGATCTGCATAGCTTATGCGGTAAGTTATGCACAATTTAGTCAATGCATATTTCAGCTTGAAAACTTGTTTTTGACATCTTTGGCTGTAGAAGTCACTCCTCAATGGCAAAATTTCTCTTCAGTCCTTCAAAAACACCATTTTTCCTACAAAACAAAGTAAAAATTACAAATTAATCCAAAATTGACAATTATGAAAAACTAACTAAATAACTAATGAAATTAGCTAAAAGTGATTAATAATCAAATAAAATGGCTATGAAATTAAACCTAAATGATTATGCAAAATGTATGCATCAAATACCCCCAAACTCAAGCTTTTGCTTGTCCTCAAGCAAACTTTAAAATGTAATGCAAAATTTTTAGGATTGCCTTATCCAAAGAGCTATGAAAATTACCTATTAAAGTAACTAAACACACCTTTAGCCATACCAACAATCCATATACCCATCCTTCAAAATGCAAAGAATCTAATGCTTATCCAAGCTTTCACCGCTTAGCCATCAAGTCAATTATCATTCAAAATCCCCAAACCAACCAATCAAAAGAGAGAGAGTCATGCTCAAAAGGAATTCTAGAACAATCAATAGTCAAAGTGTCTCTATATAGAATGATGGAATTAAATGAATGAATGGATAATTTTTCAATCCCATAGGCAAATTCCCTACTCCTATCTCCACTAATGTAGCAAATACTATCAAGAGATCAAAGGTCTTTTTAGGGATGTAATGGGGCCATGGGGTTCAAAAATGAGGCTAAGAAGAAAAATGGGTAAAAAGGATTCAAAGCATGAGAATATTTTCAATCTTGACAACATAAGGTACATTTCTTATTTTATTATACTTTTTTTTCTTTTTCTCTCTTTTTTTTTATATATGGAGGAGAGAAATACATAATGAGAATTGTAGAGTGCTAGCATAGTTTACAAAACACATAAAAATGGAGGGACATTTTGATACTTTAAACTTGTATCTTGCATTTTCTTTTTTATGATTGTCCCTAAAATTGCCACCCCCAAACTCATTCCTTTTAATACTTTGGGTGGATTTCTTTCAATTTAAATGACAATAGTGAAAAGCACATATACTAGCACATTTACAAGATGACAAGCATTTCTTCTCCCTTTTATTGTATATATATATATATTTTTTTATTATTTTTTTAATTTTTTTTAGAAAGTGTACCTAATATTCAATATTATTCTCATGAAAAGGGTTGGAGTGTTTGGTTCATTGGTTAGGTAACAATAAGGATTTCAAGAAAAATTAGGAATAAAAAGGCTCAAAGGGGTTTGCAAGGGTAAATTTTAATTAGGAAAAAGGGCCAAAGGTTTAAAATGAGAAGGTTTAAATCAAAGAATGCCTAATCATCTCTCTTTTCAAGTACAAGCTGGTATTTCGCCTTGAAAGGTTTAGAAAATTTGTTCTAGGATTGGTGAGACATCATTTGACTACCTTATATCCAATAACTCCCTCTAAACACTTCCTTCTCTAAATGACTAGTTGGGTGGCTTTTTGGCTAAGAAGATATAGGCAAGGGATAGACACTTCAAAACCTTGCACCTTTTAGGAAACTTTCAATCCACAAACCCAACTAAAAGGTGAGTCAAATCACTCTCATAGGCACATTTTCAATACTCAAGGGATTTGGCAAAAGATTTTAATGCATGATGCATGATTCCTAAAAATGAGTAATGCATTAACTAAATGGAGGAAGTCTATTTGTATGCAATGTGTACAATTTCTAAGTGATGTTTAATGTGTGTGTAAATGTGTTATGTATATGTATGTATGGATGTGTATGTAAATATTTACAATATATGTAAATGGAATGGGATGAGATGCTCCTATACTCAAAATGTGAAAAATAAAGCCAAAAATCAAAATGTGCACCCCCAAACTCAAAATTAGACATTGTCCTCAATGTCTCAAGTTGTAGATAACCAAAACTCAAAGCAAGTAATATTTACCAGTAATTGTGAAAATTAAGAGTAAAAAGAAAGAGTTACCTGGTATGGGGCAGAGGGGAATTCAAGATATAAAGGGATGCATAAGAAGCTGCACAGGTTATGCAGAGTTAAATGCTGTCCAGATCAAGTGCATACGTAGGGTGCATAAGCCGTGCGATTCTGCATAAGTAGTAATATGGGTTGCATAGGCTATGCAGGACAGTTGCATAAGGGGAATACAACCTGTGCAGTTCTGCATAAGTAGCAGAAAGGGTTGCACAGGCTATGCAAAATATCTGCATAAGGAAATTCATAGCCTGTGCAGTGTATACAAAAGCTGCTGCATGAGGATTAGCAAGGGGAAATGTACAACCAGCAGTAGAAGCATTGAAATATATACAGGGTATGGGTAAATATTTACAAAAGGGCAATCAAAGAAAACTAATGGAATAGCTATCCAATAAAACTTCAAGAAAAACAGAATTTAAAACAAACTAATTCAAAACAAACAAACATAATTCAAAACAAACTATAAATGTTTGAACATATTTACAAAGAAAAGGTCCTACAAGATTGAACAAAAGTAAAACAGAAGCTAATCTAGTTCTATTGTTTTGCCCTTGTCCAAAGATGTTGCTAAGGTGGTGGTCACGTCTTTGTCGAAACGATGGTGCTGGAGGAGGTGGGGGTGGCATTCCCAGAAAGATCATGAGTTGCTTCACCATCTCCTTCAATTCTTTCTGCTTGTCCCTGGTTTCCATGACAAGGTCAAATAGGTGATCATGACGATCCTTGAGTGTATCAAGACCAGTGTCAAGCTTCCTATCCACAAAGTATATATCATCACTAAGCCTTTCAAGATAGGTGAATAAGGCTTTAGTGTTGAATGCAGGAGGGGCTGTGGATGAGGAAGGTTCAGCTATAGGAGGTGTGGGCTGAGCAGAAGCTGCTGGGGTCTCCTATGCAGACTGAGGGGGTGGGGTAGGTTCGAGAAGTCTTTGTGGGGTGATGGGAAAGGTTGGGCTTCTGGTTGTGCAATGGGCTCAGTTTCTGCTGCAGGTTGTGCAATGTCAGAATGTGGCAAACTGAACCCTGTTTTGGTTAAGTGTGCAGTATCAAAATATAGAGTGTCCACAAGTGCTGGTATTGGGTGCTCTTCAGGATTAAAACTAAAATGCTTAGCTATAACTGTTATGAGCCCACCCAGGACAATGTCACCTATGGATTTAGTGGCAATATGCAACACATGCTCACAAAAAAAATAACCAGGAGAAACCTTGACCTTGTGAAATGCACACCATAACATAAATAATTCAGATTTCCCCACAGCACCAGAATTAGTCCCTCTGCCCAATATGGTGCTAGCAATTAGCCTATGAATAAACCTAAGTGCAGGGTCAAGTATTTGGGAGGTTTTTGATCTTCCAGCAGAGAAAGTTTGAGGTTGGTTTGTGATAATTCTCCAAAATTGGACAGCATTCCAAATATCCTTGTTGGCTACCTCTACTCCAGTATGTGGCACCCGAAATAACCCATCAATTGCAAAACCAAAAATGCTATGAAATTGGTCCAATGACAGCTCTCTATTGTGCCCCAAACATCTAAATTTCATAATTGGCTTATGGTCTACATCATGCAATTTGAGGGTAGTAGAAAATGAAGAAATAAACTCCAAAACTAGAGTTAGATAAACTGTCTCCTGCTTATGCACAAATTCCATCCAACCCATACCATCAAGATATGCAACTACATTGTCAAATAAACCAAGAGATTGTAGAGAATCGGCAGAAATATACCTAGTGGGTTGTACCCTCCTATCCTTGAGTCTCTTAAAAGCTGCCTTTTGAATTGTATCAGGAAGAGGCCAAGGTAGCTTTGATACCTGTGAAGCTACTGAAATTGGCTTTTTGCTGGAAGAGGGTGTGGAGGCTGGAGTTTTTGGCTTTTTGGGTGGTGGTTCCGACAATGGGGTAGGTGGTTCTTTGCGTTTGGATAGAGGAGGGGCAGAGGACATGGGTCGCACAGATTTCGACCGGATTTTTCGTTTGTACGTGGTTGTGGGAGGTGGTGGGGGTGTTGCTTGTGGAGGGGAATCGGGATTGGGAGGTATCGTTGACAATGGCGAGACTTCGAGAGGAGAAGTTGGACGGGAATGGGGAGGCGACTCCATTGCCGATGGAGAAGATGGAAGAGATGAGGGGGGGGAAAGAAAATATACACGAAGAGATTAGGGTTTAGGAGGTGGAAATACGAGTGGAGAAGAAGGGAAGGGGAAGGGTTATACGGGAATGAGGATCGTGAGAGGAGAAAGACAGTGAACAGGGATATCGGGTGAAGGTGGGAAAAAAATTTGCCGAAAAGAAATTTGATTTGAATCGGGTTTGTGTAGAAACAACATAGGTGAAAAGTGATTTATGCATAACCTGTGCACTCTTTTATACATGTTTCAGAATGATTTGAACTTCAGAGAAATAGCTCATGCACAAGTGCATAAGTCATGCACTGTCCTTATGCACTGTTCGGTAAGTTTTGAAATCTTGGGTTGGTGGTCATGCAGTTGTGCATAAGTCATGCACTCTCCTTATGCACATTTCGGTGGGTTTTGGTGTTTGGAAAATGTGGTTATGCAGTTGTGCATAAGTCATGCACTCTGCTTATGCATGTTTCGGTGGGTTCTGATTGTTATGGAAGGTGGTTATGCAGAAGTGCATAGGTCACGCACTCTGCTCATGCAGGTCTTGGCAGATTTTGGTGTTTGGGGTTGGTGGTCATGCAGTTTGTGCATAAGCTATGCACTCTGCTTATGCACTCTTCAGTGGGTTTTGAGATTCAGAGTGTGAGGTCATGCAGAAGTGCATAAGCTATGCACTCTGCTTATACACCTCTCGGCAAGTTTGGAATTTTCGGATTTCTGGTCATGCAGAAGTGCATAAGTCATGCACTCTGCTTATGCACCCCTCGGTAGGTTTGAATTTTTGGAGTTTCTGGTTATGCAGAAGTGCATAAGTTATGCACTCTGCTTATGCAGACTTCGGCAGAGAGAGAAAATGAAGAATTTGAAGTTATGCAAATGTGCATAAGTCATGCACTCTGCTTATGCAAGTTTCTAAAGATATGAAATTTGACAGAATTAGGCTATGCAGAGTTGCATAAGCTATGCACTCTTCTCATGCACTTGCAATAAGGGTGAAAAATGGCAAGAATTGTGGTTATGCAGGATTGCATAAGCTATGCAGTTGCTTATGCATAATTCAACAAGATTAAGATTGCAATGGAACATGATTTGCAAGTGTGAAAAATGCCCTAAAATGAAGAAATGTAATTCTATGAAGCATAAATCATGAGAAATTTTCATCAAAAACACATCAATATATACAAAGTTTATCAAAAATGCATCACACAAGCTTGTAGAAGATGGATCCTGCATAAAAGGCATTTGTGACCCTTGCCATTTTAACTCAAATTCTGCAAATCAACATTTAGCACATTAAAACTCAATAAAATCTGCATAAAGTTGTATCCATTCACAAATGATGAACTCCCCAAGTCATGCCAAGAAAAAAAAATGCAGTATTGTCCACCTTGAATTCCACAACCCAAATAATTTCATAACTGCAAAAATGGCTCACTTACCACCATATTAACATTAAAAGCACATTTACTTAAAAGTCACACACCCAACCTCACCAAAAACACAAGCTATTTGCTGTAGACACCCTTTTTGCTGCAGATTTCATTTTTCCTCTGCATAAACTAGATTGCAGCTCAAGGACAGAATCTATCTGCTGCAGACTTTTCCTTGCTGCAGATTTCATTTTTCCTCTCTGCATAAACCAGGTAGTAGATCCTGCACAGGTTATGCAGCAAAAATCAATCAATTTTTGGGAGAGTTTAAAAGACAAAATTTTCAAGTTAAGAATCACTCCCCAGCAGTTCACCAACCTTCCTCCATTGAAATACATCTACAAGGGACAAAATTCAACAAATGTCAAAAATTGAATTTGGGGAGATTTAAGATAAAAACTAAAGCAATGAAAATAAAGGTAAATCAGCAAAAACAAAATAAAAGGACTTGGGATGCCTCCCAAAAGGGCTAATTTATAGTCCTTAGCTGGACTCTTCATGAATTTCAGTGAAAAAGAGGTGAGGGATTGGAGAGCTTGTAACAGCTTGCTCCTATTATTGGGTCTCCAGTTATGTAATGTTTCAATCTATGCCCATTGACCTTAAAATTCCCAGATTTTTCACTCCAAATTTCAATTGCTCCATAAGGGAAAACCTTAGAAACTCTATATGGACCAGTCTACCTTGACTTAAGTTTTCCAGGGAACAATTTCAATCTTGAGTTGAACAACAAATCTAAATCACCTTCTTTGAATTCCTTTTTCCTAAGATGCTTATCATGCCAAACTTTGGTTCTTTCTTTGTAAATACGGGCACTTTCATAAGCATCCATCCTCAGTTCCTCAAGCTCATTAAGTTGCAATAGTCTCTTTTCACCAGCTTGCTTAAGATCAAAATTTAAGGTCTGAATGGCCCAATATGCTCTATGTTCTAGCTCCACAGGTAAATGACAAGACTTACCATACACCAACCTAAAGGGAGTAGTTCCTATAGGGGTTTTGTAGGCAGTCCTATATGCCCATAAAGCATCATCTAGTTTGATAGACCAATCTTTCCGAGAATTGTTCACTGTTTTCTCCAAAATATGCTTGAGCTCTCTGTTAGAAATTTCAACTTGTCCTGAAGTTTGAGGGTGGTATGGGGTAGCTATCTTGTGCACTACACCATACTTCCTCATTAAGCTCTCAAATTGCTTATTAGAAAAATGGGAACCCCCATCACTAATTACAGCCCTAGGGGCTCCAAATCTACTCAAGACAAATTTCTTCAAGAATTTCACTACCACTCTAGCATCATTAGTTGGAGTTGCAATAGCTTCCCACCACTTTGACACATAGTCAACCCCAATTAAGATGTATCTATTAACATATGAAGGAGGGAATGGCAATCTATTCCCCAAACATCAAATAATTCCACTTCAAGAATATTATTTAGGGGCATTTGATCTCTTTTTGACAAATTTCCACTCCTTTGACATTTATCACAATCCAACACAAATTTCCTCACATCCTTAAAAAGATTTGGCCAAAAGAAACCAGCTTGCAAAATTTTACTAGCTGTTTTAGAGATTCCAAAATGTCCTCCATAATCAGAAGCATGGCAATGATGCATAATACTCTGTATCTCCTCTTCAGGAATACATCTCCTTATTAAACCATCACAGCATCTCCTAAAGAGTAAAGGGTCATCCCATCTATAAAACTTCACCTCATGCAAAAACTTTTTCTTTTGTTGCCATGTCATACCTAGGGGTAAAACTCCACAAGATAGATAATTCACAAAGTCTGCATACCAAGGTAGTTTAGCAACAAGAGAGAAAAGTTGTTCATCCAAGAAAAACTCATCAATAGGGATTTCATCCAATTCTTCATCATCCAATTTCAACCTACTAAGATTATCAGCAACTACATTTTCAGCTCCCTTCTTATCTCTAATCTCCAAATCAAACTCTTGTAGCATCAGAATCCACCTAATGAGCCTAGGTTTAGCCTCCTTTTTACGGAGCAAATACCCGATGGCTGCATGATCTGAAAATATAACTACCTTTGAGTCAATAATATAAGGTCTGAACTTTTCTAATGCAAAGACAATTGCTAAAAATTCCTTTTCAGTTGTTGCATAATTTGTTTGAGCCTCATCCAGTGTTCTACTAGCATAATAAATAGCATAAGCCTTTTTGTCCTTTCTTTGACCAAGAACAGCCCCAATTGCATAGTTGCTAACATCACACATAATTTCAAAAGGTAGGCTCCAATCAGGTGGTTGCATGATTGGTGCAGTGATAAGAGCTTGCTTCAACCTGCAAAAGGCATCCAAACACTCTTGGTCAAATACAAATGGTGTGTCATTACTTAACAAATTAGACAAAGGTTTAGCTATTTTAGAAAAATCATTGATAAAGCGTCTGTAGAACCCGGCATGTCCTAGAAAACTTCGAATTCCCTTGACATTGGTAGGAGGAGCCATCTTCTCTATCACTTCAACCTTGGCTTTATCAACCTCTATTCCTCTGTTAGACACCAAATGTCCAAGCACTATCCCTTCCTGAACCATGAAATGACACTTTTCCCAATTTAACACAAGGTCAGTATCTGCACATCGCTGCAAAACTTTAGAAAGGTTAGCCAAGCATATGTCAAATGAAGATCCATAAACAGAAAAATCATCCATAAAAACCTACATTATGTCTTCAATGAAATCTGAGAAGATTGCCATCATGCACCTTTGAAAAGTGGCTGGTGCATTACACAACCCAAATGGCATCCTCCTATAAGCAAAGGTTCCATATGGACAAGTAAAAGTGGTTTTCTCTTGATCATTTGGATTTGAAAAAAACCTGAATATCCATCTAAATAGCAAAAGTAAGAATGCCTAGCCAGTCTTTCTAACATCTGATCAATGAAGGGAAATGGAAAATGATCTTTTCTAGTGGCAACATTTAATTTTTTGTAATCTATGCACATTCGCCAACTAGTCACCGTTCTAGTGGGAATTAATTCATTATTTTCATTTTTGACCACTGTCATTCCACCCTTTTTTGGAACAACATGTACTGGGCTCACCCAAGGCATCTTGCGAGATAGGGTATATGATCCCTGCATCAAGCAACTTCAAAATTTCCTTTTTAACAACTTCTTTCATATTTGGGTTCAACCTCCTCTGATGTTCAATAGATGGCTTACAATTTTCTTCCAAAATGATTCTATGCATGCAAAAGTGTGGGCTTATTCCCTTAATGTCATCTATGGTGTATCCTAAGACTTTTCTAAATTGTCTCAATACTCTTAACAACTTATCAGCCTCTAAGGTACTCAAGTTTGCATTTACAATTACTGGATAAGTGTTATTAGTGCCAAGAAATTCATACCTGAGCTGAGAAGGAAGTTGCTTAAGTTCTACCTTAGGTGCATCTTCTTCCTTGTATGATGGTTGCTTAGATTCTGCTTTTTCCTTTTGTGTGAGTTGAAAAACTGGAGCAGAAATGAATGGTGGACTACCCTCTAAGTGTTGAGCATATGCAGCCACATGAGGGTTATCATAGTCTATGCCTCCTCCATGAACCAAGCAATTTTCAAGTGGATCTTCTGGATATTTCTTTCTGAAATGTTCTTCAACCAGCTCATCAATAATATCAATTCTCAAACAAGTATCAGCTTCAGAATGATGCTTTTTCATAGTGTTATTAATATTGAAAACCAATTGCTCTTCACCAACCCTAAGAGTCAGCTTTTCTCCCTTAACATCAATCAATGCTCCTGCTGTAGCTAGAAAGGGTCTTCCCAAGATGATTGGGATATTAGAATCTTCCTCCATGTCCAAGATGACAAAATCAACAGGTATATAGAACTTTCCAACCTTCAGAGGCACATTCTCCAAAATCCCTTCAGGATACTTGATTGATCTGTCAGCTAACTGAAGAGAAATGTGGGTTGGCTTAAGATCTCCCATATTGAGCTTTTCATAAACGGAGAGGGGCATAAGGCTAACACTAGCCCCTAAATCACATAAAGCTTTTGTAGAACATAATTCCCCAATGTGGCATGGAATTGAAAAACTCCCTGGATCCTTGAGCTTTGGAGGAAGTTTCCTTTGGAGGATAGCACTACATTCTTCTGTCAAAGCTACAGTTTCATCATCTTCAAGTTTCCTCTTGTTTGAGAGAATTTCTTTCAAGAATTTTGCATAAGAGGGCATTTGTGAAAGAGCATCAACAAATGACACATTTATGTAAAGTTTCTTCAAAACCTCTAAGAACTTCCCAAATTGCTTATCAAGCTTGGCTTTTTGAAATCTTTGTGGAAAGGGAAGTTGTGGCTTGTAGGGCTCAGGAGGTATATACTTCTCTTCCTTCTCTTCAATTTTCTCTTTACATTTTTCTGCACTCTCTTATTTTTCACTCTCATCAGTTTCTTTCTCATTTTCTCTCTTCTCACTGTTTTCACTCTTCTCATCATTTATAACTTTCCCACTTCTTAAAGTAATAGCTTGACACTGCTCTCTTGGGTTTTCTGGTTGACTTGGAAGTTTTCCAAAAGACTTGGCACCTGAGGAAGATGCTTGTTGTGCAATCTGATTTTCCAGCATTCTGTTATGTGTTTGCATCTGTTCCAGCCTTGCTTTCATCTCTCTCATCTCCTCATCATGCTTATTTTGGTTAACAAGAATCTGTTGTAATAAAGCTTCTGTGGTGGAACTTTGTTCTTGCTGTTTTGGTTGAGGATTCATATTTTTCTGCTGAAAATTAGGCAATGGTTGCCTATTTTGCTGATATGGAACTCCTTGTTGCTGTTGTGGTTGAAAATTCTGATTTTGGACTTGATTTTGCTGATTTCCCCATGAAAAGTTGGGATGATTCCTCCAATTTGGATTGTAAGTTTGAGAATAAGAATTCCCCATTTGTTTGTTTCCATAATTACTAACATATGCAGCTTGTTCTCCATAATCTATTCCACAGCTGGTAGTTCCTTCTGCATAAGCCACTTGTTGTGAACTTCCAGATGATGATGTTGAACTAACCAACATACTCAAGTCTTCCATCTTCTTAGCCAAAACATTAGTAAGTGCATCAAACTTTGCATTAATCATGTTGAATGGATCAAGATCATACATTCCAGCAGCTTGCCTTTTTTGAGTTAGAGCTGGTCCTCTTGGACTACTCCAAAGATGAGTATTCTTTGCAATTTTCTCCAATAGCTCATAAGCTTCATCTTTATGCTTCATAATAAATTCTCCTCGTGTTTGAGCATCAATAATCCCTATGATTGCAGGAGTGACATTTGTGTAAAAATTCTGATTTATCATCCATTTTGGAATGGCATGATGTGGGCATTGTCTCTCTAATTCCTTCCATCTCATCCATGACTCATAGAGAGTTTCATCTTCTCTTGGTCTGAAAGCTGTCATTTGATTCCTCAATTCTTGAGTTTTTCCAAGTGGAAAATATAGTGCAAGAAATGCATCGGTGAGTTGCTCCCAATTTGTGATGGAGTTGTGAGGTAAAGAGTCAAGCCAATCCAATGCTCTGTCTTTCAAAGAGAATGGGAATAGCTTTAATTTTGCTGCATCATCAGACACTCCAGGTTGTTTTTACATGTCACAAATCATAGCAAACTTCTTCAGATGTGTATGTGGATTTTCAGAAGGATGTCCTCCAAATTGAGAATTTTGAATCATTTGAAGAACTCCAAAATCCATCTTGTAACTATTTGCATCAATTCTTGGTCTTGCTATGCTCTCTCTCAAGTCATCAAAACGAGGAAAGCATGATCCATCATACTTCCCCTAGGCAGATTAGCATTAACAACTTCTTCACCATGGGCTGCATCTTCATTGTTTTGACCATTTCCAACATTACCAACACCAATTCTAATTCTTTCATCAGCCATGTCTGCTTTAATTTCGGTTTCTCTTAAAGCTTCTTTTGTTTTTCTGGTTTCTTTCTTGTTGGCCTTACAAAATTTCTCAATTTCAGGATTGAACAATAAGGATGTATCACTTGTGCTTCTAGCTCTTCTCATAAAAGATTAAAAGTACCTGAAAAAGAACAAACAAACACAAAATGAAAAGATAACAAAGATAAAACTAAAAACAACTAAAATAATCAAGAATTCAATCTTAAACAAACAACTCCCCGGCAACGGCGCCAAAAACTTGATGTGGCCGAACCGCAAGTGCACGGGTCGTACAAGTAATACAGTAAAGATATCGTTCCCATGAGGAGTTGAGTTAATGATTGAATTTTTGATACAAAAGTTGACTAAATCGATGTATTTTTGAAATTAAAGTAATGAATTGATGGGTGTTGAGAATGTGAAATCTATATGTGCAAAATTAATATTCTATTCATCAATGTATTAATTAAACTAAAATTGCATCAAATTGAAATAAGCAAGTTCAAATATGGCAAGATTCTAAAATGGCAAGCAATTAAATTCAATTGAAAATTAGCAATGATAAAAAGGCGATTCCGGAGTTCGGGATTTCATATTTGAGCTATTTTGGGATTTTAAATTGGTTATCCAATCTTATGAAACTTATGGGTTTTAAGGAGATTAATTCTTAAATCCTTTGAATTCCCTTTCGAGTGAGACAAAGAGTGCCTTAATCAATCTAATCCTACTTTCGTGGACTTAGAGTTAATTAAGACCCATTAAGTTCTTTAATTAATCTGTGAATCCTCTTAATCCTTAGCCTATTTCTAGGTCTAAGTTAATTAAGTCTAATTTCTTGATTATCTATCACAGGGCCTTCTCCTTTCGGTGCTTCAACCATGGATTAAGAACATCACTTAATGGGATCCTACACTAAGCATGTCATTAAGCACACAAGAAATGAATAAAACTCATTAAGACCACAAAATATGGATTACCCAATCAAAATCCACAAAATATCTCAAATATTACAACCCTTACTCCAGAATCAAAAGTAAACTACTCACTATCCATAATGCTTACAAGATATATTGAGTTTAAGTGGAAATAAAGCTTTAATCTAAGCTAAGGAATAAGAAATTAAACACTAGAAATGTAGAAAAATGTAAAGAAAGAAAGAAATCTGCAAATCTTGGTTGAAAATGGTGTGGAAGGTGAAAGTGACTCTTCAAATTCTGCCTCTCCTCTCCTTTCCTTTTCTGCTCCTTTTTTTTCCTCCTAAAATGGGATAAGGGTCCTTTTTATAGCATTTTCTGACATGGAGCCCTAAAATAGTGTGTTCTAGGAGGAATTTTCTGAGGGAATCTTCTGCCAGCTCATTAATGAAACCTTTATGGGACTGCATATATGCAGTCCCTTATGCAGTTTTCGGCTGGTTCTGATTCACTTATGCGAAACTGCATGACTTGGTGCATAGGTTATGCACAATTTCGTGAGAGTGCATAAGGGAGGCGTGAATGTGCATAAGCTATGCAGTCTCCTTATGCACATTTCGGTTGGTTCTGGAACAATGATTTTTCTCCTTATGCAGATCTGCATAGCTTATGCGGCAAGTTATGCACAATTTGGTCAATGCATATTTCAGCTTGAAAACTTGTTTTTGACATCTTTAGCTGTAGAAGTCACTCCTCAATGGCAAAATTTCTCTTCAGTCCTTCAAAAACACCATTTTTCCTACAAAACAAAGTAAAAATTACAAATTAATCCAAAATTGACAATTATGAAAAACTAACTAAATAACTAATGAAATTAGCTAAAAGTGACTAATAATCAAATAAAATGGCTATGAAATTAAACCTAAATGATAATGCAAAATGTATGCATCAATTTTGCATGAGTACTCACTAGCTAGTGGTCAATCCATCAACTTATCCAAGTCTACTCTAGCTTTCAGTCAAAATACTCCAACTACACTCAGGAGAAGCATTTGGCTATCATGAATATTTCCAATGTTAATGGGCAAGATAAATTCTTGGAATTGCCATCCAACTTTTCTTGTTCTAGAAGTCAAGCTTTTGATATAATCAAGGAAAAAATTCAACAAAACATAAGGGTGGAATGAGAAAATGCTATCTCAAAGGGGAAAGGAAGTTCTCATTAAAGCAGTTCAACGGCCATACCAGTTTATGCCATGGCTGCTTCAAATTACCTTCTTCCCTTTGCCGAAGTATTAACAGTATGGTTGTAAGATTTTGATGGGGTCAATTGAAAGAGGAAAAGAAGATTCATTAGGCTGCTTAGAGAAAGATGTGCGAACCGAAGTCCCAAGGAGGGTTGGGTTTCAGAGATCTAAAAGATTTCAATTCAACCTTATTAGCAAAGCAGGGGTGGAGAATTTTGACTAACCCAAACTGTCTTCTAGCTAAGTTTCTTAAAGGGAAATATTTCCCTCATGCTTCTTTCATGGATGCAAGGTTGGGGAGCTCACCCTCATGGGGGTGGCAAAGTATCTTATGGGGTCGAAAAGTGTTGGAGAAAAGAGTTCGCTGGCATGTTAATAATGACAATTCTATTTTTTGTAAGCAAGATTTGTGGGTTCCTAAATCTTTCCCAAATCCTCCTCAAGTGAAGCTTAATCATAATCCGGCAGTGTGTTAGGTGTCTTAGTTAATGAAAGAGGGCACAAACTCTTGGGACATGGATACACTTAATCAGAATTTCAGTGTAGAAGAGGTTCAAAATATTATTTCTATTCCTATCCGACAGTTTATGGGGGAAGACAGAATGGTGTGGCACTTTAATAGGAGGGGGATGTATAAAGTCAATTCTGGGTATCAAGTAGCTAGACAGCTTCATGGGAGGAATCTCAATTTTGCTAATGTATGTCCAAGGCCGAATTCTCAAAAGCAGAATTCCATTTTTTGGAGAGGCATATGGAAAATTCATATTCCTTCTAAAATAGCATTATTTATTTAGAAGTTCCTAAAAGAAAGGCTTCCAGCAGGAGAGATTTTGCAAAATAGACTCCCTCATATTCCAACTGAATGTTCTTTTTGTGGTCAAAATGAAACAATGAAGCACTTGTTCTTCCATTGCCTGAGAGTGGTTCAAGTCTGGTTGCACTCTCCTCTCAATTTGTGCTCGACTTTGATTAATGGGGATTCTATGATTGATTGTTGGTCAGAGATTGCAACTGCTTTATCTCAGTTTCAAGCTAATCGGGATTATCTTCCTTTGGTTGCTTTCTTGTTCTGGCGTTTATGGAAATCTAGAAACATGCTTACTTTTGAAAATAAGCAAATGCAATTCCAAGAAGTGGTTGCCATTGCAATTCATTCTTTGGAAGAGTTTCAACAAGCTCATAAAGCTTCTCAATCACTTCCCACTCAATCACCTCGGCCTTTATCCAATTGGTCCCCTCCTGCACCTGGTTGTTTCAAAATCAATTTTGATGTAGCTTTGGCAAAACACAGAAATGAAGGATCTATTGTAGCTATTATTAGAGATTCTTCTGGTCAGCCTTTGGGCTGGTACTGTAAGAAAGTATCCAATCTTCTTTCTTCCCTTGTTCTTGAAGCTTTAGCTTGCAAACTAGCGGTTCAGTTAGCAATTGATAAAGTAATCAATGATGTTATTGTTGAAGGGGATGCCTTGGTAGTAATTCAAGGTGTTCAGTCTCAAGAACCTATGCTGGAGATCCAAGGGATCATTCAGGATGTGGCCATTCTGACACAATCCATCCAGCGAATTAGCTTTACTCATGCTAGTAGAGTTTGCAAGAAGGCTGCTCATAGCCTTGCTCAAAAATCCTTGCATGATCTTTCCTTTTTATATAATCCCATGATGCAAGTGATGTTTGTAAGGTCATTGATGCCTCTTTAGAGGCTAGTAATGAATTTCTATCTTTAATTATATAAAAAAAAAAAAGCACTCAATCAAATGAATACTTAATTTTAACGCACATAAATGGACATTAAAATACTGTCATCGCAGTAATTAAATAAAATATTAACAAATTGGTACATGTACGTAATTGAATTTGCATGGTTTTTTTTTTATAATAATCTGTTTATTTTATTTTTAATTAGAATGTATCTAGCGTGATGCAGTGGGATTAGTGTTTACAATATAATATATATGCCTTATACATAAAGCTATTATAAATTGTAATATCTAAAAAGAAAACACAAAATTGATAAACTTTTTCAGAGCTTAAATTTGAATTTCAAAGAAAGTATATGAATTTTAAATTAACCGGTCACTTTCATTTTAATAAATATTTGTAAAATATAAATGCGTAAGTGCAATATTATTGATACGAGAGATTTTGCAGTAAGTTATTGACTATAAACAATACCAATGGAATTTATTCTAAAAGAAATTAACAATCAAATACACATTGATTGCAAGTGGCTAACGATTGACGGACTAAAAATCTTATGACAAAAAACCTCAACTTTTAATTAGTGATGTCTAATCATATTTTTCAATTACTGACCATTGAAAGAACTTTTGAAAAACTGATTAAAAAAAATTATATTTATCAAACACTTCAAGTTAATGATTGATAACTAAATAAATAAATAAATGTACGTAGTTTTCAATTAATTGCTTAATCAAACGCATAATTTTAATGCATATTTATCTTCATTTTAGTAAAATAAATAGATAAATAAAATATAAATGTGTAATCAGTTTGACAAATATCCTTATAAGCTTTCTAAATCCTCTTAATTAGCTTAGTCTGGTTTGATCTATTAATTAAAGATATATATCATTCACATGTAGTTCTAAGTTAGAGTCACTCTCTCAATCTCCCTATTAAAAAAAAAATCCTCCTAAATCAAAAACATTACTTAGGAAATAGAAATGGTAACTCATGTTTTTGAAACCCCACAGGCTGTTTAATGTTTTCAAATTCTCAAAGCTTTTAAAAGTTATTTTCGAGGAGATTTATGAGCTCCATTTACAAGGAAAAAAAAATCAAGATAGAAACTGCTCCAAGTGCTCTTGAAGGGAAAGTGATAAGCTCAGCTCATTTCAAAACATAAAGAACAGCTACAACCAAAGCTAACAGACAACTACAGAATAATCCAAGAAAGTAAAACCAGATTCAAGGATCACATAATGCGTGGCAAGAACCTAGCCAAGCAGAGTGACACGCCGCAAAGAGAAAGTGCCAACCAATCCAGCACAGCGCAGCTACAAAAAAACAAGCAACTGGATTGAAATTTCTTCAATAGTTACAAATTTATAGGCTTTTGACCAGAAAGGTGTACTCCAAAATAAAAATATACCAAAAATAAGTGAGGTTGAAAATAATTATCAGACGAGGTGAGTGCGAGACGATAATTATAATAGCGTTTTTAAGGTTCAGACGTTATTTATAATAGCATCCGCATCAAAATTTTCAAATGATAACTGGACGCTATTCAAAATAGCGTCCAGCTTTCCTTTAAATAATAAAAAATTAATTAAAAAAAATTTAAAGGTTGGACGCGAGTATAATTAGCGTCCAACCTTTTTTTTTAATTTTTAATTATTTTATTTTATATTTTAAATAAAATAAAAATATTATTTTAATAAATAAAATTATAATAATTAGTATTATATATTATAATATTTTTATTATAAATATTATTTTTAATTTAAAATTAAATTAACATTTAATAAAATAAAAAATTAAAATTAAAAAATAAATAATTAAAAAGATTTAGGAAAAGTTATACGCTATTTTTTTTAATTTTTAATTATGTTATTTTATATTTTAAATAAATTAAAAATAATATTTTAATAGATAAAATTATAATAATTAGTATTATATATTATAATATTTTTATTTAATTATTTGGATATGTTACAGTCACTTTTAGGCCTAATGTTCTTTATAGGAGTTGTTACTCTATGTCTTAGGATCACTCGGATTTAAGATTTACAATTTTTCAAGTTATATAGAATAAGTTATAGTCAATTAACTTGTCTAGACTTATGATCCTGTGCCTTCAGGATTCCAGGTTCAGGTCAGTAGTTTTAACTCTTATTTTGGAGTTCTTACACTCAAAATTTGAGGAAAGTTTCTAAATAAAAGTTGGAGCCCTATCTCTTAGGTTTCCAGAACAGTTTGGCCCATCCCATTTGGGATTTTCTAGTGGGAGATATGATATAAATACTATTCTGAAGTCAAGTGACTATTTGGTTAAATTTCAGGTTTTGGTATGCTGATTTATCCTAGTTAATTGACCTAGTTCCATTGGGTTTTGAATTTTGGTCAAAACACCAAAATTGTAGTTTTGGGTCTTATAGAGATTTTGGCTTTGGTTTCACTACATTTACAGTTTTGTAGACCAAGTTATGACATTTTTGCTAAAACTGGTCGAATAGGTTCAAGTCCAGAATTTCTGGGCAGACTTGGTTCTGGCAGTTTTGATAAGCTAATTTTGGTTAGCAATTTGATTCAGTTATGGTCAGAATTTGGGTTTCTATTCCTCATGAAAGTTGTTCTACTATGTCTAAGCTTTTCAGGAGTTCAAGAATCAGGTCATTCTGACCTTTCTAGAGTAAGTTATGGCCATTTGAACATTTACTATTTATTTGGTCATTTTCCTAGGTCCAAATTAGGGTTGTCCAGATTCAAGCAGTTTTTAGGTCAGGTTAGGGACAGTTTTTGGGCATAGTCTCTTCATGAAAAATGGAGCATTATAACCTTAGTTTCATCTCTAATTGGCCTCACACTAATTGGAGCTACACAATTCTACTTATGGCTAAAAAACTACACTGGACTCATAAGTCCCAAACATGCATAAAAATTTATCACTCCCAAATTCAATTCCTCCCAACTTCACATTCATGGCACTTCTAATAATCAACAAATCATCTCAACAATGCCAATTTCAAGCCATCACACAAAACCCCCAAATTTTGGTCAAATCCTAACTTTAATTTTCACAATCCATGTTAACTCAATTTATACAATTTCTAAGGTATAAAATCTCGCCAATCATCATCATTAAACTAATTTAGTTCAATTAAAAGCATCAAACTCCCCTCATTCTCATGGCTGTCGAAATTTCCAACCCATCATATATTCATCATTTCCTTTAATTTTCATACCATACTAACTCATTTTAACATGTTTGTCATATTTAAAGAAGAGAGATTAAGAGAATTGTGCACTAACCTCTTTGGAGCCAAGTTTAATCTCGTAGAACTCCAAGAATTTCTTCAATTCTTGGCTGCCATTAGCTTCCTTAAGGTGTCGAATTGATTTTTAGTGAAGGAAGGTATGAGTTTTGGTGTGGAAAACTTAGGGAGATTAAGCTTGGGAGCTTGAAAATGGAGGAAGCTTTCCTTCCATGGTGAATCGGCCAAGTAGAAGAACAAGGGAGAAGAAGACCAAAATGAGATAAGAAGACATTAAATAAAATTGTCTTATATATATATGTGTGTGTGTGTGTCTTAATTTAATTGGGTTTAAATTTTAATTAAGTCATCCCTGGGTCATGCTTACATCATAAATACATTTAATTTTTATTTCTTTCTTTTCCTTTTCTTTTTCCTTTTTCCTTTTTCCATTACATAAATTCATGTTTTAAATTTATGTTTTTGTGTTTTAATCTCTCTTATTTTAATTGACATTTATGTTAAAATTCATTACTGAGGGTGAAATGACCAAAATGTATTTCATTGAACTTATTGAGTTATAACTGTCCTTACCGATTAGCTAAATTTTCTTGAATTTTCTTTGGCATTTTTATTATCATTTAAACCTTGTAATTTCTTCAATTAAGTTCCAATTATTTATTTTACAGGATTCCTTACGGGTCTAGGGTCTGCAACTGTATTCACAGTCGCTTCCCATTAGGGTCACCCATCGCTGTGACTTCCGACTCCCTTAACTTATCCGCACTTCTTTTCTTTATTTTTTTTTCCTTAATTTTTTTGGTCTTTATTTAATCATCTCATGACTCTTCACTCTAGTTTAAGTGTAGTTCCAGATATCCTGGCTATCCGAACAGACGTTAGCCGTTGGAACAGTAGAATGTACGGACTACCTAAAGTGAGGGCGTTACATTCATGTACTCTCATGGGCTGGCTTTCCGCGTAAGAGTGAGCACTATTCGATTTAAATCGAATCGAACCGTCTTAATTTGGTAATTCGATTTAGTTTAGTTTTAAAGAAAAAAAATTCGGTTGAACTGAATCGAACCGAATTACTTTATTAATTTTTAAATTAATTTATTTTTATAGGAAATTTATGAATTATATGTAATTATATATATATATATATATATATTATTTAATTTCATTGATAAATGGTTATTAGGTTCAAATTAAAGTTAAAATCAGACTAAATAACTTGAAAATCAAGTCTAAATTAAAAAATCCATTAAAACTAAAAAACAGATCAATTCAAACTAAATTAAACCCAAATAGAGCGATTTAATTCAATTTGATTTTTTATTTATTTCAATTCGATTTGATTTTTAAAATATGGTAATTTGGTTAATTCGGTTTTGATGATTCAGTTTGAACTGAATGCTTAACCTTATTTTCGCGAATGGAACTCCAATACTTCATTCTCGAACACTCTTATGGGAATGTAATCTACATAAATGCTGTTAACACATACATGATAAATTAAAAAAAAAAATGTAAGAGAAAATAAGAATTTCAACTAGATTGAACAATTAACTGATTAGATTTAAGGTTTTGCAAATCTTACACGATGTGTTGGGGGTTCCATACTATAGAGTATGTGAAAATCTTTTGTTGGATCGAACCAGAGTTCGAATTCTTGCTCCCTACTCCCTTTTCCTTGAGTGGACACATTAGTATGGAGGCTGTAAGGAGACAAACTCAAGTTTCCCAAGAATTCAAGATCGATCTCGTCATGTTTGGACTTGGATCAGATGATAACTGCAACCAAATATATATAAATTAAGAATTTTTCTTGTCTGGACCCAATACACTATAGATTTAAATTTATGATAGAGGGGATTTAGATAAAAAAAATTCCCATAAATTAAATCATACAAATTATAATTTATTAATTACTCATATAATTAATTAATTAATATGATTAATTATTATTATTGTGAGGTCTACCTTGCACATATTAGCAATTAGCATAATTCAGACTGTTAATTAATGTGGGTATTTTCGCATAAAATATGTGAAATTCACATCAATCAATTGTCAAAATTATATAGTCATGTTTAGTATTTTTCTTGTTATTTTTATTCATATTTAAGAAAACTAGAAAATGCAACAATTAATAGGGATATAATAATGAATCAATTAGTTACATAGAAGGTGGTGACGGTGCCTGCAGAGTTGCCAGGGACAAGTTTCATTTGCACATCAAATCTTCCAAATCGGTATTTGTTCTTGGACTGGAAGCCAGAGCCAGAGGCCATAAGCGAGAGAAGGTTTCCTCCATCGAGCATCTGTCCACGACCATCATCCCATGTAACATCCACATCCTGACTGAAATTGCCTGCATAAGCTGCAAGGAAAGAGCTCACTATAAGGTAAAAAAAAATTTTAATTGCAGCTCTATTTGCCATGTTTTGATAAAAATAAAAAAAAAATTTAAAAAAAAAAAAAGAGAGAGAGAGTTAATTAGATTTAGCCCCCTCTTCTTCTCCTCGCCAGCCCTTGAGCCCCTGGCCCTAACGAGGGCTTATGATGAGGCCTTTATATAGATAATGCCTTCAAATTAAGAAGGAACAATCAACATGCTATATATAGGAGATTAAGATTTTGGGAGAATACTAATTCATTAAAACATGGGTTAATCCTCAATTGGATAGGAGAATTATTGGTTGGAGATTAACTGTCATGAGATAAATAAAGGTATATCCTACACATTTTTAAACAAGCGGGCAATAATCTAGGACATAATTGGCAGTGCCTGCCAATTACACTTCCTAATTTGCACGTAGCTAGGTTATTGCCAATTATGACAAGTAAATAAGCATACAGTGATTTTATATAGGTAGCCTTATATGAAATAACAAGTAAATAAAAATTTAATGCATAGATGAAAATAGTCCCATAAATATAACAGTGATAAAAAAAATTATCAAGTAATTATTTTTTTAATTATTGAATTAATTTACAATGTTAATTTTTAGTAGTTTGCCATTCCACCTATTATTTTTACATGGAATATCTGTTTTAGTATATAATTACTCGAATAGCAAGATTAAAATGGTTATTCTTATTATAAATTAAGTATATTGAATACAATTATAATTAAATTATTATTTTAACCAAGATGAAGAACCCCGTGTAGGTGCATCTTTGAATTTGAGTAAAAATTTTCGAGTCTCTGTTATTTTTCGTATAAATTAAAAAATTTTTACCAAAAAATAGTTCATGATAAAATTAAGAGGAAAAATATGCATATTAATAATTTATTATTGTAAGCTAAGATTCAAAGTAAATGAAATAATTATTTCTTATAATATGGGAAGCCAAAATTGGAAACCTGAAAGCTTTGCTCATAATTTGTTAAAATTAGGGGATTTTTTTTTTTTCCTTTTTAGGGATGGGAGACGTTAAACAAAAGGATTATTACAAGTTTTAATATAATATATATATTGTAAATTAATTAATTCAAGTGTGCTAATTTATTTTATAATTACATGATCAATTTACATGAAAGGCAGAATCTGATCAATTTATTTTATAATTACATCAATAAAAATAGGACATAAATACAAACAAACCAAACCAAAAGCAAGGCAAATCTATTTTACAAATGGTAATCCCAAATTCAAGGGACTAAAAGAACCTAGAACGCCGGCACTCACGTGGGCGACCTTGAGGAAATCGCTTAAAATCGGTGCAATAGTTATAAATCATGAAATACCTTTGCACCCATCTAAGCTTTCTTCGACCATTGGCATCCAACCCTAGAGTTTGCCAATCGTGGCTACTCATCGGGCTATCAGTCCCCTTTAAGCCACAAGAAGGCAGACCTGAAGAACTCCATACGCATGCATTGGCATTGAAGTTTCTGTAGTATGCAGTGAAAGGAGCCTTAGACCAATCTGTTTTTACAAGCCCTCCTCTTGTCGCCCATTGATCAGCATTCCAGAGGCTAGAGTAAAGTTTCATGGGCTGGTTCTTGGGGAAGGGAATTCCAATGGATTCTTCATTTTCGTATACCCTTATGGGGATGTTGTCTACCAAGAAACTAAAAATAGAAGCAAACTCGTTATTATATAAAATTATAAGTATCCGTAAATGATGAAATTTTACGTTAAAGGAAAGCAATATCTTACATGATGCGTTGGGGGTTCCATACAATAGAGTAGAGGTGAAAATTTTTTGTTGGGTCGAACCAGAGGTGGAACTGTTGCTCTCTATTTCCATTCCCTTGTGTAAAGACGTTAGTATGAACAGTATAGGGGTCTCCACTAAGGTTTCCCAAGAATTCAAAATCAATTTCATCGTGGTAAGGCCCTTGAGATGATAGCTGCAGCAACAAAAACAGAACAATTTGTGTGTTCATCATCACTTTAATTAGCCACGTGTATTAGAGACTGGAATTAATACAAGGGAGTACTCACATAGTAAGCAGTAACAGTTCCCGCAGAATTTCCAGCAACAAGCTTGATTTCCATGTCAATTCTTCCAAAGAGATAGTCTCTCTTAGACTGGAAACCAGACCCTGATGCCTTGTCAAGGATAAGAGAGAGAACATTTCCTCCATCGACAATCTTAGCACGATCACCACCCCATGTCAGGTCTACCTCTTGGTTGAAATTACCGGTCGATGCAACCATGAAAGGACCCATAAAGAAAGCAAACAAGAACACTTTTGAGACTAATAAGCAAGTAGCCATCTTCACTGAAATGAAAAAGAAAGGCTAATTAATTTGATAGGTGTACTAAGTCACTAGAAGGCCTTTATATAGGTAATGAGTAGGAATAATATTTGGTTAAGGATGCTTGAAAGAGACTCTACACCAGACTACAGAAAGAATAGAGCTGGTAATGCTAGAGCAAAAGCTAATAGGTTTTGTTTGGAAGTTATTTGTGGGGTTTAGGGTAGTAGTTAGATAGAATAGAATAGTGAACTTTTTAGACTTTTGCTTAATTTTGTTACACATCAAAGGACTAGCTAATTCTTCTTTTTTTGTCTTCATCTTACCAAACAATAAGATTATAGGTGGTTGTATTAACAATCTCATGCATGCCTATATGCGCTTAATCTCTAATTGAACCTTCCAAAATGATTATGATTATGTTAATTAACATGAGGATTATTGAGGAATCCAGCTTTATATATTAAACAACTGGTTTGGTTATAGTTGGCTGTTCAGTCCGTGATTCGAAGGATAAGGTAGATGCTTACAATTATAGTCAAATTAAGAGTAAAAAATTCTAGGTAGAGTCAATTTTATGTTGTGTTTTTTGTTTTGTGCAATGCACCAAGTCCAATATTAGAAAAATCTAGTCGTTAATTGGTGTCTCTAAAAGGAATTCCTGTAGATATATTAGGAAAATTATATAATAAAAGGCAATTTTATATGAAATGTCAAGCAAATAACATTTAGATACATGGATAAAAGTGATCATACAAATAAAAAAAGTGGACCCAAAGTAAATAACTATCAAGCAATTTTTTTCTTTATCGTAACTAAATTTATCTACATATTAATTTGTTAATGGTTTACCATTTCATGTATGCATTCTACATGGAATCACTGACTTACCATATAATTACTTGATATATATATTGTCCCTCATAACCGCAAATGGAGGAATACTTACAAGTTATTGTTTTTATATTTTAGATGATAGAGACCACATTTCTTTATCATATATGCGGTCCAAGTAAAGCCTTCACATGGAACGAGAAAAAAATATATCAGTATTATAAAGTAAATTGAATTTAGCCTAGTTTTATGCTTAACCATAAAGCAAAGTTGATTGAATATTAGTGTGTGTAATTAAGTTTAATACTCCAAAATAAGTTTCATGATGTTGGAGTCATCTCCAAAATTATAAAATCTCGAATTCGAATTCTAATTGAAGTGAATTGTATTAAAAAATTATTGTTTTGTCATATTGAAGTTAAATATAGTTTTTAATTAAATTCTCTAACATGGTCAAAGAAGTTATTCACATTCTCAAAAAATTAAATTAAGAATTTACAAAATTTCAAAATGAATTGCATACCAACTACTAAAAGCCTATTTGATTTAATTGTTGGATATAATTAATAACTATTTCTATTAGTTGATAATTGATAGTCAACAGTTGATGGTAATTGATTTATGTTAAGTGTTTTGTAAAATTTTGTCTAGTTACTACTGTTAGTATATAAAATGATTGTTAAGGGTATATATTGTTAATTTATTATATTATTAAATATATAATTATAATTTATTATATTATATTATTTATTTTATTATTTAAAAACATGAATAAAAATTAAATAATATAAAAAAATATGAGTAGTTGTAATATATATATATATATATATATATATATATATATATATATATATATGTATGTATGTTTTTTACATACTATGGAGATATATATAAATTAGGAGAAAGGTAAAGTAGTTTTCTTATCTTAAATCAATAATTAATTGTGAATAATTCTAATTTTATAACTTTTTAACTGCAGTAATTTAGAAAGTGAATTGGTTGAAAAAGAACAATTGTTCAATATATTTACCAAATAGATTTAAAATAATGGTTAAGTATGAAATCTCTATGGCTAGGTAATCAAAACCTCTTATCCAAACATTCCCTAAACTCATAAACCATAAATATATTTTCTTTTGCTTTTGTTGATTTATTGTTGCAAATAAATATTTGTAGGTCAAGAAATAGATTTAGAAATGAAGTGTAGTACTCGTAATTTTCACTCTATAGAGGTCATCTAAGGATGAAACCAAAGAAATTGAACATATCATAATTCATAAAGCTAAGATGAGCTGGATCTTGATCATCTCAAATCTGTTATTTAACAACAAATTGTATGTTTTAATTTGGCTGTATTTTCTTGGAGAAACAACTTTGCTTTTGGCTATTTAAAGAAGCAAAAATAAAATGAAAGGCTTCAGAACTGAGCAAAGGGTAGCATTGAAATCCAGAATAAACGTCAGTTTGGTTGCTTAAATGCTAGATATGATAAAGTGGCTTTTTGTAATTATATTTAAAAAAAAATCATTGATTTTCCTTTTTTTTTTTTTCAATCCTAATTCTTGCCTTTTAGGCCTATCAGAAACAAATACTTTAACTCGAGGTAATAGATTTTAACTATTCAAATGGTGGACTGAACTTCCGAACCCAATTAATGGAGTTCAATTTTAATTGGATGAAAATTGGCACATGGATCCACAATATGAATAAATGGAGTTTGAGTTATTTTGAATTTTGTGTTAATTTGAATTATTTATTGAATTGATATAAAAAATAATAATTTCAAAGTAAATTCATGTTAATTTATGATTTACATATCTTTTCAACAAAAATGTTAATGTTTCCGTAAAAATTAATTTTTATTAATTCATTTTTAAATCCAAATTTAGATTCTTTATGTCTAATTAAAAGGTTTTTGTTCATCTGGAATATATAAATATATTTACAAGTAGCTTAATATTAAAGTATATTCTAATATCATGTATAAAAAACAAACTAAACCTAACTCTACCTTTAAACTAGTTTAAGAGAATGAGATTTTACCAAATCTTATATTTGACTCAAATATTTTATCTCAAATTAATGTGAAACAACATCTAACTATGATTCTCCTCTTCAAATTAGTAAAAGAGCCTTGTTAATTAACTCTTTAACACAGTCAAAGAACTTTAATTATCTAGATTAGAGAATTCATAAAATTAAGCATATCAAATAAAGCTAAGAGCCGGATCTTGATCATCGCGAATCTGTTATTTAACAATAAAAATGTGTACTTAGGCTGTGTTTTCTTGAAAACAACTTTGCTTTCAGCTATTTAGAGAAGGATAAATAATGCAATACAGGCTTAGGCCCTCCACAAGCAAATGTTTTGATACGAACTAAACGACTAGACCTATCTAAATGGTGTATCAAGCACAATTGGAATTCAATTTTAATAAATCTGCCAATACCCATCTTTATTATAGAACGTAAACTCATGCTTATTGTAAGAGTATATTCAGGTGTTGTTTTCTCCATCTTCTATTCTCATGAAGTCAAGATATGACTTGCCATTCAATTTCCGAGCAAAAAATTCCTTGAAGTACTTCTCCAATGGGACTTGCTTAAATTTTGCTGGATTGTGAGGGCCAATGAGGCTGGCTGCAGGGCCCAACTCGGAGCCTAGCTTTGAACTGTAGAATGTTGCAATGGAAAGCCTCTCCTTTGTTGAATTCACCGTTGCCCTATGCTCGATGCTCCCATAAATACCGTTGCTCACAATCTGCAGCAGAAAGATTGAAACACGAATCCCAACAGTAGCATGATCAGGAAGGAGTGGAAAGAAAACTTGTTTCAAGCCAGTTTCTGATAAATAGTACCTCCATGATGTCTCCAATATTGACAATAAAAGCATTTGGAAGTGGTTTAACAGGAACCCATTTCCCTTCCTTTCGGATTTGTAGTCCTTCAGTGTCATTGAGCTGAAACAGGATAGTTAAAGCAACAGCATCAGAATGAGGAGTGAAACCAATGGCCTTTTCTGGTTCAGGGCATGGAGGATAGTAATTCATTCTCATTGATTGAACACCATCATTGAATAGCTCTTTCATTTCCTCAGCATCCATATTTAAAGCTTTTGCCATGTGACCCAGAATTGCCAAAGCTAGCTTTTTCATTTCACTAGCATAAGTTTCCAAAGAATCTCTGCAGCAAAAATACAAAAACAAAAGTTTCCAAGTAAGGGAATTTCATATTCCATTAGCTTAGGAAATTTCAAGGATGTAGAATAAATAAGATATAAACCTGAGCTTTGGAGGAAGTTTGTCAAAAAGGTCATTCTTCCTGAGATTGAAAGGAAGAGTGGTAATGTAGAACACGTCTGACCAATCTAGCTTCTGCTCCTCTGATACCACAAACAGCTGCCCAAAACCTTCATGGTTGTCTGGCTTCTGCCACAGCTTCTTCTTCTGTTCATATGGAAGTCCGAAGAAACTCTCAATTTCCAACTTGACTCCCTCCAGAAAATCAGTGCTTACTCCGTGGTTCACAACCTGATTTTATCAAAATTTAATCAACTAATGGAAGAATCACAGGCAACATAAGTCAAATAATAGTTTCCCAAATCGTGAAAATGCATACATAAGGCAATAATTTGTTGGAATGAGTAGCAACACTTTGTTGAATTTCATAGCTCTAAATTCAATTTGACTCCCCTATTCCACTGGGGTGGTTAATTTGGAATGAGTAGCAACACTTTTGTTGAATTTCATAGCTCTAAATTTCATAGCATCCTTGCATATTTTCTCCCATACTCCAATGAAAATTACTGACCGTCTTTGAAGAGGGGAAAAAAAACTACACTACCAAGCCTAATTGTGACACTTTAAAGAAAGGCCCAACCCAGAATGAAAATTGACCGCTTGTAGAAGACGAACAGCGGCAAGAAATGGAACCTTTTAAGGCTGTAGGCCTAATTTATGGGCCTAAATATTTTGTCGATCCCGGCCCAAGATCTGTCTTTGACCAGAAGGAGGAAAAAAAAAAAAAAAATCTAGCAAAGATCCAGATTACTCAGATCGGGAGCAAGTTTAGATACCTGGAAGAAACCCCATTCTCTGCAAGCGGACTGCAAGCTCTCCAACTCCGAATCCATGGAATCTCCAACGGCCAATCTTTGAAGATCTATGACAGGAACTGACGAAAGCAACGACTTTTGACCAGAAATAATTGGAGGGTCCTGATCGAACCTTACATAGCGAGGTGGGATCGTGAGAAAGGATTCTTCGGCCAGCTTTTGAACGCTAGGTACTATAATAGATTTTCCAAAGTTTACTGTTTCTATTGATGATTCCATTCTTCGTAAGGCCAGTTTTCTGGAACAGGGACGAGAGGAGACTTATATAAAAACTAAGCTTCAAATAGTTGCTATGATACAGATGACGACAAAAACGATAACATTATTATTGATAATGAAAAACTTGTGGTAATGGCTCTTCTCGGCATCTGGACTATTTGATAAATTTTTTTTTTTTTAATTTTCATCTTGGATATCTGTAGTTTGAAAAAAAATATATATTTTTTTAATTTTTGATTTTATTATAACTATGTGTACTGGTTATTTTCATCAATTATATATAAGAAATTAAAATATTAAAAACAATGCAAAAATATGTATAAAATAATAATTTATTTAAAGGGTATTAAATTATTTTTATTAACAATGAAAATTAAAAAGTATGATGAAAAATTTTAAAGTTGTATTAAATGTGAATAATTATATATTATAAAATCAATAATCTCTTATAAATAGTAATAGTTGTAGACACCATATTTTAATTGGCCTTTAAATACACAACTTGTTTAATATATAAATTTTCTCTTTAAAAGTTACGATGCAACTTTAATTTCAGAGAATGAATTTCTCATCTTAACATAATCCGATCTCAACAAGTTACCTAAATTATGACTCGATCATAGATCACTTATCTAAACTCAGCAATGGTTCAAATCGTTTCCCAAATGAATGTCTGGCTGTAGAAAAATTCGATCTCACGCATAGTTAGGTTATTTTCCGATCTTTTCATTGTGTGTTCATATGTTTGAGTTTCAAAACTCTGTTTTCACACACCTTTCACTTAGGTTGTTTTCTGATCTCTTCGTCTTTATTCAAGCTGTTCTGATCAATATCCAATTTTCAGATCATCCGATCTTATATTCTGTTGTTTTCTGATCTCACTGTGTTCAAATACCTCAAAATTCCAAATTGTGGTTAGTTTTGTGATAAGTTATCTGGCCTAAATTGTTCAAACACTTAACAAAGTTAATGTTTTATCCGATCTCTAAATAATTGTTTCGATCTTAATAAGTAATTTCAATTATGATCCTATCTCAAGTCACCTTTCCCATTTTATGATATTCTAGATCACTCTTCAAATATTTCAAAACTTTGATCGATATTTGATCTTAGGGTTATCGGTTCTCGTGTTTGTGTGCAATAGTTTTCCAATTTCTTTAAGGTGAGGTCTCATGTTCTATGATTGATAACTGAGCTCAGGATCATATAGTTCTATGTTCAACTTCATTCAATTGATTGGGAGTTAATTCTATTCAGTACTCACACATATAACTTGGTCTGATGTTTTCCGATCTCATTAAGAAAATTGATCATAAAAGAGTTTATTCATTTCAAAAGGTAAGAGAGTGCAAATCATTCAGCGGGAGGGTCTTCCCCAGCCCGCTCTTCAAGTACATTCTCAACATTCACTCCCTCCTCCCCCTCTTGTTCGCCCTTACTCTCGGTCTCGGCACCTGGGGTAAGTTCCTCGAGCCAGGTGAAGTCCTCATTGGAATAGTGCCTGATGAGCTCGGTAAGGAGATCACTATGGGCTTTCACATAAGCCCTATCTTCCTTCATCAGAGCCTCCTCCTCCTTTGCTTTGATCTCCTCGAAGAACCTAACTCAGACATCATCAAGTTCCTTCTCTAGCCGAGCTGCCCTCTCTTTATGAGACTTCGCCTGTTGTTCCAGTTCTACGATCTGAGCATTTGCAGCAGAGAGTTGGTTCTACGCTGCCGCTGCATCTTGGGCCACCTTTGACATCTCCCTCCTCATAAGATAAACTTTCTCTCTGACAGCGTGCTGAGTCGCCATCGTTCCTAGCTCAAACTCATCAAGAGGTTGTGAAGATCATCAATACTTTCGGGGCCCATTGTGGTTCGGTCCTCAGGAAAGCAGATCATAGCGCTCAATACTTTCGCTAAGTCAAGGTTGCCCTGTACTGATTTATTTTTCTCTAGTGATTGGAGTAGTATCCTAGCACCTTGCGAGAGAGGTCACCCAGACGAGGCTCCCTGCCCTGAGGATCCGCCCTCTATAGCCGAAGAGATCGAGGGTTGGGAAGGAGGTTCTAATCGAAGAGGTTCCGAAGTGAGGATATGCACTTATGGGATCGGTTCCTCTTGGATTTGAACCTCGGAGCTCTTCTCTTTAGTTCGAGCCCTTTTCTGGGCCTTAGCAAGTTTCATTTCCAGCACCTTCCTACTGAGCTCCTTATTCCGCCTCTGAGCTTCTTTCGCTGCCTCACCTTTAGCCATATCTGCACAGAAAAGCAAGATTAGTGAGATTGCTAGGGACTAAGAGATTAAAGATTAAGTTTTACCCGTCCTGGGACCCAGATCAGAGAGTTGCAGCTGGATGTTCTCATGGGCGATCACGCTCATCAACCACCACTTCAGTTCGGCCATGATCACATCCAGGCACGAACATTTGTAAGAGTTCGCTAGCTCTTAAGCTCCTTCAACATGGCGCTTTCAACATTAGTTAGCACAATCCTTCTCTCAGGCCTCTAGGCCAAGTAATTCCAATTTTGTGGGATCCCCTCGAAGCCACGGGGATCTTTGTTTTAGAGGATGAAGAACCGATCTTTTCAATTTTTGAGTGAAGACGCGAGATCGGTGAATAACCCACAGCACGATTTTGCCTAGAATAACCAAAATTCATCGTCTTTTCACTAAGTAAGCCTATGTAGTTTGGCGAAGACCTTCTCTATGGGCTCAAGTCCTTTGGCTCAGCATAATCCTCTGAAGGCCACCAGAGTTCGCCTGGAGCTTAGGTGCACTTGGGCGACGCTAACCCGATTGTATTTCAGTACGTCCTTGTAAAATGGCTCCAGAGGGAACTGCAACCCAGCCTTCAACTGTTCTTCATATACTACAATCAGATCGACCTCATCAAAGAAGTGATCTGCTCGAAAATCCCCATGACATCGAAGGAGTCGGGTGGAAGGTTGAACTCCTAACTTATTAGCTCAAGATCGGATATCCCCAGGACTGAGGTGAGTTCGTCCACCATTAGGGGCTCCCTCCTTATGATCGGAGCCTGCTGTTGGCTTGGTCTTGTAGACTGACTAGTGGTCAAAATGATAGCCCTAACAGTTTCGGGTCACCCACTCAGTCCGACCTCATCACCTTCATTGGAGGACCAAGAAACATGAACAGAAGGTGGGCTTGCAACTCTCTGATCATCGGTGCCACTCATTTTCAGGCAACGGAGGTGAAAATGACCGGAAAAAAGATCAAAACTATTATCTAATTACAAATCGGCACTGGAGAAATTGAGAACTTGAGAGAAGTCTTCGAGAGGTTTAAGATAAAAGGAGAAAGAAAAGTGTGAGAATGACCAAACCCCCTCCTATTTATACTCGTTCGAGCATTAAATGTTCGCAAGACCCTAGGCGATGCATCGGTCAGTGCAAAACTTAATTATCTCCCGATTCTCGATGTACACCAAGAGAAGATTCTAAAAGGAGGCATCGGACATGTGAGGTTGATTGAAGTGATTTTGTTCAGAGATCAAATAGAGGAAAGGATCGGACACATGAGATCGAACTGGGGAGAGATAGGGTATGAAAGTGTCTGTACAAAAAAGATCGGCTGAAGAAGGTATTAGAATGATCAAAAGGGTAATCTAAACAATGAAAACAATAAAAGACATAATAAATAGATAAAAACAAAATAAATAAAATAAAATAAAAGTCAATCTTAAATAAAAGCCCATTTTATTTCCAAAAGATCATATTACATCATTGGGCGGTCTTCTCCAACCCAATCATTAATTACAGATGAACCTACATTCTACCCTATATTCTAGCCATCTTGCTTCCACAGTTTGGACACCTCCCAATCTCAAGATGTCGTTCAAGAGATATGTGAAGATCGGGAAGGTAAGTCTCGTCAACTATGGCAAAGACTATGGAAAGCTCATTATCATCATCGATGTCATCGACCAGAACCGTTCTTCAATCAGGACCCCTGGGATGGTTAGGAGCTAAGAACTTCAAGAGGCGACCTTTGGCTTGGACCAATAGGCCGATCAAAGGCCAGACCGATAGTCATTTTGGACCCTAGTCAGCCATTTAGTCTGGTTCCCTAGCAATCATCAGATGACATTCTCATAATTCTCTAACCATCAGTGCTATCCATTTTTAGGTGATAGGCAAAGGAAGTTATCGAAAAAAGATCAAGACAGTTGTCATGATGAGAATCGGCGCCAGAAATGTAAGGCATAGAAAAAAGAACATATCGAAAATTGATTGGAGAAAGAAAGGTGGAGATGTGAGAATGGCAGCCCATTACCCCCTAGTGTATATAGACCTAGGCATTTAATGCTTAAGGAACTCGAAGCGGTTCATCAGTAAATGGAGAATTTAATGCTTCCCTGATATTCGATGACCATCGACATGGACCAGATACAAGGAACGGATAGAAGAGAGGTCGAGGGAAGCGAGAAGAGATTGGACATGGAAAATGTTGGTATAAGAGGTCGAACAAGAAGTTCTCAAAGTTGCCAACCATAATGAGATTGGGAAAGGAAACAAGATACAAAGATTAGGTGGATCGAGAGATTGCAAATAAAGATTGGAAGGTTCGAAAATCAGGAATTTAGGAGCTACTTTCAGTTATGACCCTTTAATTTGTAAGATCAACTCCTCCACCGTCAGATCTAAGTTAGTTAAAGCATTTGAGGCATGATTCAATCTACACCATCCACCTCATATGGAAGGACAAAACCGAACCATTAGATCTGAGGTGGTTAAAGCATTCCAGTACGCCTCAATCCAACCCATTGACCTCACATGTAAGGACAGATTTTGGGCATTGGATTAAAGTAAATAACAGATTTAGCACCTGTCATTCCCAGCCTTTGGATCCATTTTGTAAGGCAAAGCCCCTAGCTGTCGTATTAGACAGAGAAGGATAAGAGAATCCTAAGCTAAATCTTAGCCTTTAATTTTCGGTCTCTTTAATTTTTTACCTTCGGATTTGGTCCTTTTAAATCCACACTTTTCAATCTTGCCATTTGAAATCCTGGTCGTTCATTTGAGGACCTCCATTCCCTATAAATACTTGAATGCTTCATTATATAAGGGGTCCTAGTTTTTTATTTTGGAGGAGTTTGGGTCTTGGCTGGGAATCTTGGTCTTTTGGCTTAAAAATCTTTGTCTTTTGAATTGGAGTTCCCGGTCTTTAAGCTTTCCTTCATATTTCAATCCTCTGTTTTCACATTTTCAATCTCTGGTTTGTTTATCTCCTGAAATATAGAGTCACCGGTGCAAAAAGAGGCTTTAGGAACTTGTTTTCTAAAGAATCTTCACCAAAGTCCCAATACTCCGATCCTAGTTTTCAGTAGATTCACTGGAAAGCTCGGTGGTCCAGTCCTGATTCATCGGTGGGATCCTGCCTCATTTGCCTTCATCATCACTAGAAGCGCTCTTGGTCGGCCTTGCTTTAACAGCCTCATTTAGATACGGGACATCAGCATTAGTTCTCCCGTTACCTTCACATTCCTTCACAGGTAAATGCCTTAATAGTCTTTCCTTTGATTGGGTACTTTTGGGTTATATTTGTTATGTAAGCTAGAGTCTGAACTATTAGAATGTTTAATCATGCCAAACTTTTAGAGTAGAGTGGAGTCAAATTGACGTATCTCACAAATATCACTTTTTGCCAGTTATAGTAACACACACGTCATTCCAAAAGTGCATTTCTCTTTACTTTTAGTAGTACGAGTAAGAGTTCGGGTGGTATAGATGTTGCTCAAGGTTTGAAAGAGTAGTGAAGAGTTCAGATAGGAGGAAGTAAAGTAAATACGGGGGTGTTGACATGGAGAGTCCGGACTGGATTGGGGAGACAAGGAATAATGGAAGTGAGGGAGTCTAATACAATGAGTTCGGCTTAATACAAAGAGTTCGGATCCAATTAAAGAGATTAGGAATAATGAGGGTGAGAAGGTCAGATATAAGTTCGGGTGAAAAGGGAGAGTTCGGGTACTAATAAGAGATCAAAAACAAAGAGAGTGAAAAGAGTTCGGATAGTAATAGAGATAGAAAAATAACACACAATTAGACGTTTTGCATATACATAGAATCGCTTTATTCTTTACATCACTTTTCGAATATTTCTGTCCTATAGCGGGAGTTTAGGAGAGAGTCCTTTTCTCGGATCCCCGCAGTTCTATGTTTCTATTATAAAACTCATCCTTTACAAATATGGGAGTTTGGGAGAGAGTTCTTTCCTCGAACTCCTGTAGTTTTACGTCTTTATGAGACTCGCTTTTTATAATATGGGAGTTTAGGAGAGAGTCCTTTCCTTGAATTCCCGTAGTTTTACATTTTATAAAAATTTATTCGGTACAAAATAGGGGAGATCGAGAGAGAGTCCTTTCCTTAAAACCCCCAGCGCCTATTTTTACAAAATTCTACAAACTCTTCAACAAATTTACAGAACACATTTCAATGTTCGATTCGCGGAAGAGTTCTTCCAAGAACTCTGAACTTTATATTTGGACCCAATTGAGAGTTTTCCTTGGAGTCCACACACTTATATTATCAAGGAAGTTCTTCCTTCAGCTCGGCTTAGTTAGACAAGATACCATTGTTGTAAAATACTAAATAGCTTAATATGAAACGATATGGGTAAAGGTTTTATGGATAATTATGCCGATGATAAGACTTTTCTTCATTAACTGAGATTCCTGATTAATGAAGGGAACTCTCTAGGTTTTAATTAACACATTCCTTTTGAATTAGAGTCCTAATTAAAAGGAATGAAAATCTATACCCATTTTAGTTCATGCATATTCACTACACACACCTCACCCTCAATTACTTGGGACGCCAATGATGAGGTAAATAATGAGTAAGTCAAGAGTCCTCTTTACTCATTGTGAACCTCTAGGGATCAAATAATACCTCTCCGAAATTAGAGTCCTAATTTCGAGGAGGGAGGAATTTAATAACTACATAACAAATACAACATCAACTCACCTTAGGGTCATCCCATTTACTTGTGTTCTTGGGATACCCCGAAATTGGGAAATATCAAACGTTCCTGTAATAGATAACGGGAACCAACATCATAATTTTAACCCTAAAATTATCGATCTTAAATTATAAATAGCGCATTATTAAATCTACTTACCCTCATTGAGGGACAATGTGGGGTGCCTAACACCTTCCCTACATATATATGGACCCCGAACCTAGAATGTCTATTTTTAGAATTGGTTTTATGATTTTTTTTTTTTACAAACGGTTTCCTTTAATTTTTCTTAAAATTAAAGTGGCGACTTCTCACTTTCCCGCTTCGATGAAAATCGTCTGACGACTGCAAAACCTTTGTGACAATAGTGTATAACTATAATTAGTAATTTAATATATTTTATAAATACTTATTAAAATCTAATTAAATTTTGTATATAATATTTTAAAAAAATATTTGAAAATTTTTAATTTAAATTTTGGAATAAAAAATATTTATAATAAAATTTCATAAATAAATTTTAATATATTAAAATTGTATAGCATAACCAATAGAGAAAATTTTATACTTTTACCATATCAAATATTTTAAAATAAAAAATCAATAAAACAAATAAATATATAATAAAATAAATTATTGACACAATTAATTATTGAAATCACAAATTAATGAAATATTAAATTTTCATTTCTTTATAATTATCATATGTTAATAATTATTAATTATTTTATATTAATATAATATAAATTAAAATAACAAAATAAATAATTTTAATAGTTATTTAATAAATGTAATTTGATATTTACATTTATTTAAACAAAAAATATGCAGAGATGGTGTAGTTTAAAAAAATAGTAATAGTATTGATAATACACTTGAAAGCTTAGGGTTCAAACCGTCTCCTCAGTAAATTTTATAATTTTTTTAAGCTTTAAGCCAAAATTGAAATCAATTTTGCGACATGTTTTGAAATTTGTTTTATATGGCCATCATTGGCCCATGACCTTCACACAGGTTAAGGAAAATCTGCTCCAAACACATGTTTTTGGAAAATTGTAGCTTATCTACATGTGAGAAATTATAAAATAAAAAAAAATTGCCCGTCTTCTGGAATAAATAAATAAATAGAATAAAAAAATTAAAAAATCGTAAAATGTGTAAAATTTGAAAAGAATAAACAATTATCTAAATTAAAAAAAAAGGAACAAACATTTTATTATAAATTGAGAAAGCTAGGATTAATTATAAATTTATAACCCAAGCTCAAACACAAAAAAATAAAGCTGTTTTTTCAAGTTTTAATTATTTTAAAAAAAATAAATTATGAATTTTTGTTTAAATAAATTATTACATTTAAATATAAAAATTATATTATTATTCTTTCTATTTTTCTTAGTAAAATGTTTTCAAAAAATCATCACAGTATTTTCAATGTGACATTAACAAACTCAAATATGTCATTGGCTGAAAAAGATTTAAAATCAAAATCAATAAATTATAATTTTAAGTCATTCAACTGTGAAATTTTTAAGTTAAGTGATTGACTGATATAATATCAGAGCCTTTTATATTAAAAAATCTAAAATTTTAATTAAATAAAATTTATAGATTAAGGCTCTATTTATTTTATGAAAAATATTGTTTTGGACAATATTTTTTATATTTTCGAACATCTGAGAAACTCAGAAAAATTAATTAACGAAAAATATTTTCTTGATCAAAAGAAAAATTAAATTATTTTTGAGGAAAATGACTTTCATTTTTTAAAAAAGAAAGTGATTCTCTGTTTTCGAAACTTTGATAATTTTATTAAAATGTGAATGCACTAATCTTATTAAAATGTGAACACACTTATATATGTATAAAATAAACGCATATTATTAATTTAACATTACAACTAAATAACGAAAAATATTTTCATAAAAAAATATTTTTTATAAAAATATTTTTTATATATAAATTATTTTTCATAAAACAATGGAGCATAAGATCATACACTGTACTGATTCAATGAAACATATTATCCAAATTGAAATTAAGAAATTTCTATCTTCACTTTCAATTCAAGTTCATCTTTGTGATTATTATTATTAGGTGAGAAATTAGAAAGATTAATATTAATGATGTAGGAATCTTTTGCTCACATTAAATATAGAACTGATGGTGAAATCGACATATTACCAACAATTTAATTCTTAATTCAATGTATGTATTTGTTTACTAATTAATTATATACTAGTTGTAACACCCCGTTGTATAGCCTGGTATATTTCACTGTTCCGGTGACCGGTGTCGGTCAGGACAATTAATGGGATTAGGGCCACACTTAAAACAATTTGAGAAGCCATAAACACAAATAATTAGTAATGTTTAATTAGTTAACTATAAATAAGAAAAACAGAACATAAGAGGTTAAACGAGCCGAGAGTCACAGCGATGAGTGACCTCCTCGGGAACGACTGCGAAGTCGTTTTAAACTCAAATTTCGAACCGTAAAAAGTGACGCTGCGGTCCTTAGGACCCTTATGAACACAGTGGAAAAGAGAAAATCATGAAAAAGAACTGTTAAGCCAGTCAAATAATTAGGTCAGGGAGCCGGAAGAAATATTAGATTATTTGCAAACCGGGATGAACCGGCGAGGGGCAATTTGGTCAATTGACCCCCAGAGCTAACTCCTGACCTAACTGTCCAATAAAATTGGAGAAATAAAAATTTCGGAATCAAGAATTAAATTAAAGAACTAATAGAAAAAAATAAATAGAAAAAAAAAGAAGTTAGAAAAGTCAAAGGTGATGTCATAAAAGAATTAATTAAATGAATTATTAAATTTGGATTTAGTGGTCTTCCATAAGCAAAATAAAAAGAAAAGAAATTGATTTTTTTTCTTCATTCCCGTCAACCCTCATTTCCTCTCTCATTTCTCTCATTTTCTTAACTTCCACCATTGAAGCTCACTAAAAAGCTTCTTAAACCCAAGATTTGAGCCATAAAATTTATAAGTTTCTTAATTAAAGCTTGTAGTTGAGTCTTGTTAAGAAGATTGGGAAAATCAAAATTTTAAAAAAGCTTGAAGAAACAAGAAGTTGGAAAGCTCCATTTGAGGTTAGTATGCTAACTTACTATTTTTCCCTTCAAATGCATGTTTAGGTAATTAAGTGAGCTAAGAACTTGATTTAAATGAAACAAATATGGGGAAACAATTAAATTGAAATTTTGGGGCAGCTTGAGAGGAGTATGGTTTGCATGAATATGATGCAATTGAATGAGTTTAGAAACCTTACTTAGTTAAATGATTAACATTAAAATCATTAGAAGTAGTTAAATGCAAGAGTTTAGTGAGATTAGGGTTTTAATGCTAGGGTTTATGAACCAAAATTTGGAGAAATGCATAAATGGCATGTTTAACCTATTGTGACATGAAATAATGGTCAATTATGACCAAATAAGTTGTGTGGGAATGTTAGGAAATTAAACCAAATTCGTAGGTTAATGGTCATGCTGCTGGCAGCATGACCAAACCCACTTTGAAGGACCAAAACTCAAATTTTACAAGTCCAATTGATATGCCACCAATTGGAGATGAAAATAGACATAAAAGAGCACAATTTTCATTAAGGAACCATGACCAAAAACTGACCAAAACTTGGTGAAACAATTGACCAAAGTGAATTGATAGCAGGCTGCCACTGCACTAAACTGACCAAATGAACAGTAACTGTTCATTTGGTCATAACTCGAGCTAGGTAGGTCAAATTGACCTGAAATTTTACCAGCAATTAGATATGATATAGACCTAAAACTTTCATGAAGAACACCAACCCAAATTAGGCCATTAACTCATTCAAATCATTGAGCAAAGTTAAATTTACTGTACTGAGATTCTGCAGAATTTTTATTGAGCAACAATGTTTGGATGGCTATAACTCTCTCTAGAAAACTCGGATTTAGGCGATTCTTGAACCGATGGAAACCTAAGACATAGTACAACATTTCATATGAAGAAAGTGAGACCAAATTATGAACTTAACTTGATCAAATTATTAACCAAAGTTGGACCAAAAATCTGCCAGCACCAAAATCTCAGTATGAACAGTACACGTGAACAGTAAACTTATTTTGGCCATAACTTGAGTACAAAACTCCGATTGAGGTGATCCAAAAATGAGAATAAACTTAAGACAATAAGGAACATTTTCTATGAAGGAAGTTTTATCAAATTCCAACAGTAGACCGACCAATGAAACAGTGCAACTTCGGAGAACCAAAACCGAAAATTGGCAATTTTGCCAAAATGACCTAAGCTTTAAACAAATGACCAAAACCAACAAGTTTGGTGACCAAAATGTGGTATGTGGGTGAAGTTGGAGTTCCCATACCTATTAAGCCTTAGAAAGTCAATAATTTGGCTTGAATAGTGCAATGAATAGTAACCCGAAACACAAAATTTTGAGAACGTCGAATTTAACACGTTAGAGCTAGCTAAATGTGAAGTTAAGTTTATTTTGGATTTATTTTAAGTTTTAGTACTGAAACATTGGAAAATTTCGTGTTTCAGTGGAAAAAAATACCGGGACAGAACCCGAGGAGTCGAGTCAAGGCCAACAGGCGACTCGTTTGAGGTTTGTGCACAACATATACTTTTATAATCATCTTTTGCATATCGTTTTGAATAATGTGAAATATTGGATTATGGCATTCTTATGATGTTTGATCTAAATTGTTGAAAGTTATTATGTATATTTGAAAAGACAATGTTTAGCAAATTGTTAAGATAAGTTTTGAAACCACGTTGTCATGACCACATATTTGAACACCTCACTAGCACGACTAGTGGGGCAATTAGTTTCAATTTTGATTCCTTCTCTGGAGAAGTGTTGAGGTGTGCCAGTAGAAGAGGATGTGAATGGATATCCATATATTTGAGCTAGCTAGCCTTGTGATATGATTTCTCTTTAGCCTCTGGCTATTGAGATTCATGTGATTTCTCTTAGTCTCTGGCTATTGAGATTCTATTTGTTTCGAATGGCATGATCTAACTGTGGGTTTTATGAAATGTGTTTTGATACTTTGAAATGAACTTGGTTTACATGTAAAATCTCACAATGCATGATTGTATTTAATTTTCATGTTTAGCCAAATTTTTGAATGAATGTGCTTTAAGCTTTGCATAAAGGTTATTTTAGTATATTGTGCACCACTGAGTCCTAGTACTCATGATAGCTTTATTGCTGTCGCAGATACAGAGACTAGAGGAGCAAAGCAGATCGAGTCAAGTGTGTGAAGTCATCACCTTGAAGCCTTCGGTATAATTTATACCCTAACTGCAAATACTTCTTTTGATGTATATATTGCACATAAATGTATGGACATGTAAAAATGGGTCTTGAGCAGCTTGTACACAAATTTGTATGAAGTTTATAATAAAGTTTTGTTTGTGTTTCTTTTGATATAAAATTGTAAGGATGTGTATAAATTGTTTTGTTTTTAATGAAATATGAATGATATTGTTTGACAGTATTTTGAGAATTATTGAACTTGTGAATTTTGAGAAATTGGTTGAGATTGAGTATGAATTTGAAGCAGTGGTTAGAAAATTATTGGAAGTGCTTTTATTTCAGGTATTTGAAGAACTGGTTTCTCAAAATACAGAGGAAACTCTGTCAAAATTTTTATAAAATTTGCGTAAAAATAAAATGGGCCAAAAATATTAACTAGTTTTAATTTAACTAAATGTTTTAAGTACTTATTAGATAATGCTCACCACTTGTGAAAAATAAGAAAATTGTTTTAAAATCCCTTGTAGGGTACTTAATGAGTTATCGGTAGGTGAAGTTCGGTAGTTTATTAGGTATTCTACGGGATCATGTTATGCCTTACAGAGGGGTAAGGTGTGACATGTTTTAGTGGTATCAGAGCAAATTTTTGAATTATGTTTTAAATTGTGAATTTGTGTCTTTTCTTTGTTAAGTACAACTGCTCAATGTCCATAATTGTTACATACGGTGCATTACATCATGAATATGAACTAACGGAGGGAAATCTCCTTGTGTTACTTGTTCAGGAGATACCCTAACTTCAGCCTGAAATGGAAGAAGGGGATCGCTCAATTGAGCGATTGCTGAAGCTGAGGCACAAGGGGAAGCCCCAGCTTTACCGAATGTCAGTGGGTCAGTAGCACCAGCCCCACAAATGCCGCAGTTCCCTGCACAATTTGCACAGCAGATGGCTGCGATGTTTCAACAAATGGCTGGGGGTATGCCCGTTCAAACTCCACCACAACCACTTGTGGCACAACCATTGCCTCCAGCCAGACAATATGATAAATTACTGAAGTATGGGGCTGCAGAATTTAAGGGTACAGTGGACCTTTTAGAGGCAGAGCAATGGCTTGAAAGAATGGACAGAGTGTTTAAGAAGCTGCACTACTCAGAGGAGTTGAAGTTTGAATATTCTGTGTCGCTACTGCAAGGGGATGCGTATGACTGGTGTAAGACCATCCCCACAAATGGTCGAACCACGATCTTGACCTGGGATGACTTCATTAGAGAGTTCAGACAGAAATACATCCCAGACGCATATGTTGATCAGAAGTTGCAAGAATTTTTGAGTTTGAAACAAGGAAATCGATCAGTGGCAGAGTATGAGAGGGAGTTCTCCCGCCTGAGTCACTATGCAGAGAGTCTCCTTACTACCAGCAAAGCAAGATGCAAGAGATTTGAGACGGGTTTGAAGCCCAGCATAAGGATGCAAGTTGTGGGATTTCGACACAAAGAACTTCTCGTAACTTATGTCCCAAGCACTTGAACTGAGAGAGTTGAAGCGAAGCAAACCGGTGAAGGAAAAAGTCGAGAAATTAGAAAAAGACAAGGGGGAAAAATCAGTTGAACAGAGTTCTGGTGCTACTTCTGGGAAAAAGAAGAAGTTTAGTGGACCCAGCAGGGGTCGAGGTGGAAGATTTGGTAGGGGCCGATTCTCCGGACAGAGACCCCCTAGGTCCGGCCGATCAGCGAGAGTTCACATTCCGCCGCCTGTGAGACTTGTGGCAAGATTCATGGGGAGTGCTATTGGGCCACTGGAGCTCGCGAATCATGAGGCAAGGGCCATATAGCTAAAGACTGCACTAGTGCTCCGAGATATAGCCCGGCTCCTACTACTGCCGAGGATCTATTGAGTCCCGCTCGTGAGGTTCACGGGCCAAGGCGAGGAAGAGGCAGAGGTAGAGGTACCGTCAGCAATCGAGCACGATTGGTCGGGCCAGACAAGGAAGTGCTTCGACCAGAATCTACACTATGAGACAGCGAGAAGAGGCTGAGACTTCTGATGTGGTAGCTGGTACATTCTCTATCTCTGGTCAAGATGTATTTGTATTGTTTGATCCGGGTTCAACCCATTCATATGTTAGTGCTAGCATAGTCAGTTCACTTGCTGTCCCATGTGTGCAAATGGGTTTTGAAGTGCTAGTAACTAGTCCATTAGGACAAGAGGTCCGGGTCAACAGAATTTATAGAGACTGCCCTTTGGTGATCCAAGGACATGTTTTCCTGTCAGACTTGATTGAGATGCCCTTCAGAGAGTATGATATTATCTTAGGCATGGATTGGTTAGCCAGGCATCATGCTATGATTGATCAGATCAAGATCACTTTTGGTCTCCTCTGCATGCGGTGATGTGGTCATACACGGGAGAGGCATTTATCGCCATCAAACATCATTTCATTGCACTAGCGTAAAGATGATTAGAAAGGGGTGTGAAGCATACTTGGCACATGTGATAGACACCCAAGTGGGGAGTCCAGCACTAAGGGACATCCCTACTGTATGTGATTTTTCGGATGTGTTTCCTGATGAATTGCCAGGATTACCTCTAGAAAGAGAGATGTAGTTTGAAATTGATGTTATGCCTGGTGTGGATCCAATCTCCATAACGCCATATAGAATGGCACCTGCAGAATTGAAAGAGTTGAAAGTGCAGTTGCAAGAATTGCTTGACAAGGGCTTTATCCGCCCTAGTGTGTCACCTTGGGGAGCGCCAGTGTTGTTTGTAAAGAAGAAAGATGGCACCTCCGCTTGTGTATTGATTATCGGCAGTTGAATAAGGTGACAATAAAGAATAGATATCCATTGCCCCGCATTGATGACTTGTTTGATCAGTTGAGGGGTGCAGCTGTGTTCTCCAAAATTGACTTGAGATCAGGTTATTATCAGCTGAAAGTACAAGAGCAGAGTATTTCTAAAACTGCCTTCAGAACCCGCTATGGCCATTATGAGTTCTTGGTCATGCCATTCGGGTTAACTAATGCTCCGGCTGCTTTTATGGATCTGATGAACACTATTTTCAGACCATACCTCGACCAGTTTGTTGTGGTATTCATAGATGATATATTGGTCTATTCGAGGAATGCAGAAGAGCATGATAGACATCTGCGGATTGTACTGCAGACTTTGAGGGAGAAACAGCTATATGCCAAATTGTCGAAGTGTGAATTTTGGCTGAAAGAAATATCTTTCTTGGGGCATGTAGTATCAGAAGAGGGCATCAAGGTAGATCCAAGTAAGATTGAAGCTGTCCTTAATTGGAGGCCACCCAGAAATGTCACAGAGATTCGTAGTTTTCTGGGTTTAGCTGGATACTACCGTAGATTTGTGAAGGGATTTTCCATGTTGGCATCTCCATTGACCAAGCTGCTTAGAAAAGATGTAAAATTTCAGTGGACGGATAAATGCCAGCAGAGTTTTGATGAATTGAAGAAATGTTTGACTGAAGCTCCAGTCCTGACTTTACCTACACCGGGTAAAGAATACACCATTTACAGTGATGCTTCTCACAATGGTTTAGGCTGTGTGTTGATGCACGATCGAAATGTCATTGCCTATGCATCACGCCAGCTAAAACCGCATGAGAGGAATTATCCGACACATGATTTGGAGCTTGCAGCCATTGTGTTTGCTCTTAAGATCTGGAGACATTATTTGTATAGTGAGAAGTGCTACTTCTACAAATTTCTTTTTATTTTAATGTATTTGGTTACCCAAAAAGAGCTGAATTTGAGACAGAGGAGATGGTTAGAGTTGATAAAAGACTATGATTGTCTGATAGACTATCAGCCAGGGAAAGCTAATGTTGTGGCTGACGCCTTAAGTCGCAAGACTATGGCAAGTCTACGAGTTACTCCTTTGTCTTTGGTACATGAGTTGAGATCATTCCAGGCCGGTTTAGAGATTAATGATGAGGCAGACAGCAGCTTGCATGGCATGTACAAACGGTGTTGATTGATCGATAAGAATGGCTACTCGTAATGATCAAGTATCGAAGTTGATGGAAGAAGTCCGACAGGCAAGAAACCGAATTCTCAATCGAGATGATGGTCTATTGCTACACCAGGCGTAATATGTGTTCCTAATGATGTTGATTTGAGGCAGATCATTTTGAAGGAAGCACATGAGTCTCCTTTTGCCATGCACCCTGGTGGCACAAAAATGTATAGAGGGCTAAAGGAGCATTACTGGTGGATGGGTATGAAAAGAGATGTGGCAGAGTTTGTATCCAAATGCCTAACTTGTCAGCAAGTAAAGGCAGAGCATCAAGTACCCACTGGGTTGTTACATCCACTACCGCACTGCAGTGGAAATGGGAGAGAATAACGATGGATTTTGTGATGGGACTTCCGAGGACACAGAAGAGTCATGATGCAGTTTGGGTCATTGTTGACAGACTAACTAAATCTGCTCATTTTCTGCCAGTCCGGATGGACTACAGTTTAGAAAGATTGGCCAAGTTGTACATTGATGAGATTGTGAGACTGCATGGAGTGCCAGTATCCATCGTGTCAGACAGAGATCCTAGGTTCACTTCTAGATTCTGGGGTAGTCTTCAGAGAGCCTTAGGAACTAGATTGAACTTCAGTACTGCATTCCACCCACAGACAGATGGCCAGTCTGAGAGGGTAATTCAGATCTTGGAGGACATGCTACGGGCTTGTGTGATTGAGTTTGAGGGTAGTTGGGATACACACTTGCCTTTGATTGAGTTTGCTTACAACAACAGCTACCAATCAAGCATTGGGATGCCTCCATATGAAGCTTTGTATGGCAGAAAGTGTAGAACCCCGTTGTGTTGGGATGACGTGGGTGAAAGAAAAATGATTGGACCCGAAATTGTTCAACAGACTGAAGAGAAAATTAAGGTGATCAGGGGTCGACTTAAAACTACATCAGACCGTCAAAAGTCCTATGTTGATTTGAAAAGAAGGGATATTGAGTATGCAGTGGGTGAGAAGGTTTTCCTCAAAGTTTCTCCTTGGAAGAGAATTATGAGATTCGGCAGAAAGGGGAAACTGAGTCCTCGTTTTATCGGGCCATATGAGGTTCTAGAAAGAGTGGGTCCTTTGGCATATCGGTTGGCACTACCTCCAGAGTTGGAGAAGATACATAATGTCTTCCATGTGTCTATGTTGAGGAGGTACTGATCAGACCCATCTCATGTACTACCAGTAGAAGAAATAGAAGTAAATCCAGACCTCACATATGAAGAAGAACCCATAAAGATTCTGGCTTATGAGGTGAAGCAGCTGCGGAATAAGCAGATACCGTTGGTAAAAGTGCTGTGGAACCATCATTCGGGCCAAGAAGCCACTTGGGAACGAGAGGAGGACATGAGGAGACAACACCCACAGCTGTTCAGAGATTGATACCAGGTAAAAATTTCGAGATGAAATTTATTTAAGGGGGGGAGAATTGTAACACCCCCGTTGTATAGCCTGGTATATTTCACTGTTCCGGTGACCGGTGTCAGTCCGGACAATTAATGGGATTAGGGCCACACTTAAAACAATTTGAGAAGCCATAAACACAAATAATTAGTAATGTTTAATTAGTTAACTATAAATAAGAAAAACAGAACATAAGAGGTTAAACGAGCCGAGAGTCACAGCGATGAGTGACCTCCTCGGGAACGACTGCAAAGTCGCTTTAAACTCAAATTTCGAACCGTAAAAAGTGACGCTGCGGTCCTTAGGACCCTTATGAACACTGTGGAAAAGAGAAAATCATGAAAAAGAACTGTTAAGCTACCAAATAATTAGGTCGTGAGCCTAAGAAATATTGGATTATTTGCAAACCGGGATGAACCGGTGAGGGGCAATTTGGTCAATTGACCCCGAGAGCTGACTCCTGACCTAACTGTCCAATAAAATTGGAGAAATAAAAATTTCGGAATCAAGAATTAAATTAAAGAACTAATAGAAAAAAATAAATAGAAAAAAAAAAGAAGTTAGAAAAGTCAAAGGTGATGTCATAAAAGAATTAATTAAATGAATTATTAAATTTGGATTTAGTGGTCTTCCATAAGCAAAATAAAAAGAAAAGAAATTGGTTTTTTTTCTTCATTCCCGTCAACCCTCATTTCCTCTCTCATTTCTCTCATTTTCTTAACTTCCACCATTGAAGCTCACTAAAAAGCTTCTTAAACCCAAGATTTGAGCCATAAAATTTATAAGTTTCTTAATTAAAGCTTGTAGTTGAGTCTTGTTAAGAAGATTGGGAAAATCAAAATTTTAAAAAAGCTTGAAGAAACAAGAAGTTGGAAAGCTCCATTTGAGGTTAGTATGCTAACTTACTATTTTTCCCTTCAAATGCATGTTTAGGTAATTAAGTGAGCTAAGAACTTGATTTAAATGAAACAAATATGGGGAAACAATTAAATTGAAATTTTGGGGCAGCTTGAGAGGAGTATGGTTTGCATGAATATGATGCAATTGAATGAGTTTAGAAACCTTACTTAGTTAAATGATTAACATTAAAATCATTAGAAGTAGTTAAATGCAAGAGTTTAGTGAGATTAGGGTTTCAATGCTAGGGTTTATGAACCAAAATTTGGAGAAATGCATAAATGGCATGTTTAACCTATTGTGACATGAAATAATGGTCAATTATGACCAAATAAGTTGTGTGGGAATGTTAGGAAATTAAACCAAATTCGTAGGTTAATGGTCATGCTGCTGGCAGCATGACCAAACCCACTTTGAAGGACCAAAACTCAAATTTTACAAGTCCAATTGATATGCCACCAATTGGAGATGAAAATAGACATAAAAGAGCACAATTTTCATTAAGGAACCATGACCAAAAACTGACCAAAACTTGGTGAAACAATTGACCAAAGTGAATTGATAGCAGGCTGCCACTGCACTAAACTGACCAAATGAACAGTAACTGTTCATTTGGTCATAACTCGAGCTAGGTAGGTCAAATTGACCTGAAATTTTACCAGCAATTAGATATGATATAGACCTAAAACTTTCATGAAGAACACCAACCCAAATTAGGCCATTAACTCATTCAAATCATTGAGCAAAGTTAAATTTACTGTACTGAGATTCTGCAGAATTTTTATTGAGCAACAATGTTTGGATGGCTATAACTCTCTCTAGAAAACTCGGATTTAGGCGATTCTTGAACCGATGGAAACCTAAGACATAGTACAACATTTCATATGAAGAAAGTGAGACCAAATTATGAACTTAACTTGATCAAATTATTAACCAAAGTTGGACAAAAATCTGCCAGACCAAAATCTCGGTATGAACAAGACACGTGAACAAAGAAACTTATTTTGGCCATAACTTGAGTACAAAACTCCGATTGAGGTGATCCAAAAATGAGAATAAACTTAAGACAATAAGGAACATTTTCTATGAAGGAAGTTTTATCAAATTCCAACAGTAGACCGACCAATGAAATAAAGGCAACTTCGAGAACCAAAACCTAAAATTGGCAATTTTGCCAAAATGACCTAAGCTTTAAACAAATGACCAAAACCAACAAGTTTGGTGACCAAAATGTGGTATGTGGGTGAAGTTGGAGTTCCCATACCTATTAAGCCTTAGAAAGTCAATAATTTGACTTGAATAGTGCAATGAATAGTAACCCGAAACACAAAATTTTGAGAACGTCGAATTTAACACGTTAGAGCTAGCTAAATGTGAAGTTAAGTTTATTTTGGATTTATTTTAAGTTTTAGTACTGAAACATTGGAAAATTTCGTGTTTCAGTGGAAAAATACCGACAGAACTCGAGGAGTCGAGTCAAGGCCAACAGGCGACTCGTTTGAGGTTTGTGCACAACATATACTTTTATAATCATCTTTTGCATATCGTTTTGAATAATGTGAAATATTGGATTATGGCATTCTTATGATGTTTGATCTAAATTGTTGAAAGTTATTATGTATATTTGAAAAGACAATGTTTAGCAAATTGTTAAGATAAGTTTTGAAACCACAGTGTCATGACCACATATTTGAACACCTCACTAGCACGACTAGTGGGGGCAATTAGTTTCGAATTTTGATTCCTTCTCTGGAGAAGTGTTGAGGTGTGCCAGTAGAAGAGGATGTGAATGGATATCCATATATTTGAGCTAGCTAGCCTTGTGATATGATTTCTCTTTAGCCTCTGGCTATTGAGATTCATGTGATTTCTCTTAGTCTCTGGCTATTGAGATTCTATTTGTTTCGAATGGCATGATCTAACTGTGGGTTTTATGAAATGTGTTTTGATACTTTGAAATGAACTTGGTTTACATGTAAAATCTCACAATGCATGATTGTATTTAATTTTCATGTTTAGCCAAATTTTTGAATGAATGTGCTTTAAGCTTTGCATAAAGGTTATTTTAGTATATTGTGCACCACTGAGTCCTAGTACTCCGCGATAGCTTTTATTGCTGTCGCAGATACAGAGACTAGAGGAGCAGCAGACTGAGCTGCTGAAGTGTGTGAAGTCATCAGCTTGAAGCCTTCGGGTATAATTTATACCCTAACTGCAAATACTTCTTTTGATGTATATATTGCACATAAATGTATGGACATGTAAAAATGGGTCTTGAGCAGCTTGTACACAAATTTGTATGAAGTTTATAATAAAGTTTTGTTTGTGTTTCTTTTGATATAAAATTGTAAGGATGTGTATAAATTGTTTTGTTTTTAATGAAATATGAATGATATTGTTTGACAGTATTTTGAGAATTATTGAACTTGTGAATTTTGAGAAATTGGTTGAGATTGAGTATGAATTTGAAGCAGTGGTTAGAAAATTATTGGAAGTGCTTTTATTTCAGGTATTTGAAGAACTGGTTTCTCAAAATACAGAGGAAACTCTGTCAAAATTTTTATAAAATTTGCGTAAAAATAAAATGGGCCAAAAATATTAACTAGTTTTAATTTAACTAAATGTTTTAAGTACTTATTAGATAATGCTCACCACTTGTGAAAAATAAGAAAATTGTTTTAAAATCCCTTGTAGGGTACTTAATGAGTTATCGGTAGGTGAAGTTCGGTAGTTTATTAGGTATTCTACGGGATCATGTTATGCCTTACAGAGGGGTAAGGTGTGACATGTTTTAGTGGTATCGTGAGCAAATTTTTGAATTATGTTTTAAATTGTGAATTTGTGTCTTTTCTTTGTTAAGTACAACTGCTCAATGTCCATAATTGTTACATACGGTGCATTACATCATGAATATGAACTAACGGAGGGAAATCTCCTTGTGTTACTTGTTCAGGAGATACCCTAACTTCAGCCTGAAATGGAAGAAGGGGATCGCTCAATTGAGCAGTCTGTTGAAGCTGAGGCACAAGGGGAAGCCCCAGCTTTACCGAATGTCAGTGGGTCAGTAGCACCAGCCCCACAAATGCCGCAGTTCCCTGCACAATTTGCACAGCAGATGGCTGCGATGTTTCAACAAATGGCTGGGGGTATGCCCGTTCAAACTCCACCACAACCACTTGTGGCACAACCATTGCCTCCAGCCAGACAATATGATAAATTACTGAAGTATGGGGCTGCAGAATTTAAGGGTACAGTGGACCTTTTAGAGGCAGAGCAATGGCTTGAAAGAATGGACAGAGTGTTTAAGAAGCTGCACTACTCAGAGGAGTTGAAGTTTGAATATTCTGTGTCGCTACTGCAAGGGGATGCGTATGACTGGTGTAAGACCATCCCCCACAGCTTGGCTGAACCACCAGTGCTGACTTGGGATGACTTCATTAGAGAGTTCAGACAGAAATACATCCCAGACGCATATGTTGATCAGAAGTTGCAAGAATTTTTGAGTTTGAAACAAGGAAATCGATCAGTGGCAGAGTATGAGAGGGAGTTCTCCTGCCTGAGTCACTATGCAGAGAGTCTCCTTACTACCAGCAAAGCAAGATGCAAGAGATTTGAGACGGGTTTGAAGCCCAGCATAAGGATGCAAGTTGTGGGATTTCGACACAGCAACTTCTCAGAACTTATGTCCCAAGCACTTGAACTGGAGAGAGTTGAAGCAGAAGCAAACCCAGTGAAGGAAAAAGTCGAGAAATTAGAAAAAGACAAGGGGGAAAAATCAGTTGAACAGAGTTCTGGTGCTACTTCTGGGAAAAAGAAGAAGTTTAGTGGACCCAGCAGGGGTCGAGGTGGAAGATTTGGTAGGGGCCGATTCTCCGGACAGAGACCCCCTAGGTCTGGTCAGCAGTCAAGCAGGAGTTCACATTCGCCGCCCCTATGAGACTTGTGGCAAGATTCATGGGGAGTGCTCTCGGGCCACCTGGAGCTCGCTTTAATCTGCGAGGCAAGGGCCATATAGCTAAAGACTGCACTAGTGCTCCGAGATATAGCCCAGCCTCCTACTACGCCGAGGATCTATCTGCAGTCCCGCTCTCGAGGTTCACATCGCAAGGCGAGGAAGAGGCAGAGGTAGAGGTACTGCCAGTGCGAGGCACGCTTGGTCGATCCAGACAAGGAAGTGCTTCGACCAGAATCTACACTATGAGACAGCGAGAAGAGGCTGAGACTTCTGATGTGGTAGCTGGTACATTCTCTATCTCTGGTCAAGATGTATTTGTATTGTTTGATCCGGGTTCAACCCATTCATATGTTAGTGCTAGCATAGTCAGTTCACTTGCTGTCCCATGTGTGCAAATGGGTTTTGAAGTGCTAGTAACTAGTCCATTAGGACAAGAGGTCCGGGTCAACAGAATTTATAGAGATCGCCTTTGGTGATCCAAGGACATGTTTTCTGTCGGACTTGATTGAGATGCCCTTCAGAGAGTATGATATTATCTTAGGCATGGATTGGTTAGCCAGCATCATGCTATGATTGGATCAGATCAAGACAGTCACTTTTGGTCTCCCTCTGTACGGTGATGTGGTCATACACGGGGAGAGGCATTTACTGCCATCAAACATCATTTCAGCTGCACTAGCCAGAAAGATGATTAGAAAGGGGTGTGAAGCATACTTGGCACATGTGATAGACACCCAAGTGGGGAGTCCAGCACTAAGGGACATCCCTACTGTATGTGATTTTTCGGATGTGTTTCCTGATGAATTGCCAGGATTACCTCTAGAAAGAGAGATGTAGTTTGAAATTGATGTTATGCCTGGTGTGGATCCAATCTCCATAACGCCATATAGAATGGCACCTGCAGAATTGAAAGAGTTGAAAGTGCAGTTGCAAGAATTGCTTGACAAGGGCTTTATCCGCCCTAGTGTGTCACCTTGGGGAGCGCCAGTGTTGTTTGTAAAGAAGAAAGATGGCACCTCCGCTTGTGTATTGATTATCGGCAGTTGAATAAGGTGACAATAAAGAATAGATATCCATTGCCCCGCATTGATGACTTGTTTGATCAGTTGAGGGGTGCAGCTGTGTTCTCCAAAATTGACCTGAGATCAGGTTATTATCAGCTGAAAGTACAAGAGCAGAGTATTTCTAAATCGCTTCGTAACCCGCTATGGCCATTATGAGTTCTTGGTCATGCCATTCGGGTTAACTAATGCTCCGGCTGCTTTTATGGATCTGATGAACACTATTTTCAGACCATACCTCGACCAGTTTGTTGTGGTATTCATAGATGATATATTAGTCTATTCGAGGAATGCAGAAGAGCATGATAGACATCTGCGGATTGTACTGCAGACTTTGAGGGAGAAACAGTTATATGCCAAATTGTCGAAGTGTGAATTTTGGCTGAAAGAAATATCTTTCTTGGGGCATGTAGTATCAGAAGAGGGCATCAAGGTAGATCCAAGTAAGATTGAAGTCGCCCTAATTGGAGGCCACCTAAATGTCACAGAGATTCGTAGTTTTCTGGTTTAGCCGATACTACCGTAGATTTGTGAAGGGATTTTCCATGTTGGCATCTCCATTGACCAAGCTGCTTAGAAAAGATGTAAAATTTCAGTGGACGGATAAATGCCAGCAGAGTTTTGATGAATTGAAGAAATGTTTGACTGAAGCTCCAGTCCTGACTTTACCTACACCGGGTAAAGAATACACCATTTACAGTGATGCTTCTCACAATGGTTTAGGCTGTGTGTTGATGCACGATCGAAATGTCATTGCCTATGCATCACGCCAGCTAAAACCGCATGAGAGGAATTATCCGACACATGATTTGGAGCTTGCAGCCATTGTGTTTGCTCTTAAGATCTGGAGACATTATTTGTATAGGGAGAAGTGCTACATCTACACAGATCATAAGAGTTTAAAGTATTTGGGTACCCAAAAAGAGCTGAATTTGAGACAGAGGAGATGGTTAGAGTTGATAAAAGACTATGATTGTCTGATAGACTATCAGCCAGGGAAAGCTAATGTTGTGGCTGACGCCTTAAGTCGCAAGACTATGGCAAGTCTACGAGTTACTCCTTTGTCTTTGGTACATGAGTTGAGATCATTACATGCCAGTTTAGAGATTAATGATGAGGGGCAGACAGCAGTTGCATGGCATGTACAGCCAGTGTTGATTGATCAGATAAGAATGGCTACTCAGAATGATCAGAAGTATCAGAAGTTGATGGAAGAAGTCCGACAGGGCAAGAAACCAGAATTCTCAATCAGAGATGATGGTCTATTGCTACACTGAGTAATATGTGTTCCTAATGATGTTGATTTGAGGCAGATCATTTTGAAGGAAGCACATGAGTCTCCTTTTGCCATGCACCCTGGTGGCACAAAAATGTATAGAGGGCTAAAGGAGCATTACTGGTGGATGGGTATGAAAAGAGATGTGGCAGAGTTTGTATCCAAATGCCTAACTTGTCAGCAAGTAAAGGCAGAGCATCAAGTACCCGCTGGGTTGTTACATCCACTACCAGTACCAGAGTGGAAATGGGAGAGAATAACGATGGATTTTGTGATGGGACTTCCGAGGACACAGAAGAGTCATGATGCAGTTTGGGTCATTGTTGTGACTAACTAAATCGCTCATTTTCCGCCAAATCCGATGGACTACAGTTTAGAAAGATTGGCCAAGTTGTACATTGATGAGATTGTGAGACTGCATGGAGTGCCAGTATCCATCGTGTCAGACAGAGATCCTAGGTTCACTTCTAGATTCTGGGGTAGTCTTCAGAGAGCCCTAGGAACTAGATTGAACTTCAGTACTGCATTCCACCCACAGACAGATGGCCAGTCTGAGAGGGTAATTCAGATCTTGGAGGACATGCTACGGGCTTGTGTGATTGAGTTTGAGGGTAGTTGGGATACACACTTGCCTTTGATTGAGTTTGCTTACAACAACAGCTACCAATCAAGCATTGGGATGCCTCCATATGAAGCTTTGTATGGCAGAAAATGTAGAACCCCGTTGTGTTGGGATGACGTGGGTGAAAGAAAAATGATTGGACCCGAAATTGTTCAACAGACTGAAGAGAAAATCAAGGTGATCAGGGGTCGACTTAAAACTACATCAGACCGTCAAAAGTCCTATGTTGATTTGAAAAGAAGGGATATTGAGTATGCAGTGGGTGAGAAGGTTTTCCTCAAAGTTTCTCCTTGGAAGAGAATTATGAGATTCGGCAGAAAGGGGAAACTGAGTCCTCGTTTTATCGGGCCATATGAGGTTCTAGAAAGAGTGGGTCCTTTGGCATATCGGTTGGCACTACCTCCAGAGTTGGAGAAGATACATAATGTCTTCCATGTGTCTATGTTGAGGAGGTACCGATCAGACCCATCTCATGTACTACCAGTAGAAGAAATAGAAGTAAATCCAGACCTCACATATGAAGAAGAACCCATAAAGATTCTGGCTTATGAGGTGAAGCAAACATGAATAAGCGGATACCGCTGGTAAAAGTGTTGTGGAACCATCATTCGCCAAGAAGCCACTTGGGAACGAGAGGAGGACATGAGGAGACAACACCCACAGCTAGTCAGAGATTGATACCAGGTAAAAATTTCGAGATGAAATTTATTTAAGGGGGGGAGAATTGTAACACCCCCGTTGTATAGCCTGGTATATTTCATCGTCCGGTGGCCGTGTCATCCGACAATTAATGGGATTAGGGCCACACTTAAAACAATTTGAGAAGCCATAAACACAAATAATTAGTAATGTTTAATTAGTTAACTATAAATAAGAAAACAGAACATAAGAGGTTAAACGAGCCGAGAGTCACAAATGATGAGTGACCTCCTGAACGATCGCAAAGTCGTTTTAAACTCAAATTTCAACCGTAAAAGTGACGTCGGTCCTTAGGACCCTTATGAACACAAAGTGGAAAAGAGAAAATCATGAAAAAGAACTGTAAGCTACCAAATAATTAGGTCGTGAGCCTAAGAAATATTGGATTATTTGCAAACCGATGAACTGTGAGGGGCAATTTGGTCAATTGACCCCGAGAGCTGACTCCTGACCTAACTGTCCAATAAAATTGGAGAAATAAAAATTTCGGAATCAAGAATTAAATTAAAGAACTAATAGAAAAAAATAAATAGAAAAAAAAAAGAAGTTAGAAAAGTCAAAGGTGATGTCATAAAAGAATTAATTAAATGAATTATTAAATTTGGATTTAGTGGTCTTCCATAAGCAAAATAAAAAGAAAAGAAATTGGTTTTTTTTCTTCATTCCCGTCAACCCTCATTTCCTCTCTCATTTCTCTCATTTTCTTAACTTCCACCATTGAAGCTCACTAAAAAGCTTCTTAAACCCAAGATTTGAGCCATAAAATTTATAAGTTTCTTAATTAAAGCTTGTAGTTGAGTCTTGTTAAGAAGATTGGGAAAATCAAAATTTTAAAAAAGCTTGAAGAAACAAGAAGTTGGAAAGCTCCATTTGAGGTTAGTATGCTAACTTACTAGTTTTCCCTTCAAATGCATGTTTAGGTAATTAAGTGAGCTAAGAACTTGATTTAAATGAAACAAATATGGGGAAACAATAAAATTGAAATTTTGGGGCAGCTTGAGAGGAGTATGGTTTGCATGAATATGATGCAATTGAATGAGTTTAGAAACCTTACTTAGTTAAATGATTAACATTAAAATCATTAGAAGTAGTTAAATGCAAGAGTTTAGTGAGATTAGGGTTTCAATGCTAGGGTTTATGAACCAAAATTTGGAGAAATGCATAAATGGCATGTTTAACCTATTGTGACATGAAATAATGGTCAATTATGACCAAATAAGTTGTGTGGGAATGTTAGGAAATTAAACCAAATTCGTAGGTTAATGGTCATGCTGCTGGCAGCATGACCAAACCCACTTTGAAGGACCAAAACTCAAATTTTACAAGTCCAATTGATATGCCACCAATTGGAGATGAAAATAGACATAAAAGAGCACAATTTTCATTAAGGAACCATGACCAAAAACTGACCAAAACTTGGTGAAACAATTGACCAAAGTGAATTAATAGCAGGCTGCCACTGCACTAAACTGACCAAATGAACAGTAACTGTTCATTTGGTCATAACTCGAGCTAGGTAGGTCAAATTGACCTGAAATTTTACAAGCAATTAGATATGATATAGACCTAAAACTTTCATGAAGAACACAGACCCAAATTAGGCCATTAACTCATTCAAATCATTGAGCAAAGTTAAATTTACTGTACTGAGATTCTGCAGAATTTTCATTGAGCAGCAATGTTTGGATGGCTATAACTCTCTCTAGAAAACTCGGATTTAGGCGATTCTTGAACCGATGGAAACCTAAGACATAGTACAACATTTCATATGAAGAAAGTGAGACCAAATTATGAACTTAACTTGATCAAATTATTAACCAAAGTTGGACCAAAAATCTGCCAGCACCAAAATCTCAGTATGAACAGTACACGTGAACAGTAAACTTATTTTGGCCATAACTTAAGCTACAAAACTCCGATTGAGGTGATCCAAAAATGAGAATAAACTTAAGATAATAAGGAACATTTTCTATGAAGGAAGTTTTGTCAAATTCCAACAGTAGACCAACCAATGAAACAGTGCAACTTCGGAGAACCAAAACCGAAAATTGGCAATTTTGCCAAAATGACCTAAGCTTTAAACAAATGACCAAAACCAACAAGTTTGGTGACCAAAATGTGGTATGTGGGTGAAGTTGGAGTTCCCATACCTATTAAGCCTTAGAAAGTCAATAATTTGACTTGAATAGTGCAATGAATAGTAACCCGAAACACAAAATTTTGAGAACGTCGAATTTAACACGTTAGAGCTAGCTAAATGTGAAGTTAAGTTTATTTTGGATTTATTTTAAGTTTTAGTACTGAAACATTGGAAAATTTCGTGTTTCAGTGGAAAAAATATCGACAGAACTCGAGGAGTCGAGTCAAGGCCAACAAAGCGACTGCTTGAGGTTTGTACACAACATATACTTTTATAATCATCTTTTGCATATCGTTTTAAATAATGTGAAATATTGGATTATGGCATTCTTATGATGTTTGATCTAAATTATTGAAAGTTATTATGTATATTTGAAAAGACAATGTTTAGCAAATTGTTAAGATAAGTTTTGAAACCACAGTGTCATGACCACATATTTGAACACCTCACTAGCACGACTAGTGGGGGTAATTAGTTTCGAATTTTGATTCCTTCTCTGGAAAAGTGTTGAGGTGTGCCAGTAGAAGAGGATGTGAATGGATATCCATATATTTGAGCTAGCTAGCCTTGTGATATGATTTCTCTTTAGCCTCTGGCTATTAAGATTCATGTGATTTCTCTTAGTCTCTGGCTATTGAGATTCTATTTGTTTCGAATGGCATGATCTAACTGTGGGTTTTATGAAATGTGTTTTGATACTTTGAAATGAACTTGGTTTACATGTAAAATCTCACAATACATGATTGTATTTAATTTTCATGTTTAGCCAAATTTTTGAATGAATGTGCTTTAAGCTTTGCATAAAGATTATTTTAGTATATTGTGCACCACTGAGTCCTAGTACTCGTGATAGCTTTATTCTTTATGCAGACTGAGAGACTAGAGGAGCAGATGAGTGCTTGAAGTGTGTGAAGTCATCAGCTTGAAGCCTTCGGGTATAATTTATACCCTAACTGCAAATACTTCTTTTGATGTATATATTGCACATAAATGTATGGACATGTAAAAATGGGTCTTGAGCAGCTTGTACACAAATTTGTATGAAGTTTATAATAAAGTTTTGTTTGTGTTTCTTTTGATATAAAATTATAAGGATGTGTATAAATTGTTTTGTTTTTAATGAAATATGAATGATATTGTTTGACAGTATTTTGAGAATTATTGAACTTGTGAATTTTGAGAAATTGGTTGAGATTGAGTATGAATTTGAAGCAGTGGTTAGAAAATTATTGGAAGTGCTTTTATTTCAGGTATTTGAAGAACTGGTTTCTCAAAATACAGAGGAAACTCTGTCAAAATTTTTATAAAATTTGCGTAAAAATAAAATGGGCAAAAAATATTAACTAGTTTTAATTTAACTAAATGGTTTAAGTACTTATTAGATAATGCTCACCACTTGTGAAAAATAAGAAAATTGTTTTAAAATTCCTTGTAGGGTACTTAATGAGTTATCGGTAGGTGAAGTTCGGTAATTCATTAGGTATTCTACGGGATCATGTTATACCTTACAGAGGGGTAAGGTGTGACACTAGTTCAGTCAGGAGAATATATAATTATTAAAATTTCTTTATTTTCCATGAGTTCTATTTAAAATTTCAAAAATTATATTTAAAACTGCTAATTTAGTTTTTGCTGAGGCTTTTGATGAGCTTGTAAAATTACACTTAATTTGACTCTAACAATATAAATATGAACAATGTGATGAATATATTACTGTTTATTATTTCATTTTATACATAAAAAAATTAATTGATAATATTTTGCTAATTAATTAGATTACACGTTTCCATTATATAATATTTAAAAAAAAAGAAACTAATTAATTAGATAAGAAGTAGGAAGGGATTTAAAATCTTAATTAATTAACTACCCATCTTATATTTATATTACATAGGGTATGATATTTTAGGGATCCAGCCAACAAACTCATAATCAACATTTCTAATTTTATAATGCGTACGTCTAGCCCCATATTTTAAGCGAAAAGGTTGATATTTTTATTATTAAAACGAGCTACAAAATAATAAAAAATTTCCTATTTTTTCACAAAATACTAAATATTTTAATATAAAACCTTAAGATAGAAATGTGGATGTCCCCCGTTTGAGATAAAGTTAAAAATATCACTACATTAATCATTTCATTAGTTGACCCGGTTGTATATATATATATATATATATATATATATATATATATGCAATGTTATTTTTCTGCATAATGATAAAAAAATCTAAAACTTTAACCTTTTTTCAATTATAATTTTTTTTTCAATTTTTACATAATTTGAAATTTTAGCACTAATTGTGGCCCGAATCTAGATTTGAGAAATTTGGGTGCTAATATGATGACTCATGTGGTAAAAATATTAATTTTTTATACATTGATATTGACGTAGTGAATAACATTACATAAATTTTAAATTTTTATTACGTCATTACTATTATGACAAAAATATTATTATTTTATATACTATTATTGACATTAAATAATTTTAATAAAAGAAATTTTAAATTTTTTAAATTTATTAATTATAGTTAAGGAGGTGTTCAATTCACTAAAATTTTTGGATGTAGTTGATAAATATTTAAATAGGTGAATTTAAGTATTTGATAACTTCAAAAAAATAAAACTAATAGTTGTTCAATAATTGATATGATATTTAAACTGATTTGATTTTATTTTTTATTTTGATTATATCATCATTTTCTTTTTTATAAAGTTAGAAAATTAATATTATTAATGTTTTTTGCTTTTATTTTCTCCATTTTCAATCTTTAACACCTTAATTGGCATATTACATTTTTGTTAAAATATTTTCCGTTAATAGTATAAAATATAAAATACTTATTTTTTTTCTAAAAACTTAAAATTATAAGATTTCCTTTCTTTATCAACAATAAAATTACTTTATTATTTTTATAACTACAAATTTAAAATTATTTAATTATTTTCTTTTTTTTAAGAATTTAATTATTTTTTATTTCAATAATATAATAAATAATATGATATAATAAATCAATAATTGTATTTTTATTTTAATAACATAATAAATGATATAATATATTAAATTAATAATTATATATTTATTTTAATAATAAAGAATGTAATATAATAAATTTATAATTTTATATTTATTTCAATAATAAAATAAATGATATAATATATACTTTTATTAGTCATTTTACATATTAATAGTAACAGCTAAATATAAATTTACCAAATACTTAATATAAATCAATTATCATAATAGTTATTAACTGCATCCAACAGTTAAACCAAAAAGAACTTAAATAAGTTTGCTTCATTTATTGCTATTAGTTAAAATTAATATTTTATTACTTGATACAATTATCAAAAATAAATATTTATATTACTCTGTTTAATAAAAAAAATAATTCCCCCATCTCTCTTTCCCCTCATATTTTTTTTAAAAATATATTTATAAAATTTATTTGAAAAAATAAATTAAATTATTTATTTATTCAAATAAAAATTAAAATTCATTTGTAATGATCATCATCATTTTAGCATATATACATTAATAATCAATATATGAGTGAATATATATTGTTGTCCCTTGTAGCAACCCAAGAGGGGTTAATTGGGTTCTAATTGTAAAATTAAATATTAAAAGAAATTTAAATACAAAGAAGAGTAAAGGAAGAATGATGACACAAGAGATTTATAAAAGTTCGGCTATCCCAAGCCTATGTTCTCTCCTCAAGACTCTTCTTGAGAATTAACTCCACTAAAATTCTTCTTTGCGTGAAGAATAAACCCTTTACAATCACTACAAGAGTAAATTCTTGCTCTTTTACAAATCGCTTTACACTCAAGAGCTATTTAAAGCTTTATCACACTCAAAATTATAATAAGTGCTCACAACAATGATGCACTTGTATTAAATAGATATTTTTAAGTATATTTGTATAATATTTCATAGTATTTAGACTAGTAATCTCATGCATAATCATTAATTTCATCAAATTTTGTAAATTCCATTGCCAAACTCTAAATTTCATGTTTTTTACATCATTTCAGGTGTTTTGATGAAGTTCCAAGGCATAGGAGTGCAGAAGAAAGCTTGAAAAGACCAAAGGAAAGAGAAGTGTTGCTGATTCACTTTACACGGGTCATGTAAGCAAAGCAACAGACTTGTGTAACTTACTGCTAAGAGAAAACTAAAAGAGCCAAAGGAAAACCATAGTACATGGGCCGTGTACCACGACCCGTGTAAACTATGGAGACCCGTATAAGTCTCTGCCGGACCAGGCTTGAAAAATTCTCTGAAGAGCAGAAGAACACGGGCCGTATAATCAGACCCGTGTAACTAGCAATGCCCATGCCCCGTGTAATCTCCTGTGCCAATATAAGATGCAACCATTGAAGCTCCAATAAGTTATACAGCCCTGGGCCGTGTAGTGACACATGGGCCGTGTATCGACACACAGGCCGTGCATCATGGGGCAGCCAGTTTCCTGATTTGATTCCAGCTCTAGTTTACACACTCAGAACAGACTTCTAATACTTTTGAGACTCTAAAAACCTAACCCTGGGCCATTTAATATAAATAGAAGCAGCAGGTAACAACAGAGAGAGCTTTTTCATTTATTCACACACACATTCTTCACAGCTGTCTTGAAGAATAAGAGCATCAGCACAAAAGGAAAATCCTCAGCAGAAGTTCCACAAGTTCAAGGCTGCAGAAAATCCTCATCGGTTCTTTTATTCTATTTCTTTAAGTAGAATCTTTATGTTCTTTCATTTTATTTTCATTATGTTTGTTAAACTCACTATGAGTGAGTAATCTCTTTATTCTGGAATTAGAAAAGTAGCTCTTGTAATCGTTATTATGGATCAATATTGAGTTTTATTTATTAGATCTGAGTTTTATTCTTTGATTTAATATTCTGTATTTTTAATACATGCTATGTGTTGGTACCCACTTAAACATGATATAAGATACTAATTGAAGAACTGAAAAGTAAAGATTAGTGTTGGAAAATCAGAATATTGAACTTAGGAAATCTGGCCTGGAGATAGGTTGAAATCCTTCGTGGGGTCCCATAATTGATCATAGGTCTTAAAAGGTTTTTATTAGGATTAATCGCCAATGAAAGTAGGGTTTGGTTTTGGTTGAAACACACCTTAGGTGCCTTAAGAGAGGACCTAAGATACCTTAGGATTAATTCCCATCAAAGCAACGATCCTCAATCCAATGAATAGGCAAGATTAAAATTCACAATAAGGTTAAAGTGTGAAATCTTAATTCTAGAATTGCTTTAATAGATAGTTCTATTCAAAATTTATTTTCAGCATTCAAAATAGATCTAATTCACTCTCCATCTATATTCGGTAGCCTAGACAATCAGAATTACTGTGTAGCTTGGAACTTGCTAGCTAAATTCCTCATGGGAACTATACTTCACTCACTGCTTTATTACTTGTTAGCGATCCGTGCACTTGCAGGGTTATAAAACTAGCAAACAAGTTTTTGGCACCATTACCGGAAAATTTATTTTTAGCAATATTAGGCGATAAGCACTTTAGTTGATTTAGGCATTTATTATTATTGTTTAAATTTACTAAATTAATTTTTTTACTTTCTTTCAGGTATTTGGTTTGGTGCATGATCAGAACAAAGCCAAAGAAAGAAGTTTTGGACTTGGATCCCGAGATAGATAGAACTCTAAGAACCACCAGGAGAGAAAGGAGACACCAAGAGCAAGAACTTGAAAATCTAGAAACTCCAGTCATGGCCAATAATAACAACTGGCCTAGACTATTGAAAGACTATGGAGCTCCATCTATCCAAGGATTCCAACCCAGTGTTACAAGACCTGCAGTGGAGGCCAACAACTTCGAACTAAAACCAGCATGGCTCTAAATGATTCAACGGACCCAGTTTGGAGGTTCACCTACAGAAGATCCACACAACCACCTCCAATGCTTTCTTGCCCTGTGTGACACATTCAAGATAAATGGAGTTTCTCATCAAGCTATAAGATGCAGAGCATTTCCATTCTCCCTTCGAGATAGTTCAAGAAAGCTGTTACTTTCTCAATTAGCTGGAACATTCACCACTTGGAAAGACCTCTCACAAGCTTTTCTAGCAAAGTATTTCCTACTTACAAAGACTGTAAAGTTGAGGGTTGAACTCAACACCTTTAGACAAAAGGAAGGTGAATCACTCTATGACACATGGGAAAGGTATAAAGACCTACAGAGGGAATGTCCACACCATGGCATAGAGAATTGGCTCTTAGTTCAGAATTTCTATAATGGACTATTGCCCTCTACAAGGAGCACAGTGGATTCAGCTATGAAAGGTGACCTAATAGAGAAGACGATAACACAAGTACTTGAACTTCTGGAGAGGGTCACTTATCACAACTACGAGTGGTCAAATGAAAGGGAAAATACAAGAAGAATAGCAAGGATCTTGGAAATGGATGCCCTAATCATGATAAACGCTGAGTTTGATCAGCTCACTAAAAGGCTTGATAGCATGCAAGCCAATGCCATAGGGATGAACAACCAACACTGCGAAAACTGCGGAGGAGGGTGTATGACTTCAGAATGCATCAACAATTACAATGAACCCTCTATGGAATTGTAAAACCCCTTAACATTCTACAATATAGTCGAGTGAGGCGTGCTACATTCGATGCCGAAGCACCCTATTTTATCCTGTCTTATACTGTATTAATTTTATTACATTATTTTACGTGTAGAAAATTTCTTTTCTATCTCTTTTCATTTTTATGGAGACCCAGACAGAGTCTCCTCTATTTTTAATTAGTGCATGGCGGGTTTTACTGTTACCTGTTAAAACAATTTATATCCATTTCATCTATTCATTCATCACATCATGTCTCATTTGCTCATATAAATTTTTCAAGAAAATAAAATAACTCATTTTATTCATACAGAGTCAAGTACAATATTTACAATTTATATACAATCCAAAAATGATTTACATCATTTAATTACATATAATACCAAAATGCAAAATCTAGCTATACATGAGCCCTACCAAAAATGACTGATGAGGTGACAATCTACACTGTAACAAATCTGCTCAAGTCCTGTTTAGGCTCTACTGCTGCTACTGTGGGTCTCCTATACCTACGTGATGGAAAAACCAATGCGCTAAGCATAATACTTAGTGGTGCATATATAAAGAAAAATAACTAAATAATTTAAAATAATTATTTTAAGTAAAACCTTATAAAGTAACATACAATTATATGAATTTACAATCTATTTACTTGTTTATCAAACTTTGGAAGCAATTAAATTAATCGGGATATTTTTATTCATGTAATTTATATTCGGTCTTATATAATTTATATTAATGGTTCTCTCGTGTACTTGTTTGAATTTAAAATTTTATTTCTCATAACTATGCCCAAGTAATTTATGACAGACTATAAAGACTAGATACACAGGAGTATACTAGTTAGACATTCATATGTCTACCTAGTATACAACAGTCATATCAGGCACAAAGCCAGCGGGCAGGCATAAGCCAGAAATAATGAAAATTGGCACTATGGCCATCGGGCAGGCATAAAACCAGTAGAACAATCATTTTAGACATATGTTGTCTATCAATGATTATTCCTGTGGACAGTACTGCAATCTGTAGTCCTTAATTGGAATACCAATCGATCCAAGCTGTATAAATGAGTCTAGGTGTACTTTGGGCAGAATAGTATTTATAATTTCATTAATTTGTGTTATTTTTATGTATAACAATTTATTCTAATTTATTTCATCTCATACGCCTAGTTATTTTATGGACCTTTCTGAAGGTCCAGATTTAGTGTCTTCAATTCATCTAACCAATTGGCTAAGATGTGGCCACTGTTTGGCTGTACTTCCTTCATAGAAGTTGTTCCTCTATATCTTGTCTTTGTTTTCCTTTTTGAATCATGTCATTTGAAGTTTTAGAACTCAAGTTATGGTCAAATAACCATAACTAGTTCACTATCCCTTTCTGGGTCCAGAATCAGGCAAATTTTGGAATCTATCTTGGTCTAATTAATTGGAACTGTTATAGTCATTTTTAGGCCTAATGTTCTTCATAAAAGTTATTACCCTATGTCTTATGGTCACTCAAAAATTTTAATTACAATTTTCCAAATTTTGTAGAATTAGTTATGGCCAAATCACTAGCCTCGACTCAGGTACCCTGTGTCTTCAGGGTCTAGGTTCAGGTCAGTAGCTTTGACTTCTATTTTAGGGTTCTTATGTTCATAAGTTGAGGACCATGTCTAAAACAAAGTTTGAGCCCTGTTTCTTAGGGTTCCAGATCAGTATGGCTCATCCTAATTGGAGTTTTCTAATGGTAGGTATGACCAAATGAGTGCTTAGGTAATTTCTAGAATTCATATACTGACTTAACCTAATAAATTAATCTAGTTTCCTTGGTTTTTGAGTTTTGGTCAAATCATTAATGTTGTAGATCTATGTCTTGTGGAAAATTTTCCACTAGTTTCATTGGATTTGGGAATTTATATACCAAGTTATGGCCATTTTGCCAAAACTGGTTGGGTAGGCTTATGTCTAGACAATTTTGGGCAGAATGGATTCTGGTCAGTTTCGTGACCTCATTTGGGCCAGCAAGTTCATTTGGTTAGAGGCATTTCTGAGCTTGGTGTTCTTAATGAGAGTTGTAGTCCTATGTCTAAGCTTTCCAATGGTATAACATTTAGGTCATTTGGACATATCTAGAGGGAGTTATGGCCAAATGAACATGTACTATTCATTTGGTCATTTTTCTGAGTTCAGTGTATGGATGTCCGGATTGGGACAGTAAATTGATCAAGATTTGGACAGAATATGGCATGGTTTCTTCATGAAAAATGGGGTATTTTAAATCTAGTTTCACTTCCAATTGGCTTCATACCAATTGATTTCACACAATTTCAGTTATAGCTCAAATAAGACACTTCAATTAAGTAACAATCAGTCTCAATTTGATCAATTTCAAGCACATAACATAAAAGCCCTAATAGTTAGGTCAAACCCTAACATAATTGTCCAACTTATGCAACACACTTTATTCAACTTCTAAAACACTTAATATCATTAATCATCATCACTAAACAAAGTAAAGTAAATCAAAATAATCAAGATCTTATGGTCTCTAAGGCTGCCGAAAATTTAAATTCCCACATACTCAAAATTTTCTTTTAATTTCATAAAAAATATACTTAATTTAGCAAGCTTCAACTAGTTAAGGAAGAAAGGAAGGATGTTTAGTGCACTAACCTTACTTAGGTGTTCCTCCAAGTTGTCAAACTTTTAGATTTCCACTCTTTCTTGCCTCAAATCTTCTTACCATGGAAAATTATCAAGTTTTTGTTTTGGGAGCTAGGTCATGTATGGGAGTTTAACATGAAAATCAAGCTTAAGAAATGAAGAAAAATGGAGGTAAATTCTCCATGGGTTTCGACCATATGGGTCTTTGGAAGAAGATGATGGATTTTTCATTTGATTAATTTCTTTTTATGTCTTCTTAATGTATTTGTCAAATTTTAATTAGCTAACAACTTTTAATTACATCATTATGACATCATGTATGTTATGTCATAAATGGATTTTTAAATTCATTTCATTTATTTTTTTTTCTTCTTTCTTTTACTCATTTTTAATTAAATTTTTAGCAATATTTATTCATATTTTATGTCATATAATTTATTTACTCAATTGGACAAGTTGGTCAAAAATCATCTCTGAAGGTGAAATGACCAAAATGCCCTTCGTTTAGCTTAACGGATTAAAATTATCTGTACCGATCGATTTAATTATCCTTGCATTTTCTTAACAATATTTTGTCATCAAAACCTCTATAACTCCTCCCTAGTGTAAAAATTATTTCACGGGATTTCCCTCAGGTTTAGGGCTACTAGCTGTCTTCACAGCAACTTCCCGTTAGGTCACCCATCGCTAGGGCTACGGCTCATTTAACCTTAATATATTTTATTTCTAAAATTTTTCCCCTCCTCACTCTAGTTTGAATGGAGTTCCAGACATTCTAGCTGTCCAAACAGACATTAGTCATCGAAATAATAGAATGTATGGACTACCTAAAGTGAGAGTGTTACAATTCTTTCCCTCTAATAAAAATTCCGTCCTCGAAATTTACCTAGTATAAATAGTCGAGGAACTGCACCTATCTTCTTTCATCTCATATACTGGGTCTATCATCACATAGACTAAAGCATTATAAAAGAAAATATACCTCTTCTAACATTTGCTGGATCTGGCTCCTCCCGAACCATAGCATATATTCGACGTGCCACTTGGGCCTCAGGTCACTCGACAGTCTCTGTGGCAGGTCTCTGTGAGGTACCCGTCACCTCTGGCCTAATGGGTCGTCAACCCCTTTGTGCTACGGGGGCAGATCTCTCAATCGGTGGTGGGAAAGTGGGAACACTCCTGTGGGGACAATCCCATAGGAAATGATCAGTAGCTCCGCATCGAAAGCATCCCCCAGTCAACAACCAGCACTCTCCTCAGCGCCTCCTCTCATAGTAGGTGCATAATCGTATAGAGGTTAATCCCTCTACTGCGGTGCCTGGAGAACTCCCCACTGATGCTCTGGACTGTCCTGTGACACCCCTTACCCGACTACAGTATAGCCGAGCAAGTTATGCCACTCAGTGTGCCGAGCACTCTATTTTATCTTAATTTATTTTTATCGTAGTTTTGAATATAACTTGTGAAATATAATTTATTTAAGCCATTTATCGAAATTATAATTTATTTGAGGTTCCGAGAATTTTATAGAAAATCCGGCAGAGTACCGGCTAAAAATAGAGAAAACAGTTCTTCGGAACCTGTGAAAAACACTTCCTATGATCATATTCAATCATCTCATCACTCTCAAACTTCAATATCAAAATCTCAACATTTTTCACCATTCATTTCTCAATCATTCATCTCATGTGATAATCATGTACAAGTCACAGTTATGTATTCACTTTTCCTTTCATAAACACAATTTTCTTAACAATTCCTCTATTTGTCATTCATTCATTTCACATCATCATTAGACTCAAATCATAAATAAATTCTCACATGTGATTTATAATCACAATTTACAAGTACTTACATTAATACAAAATTATATTACATTTGTTCAAATACATATGATAAAATAAGAGTTTAATTACCAAATTTACAAAAATCTCAAAATACAAAATGGGACCTAGTGTCCTACCAATGCACTGTAGTCTGTGAGGTGACACGGACGCTATGCAGAACTGTGAACTGCCTTACCGAATCTGTGGTCCACTGGGCCCTCTGTCCAAATCTTCAGTACCTACTGTGTTGCAAAAGCGACGCGCTAAGCATAAAGCTTAGTGGTGCCAATAATACAAGAAAATATAATATGCAAATAAAAATAATAATTTCCTTGCTATTGTGTTCATAAGAGATGAATAATTACTAACTTATTGTTTAGTCGAGGGCTAATCATGTTTTATGATATTAACTTCTTCATGCATTTCGTTAATTATTTTCTTCATGATCTTGAGCTTCTTTGTATTTTTGTAATCATTCCTGATACTTAATTTTTGTATTTTCTTTAATAATCAGTTCAATCACAGTTATACTTTTCCATGCCCAAGTAACCTATACTGGACGACTGGACTGGATAACGGGTCGTTGGCACTGGACACCGCGGTGCCTCGGGCCGTCATACCATGGGACGCAGAACGTCAACCATGTATGCAGTCAGTATGGCTAAAAAGCCATGATATCACATAATCGGGCATAAAAGTCATGAATACGGGCATAAAAGCCATGAATACGGGCATAAAGCCATGAACACAGGCATAAAGCCTTTCGTAGTACTGCTAAAACAATACCCTATTGGCATGCCAAACTATCCAAATCAATCACATTAGGCCTACTAGGGCATTTTGCATTTTTAAGTTTCACATTTTTGAATTTCAAGTTTTCATGTCACTATTCACTTTATTAGTCAACTAAAATGTTGACTTTTGCATAGAGAATAGGTGCATTGGTTTTAACACTCCCAATGTACCACATTTTGCATTTAAAACTTGTTGGTTTTGGTCACTTTCTCAAAGCTTAGGTCATTTTGGCAAAATTGCCAATTTGCGGTTTTAGTGCTCCGAAGTTGCACTGTTCCATTGGTCGATTTACTGTTGGAATTTGACAAAACTTCCTTCATAGAAAATGTTCCTTATTGTCTTAAGTGTATTCTCATTTTTAGATCACCTCAATCGGAGTTTTGTAGCTCAAGTTATAGCCAAAATAAGTTTACTGTTCACGTGCACTGTTCTTGCTGAGATTTTGGGTTTTGGCAGATTTTGGTCCAACTTTGGTCAGTAACTTGACCAAGTTAAGTTCATAATTTGGTCTAACTTTCTTCATATGAAATGTTCTACTATGCCTTAGTTTTCCATCGGTTCAAGAATCGCCTAAATCTGAGTTTTCTAGAGAGAGTTATAGCCATCCAAACATTACTGTTCAAGTGAAAATCTGCAGAGTTGCAGGTTTGATAACTTAACTTTGCTCAATAATTTGAATGGGTTAATGGCATAATTTGGGGTGATGTTCTTCATGAAAGTTGTTTGTCTATATCATATCTTGTTGCTGCAAAAATTTCAGGTCAATTGACCATATCTACAGTGAGTTATGGCCAAGTGAACAGTTACTATTCATTTGATCATTTCTGCAGGTGCTGTTGCAGGGTATCCGGATTGGGGCCAACTTTTGGTCCTCTTGCTTTAGTCTTTTGGGCATGGTTTCTTCAGCAAAAATGTGCCATTATAAGCCTAGTTTCATGTCCAATTGGCCAAACACCAATTGGACCAACACAGCCAAAGATATGGCAGTCCAAGTGGGCTGGAATCACAGCCTCCCTACTGGTTACCCTAGGCAGCCTACCAATTCAGTTTGCATCACTCTAAATCTCTTCAAATTATGGTGAACTTACCTCAAATGGTCACTAATTGACCCTTATAAGGTTCACTTACCACTTCATAAGCCAAAACCAAATTTCACTCTCCAAAACCCTAGTTTCCCATTGTGATTCACACTAGTTACCCTAGTTAATGCACTAACTCATTATCCATGTATATAAATACCTTAAACATCATATTTAATCCACTCTAAGTCCATCAAAACAATCAATCCTATTCCTTCCTTAGGGCAGCCGAAATTCATGGTATAGATACACATGAGTTTAGTCCATTTAATTTACAATTTCATACTAAGTTCAAGTCCCTAACATAGAAATAAAGAAATATTTGTAAAAGTAAGCACTAACCTCTTGTAGGCAGATTTTTCCCAACTCAAAACTTCACTTTCCTTCACTTTCTAGGCTGCCAAACACTTCCCAAGAGGTAGAGACAAGCTTTTAGTGAAGGGACTTAGGGTTTTATAGTGCAAATTCATGGGAAAATGGAAGTAATTAAAGAAAACTTCCATGGAGGGTTATGGAGGAGAGGATCACGTTTTGAAGAAGAAGATGGCTGCTTGTTTTTGGTCTTCCTTAGTCTTTATTTATCTCTTTTATTAATTAGTCAAATGGTTACTTAATTGTGATTAGTGGACAATTTTAAATGACCTCATAATATGTCATAATTGGCATTTTCTTTCATTTTATTTTCTTCTTTCCTCTACTCATTTCCAATTTAATTTTTAGTAATATTTATTCATATTTTATGTCATATTAATTATTTACTTAACTGGACAAGTCGGCCAAAAATCACCTCTGAAGGCGAAATGACCAAAATGCCCTCCGTTTGGCTTAACAGGTTAAAATTGTCTGTACCGATTGAAAAATTTTTCTAAATATTTTCTTGGCATTCTAATGCCATAGGAACCTCAATGACCCTTCTCTGGAGTCCCAAAAATTATTTTATGAATTTTTCTCCGGGTCCAGGGCTCCTCGTTGCGAGAACCGCAACTTACCTCTGATTACCCATCGCTTGGGCACCGGCTCATTTGACTTGGTTGTATTTTATTTCTAAAATTTTTACTAAATTTTTCTTAGTAATATTTGAGTTAATTATGGTTCCTCACTTTAGTTTAAATATTTTTCCAGAAGTTCTAGCTGTCCGGACCGACACCGGTCACCGGAACAGTAGAATGTACGGAGTTGCTACCGGGAGGGTGTTACAACTCTTCCCCTCTAATTTAAATTTCATCCTCGAAATTTACCCAATGTAAATAGCCAAGGAGCTACTACCTCTTTATTTCTTTACCTTTTCGTGTTATCCTACTTCACTTTCTCCTTAGTCTCAATCCTATCCTCAAACAGTTATGTACTCATCCTTTTTCATCTTAAATTCCTTCTCATCTCCATTCGCTATCTCATTGTCTCTTCACTCTCTTATTCCATACCTTAACCTAAAATAAACAGGAAATACAGATCTGCAATAGTGTCACCTCAACTCTTATGAATGCAATGCATGATATGCAACCTATCTAGGTCCAGAAACGCCTAAACCGTGCTCTGATACCACTAAATGTGACACCCCTTACCCGACTACAGTGTAGCCGAGCAAGTTATGCCACTCAGTGTGCCGAGCACTCTATTTTATCTTAATTCATTTTTATCGTAGTTTTGAATATAACTTGTGAAATATAATTTATTTAAGCCATTTATCGAAATTATAATTTATTTGAGGTTCCGAGAATTTTATAGAAAATCCGGCAGAGTACCGGCTAAAAATAGAGAAAACAGTTCTTCGGAACCTGTGAAAAACACTTCCTATGATCATATTCAATCATCTCATCACTCTCAAACTTCAATATCAAAATCTCAACATTTTTCACCATTCATTTCTCAATCATTCATCTCATGTGATAATCATGTACAAGTCACAGTTATGTATTCACTTTTCCTTTCATAAACACAATTTTCTTAACAATTCCTCTATTTGTCATTCATTCATTTCACATCATCATTAGACTCAAATCATAAATAAATTCTCACATGTGATTTATAATCACAATTTACAAGTACTTACATTAATACAAAATTATATTACATTTGTTCAAATACATATGATAAAATAAGAGTTTAATTACCAAATTTACAAAAATCTCAAAATACAAAATGGGACCTAGTGTCCTACCAATGCACTGTAGTCTGTGAGGTGACACGGACGCTATGCAGAACTGTGAACTGCCTTACCGAATCTGTGGTCCACTGGGCCCTCTGTTCAAATCTTCAGTACCTACGCGTTGCAAAAGCGACGCGCTAAGCATAAAGCTTAGTGGTGCCAATAATACAAGAAAATATAATATGCAAATAAAAATAATAATTTCCTTGCTATTGTGTTCATAAGAGATGAATAATTACTAACTTATTGTTTAGTCGAGGGCTAATCATGTTTTATGATATTAACTTCTTCATGCATTTCGTTAATTATTTTCTTCATGATCTTGAGCTTCTTTGTATTTTTGTAATCATTCCTGATACTTAATTTTTGTATTTTCTTTAATAATCAGTTCAATCACAGTTATACTTTTCCATGCCCAAGTAACCTATACTGGACGACTGGACTGGATAACGGGTCATTGGCACTGGACACTGCGGTGCCTCGGGCCGTCATACCATGGGACGCAGAACGTCAACCATGTATGCAGTCAGTATGGCTAAAAAGCCATGATATCACATAATCGGGTATAAAAGTCATGAATACGGGCATAAAAGCCATGAATACGGGCATAAAGCCATGAACACAGGCATAAACCTTTCACAGTACTGCTAAAACAATACCCTATTGGCATGCCAAACTATCCAAACCAATCACATTAGGCCTACTAGGGCATTTTGCATTTTTAAGTTTCACATTTTTGAATTTCAAGTTTTCATGTCACTATTCACTTTATTAGTCAACTAAAATGTTGACTTTTGCATAGAGAATAGGTGCATTGGTTTTAACACTCCCAATGTACCACATTTTGCATTTAAAACTTGTTGGTTTTGGTCACTTTCTCAAAGCTTAGGTCATTTTGGCAAAATTGCCAATTTGCGGTTTTAGTGCTCCGAAGTTGCACTGTTCCATTGGTCGATTTACTGTTGGAATTTGACAAAACTTCCTTCATAGAAAATGTTCCTTATTGTCTTAAATGTATTCTCATTTTTGGATCACCTCAATCGGAGTTTTGTAGCTCAAGTTATAGCCAAAATAAGTTTACTGTTCACGTGCACTGTTCATGCTGAGATTTTGGGTTCTGGCAGATTTTGGTCCAACTTTGGTCAGTAACTTGACCAAGTTAAGTTCATAATTTGGTCTAACTTTCTTCATATGAAATGTTCTACTATGCCTTAGGTTTCCATCGGTTCAAGAATCTCCTAAATCTGAGTTTTCTAGAGAGAGTTATAGCCATCCAAACATTACTGCTCAAGTGAAAATCTGCAGAGTTGCAGGTTTGATAACTTAACTTTGCTCAATAATTTGAATGGGTTAATGGCATAATTTGGGGTGATGTTCTTCGTGAAAGTTGTTTGTCTATATCATATCTTGTTTCTGTAAAAATTTCAGGTCAATTGACCATATCTACAGTGAGTTATGGCCAAGTGAACAGTTACTATTCATTTGATCATTTCTGCAGGTGCTGTTGCAGGGTATCCGGATTGGGGCCAACTTTTGGTCCTCTTGCTTTAGTCTTTTGGGCATGGTTTCTTCAGCAAAAATGTGCCATTATAAGCCTAGTTTCATGTCCAATTGGCCAAACACCAATTGGACCAACACAGCCAAAGATATGGCAGTCCAAGTGGGCTGGAATCACAGCCTCCCTACTGGTTACCCTAGGCAGCCTACCAATTCAGTTTGCATCACTCTAAATCTCTTCAAATTATGGTGAACTTACCTCAAATGGTCACTAATTGACCCTTATAAGGTTCACTTACCACTTCATAAGCCAAAACCAAATTTCACTCTTCAAAACCCTAGTTTCCCATTGTGATTCACACTAGTTACCCTAGTTAATGCACTAACTCATTATCCATGTATATAAATACCTTAAACATCATATTTAGTCCACTCTAAGTCCATCAAAACAATCAATCCTATTCCTTCCTTAGGGCAGCCGAAATTCATGGTATAGATACACATGAGTTTAGTCCATTTAATTTACAATTTCATACTAAGTTCAAGTCCCTAACATAGAAATAAAGAAATATTTGTAAAAGTAAGCACTAACCTCTTGTAGGCAGATTTTTCCCAACTCAAAACTTCACTTTCCTTCACTTTCTAGGCTGCCAAACACTTCCCAAGAGGTAGAGACAAGCTTTTAGTGAAGGGACTTAGGGTTTTATAGTGCAAATTCATGGGAAAATGGAAGTAATTAAAGAAAACTTCCATGGAGGGTTATGGAGGAGAGGATCACGTTTTGAAGAAGAAGATGGCTGCTTGTTTTTGGTCTTCCTTAGTCTTTATTTATCTCTTTTATTAATTAGTCAAATGGTTACTTAATTGTGATTGGTGGACAATTTTAAATGACCTCATAATATGTCATAATTGGCATTTTCTTTCATTTTATTTTCTTCTTTCCTCTACTCATTTCCAATTTAATTTTTAGTAATATTTATTCATATTTTATGTCATATTAATTATTTACTTAACTGGAAAAGTCGGCCAAAAATCACCTCTGAAGGCGAAATGACCAAAATGCCCTCCGTTTGGCTTAACGGGTCAAAATTATCTGTACCGATTGAAAAATTTTTCTAAATATTTTCTTGGCATTCTAATGCCATAGGAACCTCAATGACCCTTCTCTGGAGTCCCAAAAATTATTTTATGAATTTTTCTCTGGGTCTAGGGCTCCTCGTTGCGAGAACCGCAACTTACCTCTGATTACCCATCGCTTGGGCACCGGCTCATTTGACTTGGTTGTATTTTATTTCTAAAATTTTTACTAAATTTTTCTTAGTAATATTTGAGTTAATTATGGTTCCTCACTTTAGTTTAAATATTTTTCTAGAAGTTCTAGCTGTCCGGACCGACACCGGTCACCGGAACAGTAGAATGTACGGAGTTGCTACCGGGAGGGTGTTACATGTCCTCCTTTCTGTATAAACTGAGACCTCTGTCTTTAGCCCTATCCTAGTGAACCCTTAGGCCTCTTACCCTCAGAGACTGGTGTACTGGACTGACCTTGCCTAGAACTCCTCTTTTATTGTCTATCTCTCCGGGTTTGCTCATCATTTTGTACTCTTTCCACATTTAGAGCTGCGGCCACTAACTTGGAGAAGTCTGTATACCCATGTGCCATCACTATAAGTCTGATATTATCGTTCAATCCATCCTCGAATCTATGGCAACGATCTGCCTCTGAAGGCATTATCTCCCGTGCATATCTTCCTAGCCTCACAAATTCTCTCTCATACTTAAAGATCTTGAGCTACCTCTGCCTTAGAGTTAAGAACTCTCTGCTTCTGGCCTCTAAGTATATATGACTAATATATTTCTTTTTGAACTCAGTCAAGAAGAAATCCCATCGGCTGCACTGCTCTAGACACTGTATCCCGCCACTGGTAGGCTTCCTCCTATAGTAATGACAGAGCGCACTCTAGTTACTGCTCTAGTATGCAGTGTAACTGCTTCAACACTCTCTCAGTTCGCTCTAGCCAATGCTAAGCAGAGGTTGGGTCATCCTCCTTCTTACCAATAAAGTCGACAGCCCCATATTTTCTCAACTTCTCTAGTGGGGACCATTGTGTAGGCTGTGGCTGTGGCTGTGAAATAGCCCCGGTAAACTAGCGGAGCATCTGAGTCATTTGCTCGAAAAACGCCTGCTGCGCTCTGCCCGCGGTACCACAGGATGACTCCTCTCTCCTATCTCGCCCCTGACTGTGGACAGGTGCATAACTACCAATCTCCTCCTCCTCCGGTCTGTAAGACCCTTCCTCTGAAGGATCAGATTCCATCAATCCTATAAAACAGACAAAGAACAGATCTGCATTAGTGTCACCTTGACTCCTAAATAAAGGCTCATGCATGTTATGCACACTATATCTTTCTGTCTACCTATGCCTAGGAATGCCTAAACCTTTCCTCTGATACCAATAAATGTAACACCCCTTACCCGGTCTACAGTATAGTCATGCGAGGCATGCTACATTCAGTGCCAGATCACCCTATTTTATCCTATCTTATACTGTATTAATTTAATTATATTATTTTACGTGTAGAAATTTTTTTTTTCTATCTCATTTCATTTTTATGGAGACCCAAACAAAGTCTCCTCTATTTTTAATTAGTGCATGACAGGTTTTACTGTTACCTGTTAAAACAATTTATATCCATTTCATCTATTTATTCATCACCTCATGTCTCAATTGCTCATATAAAATTTTCAAGAAAATAAAATAACTCATTTCATTCATATAGAGTCAAGTACAATATTTACAATTTATATACAATCCAAAAATGATTTACATCATTTAATTACATACAATACCAAAATGCAAAATCTAACTATATATGAGCCCTATCAAAATGACTGATGAGGTGACAATCTACATTGTAGTAGATCTACTCAAGTCCTGTCTAGGCTCTATTACTGCTATTGTGAGTCTCTTGTATCTACGCGATGGAAAAACCAACGCGCTAAGCATAACGCTTAGTGGTGCATATATAAAGAAAAATAACTAAATAATTTAAAATAATTATTTTAAGTATAACCTTATAAAGTAACATACAATTATATGAATTTATAGTCTATTAACTTTTTTATCAAACTTTGGAAGCAATTAAATTAATCGGGATCTTTTTATTCATGTAATTTATATTCGGTTTTATATAATTTATATTAATGGTTCTCTCATGTACTTGTTTGAATTTAAAATTTTATTTCTCATAACTGTGCCCAAGTAACCTATGACAGACTATAAAGACTGGATACACGAGAGTATACTAGTTAGACATTCGTTTGTCTACCCAGTATACAACAGTCATATCAGGCACAAGGCCAGCGGGCAGGCATAAGCCAGAAATAATGAAAATTGGCACTATAGCCATCGGGCAGACATAAAGCCAGTAGAACAATCATCTTAGACATGTTGTTTGTCAATGATTATTCCTGTGGGCAGTACTGCAATCTGTAGTCACTAATTGGTATACCAATCGATCCAAGCTGTATAAATGAGTCTAGGTGTACTTTGGGCAGAATAGTATTTATAATTTCATTAATTCGTATTATTTTTATGCATAACAATTTATTCTAATTCATTTCATCTCATATGCCTAGTTATTTTATGGACCTTTCTCAAGATTCATATTTAGTGTCTTCAATTCTTCTAACCAATTAGCCAAGATGTGGCCACTGTTTGGCTATACTTCCTTCATGGAAGTTATCCCTGTATGTCTTGTTTTGAATTATGTCATTTAAAGTTTTAGAACTCAATTTATGGTCAAATAACCATAACTGGTTCACTATCCCTTTTTGGGTCCAGAATTAGGCAGATTCTGGAGTCTGTATTGGTCTAATTAATTGGACTTGTTACAATCATTTTTAGGCCTAATATTCTTCATAAAAGTTATTACCCTATGTCTTATGGTCACTTAGAATTTTAATTACAATTTTCCAAATTTTGTAGAATTAGTTATGGCTAAATCACTGGCCTGAACTCAGGTACCCTATGTCTTCAAGGTCTAGGTTCAGGTCAGTAGCTTTGACCTCCATTTTAGGGTTCTTATGTTCATAAGTTGAGGACCATGTCTAAAACAAAGTTAGATCCCTATTTCTTAGGGTTCCAGATCAGTATTGGTCATCCTAATTGGAGTTTTCTAGTGGTAGATATGACTAAATGAGTGTTCTAGGGTCAAATGGTCACTTAGGTAATTTCTAGAATTCATATATTGACTTAACCTAGTAAATTGATCTAGTTTCCTTAGTTTCAAGGTTTTGGTCAAATCATCAATGTTGTAGATCTATGTCTTGTGGAAATTTTGCCACTGGTTTCATTAGATTTGGGTTTTTATAGACCAAGTTATGGCCATTTTGCCAAAATTGGTCGCGTAGGCTAATGTCCAGAAAATTCTGGGCAGAATGGATTATGGTCAGTTTGGTGACCTCACTTGGGCCAGAAATTTCATTTGGTTAGAGGCATTTTTGGGCTTTGTGATCCTAATGAGAGTTGTAGTCCTATGTCTAAGCTTTCCAATGGTATAAAATTCAGGTCATTTGGACCTATCTAGAGGGAGTTATAGCCAAATGAACATGTACTGTTCATTTGATCATTTTTCTGGATTCAGTGTATGGATATCCGGATTGGGACAGTAAATTGGTCAAGATTTGGATAGAATTTGAGCATGATTTCTTCATAAAAAATGGGATATTTTGAGTCTAGTTTCACCTTTAATTTGCCTCATACCAATTGGAGTCATAAAATTTCAGTTATAGCTCAAAGAAGACACTGGACTCATAGGTCTGAATTTCCTACAAAGAACATGCACTCCCTATATTCATTCCTCCTTACTCTCAAACTATAATTTGTCATTCATAGCACTTCAATTAAGCAACAATCAATCTCAATTTGATCAATTTCAAGCACATAACATAAAAGCCCAAATAGTTAGGTCAAACCCTAACTCAATTGTCCAACTTATGCAACACACTTCATTCAACTTCTAATACACTTAATATCATTAATCATCATCACTAAACAAAGTAAAGTAAATCAAAATAATCAAGATCTTATGGTCACAAAGGCTACCAAAAATTTAAATTCCCACATACTCAAAATTTTCTTTTTATTTCATAAAAATTATACTTAATTTAGCAAGCTTTAACTAGTTAAGGAAGAAAGGAAGGATGTTTAGTGTACTAACCTTACTTAGGTGTTCCTCCAAGTTGTCAAACTTTGAGATTTCCACTCTTTCTTACTTCAAATCTTCTTACCATGGAGAATTATCAAGTTTTTGTTTTGGGAGCTAGGTCATGTATGGGAGTTTAACCTGAAAATCAAGCTTAAGAAATGAAGAAAAATGGAGGAAAATTCTCCATGGGTTTCGGCCATATGGGTCTTTGGAAGAAGATGATGGATTTTCATTTGATTAATTTCTTTTTATGTCTTCTTAATGTGTTTGTCAAATTTTAAGTGGCTAACAACTTTTAATTACATCATTATGACATCATGTATGTGATGTCATAAATAGATTTTTAAATTCATTTCATTTATTTTCTTTTCTTCTTTCTTTTACTCATTTTTAATTAAATTTTTAGCAATATTTATTCACATTTTATGTCATATAATTTATTTACTCAATTGGACAAGTTGGTCAAAAATCATCTCTGAAGATGAAATGACCAAAATGCCCTTCGTTTAGCTTAACGGACTAAAATTGTCGGTACCGATTGATTTAATTATCCTTGCATTTTCTTAACAATATTTTGTCATTGAAACCTCTATAACTCCTCCTTGGAGTCCCAAAAATTATTTCACGGGATTTCCCTCGGGTTTAGGGCTACTAGCTGTCTTCACAGCAACTTCCCGTTAGGTCACCCATCGCTAGGGCTACGACTCATTTAACCTTAATATATTTTATTTATAAAATTTTTTCTTGATTTTTCTTAGTCTTTATTCAGTCAATTTATGCCTCCTCACTCTAGTTTGAATGTACTTCCAGACATCTTAGCTGTTCGAACATACATTAGTCATCGGAACAGTAGAATGTATGGACTACTTAAAGTGAGGGCGTTACAAGAATAACTGAACTATGTGAATAACGGAGGAAACTTCAACTAGACGCAGCTCAACAATCCATTCTCAAGCACTTACAACCCTAGATGGAGAAACCACCCTAATTTCTTATGGTCAAATTCGTAAAATCAGCCTATGAACAAGCAGCAAGGACACAGACCCCCAGCACCCTCAGGATTTCAAAATAGAGGATAAAACCTTGCACAACCACCGCCACCTCCTCAACCTCAACAGCCTGAATCAAAGTCAACTATAGAATCCATGATGGAAGGCTTCCTAGCAGCCCAACAACAGCAGAATGAAATGATAAAGCAGTTAGCTTTCAGAATGGACCAACTAGCCACACACAATAAGATGCTTGAAAATCAAATTGCTCAGTAGGTAAGTTCTTCAAGCAAGGCAGCTGGTAAATTGCCAAGTCAACCAAAGATGAACCCCAAAGAACATTGTAAGGCAGTTACCTTAAGGAGTGGCAGAATATTAGAAAAACACCATCATAGGAGAGATCAACCGAACAGACCACTCATGAATTTGAAAGCCAAACAAAGGAGAAAAAAGAAGAAGCTAAAAAGGAATAGGAGGAGGAAACAAAGAAAAAGAAGAAGCTACCAGAGCCATATCAACCTCCTTTACCTTTTCCCCTGAGATTCCAAAAGGCTAAATTGGATAAGCAATTTGGAAAACTTTTAGAAGTTTTACAGAAACTTTACATTAACATTCTCTTTACTGAAGCACTTTCTCAGATGCCATCCTACACCAAATTCCTTAAAGAAATTCTATCGAAGAAAAGAAAGTTGGAAGACTATGAGACTGTTGCTCTTATAGAGGAACGCAGTGCCATATTGCAAAATAAGTTGCTCCCAAAGTTGAAGGATCCAGGAAGCTTCTCCATACCTTATCTTATAAGCAGCATGAAGATAGACAAGGCACTCTGTGACCTAGGTGCAAGTGTAAGCCTAATGCCTCTATCAATATATAAGAAGCTGGATGTGGGAGAGCTTAAACCCATAACAATTTCACTGCAACTGGCTGATCGGTCTGTAAAGTACCTTATGGGCATCCTAGAGAACATCCCTATCAAGGTGAAGTTCTTCATTCCAATTGATTTTGTTGTCTTAGAAATGGAGGAGGATGTCCAAATTCCTATCATCCTGGGAAGACCTTTCTTGGTAATCGCCGGAGCTATCATAGATGTTAAAAACGGATGGTAAACTCTTAAGGTAGGAGACGAAGAGGTGGAATTCAACCTATTCAACATGATGAAGCACAAACTTGAACCTGATGAATGCTTTAAGGTTGATATAGTTGACAAGTAAGTTGAGAAGGAATTTCATAAAGCACATCCTGAAGATCCTCTTGAAGCATGCATTGTGCACAGCCACACAATGGATAATGAGAACACAAAAATTATAGCTTATGCACGATCTTTGGCAACTGATCCACCCCTACACTTAGGTCAAGCTTTCAAGGTGGAGGAGCTAAAGGAAGAACAATCCGAAGGCAAGCCACAGGTATATACCAAACAAGTAAAACTGAAACCTCTTCCCTCTACACTAAGGTACGCATTCTTGGACTCAAACTCTAAATATCCTATTATTATCAATGCTAGCCTATCTGAAATAGAAGAGGAAAAATTGTTAAAGGTGCTTAGGACCCATAGCAAGGCTATAGGGTATAAAATAGAAGACCTAAAAGGGATTAATCTTTCAATTTGTATGCATAGGATATCTATGGAGGAGAATAGTAAGCTCACTACTGAACACCAAAGAAGACTTAACCTAAATGTGAAAGAAGTAGTTAAGAAAGAAATTCTGAAACTATTAGATGCAGGTATTATATATCCAATTTCTGATAGTAAATGGGTTAGTCCAGTGCATGTAGTGCCTAAAAAAGGTAAAACAACTGTCGTTCAAAATGCAAATAATGAACTGATCCCTATTAGGGGAGTCACTAGTTGGCGCATGTGCATAGATTATAGGAAATTGAATAGTGCCATAAAAAAAGATCATTTTCCTCTCCCTTTCATAGACTAAATGCTAGAAATGCTAGTAAAACTGTAACGCCCTCACTTTAGGTAGTCCGTACATTCTACTGTTTCGATGACTAACGTCTATTCGGACAACCAGGATGTCCGGAACTACACTTAAACTATAGTGAAGAGCCATAAATTGACTGAATAAAGACCAAATAAAAGCTAAGGAAAATAAAAGTAATGAAGTGCCAATAGGTTAAATGAGCCAAGGTTCCGGCGATGGGTGACCGTATCGGGAAGCGACTGTAAAGACAGTTGCCGACCCCAGACCTGTGAGAAACCTTGTGAAATAAATATTTGAGACCAAATTAGAGGATTTATGAGGTTTAAATAATAATAAAAATGTCAAAGAAAATCTAAGAAAATTATGTCAATCGATAAAGAAAGTTATAGCTTGATAAGTACAACGAAGGGCATTTTGGTCATTTCACCCTCAGTGTTGAATTTTGACCTAAACGCTAATTAAAATGAGAGAGATTAAAACACATAAAATAAATTAAAATTATGAATTTATTGATAGAAATGAGAAAATAAAGAAAAAGGAAATGAAAATAGAATTTATTACATAAGCATTTCATCATGATAACCTAAGCATGACTTAGGCATGATGACAAAATGAAACAATAAAAATTTAATACAATTTACCATAGGATAAATACAAGAATAAGAGACAAATTACATTAATCCAAAAAGTCTTCTTCTTCCCTTGTTATCTACCTTGGTCAAACCTCCATGGAAACACCTCCACCATATTTTCAAGCTTTTTAGCTTGAATTTCTTCCTCATCTCACACCAAAATCCATACCTCCCTTCACTAAAAATTAATCCCACATCTTGAGGAAGCCATAGACAGCCAAGAAAGAGAGAGATATTGAAGTTCTTCTAAGCTTGGAAATCTCTTGATCAAGGTTAGTGCAAGATTTCCCCTTTCTCTCTTCTTTAATTATGATAAGCATGTTAAAAGGAGTAGGAATTGTATGAAATTAAGAAAAATATGATGAGTAATTGAAGGACTAATTTTCTGCATCCATGAGAGTATTTAGGATTTGATGAAATTAATTTGTGTATTAGTGTTGTTAATGAGCATATGTGATAGATAAGTTGATTGGTATGAGTTTGGTATGTGTTTGCATGTAAATTGATTATGGAAGTTATGGTTTTGACCTAACTGTGGGAATTTTGTGTATGGCTTGAAATTGATGTTGTTAAGGTTGATTGTTGACATTTAAAAGTGCCATGAATGTGAATTGAAGTTTGGGAGTTGGGTGGAATTGAAATTGGGAGTGCTGATTTTCTATGCAGGAATTTAAACCTTGAGTCTAGTGTAGTTTTTAAGCCATAAGTTCAGTTGTGTTGGTCCAATTGGTGTGAGGCTAATTGGAGATGAAATCTAGGACAATTTGCCACATTTTTCATGGAGAGACCATGCCCAAAAACTACCCTAACTTGACCTAAAAACTGCTTGAATATGGGTAACCTTAATCTAAACCTGGAAAAATGACCAAATGAACAGTAAATGTTCAAAAGGTCATAACTTACACTAGGAAGGTCAAAATGACCTAATTCTTAAACCATTGGAAAGGTTAGACATAGGAGCACATTTTTCATGAAGAACACAGAGCCTAATTCTGCCTCTAACTTAACCAAATTGCTAGCAAAAATTAGGTTAATAATTCTAACTAGAACTAAAACTGCCCTAAAATTTTGGACTTGGACCTACCCGACTAGTTTTGGAAAAAATGCCATAACTTGGTCCAAAAAACTGTAAATGCAGTGAAAATAATGCCAAAATTTTTATAAGACATAAAACTACAATTTTGGTGTTTTGACCAAAACCCAAAACCAAAGGGAACTTGGTCAAATTGCTAGAAAAAGTTAGTACACCAAATCCTGAAATTTGACTAAACTATCACTTGACCCCAGAATAGTATTTATACCATATCTCCCACTAGGAAACTCCAATTTGGATGAGCCAAACTGTTCTGGAAACCTAAGAAATAGGGCTCCAACTTTGATTTAGGGACTTTCTTCATGTAAGGACCCTAAAATGGGAGTCAAATCTACTGACCTAAACCTGGAATCCTGATGGCACAGGGTACATGAGTTCAGGTCAGTTAATTGGCTATAACTAATTCTAAAAAACCTGAAAAATTAAAATTCTTGAACCCAAATGATCCCAAAACATAGGGTAATAATTCATATGAAGGACATTAGGCCTAAAATGTAACACCCCTATATTCATCAATGTCGTACAGTTTACTGTTCCAGCGATCAATGTCTGTCCGGGCAGTCAAGATGTGTAAAACCATATTTAAGTCATCTAGAAAAGGCACGAATGAAACTTAATAGTCATTACATGAAGGTAAAGTAGAAATCAAGAAAACAAAGCATAATGGGTTAAATGAGCCAAGGTTACAGCGATGGATGACTGAAGCGAGAAGTGACTGCGAGACCAGTTGTTGCCCTAATTTCGAGTGGGACCTTATGACACCCCAGGCCTTAGAATTATTGCTAAGTTAGTGGAACTATGAAAACCACAGAAAAGAAGTGAGGACCAATTCAAATAACTGAACTAGAGTTCCGAAAGCAATTTAATGCTATTGGAAAAATGGATAAGACTGGTAAGGGGCAAAACGATCAATTCACCCTTAGAGGTGACTTTTGACCTAAATGTCCATTAAAATATAGAAAATTAAAATATTGAAAACTAGATTAAAAGAGAAGATATGTATGGAAAAGAAAACAAAAGGAAAAGAAAATTCAAATTAAAGGGGTTATGACATCACTATGATGATGCAAGCATGAACTAATTAATTTAGAATTTTAAATTAGGAAAAATTGGGGATAATTATAAACTAAATAAGACCAAAATTAAAAGAAAATAAATCACTTTCTTCCTCCAAAAAGCAACCAGTCGGCTCCTCTTTAGGTCCTCTCTCTCTTTACCCAAAATTCCTCCATTAATGGGTACCCTAAGCTCTTTAAACCCTAAATTTCCTTCATAAATTTCATGCCCACCAAAGTAAAACCTTGTTAATTAGCTTTGATAGAAGATTGAAAGTGGAAGAAAGAAAAAATTTGAAAAGCTTTGAAAGATTGAAAAAGCTTCAAAGAGGTAAGTTTATATTTAAGCTTATTTACTTTAAGTTTCTTGAAACTAAGCTTGAGTAAGATGAATTAGCATGTGAATGAATGAAATCAATTTTGAATTGGAGGAGAAACCAATTTCGACAGCCATGAGATATGGGATGATTGATGTATTTTGATTCAATTAAGCATGTGTGCAAACCAAAATAAGTAGAGATTGTTGGGATGCTTGAATTGGCATGAATTGAGGAATTTAGGAAATTAGGGTTCTTGACAATGGGAAAATTGGGGAAAATTTTGGGGATTTGGTGAATTGATACCAATTGACCTAATTGAGGCTTGAATTGGTCAATTGGTATGGTTATAAGTATGATTGAGTGATTGAAATGAATTGAATTTGTGAGGGTGGTAATGTCCAATTCTGGATAGCCTGACTATGGTCTATTCAAATGGCCATAATTGGAATTTTGTTGCTCCAATTAGTGTGAGGCTAATTGGAGATGAAAACTAAGACCCAAAACAACAATTTTCATGTAGAAACCTTGCCCTAAAACTGATAACAAATTGGTGTAAAATTAGGTCAAATCTGGATTAGGTACCCTGCCACTGGGCAAAACTAACCATATGAATATTACATGTTCAAATGGTCATAACTTGGTGTAGGAAGGTTCAAATGACCTGAGTTTATACCATTGGAAAGATATGACATAGGAGAACAACTTTTATGAAGAAAAAAAACCCAAATTCTGAGCAGAACCAAATCAAATTGCCAACCAAATTTGGGTCACCAAAACTACCATAACCCTAAAGTTGCCCAGAAAATCTGGAATTGACCAATCCGGCCAATTATGGATAAATGGCCATAACTTGAGCTAAAAAACTCCAAATGGAGTGATTCAAAAAGGAAATTAAATTTGAGACAATAAGGAACAACTTTGATGAAGGAAAGTTGGCCAAATTTCCACTGTAGAAGGTCTAATGGAACAGTAGAACCAAGTAACCTAAAACTGAAATTTTAGAATTTCACTTAGGGAGTTTAGAATTTCAATTGGCAATCAATGCCAACATAATTGTAACCTAAAATGTGGTATGTGGGTGCAATTAGAACTAGCATATCTAGTATGTATGAAAAAGTGAACATTTTATCCAATTAGTTAAATAAATAGTAACTCCATAACCCTAAATACAAGAATTCAACTTATAAGACCTAATAGGTAAATTTAGTACGCAAAAATGAAATTATTAGAATTAATTATTAGAAATGGCTTGAATGGATACTAAAACACTTTAAAATTATATGTTTCAGTTGGAAAGGGATCTTCGAAGAAAGAAAAAAAAATGGATTAAATCAAGTCAACAAAAGATGTTTGTGCACAACTAGCCTAATTCTCCGTTTTAAATTTATAATGAGTTTTGAATGAACTTGATAATTGTATTTTCTCTTGTGTATAAGAACTTTAAATTATTGAATGACTTTGTATGAATTAATTATGTTTTCTTCTATGCATTTAATAACTTATTGCATGGTTTTGGGAATTATAAATTGTGAATTTGATGTGTTGCCAACCTTGTGCATGAAATTACAATGATTTAATGTGTTTAGTGATTTGTAAATACTTTTTTTGAATAGAAATTGTTTTGAATATGATTTAAAACCATAGTTGACATGGCGATATGCTTTGTGTTCTCATTAGCTTGTCTAGTGAGATATCTCCTCCACTAGATGGGGTGAGTTTCTTCCTTTCTGGCTTGCCAGTTGGGGAAGAGTTTGGATGAGTACTCATATATACTAGCTAGTCTTTGTTCCTCCCTTTAGCCTTGGTTACTAGGAGAGTTTGTTTTGTCGTGGTGTACAACACGACATCGATCGTGAAATTTTGTATCATGGGTCCAACTGTGCGAATTGTTGGCGATACCCTTAAATTATGTATACTTTGATAAATTATGATTGGAATAAATAATTGTTAGTGATTGAAAATATTGATTTTTGGATGTTTTGAATTTTGAAGAATTTAGAGATTTCAAGTTTTTATTTGTTGTGATTTATTAAGCATGACTTGTATTAGGTTTTAAAACTATTAGTTGTGCACCACTGAGTTCACTGCTCAACGATAGCTTTGTATGCTGTCGCAGGTGAAAGTAAGGACAAAGTAGCTGAGTGAGATCACTAGAGGATGATTTCAAGATGTGTGAAAAATAAATTTTCAGTGTATTGTAGATCTATCCCTGTGTATTAGATTTTGATATAATCATGTAATGATATGTATGTAATTTCATTCAAGCAGTTGTATAAAAACTTTTGTAATATTATTTTAGAATGTAATCAAATGCAACTTATTGTAATATTACTCTGAGATTTTATTTACTTGTATATTTTTGAGAAATCAATTTTATTACTCCAATGAATGAAATATTTAAAATTCTTTCTAAGTTTTGTGAAGGATGAATTAATTTCTTTATACTGGAATTGATGAGAATGTAATGAGATATTTCAGTGTTGGATTTAATGCAAATTGAGTTGCTTGTGTTGCATTGTGGGATGATATTGAATTTACTAGAGTTGTGGATAAATAAAATATTGGAAGTGTTTTTCATAAGTTTTTAAAGAACCGTTTTCCAAACTATAAACGGCACTTTGCTGAATTTTTGAAAATTTTGCAAAAAAATTAAGTTAATTAAAATTTTGAGTTATGACTAAATTTCAATTAAAGATTTTTAATACCTGTTCAAAATTACCCACCATTTGAAAAATGAATGGAAATTGTTTTAAAATCTCTTGTAGTATTTTAATGGGTTACTGATAAGCGAAGTTTGGTAATTCATTAGGCATACTACGAGATCATGTCATGCCTTACGGAGGGGTAAGGTGTGACATAAAAATGGCTATAACATGCCCAAATAATTAGACAAAGTTAGATTCCAGAATCTGTCTGGTTCTGGAACCAGAAGGCAATGAACCAGTTTTGGTTATTTGACCATAACTTGAGTTCTAAAACTTCAAATGACATGATTCAAAAAGAAAAACAAAGATAAGACATAGAGGAACAACTTCTATGAAGGAAGTATGGCCAAACAGTGGCTATATCTTAACCAATTTACCAGGTGAAGTTGAGACACCAAATCTAGACCTTAAGAAAGGTTCATAAAATGACTTGTGGTATGACATGGGATTAACCTTAATAATATACTAAACATTAAAGTAAAATGTACGTGGGATCTACTTTCCCAATACAAATTGACATGAAATTGCTATAAAGTAATAATAGTACATGACATGAAATAATAAATCCATAAGTAATTAATAACATTTATTTGCGCAATGTATACCGACGCTTATGTATATAGCTTGGATCAATTGGTACACCAATTAGGGGCTACAGATAGTAGTACTGCCCATATGAATGATTATTGATAGACAAAATATGTCTGATATGGTTGTTCTACAGGCTTTATGCTTGCCCATTGGCTACTGTGCCTGATATTATTTATGGCTTTAATGCCTGCCCGCTGGCCTCGTGCCTGACATGATAGATGTATATATGATAGACTTATGGATGTCTAACTAATATACTCTCATGTATTTAGTCTTTATAGTCTGTTATAGGTGACCTGGGCACTGATATGAATTAAACAAAACTAAATATAGAGTAATTAAACAGAGAAGACTTCGATAACTTTAATTGTTCCCAAAGTTCATTAAATATGTAAATGACTCAAAATTTATGAAATTATACATAGAATCATTATTTTTAATTATTTAGTTATTTTTATTTTAAATTATGCACCACTAAGTAATTCGCTTAGCGTGTTGGTTTTCCATCGCGTGGGTACTGGAGACCAATAGCAGCAGCACCAGCAGCAACCATATCAGTAGTGCTCTGATAGAGAGAGTAGTACAGATCTGATATAGAGTTAGAATCACCTCTGCAGTCTATTTTTGGTAGGACCCATGTATTTAGATTTTGTATTTTGTTTATTGTACATAAATGAATTATGTAAATTACATTTTGAGATTTGTAAATAATTTGTGTCGCAAGGTGTTTTGCGGTCGCCTGGACGAACACTCACCGAAGTGGGAAAGAGTGAGGAGTCGCCACTTTAATTTTGAGGGAAATTAAAGAAAACCATTTGCGAAAATAAATTAAAATGAAACCACTTCAAAAACAGAGATCCTAGGTTCGAGGTCCGTAAACGGGTGGGGAAGCTGTTAGGCACCCCACTTCGTTCCTCAATAAGGGTAAGCAGATTTAACTTCACGTTCTTTATAAATTAGAATTGATAGTTAGGAGGGTTTGAATGGAAATGTTAATCCTTTTGACAAAAAGGAATATTTGATTTTTCACTAATTCAGATTACCCAGATACATAAGTAAATGAGACAACCTTAGTGAGTTACTGTTGTATATTAGTTTTGTCTAAAGGGCCATTTTATATATTTATTAGAATTCAATTTGAGAATCGGATAAGAACTCTCCTCCAATCTTTTTTAGATTAAAATTAGAATTTTGGATTGAGAATCGAATAAGAACTCTCCTCCGATCTCTTTTTTAAATATTTGTTAAAATTTTGGATTGAGAATCGGATAAGGACTCTCCTCCGATCTCTTTTAATTAAAATTTTGGGTTGAGAATCGGATAAGAACTCTCCTCCGATCTCTTTTTAAATATTTTGAATTGAGAATCGGATAAGAACTCTCCTCCGATCTCTTTTTAATTAAAATTTTGGGTTGAGAATCGGATAAGAACTCTCCTCCGATCTCTTTTTAAATATTTTGAATTGAGAATCGGATAAGAACTCTCCTCCAATCTCTTTTTTAAGTATTTGTTAAAATTTTGGATTGAGAATCGGATAAGAACTCTCCTCCGACCTCTTTTAAATTATTTGTTAAAATTTTGGATTGAGAATCGGATAAGAACTCTCCTTCGACCTCTTTTAAATTATTTGTTAAAATTTTAGGTGAGAATCGGATAAGAACTCTCCTCCGATCTCTTATATTTTAATGGGGGTCGGATAAGGACTTTTCTGACCGATTGAAATTTGATTACAGCTACACATCATAAGAGCCTAAGGGTTCTGGTATTCACAGGTGACGGGGATCGGAATAAGACTTCTTTTAACTCCTTGGTACCTCGTGACTGGACAGGGGATACCGAACTGAATTTTACCGACCTCCTGAGTGGTCGCCTAGCCAGTACCCTTTTGATACCCGATCTGTTCTATTTATCTATCTAAGATTTAGTTTTATTCATCCTTGTGACGTCTTTCCCAATCGTTTTCTATGTTGTTCCAGTGATTCGACTTTACTATTTCCTGACTTATTATTCAAACCTTTCAATATTTTAAAGAGACTTTTAAGATACGATTACCTACATTTTTGTCCAACTACTCATACGCTACTCGGGACTAGAACATTTATGTTTGGAAGTTCAAAAAGAATGAACTGATGAACAAAAAGGAAATTTGAGAAAAGCTTTCTTCGGGTGGGCCTTTTAACACAATATGCAACTAACGAACATTACTAGCATGAAGCAAAAGAAATACGTAAAATAAAATGAGCACTAAATAAAGCATCGATAAAGCATACTCACCTGTAGGGAATCGGAACTATGGGATTAACTATGGAGTCACAAAAGCGTGGTAAAGTTACAGGCTGATATCCTAAGGACTGAGGTTTGCCTTGAGATGATGAATATCTCATTCTGATGCAATCAAGCCGAAGCAGTAACCTGGACAGAAATGAAGATAACAAAGACTGACCTGATGGTGAGAATGTCAAGGAGCAATGAACAAACTGAAAATAAAGAGTTTCAGTTTTCAAGACCACGTTCAAGAAAATATTTTAGAAAACTGGTTTCTGAAGTTTTTCTATCTATCCAAACTAAAGAGAATAGTAGAGTAACAAACCGAATCGAGTTTCAGAGTTCTTCCACTATAATTCCCACCCTTTTCTTTTTTTTTTTTCTCTTTTATTTTTTTCCGTCCCCTTGAACAGTTTTCATGCAAGTATTTATAGGAACCGGGTGCTTCACCTGAAGGGTCAAGATCTATTTTGAGGGAGATGGAGGGTCAGGATTACAAAGGACATGATCTGAGGCTCAGGAATTAAAGAGAATCAGAACGGACGACCGAGATTTCCTTAGAATATTTGTCCTTTTCCTCTTCTAATCTGACGGTCCCAAATTCTCTTGTCCAGGGCGATCTGAGGGCTAGGAGTGAAAGGCGCTGGTCTTGTCGTCTTCTTCTTTGATCTAAGGGTTCCGGGCTCGTCCTTACAAGTTGGATCAACGGTGGAGATTAGGATGTACAGCACTGTCATGACATGTCCTGGCATATGTCAGTAATGCGGGCGATTCTGGGGTGTGCGGTTGAGATTTCTTCTGCAACGCTTTAACTACCTCGGCTTTGATCATGACGATCGTGGTAGGCGTCTTATTCTCTTCGCTTTCCGATCTCTTCTCTTTTTCGATCTTCTCATGCCGGGCTCCTCTTTTCCGATCTCTCCTACTCTGGTCTCCTCCTTCATCCGGTCCGGTTTAGTCAAAGCATTTATTCCCTCGATTTTCGAGGCGTTCGCTTCGTTTTCCGTTCGCAATAAATGCTTGGATTTTTCCTATATGTATACCTTCAACTGAGAAGCCCCCCGCATTTGAACTTCTGCTCTTTTCCTCTCACACTTTCTGTTTTAATTGCTCCGGCAACATTCACGGACATGGTAACCGCTTTTGATCTTTTCCAGTTGCCCGCTTTGTTCCTTGCCTGAAAATTTACGATCCTGGTGAACGGGAAATTATGATAACTTCATTTGATGACCGTAAGAGAACCGGACTAATTTACCGACCTGGATCGAAGACCTCGATCTCATTGATATTGAATCGTTCGGCCGATGCAAATGGCGAACTGATTTCGGGTGAGAAGACTGCTAATATTCCCTTAACACCGGTGACTGCTCCTTGGTATTCATCTGGCTCCTCACCACACTGGGTGTTCCGACAGCGGCTCGGTTTCGAGTGGTAACTTTAATGACGACCTCTCTCATTCTCATGAGAGTCATAGTCCCCCCATCTAAGCTGTACATCTATCCGATGTCAACAGCCGGTCTCCTGGTCAAACACATCTTTTGACTCAGCCACGAGACTAGGCTTTGACATAGGCCTTTTAGATAGGATGTTCCACCGATCTCTAAAGATCACCCTTAGGATGTAATCAGACCTTTAATGTAATCCGATCTCTAGAGATCGCTCAAATGATGTAATCCGACCTTTTGGTAATAAAATTTTATTTTGTCAATTACCATTTTTATTATTATTGCACTGGTTATTTTTCGATCTCTGAAGTATTTATCCGATCCATTCCATAACTAAACAACCCTTAACCAATCCGCACTTTCAAACATCCGACTTAATTCACTGATCTGTAACTAGCCGATCTCTTTTATTACGGGATTTTGGAATATTCGTGAGACGTGTCAGAAAAAGCTGGCGAATCCCGCGAACCGATGCGCCGCCTAGGACACCGTGAGCATTAAATGCTCAGACAGGTATAAATAGGGGATGGGTCAGCCAGTTGCTCTCTTATGTCATTTTCAGTCTCTCGCGAACAACTTCAAAATTCTCTCGTTTTCTCAAGTTCTTTCGACACCGATCAGACTCTGGTAAGGGTTTTGATCTTTCTTTTTAGTTTAAATTCTCTATTTCCTCTGAAAATGAGCGGCACCGAGGGTCAGAGAGCGGCAAGCCCCCCTTCCGTTCAGATCTCGTGGTCATCTGATGAAATGGAGGTGGTCGGACCAAGCGTGCGACCTGAACCTCCTAGGGTCTCTGTTCCAGCACGGGGGCAAGCAGCACCATCAAGGCATGTGCCTTCTTCAGGGAGAGAGAAACTTCCCATGGACGAGCTGCCATCTATCTTACAAGAAACTGACCTGCAGTCGTTCAGCCAGGAGTATAACATTGAGCCTAATTCATACGAACTTATCCGGTGTCACAGCGATCTCCGAGCCGATCACTTCTTCGAAGAGAACGACATGATTATAGTATACGAAGAGCAACTAAAAGCTGGGCTGCGGTTCCCTCTTGACGACTTCTTCAACGAAGTCTTAAAATTTCACCAAGTGTGCATAGCCCAAGTCCACCCGAACTCGTGGCAGATCTTAGTAGCCTTCCGAGGCCTCTGCCGAGCTAAGGGATTCCGTCCTATGGCTAAGGTATTCGCCGAACTGCATAGATTAACTCGTCGAAAGGATGACGAGTACTGGTTCTTCCAGGCGAAGCCACATTGCGGGCTTTTCACCGATCTGCCCTCCTCCCTGAAGAATTGGAAGAACCGCTTCTTCATTCTAAGGAGCAAAATTCCGAACGGCTTCGAGGGTTTTCCTCGTAGCTGGCTACACCAAGGCCCGTTAATTCCGAAACGCCTTACCTTGAATAGGGAGGAAGGTTTGATGGTGATGGAGTTAAAAGATCAGGCGGGCAAAGAGAGGCTCTCTTGTTTGGATACAGTGACTGCCGAACTACATCACTGGACAATGGAATTGATCACCGGCAAAGATCGGGGGCTTCAGCTCTCTGACCTCGGCATCGGTATTTTCTATATCTCAGATCTTTGGACCTTAGCGATCTCACTGACCTCTTCTTGGTGCAGGTATGGCAAGCGGCAAAGCTTCCAAGGAGAGCCGAAAGCGGAAGAGAGAGATTTCCCAGAAAGTGCGGGAGATGAAGAGTTCCGAGCTGCTTTAAAAGCCCAGTCATGATCCCAGGGAGATACAATGAGGTTCGTCTCAACCCTCGGAACCGCCGGTCATAGAAGTGGTCCGATCTCCTCCTTGCCGAGAAGAGCCGCCTCCACCTCCTCCAGTCGCTTCGAGTGCAGAACGGGGGTCCTTCCCAACCTCCTGTAAGGTCCCTTTCCCGCGGTGCCCAAGTCTTGATCCACTCACTGGAGAAGAATAGCACGGTTCGAGAAAACCCGGGTTTCGCTAAGGTCCTGGGGTCCTCCATCTGCCTTCGAGAAGATCGGGATAGGCTGTCTCCGGATAATCTTAATGACATCTTGACCAGATCTATGAGCTTGAACGTGGAGTGATTGGTGAACCAGCACATAGTCCGGGAGAAGGCTCATCGCCTGGGTAAGGAGGTCGAGAAGATGGGTCATGAAGTGGCTTCCCTCCAATCCCAACTCTCATCCGCTTAGAACTACATATCTGAAATTGAGGGGCGGATGAAGTTCTACGAGGACAAGCTGGCCGAGCAAGCTCATGTTCTGGCCGAGCGAGATCGTGTTCTTGAGGAAGTTCAGGCGCTCCGGGCTGGCAAAGTTGCTCACCTCACTGAAGAGCTCAAAGCAAAAGAGGAAGAGGCGGTAACAAGGGAGGCCGGCGCTTATGTAAATGCTCACAGGGATCTCTTGGCTGAGCTCAAGAAGCGTTATCCCGAGGTGGACTTCTCCTGGATGTTCGACCTGGCTCCCCAAGACGAAGAGGAAAGCGAGGAGGAGGTTGAGGGTGAGAGAGGAAGTCAGCAAAATGTAGATCAGGCTGGGGGTGATCCTCCAGCCGAATGACTTGTACAAATTTAATATGAAATGAAATTCCCCCTTTTGTTCAGTGAATGGATGTGATCGAAAAATCTCTAAATTGTTTAAGTACTTGATTGTCTGAGTATATTAAAACAACTAAAAGTGATTATTAGCCTAAGTGTAAGAGATCGGAAAACACAATAAGCATGAGATCGGTAGGGAACCAACGCTAAACGGGACTTGATTAAAATTGGAAATTTGGCTTGAACACTTAAGATCGGGATCATCATTAAACCAGATTGGAACCTTAACTTTGATTATTCCAAAACTTTTGAAAGGGAGATCGGCAATAAAACTGGTGATAAAGATCTAGTGTTGGTTCAATTTCATTTGTCAAGAGAGATCGGGAATGTATTTGACTAGTCAGGAGATTTGGCAATTGGTTTGAGAGGTCGGTGAGGCTTTAAATGACATGGGGCCTTAGTATGGATTCGATCGGAAATGTGGTTGTCCGGCAAAGGGAGATCGTAAATGTAGTTGGCTAGCAAAGGGAGACTTAGTGCTGGGGATCGGTTTCGAAACTTATTGATTCTGGGGATCGGCCAAAATATGGTGTCAACAATTTGTAAATTATTGTATATGAATTTTTATATGAATGAAATGAAATGCATTTATTTGAAATGGATATGAGCAAATTATATGAGCACATGATGACATGATATGATATATGGAAATATGAAATGAGTAGGAACCATTTTAACAGGTAAATAATGGAACCTGCCAAATGCTAATAGAACAGAGGAGACTCGATCCGGGTCTCCACAAAAATAAATTGTGATATATATAAAAAAAAATTCCCACGCATGGGATAATACTAGTAAATGAAATTTTAAATTAATAATGTACACGACAAGATAAGATAAGGTGCTCTGGCACCGAATGTGGCACGCTTTGCTCGGCTACACTGTAGACGGGTAAGGGGCGTCACAAAAACATTCCTACTTTTGTTATCTTGATGGGTATTCATAATTTTTTCAAATTCCTATTCACCTAGAAGACCAAAAAAAGACCACATTCACATGTCCTTATAGAACCTTCGCATATAGGAGAATGCCTTTTGGTCTTTGCAATGCCCCTGCTACTTTTCAAAGATGCATGATGGCCATTTTTTCCGATTATATTGAAAATATCATGTAAGTTTTTATGGATGATTTTTTTGTCTATAGAACTACTTTTGATGATTGCCTAGCTAACTTATCCAAAGTGTTGCAAAGATGTGAAGTATCAAACCTGGTCCTAAATTGGGAAAAATGCCACTTCATGGTAAGGGAAGGTATAGTTCTTGGGCACTTAATATTAGAAAGAGGAATTAAAGTTGATAAAGCAAAAATTGAAATCATTGAAAATATGCCACCACCAACATCAATCAAAGGAGTGCAAAGCTTTTTGGGACATGCAGGCTTCTACAGAAGATTCATTAAAGACTTCTCCAAAATAGCCAAGCTACTTACTAACTTGTTAAATCAAGATGTTCCCTTTGATTTTGATAAAAATTGCCTTGTCTCCTTTTACAGGATCAAAGAAGCCTTAATTTTGGCACCAATAATGAAACCACCTAATTGGGAGCTGCGATTTAAGGTGATGTGCAATGCAAGTGACTATGCTATTGGAGCAGTACTCGAGCAAAGGAAGGATAAAAAGCTCCATGCCATTTACTATGCCAGCAAGACACTTGAGGACACACAAATCAACTATGCTACCACAGAAAAGGAATTCCTAGCAGTGGTATTTACAATCGATAAATTCATATCCTACTTACTTGGATCAAAAGTCATTGTATTCACAAATTATGCTGCCATCCGGTCCCTTTTGAATAAGAAGGAAGCAAAGCCAAGGCTAATTCGATAGATCTTACTCCTACAAGAATTTGACCTTGAAATCAAGGACAAAAAGGGATCCGAGAACATAGTAGCTGACCACCTTTCAAGGCTGAAACAGGAAGACCCGAGAGACATTGAGGATTTGCCTATTGATGACTCATTCCTTGATGGGCAATTACTAGCATTCTCCCAAGCTCCATGGTATGCTGACTTTATTAATTATCTTATATGCAGGGTATTGCCACCTAACATGTCTAATCAGCAAAGGAAGAAATTCTTGCATGATGTGCACTTCTACACATGGGAAGAACCTCTACTGTACAAGAGATGCAATGATGGGCTAATAAGAAGATGCATACTAGAGGAGAATATAGAGAACATTCTTCAGCATTGCCATTCATCACCATATGGAGGACACTTTGGCACCACGAAGTAGCCAAGATTTTGCAAGCAGGTTTTATTGGCCACATCTATTCAAGGATGTGAGATCCTTCATACTAGCTTGTGATCAATGCCAAAGAACAGGTAACATCTCAAGAAGGAATGAAATGCCATTACACGATATACTTGAAGTAGAGCTATTTGATGTGTGGGGAATAGATTTCATCGGTCCATTCCCAACTTCCTTCGAAAATAAGTATATCCTAGTTGGTGTTGATTATGTGTCAAAATGGATAGAAGCAATAACCACACCAACAAATGATGTTAGAGTGGTCACAAAATTCCTTAAAAAGAACATCTTTACAAGATTTGGCATACCACGGGCAATAATCAGTGATAGAGGAAGTCACTTCTGCAATCAACAATTTGAAACACTATTGAAGAAGTATGGAGTGACTCACAAGGTGGCCATACCTTATCATCCTCAAACCAGTGGTCAAGTAGAAATTTCAAACAGGGAATTGAAACATATCCTAGAGAAAATAGTAAACCACTCAAGAAAGGATTGGTTTATGAAGTTAGATAATGCACTGTGGGCATACCGCATTGCATATAAAACTTCAATTGGAACAACTCCCTTTTAGCTGGTCTATGGGAAATCATGGCACCTCCCTGTCAAACTTGAACACAAGGCCTACTGGGCAATTTAAACCCTGAACTTTGACCTCAAAGCTACTGGTAAAAAAAAGACTCCTACAGCTCAATGAGTTGGATAAAATCAAGCAGGATGCATATGAGAATGCTAAAATCTCCAAGGACAAAACCAAAAGACGGCATGATAGATGCATAGCGAGAAAAGAAATAAAAGAAGGAGACCTTGTCCTACTTTTCAACTCAAGGTTGAAACTTTTCCAAGGAAGCTGAGGTCAAGGTGGTCCGATCCACTTAAGGTTATGCAAGTCTTCCTACATGGAACTCTAGAGATTTAGAGTGAAATCTCAGGTGCATTCAAAGTGAATTGGAAAAGGTTGAAGCCATACTTTCAAGAAGAACCCATAGAGAAGACAGCCAACTGCACCTTCGACAACCCTCTAGACAGACCGTGAACAAAGAAAGCAAAGTCAAGCTAAAGACTATAAACAAGCGCTCTTTGGGAGGTAACCCAAAATTTTTAAATTTCCTTTATTCTCGTTCTTATTTTATCTTTGTTTTATGTTTGTTTGTGTTTTATTTCGTAGGTTTCCCAAATCACAATTTACAAAAGCAAGGGAGGAGAGGATACGTGAAGTCAAAACCACACAAGAGGAGACTGTACAAAACCGGGGGAGTAGCTCTATTGCTAACTTTTACATTCATGTCATTCATAGTGGTAGGAAAATTTTAGCATAAAACTTTCATACAGAGAGAATTAGAGAGCTAGAAATTTACACGGGCTGTGTATATAGTTCTACACGCCCCGTGTAACCTTCTGGAACCCCAGAACCACTCTTGCACAAGCCCTGGAAACTTACATGGGTTGATCCCGTGTAATGTTTCACGGGGCGTGATTCATCAATGGAGAGAGAAATTTTAAGTTTGAGGGAGATAGAAAGTTACACGGGTCCCTAATTAACTTTACACGGGCCGTGTAACTTAGCTAGCAAAGCAACTTTCGGGCAACAAGTTACATGGGTCCCCAACGAATTTACACAAGCTATGTAACTTAGCAGAAAAGGGAAAATTTCGAATAGAAAATTATATGAGCCTCTAGGTTGAGACCTGTGTAGTGATACACGCCCCATGTATCATGTCACAGACGTGATACCTAGGGCATGAAATGCACGAAACGAAGGGTCACAGCGACCCTTTAAATTCTCCTAACACCCCTTAAACTCCCTCCCACTCAAAAACTCTTCCTCTCCAAGCCTCTTTCCCTTTAAAAACTTCTCAAATCTCCTCTTCCCTCACCAAACCCTAGCTTCTCTTTCTCCCAAAGTCACCAATGGCTCCCACTAAGAGACCAGCAAGATGAACCGACTCTTCCTCAAGGCAAGGAGGCGATTCCTCACCCTCACCTCCTCTGTAACACCCTCACTTTATGTAGTCCATGCGTTCCACTGTTTCGATGACTAAAGTATGTCCGAACAGTCAGGTTGTCTAGAACTACACTTAAATGATAGTGAGGAGGCATAAAATGATGGAATATATGATAAGAGAATACAAGAAAATTAAGTAAAAATAAAAGAGATGAAATGTAACTAGGTTAAACGAGCTGAAATCGTAGCGATGGGTGACCGCACCAGGAAGTCACTGCATAGACGGTTGATGACCCCAGGACCACGGGGAACCCTAAGAAATAATTTTAAGACCTAATTAAAAGTCTGCTGAGGTATAAATGACGTTGAAAATGTCAAAAAAAAATTTAGTGAATTGATACAGACGAAAACGAAAAACAAAGGAATCGTCGGATCAGGGATTTAATCGGTATTACCGAAAAAGTCCGACTATAACCCGAAGAGGGGCATTTTGGTCATTTAGCATCTAGAGTTGACTTTTGACCTAAATGTTCATTAAAAATGAGTAGTATTAAATTTTGAAAATCCCATGAAAAATGAAATTATATGTGTAATGTAAATAAAATAAATATGGGGGGTATAATTAGAAATATCAAAACTTTAATATAATAATAGTTAAATTATATTTAGTGGGATATAAAAACCATAAGAAGACAAACTCCACCACTTTAACTTCATCTTCTTCAATTGTTTCCAACCTTGGCCGAATTGATCTTCTCTCAAACCTCCATGGAAATTCACATGCAAAGCTCTAAAATCGCACCATTTCTAACCAAAAATCATAAGTCCCTTCATTAAACTTTGTCCTTACCTCTTGGGAAGACTATAGGCAGCAAAAGGAAGAAAAAATTCTAAGGTTTTAACAAGCTCAAGAAGAGGTTAGTGCTTAATCTCTTTACCTTTCTTCTTTAATTTTTTATTTAAGGTTGAAATGAGTTATTATGAAGTGAAATTTGAAGAAATTGAAGAGGAATGTTGAACTCTCATTTTGGTAGCCATGCAAAGCATAGGAGATTGTTTAATTTTTACATGTAAATTGATGATTAGTAAAGTTCATTAAGCTAATTACAAGTACTAGCAAATTGATGTCATGTGTATGTTTGAGATTGATACTTTGAAGTAGGGTTTTGAAATAAACGTTGAAGATTGGTACAAATGTTTAATTCGGCAGCCTTGAGGTACCTAGGAGATTATTAATTTTATATATGTAAATGTTAATTTATGGTATTGATGAATGAGTTAAATGTTGAGGAATGAAGCTTGATGTACTAAAAATTTAATGGAATGTGTATTGTTGACTTTGTCCATTTGAATTAGGATTTTGAATGGATTATTGGAGGCTCGATTGGTGTTTCTAGCAATTGATTGTATTGAAATGAATTGGTGATATTAGAAGTGCCTTGAATGCCAAAATTATAGCTTGGGAGATGGAGGAATAAAAATTGGAAGTGTAATCTCTTTGCAGGTTGAGTATTTGTTAGAATCAGTATACATTTTGAGCCATAACTGACCTTGAGTGATCCCAATTGGTATGATGCCAATTGGAGGTGAAAAGACCCAAAACACTCCAATTTCCATGAAGAAGTCATGCCAAAATTTTGCCTCAAAACTAACCTAAAATCTGACCTAATTCGGATTGCCAAATTGTGAACCCAGAATTTTGACCAAATGAACAGTATTCATTCATTTGGCTATGAGTAGACAGGTCCAAATGACCTGAATTGTATACCATTGGAAAGCTTAGACATAGGCTTACAACTTTTGTGAAGACACTAGAGCCCTTAAATGCCATTAACCAAATGAAATTGCTTGCCTAAATTGGGGTACCAAAACTGTCCAGTACCAAAACTGTCCAGATTTTGCTATACATATGCAACCTGACCAGCTTTGGTAAAACCACCATCTATTGGTCCATAGAACTCCAAATGATATGAAATCAGTGCCAAAATTTCAATAAGGCATAGACCTACAAGATTGGTATTTTGACCAAAACCCAAAAATCAAGAGAAATAGGTCAATTAGCTTGATTAAATTGGCATACCAAATCTGGAAATTGTATAAGTGACCAATGAATCTAGCATAGTCTTTTAATGATATCTCTCACTAGAAAGCTTCAATTGAGATGTGCCATATAGTTCTAGAAAGCTAAGAAACAGAGATAAAATGTTGTTTTAGACACCTTCCTCAAATTATAAATGTAAGAAGATTCAATTATAGGTCAAAGCTACTGACCTAATTGAAATTCATGTGAGTATAGGACTATTTGAGTCCAGTCCAATAATTTGACTATAAGTAATTCTACAAGATATGAAAAATTCCAACAAAAAATTTTGAGTGACCATAAGACATAAGGCAACATATCCTATGGGAATACTAAACCTAAATATGGCAGCAACCTACTCAAATAAATTGGCAAAGTTTCATGCAAAATCTGCCTATTAAGGAAACTAAAAATCAGAATTGACCTAGTTATGGTTATTTGACCATAACTTGAGTTATACAGATCCAAATAATATGATTCAAAAAGAAAATAAAGACAAGACATAGAGGAACAACTTCCATGAAGGAAGTGTGGCCAAACAGTAGCCACAAATTGTTCAAATTGATATGCAAAAATTAAAATATTGAAATTGAACCTAAAGAAAAGTTCTTGAAATAAATTATTGACTTATCCCTAATAAGTCACTACATGCTAAATTACATAAAATAAGTATGTGGGACCTGCTTTCCCACTATACATTGACATGAAAATTCTATTATCACTACATACTAAATTATATGAAATAGTAATGTGGGACCCACATTTCTCACAATACATGGACATAAAAATTTTGTTAAATAATTAATAATGCTTAATTGCCCACAGTAAACCTAGGCTTATATATATATAGTTGGATCGATTGGTATACCAATTAGGAACTACAGATAACAGTACTGCCTACATAGATAATCATTGATCGACAAAATATGTCTGATATGATTGATCTACAGGCTATATGCCTGCCTGTTGGCCATTGTGCCTAATTATATTTCTAGCTTTACAAGCCTAGCTGTTGGCCATTGTGCCTAATTATATTTTTGGCTTTACAAGCCTGTCTACTGGCCTCGTGCCTAACATGACAAATATATATAGGATAGAAATATGGCTATCTAACCCGTATACTCCCGTGTAACCAGTATTATAGTCTGTTATAGGTTACTTGGGCACAAATACACTGATATGACATGAAATACACTGATATGATTTTAAAGATACTGATGTGATTTTAAAGATGCTGGTGTGATTTAAAAGACTCTGACATGAGTTTAAAAAGACAAAGAATGAAATAAATACACAAAAAAGATACTGCTAATTAATTTATTCCCAAAGTGCAATAAAATATGCAAGTGATCTAAAATTGCAAAGGTTTACACAGAATTATTATTTATAATTATTTAGTTAAATTTTTTTAAAATTATGCACCACTAAGCTATTAGCTTAGCGCGTTAGTTTTTCATCGTGTAGGTACTGGAGACCAGACTCACCAGCCACAGCAGCAACCTCTATGGTAGTGTGTTGACTATACGTTGATCAGATCTGCTACAGCTCAGTGTTCACCTCAGCAGTATTTAATTTTAGTAGGGCCTATGTAATTAGGTTTTGCATTTTGGTTTATGTATAATCAAATGTATATTACTTCTGAACATTGTAAATAAATGTAATTTATATTTTGGGATTGTAAATAAGTTTGAGAATTTTTGTATATAAATTTTCATATGAATGAATGAATGAAAAATATTGTTTTCTTGAAATTGAATGAACAGAAATGATATGATATGTTATACGACAAGATGAATAGAACAGATATGATATGAAATTATTTTAAACAGGTAACTAGTAGAACCTGCTAGATGCTAATAAAATAGAGGAGGCTCTGCCCGGGTTTCCACAAGAATAAATTGTAATAAAAAAAAATTTACCACATATTTTCTATAAGTTTAAAATAAACAAGAGACACGACAAGATAAGATAGGGTGCTCCGACATCTAATGTGCACACTTCGCACGCCTACACTATAGACGGGTGAGGGGTGTCACATTTAGTGGTATCAGAGCAAAGGTTTAGGTGGTCCTAGACCTAGATAGATAGAAATAGATAGAGTGCATTACATGCATGGGCCTTTAAATAGAGTTGAGGTGATACTAATGCAGATCAGCTCTTTGTCTATTTTATAGGATCGATGGCATCCAATTCATCAGAGCACCGGTCTCCCAGACCGATAGAGGAAGAGGTTGAGAGTCATGCACCTGCACTTGCTCCTAGTCGGGGGCAAAGCAATACCAGAGCCGAGTCATCTATGGGTGCTACGGGAAGAGTGCAGCAGGCCTTTTTGGAACAAGTGACCCAGCTGCTCTGTCAAGTCACTGAAGCTATTCCACAGCCACCTCCACCTCCACAGCCACAGACACCACCACTACCACCTGTACAGCCATAGCCACAGCCACCACCACCTCCCTAGCCAGTACAGAGGGCCCCACTATAGAAGATAAGAAAATATGGGGTAGTAAACTTCATGGGAAGAAAAGAAGATGACCCCACTGCCGCAGAACACTGACTAGAGTGGACAGAGAGAGTGCTACAGCAGCTCTACTGCACCCCAAAATAGCAGTTAAAGTGTGCTTTGTCCTTGCTTCAAGAGGATGCATACCAATGGTTGATCACTGTGTCTAGAGTAATACAGCCAGCCCGAATCACATGGGATTTCTTCCTGGCTGAATTCAGAAAAAAGTATATTAGCCATGTATACCTGGAGGCCAGAAGGAAAGAATTTCTGACACTGAGACAAAGACAGCTTACGATCTCCGAATATGAGAGAAAATTCATGAGACTGACTAGATATGCATGGGAATTAATGCCTACAGAGGCTGACAGATGCCGTAGGTTTGAGGATGGACTGAATGATAGCATCTGGCTATTAGTAACCTCTCATCACTTCACAGACTTCTCGTTGCTGGTAGCCTCAGTCCTGGATGTGGAAAGGGTTAGAGAGGATGAGTAGTCCAGAAGGGACAGGTAGCATAAGTGGAGGTTTAGACCTGGTCAGTCTAGCAGTGCAGCCAGTGAGAGTAAGAGACCCAAGGGGTCTCAGGGTCAGATTCAGAGTAGAGGACAGAAACAGAGGTCCCGTTTTGCCTTGAGAAGAGGAGGCCAGTCTGGGATATGAATGGGTATTTCACCAGGCATTACAGCATGAGGACCAGCCTTGGTGCCAGTTTATACACTTTGTGGGATAAGCCACAGAGGAGAGTGCAGACGGTTGACTAGGGGATGTTTCAAATGAGAGTCCGCAGAACACTTTTTGAGAGATTGCCCACAGAGGAGTGCTCCCACTACTCCACCACAGACACAGAGGTCTGCCCCGATAGTACAAAGGGGTAGAAGACCTATGAGACCAGATACAGCTGGACCTTCACACCGACTTGCTTCAGAGACAATAGAGAGGTAGGAACTAAGAGTAGCAACCTGCGCATATGCCATGAGAGCTCGAAATGAGCTAGAGCCAATAGATGTCATTAGAGGTACATTTTCTCTTTATGACATGTTAGTATGTGCATTAATTGATCTCGGTTCCACACATTCATATGTGTGTGTTACACCGCCAATTGATAGAGGGATACAAATAGAGGAATTAGAAGAGGACATATAAGTCACTAACCCTTTAGTCCATATTGTAATAGTGAAAAACGTCTATAAGGGTTGTCCTCTACGAATACAAGGGTATGAGTTTCCAGCTAACTTAATAGAGCTACCATTCCATGAATTCGATGTGATACTAAAAATGGATTGATTATCACATCATCAAGTTATGGTAGATTATCGGCTGAAGAGAATTTCACTACAGACAACAGATGGGGATGAGATACTAGTTATGGGTGAAGGAGCGAGCTATCCTTCTAATATCATATCAACCACAATAGCCGGGAAATTGATAAAGAAAGGCTGTGAAGCTTTCTTAGCACATGTGGTTAACATCAGGAAAACTAGCCCGAGTGTACAGGAGATCCCCACAGTATGTGGATTCTCGGATGTAATTCTGAAGGAGTTATCGGGTTTGCCACTAGATAAAGAAGTGGAGTTTGCTATAGAGGTTAAGCCAGGTACTGCACCAATATCCATTGCTCCATATAAGATGGCACCTACTGAACTGAGAGAGTTAAAAGTTCAGTTACAAGAGCTATTGAACAAGGGCTTTATACGCCTAAGTGTGTCCCCATGGGGCGCACTGGTGTTACTTGTGAAGAAGAAAGGTGGTACCTTACGGCTTTGTATAGACTACTGGCAGCTGAATAAGGTTACAGTGAAGAACAAATATCCTTTACCATGAATAGATGATCTGTTTGATCAGCTGAAGGGAGCCAAAGTATTCTCTAAAATAGATCTTAAATCAGGCTACCATCAACTAAAAGTAAAGGAGACAAATGTATCTTAAACTGCTTTCAGGACCCGGTATGGACACCATGAGTTTCTAGTAATGCCATTTGGGCTAATAAATGTACCAGCGGCTTTTATGGACCTGATGAACCACATCTTTCATCCCTACTTAGATCAGTTTATTATGGTCTTTATAGATGATATTCTTGTGTATTCTAAGAACCGAGAGGAGCATAATGAACACCTGAGAGTGATACTATAGACACTGCGAGAAAAGCAGTTATATGCTAAACTGTCCAAGTGTGATTTCTGGTTAGATGAAGTATCTTTCCTTGGACATGTGATATCAGCAGATGGGATCAGAGTAGATCCAAAGAAGATTGAGGCAATAGTTGAATGAAAGCCTCCTAAAAATGCAACAGAAGTCAGAAGTTTCTTGAGGTTAGCTGGGTACTATAGAAGATTTGTAAAGGGATTCTCCCTGATAGCTACTCCACTGACTAAACTGTTACACAAGAATGTCAAGTTTGACTGGAATGACAAATGCCAAATCAGTTTTGAGAAACTGAAGGCTATGCTCACAGAGGCTCCAGTGCTAACATAGTTAGAGTCAGGGAAAGACTATGTGACCTACAGTGATGCTTCTCACAATAGGCTTAGGCGTGTTTTGATGCAAGAAGGCAAAGTGGTTGCTTATGCTTCAAGACAGTTGAGGCCACATGAAAAGAATTACCCAACACATGATCTAGAATTAGCAGCAATAATATTTGCTCTAAAAATAAGGAGGCATTACCTGTATGGTGAGAAGTGCTACATCTTCACTGATCACAAGAGTCTGAAATACTTGCCAACCCAGAAGGAACCCAATCTGAGATAGAGGAGATGGATTGAATTCCTTAAGGATTATGACTATGTGATCGACTATCACCCTGGAAAGGCAAATGTACTAGCGAACGCACTAAGCAGGAAGTCCATGATGGCTTTGAGAGCACTGAATGTTCACTTATCTTTGGCACAAGATGGAACACTGTTGGCTGAGTTACTTGTAAAGCCAATCTTACTATAGTAAATACAGGAAGCACAGTTAAGGGATGAGAAGTTGACAACTGTTATAAGCAGAGTTAAAGAAGGGAAAGAGATTGATTATGAGTTGAAAGAAGATGGATGCCTGTACTATAAAGGTGGAATATGTGTACCAAGAGATGAGGAACTGAAGAAGAACATCCAGAAAGAGGCGCATAGTAGCTTTCATGCTATGCACCCAGGAAGTACCAAGATGTATCAAGATTTGAAGGCACATTCTTGGTGGCCTGGAATGAAGAAAGAGATTGATAATTTTGTAACTAGATGACTGACATGCTAGCAGGGTAAAGCTGAGCATCAGGTTCTATCAGGGTTGTTGCAACCTATAACTATACCAGAATGGAAATGGGACCGTATTACCATAGATTTTGTCACTGGACTACCATTGACATAGAAGAAGTATGATACCATCTGGGTCATTATTGACAGATTAACAAAGTCAGCTCATTTCCTACCTATTAGAGCGGACTATTCATTGGAAAGATTAGCAGAAATCTACATAGCTGACATAGTACAGTTACATGAAGTGCTGACATCGATCATATCTGACCGAGACCTGAGGTTTACTTCGAGGTTTTGGAAGAAGCTACAAGAGTCATTAGGCACTCAACTGCACTTCAGTACGGCTTATCATCCTCAGACGGATGGACAGTTAGCAAGGGTGATTCAGGTAACCCTTAGAACTTAGTAAATTGTTATAAATGTTAAAAGATTAATAATAATGACATGAAATGAATGACATGATAAGTGCTAGAGGATATGTTAAGGAGCTGCATAATTGATTTTGAAGGAAGTTGGGAGAAATATCTTCCCTTGGTAGATTTTGCTTACAACAATAGCTACCAAGCCAGCATAAAGATGGCTCCATATGAAGCACTATATGGGAGGAGATGTAGAACTCCCTTGTGTTGGACAAAGATAGGAGAGGATAAGATAGTGGGCCCAGACCTGGTGAGACAGACAGAGGAAAAAGTGAAACTCATTAGAGATAATTTGAAAGTCACCTCAGATAGACAGAAGTCATATGCTGACCTGAAAAGAAAAGACATAGAATATGATATTGGCGATAAGGTGTTTCTCAAGGTATGACCTTGGAAGAAAGTGTTAAGATTCGACAAGAAGGGTAAGTTAAGCCCTAGGTTCCATACGATGTCATTGAATGTGTGGGTCTAGTAGCCTACAGGCTAGCTTTACCACCTGAGCTGGACAAGATTCACAATGTGTTCCTTGTGTTGGTGCTCATAAGATACAGATCAGATCCTTCACATGTCATCTCAGCAGAAGAGATCATTGTGCAACTTGACCTGACATATGAAGAAGAGCCAATCAGAATCTTGACACGGGAAGTGAAAGAGCTCAGAAACAAGAAAATTCCACTAGTGAAAGTCCTATGGAGACACCACAACACAGAAGAGGCAACATGGGAGAGCTAGGAGACAATGAGGCAGCAATTACCTCAGCTCTTCACATCAGGTAAATTTTGAGGACGAAATTTTTATTTAGAGGGAAAGAATTGTAACACCCTCACTTTACGTAGTCAATGCGTTCTACTGTTTTGACGACTAAAGTATGTCCAGATAGTCAGGATGTCTGGAACTACACTTAAATGATAGTGAGGAGGCATAAAATGATGGAATACGTGATAAGAGAATACAAGAAAAATTAAGAAAAAATAAAAGAGATGAAATATAACTAGGTTAAACGAGCCAGAACCGTAGCGATGGGTGACCATACCGGAAAGTCACTACGTAGACGATTGATGACCCCAAGACCGCGGGAAATCCTAAGAAATAATTTTAAGACCTAATTAAAAGTCTACTGAGGTATAAATGACATTGAAAATGTCAAAGAAAATTTAGTGAATCAGTATAGACGAAAATGAAAAATAAATGAATAGATATGATATGATATGTTATATGACAAGATGAATAGAACATATATGATATGAAATTGTTTTTAACAGGTAACTAGTGGAACCCACCAGATGCTAATAAAATAGAGGAGGCTTTGCCCAAGTTTCCACAGGAATAAATTGTAACACCCCCGTTTGCATAGCTTGGTATATTTCACTGTTCCGGTGACCGGTGTCAGTCCGGACAATTATTGGGATTAGGGCCACACTTAAGACAACTTGAGAAGCCATAAACACAAATAATTAGTAATGTTTAATTAGTTAACTATAAATAAGAAAAACAGAACATAAGAGGTTAAACGAGCCGAGAGTCACAGCGATGAGTGACCTCCTCGGGAACGACTGCGAAGTCGTTTTAAACTCAAATTTCGAACCGTAAAAAGTGACGCTGCGGTCCTTAGGACCCTTATGAACACAGTGGAAAAGAGAAAATCACGAAAAAGAACTGTTAAGTCAGTCAAATAATTAGGTCAGGGAGCCGGAAGAAATATTGGATTATTTGCAAATCGGGATGAACCGGCGAGGGGCAATTTGGTCAATTGACCCCGAGAGCTGACTCCTGACCTAACTGTCAAATAAAATCGGAGAAAAGAAAATTTCGGAATCGAGAATAAAATTAAAGAACTAATAGAAAAATAAATAGAAAAAAAAAGAAAAGGAAAGAGGTTGGAAAAGTCAAAGTTGATGACATCACTAATGATGTCATAAACAAATTTGTTAAATATTTATTAAATTTGATATTTATGGTCTTCCAAAGCAAAAACGTGTAAAGGAAAAACAAAGAAAAAAATTTAGGATTTTCTTCTTCTTCCCCTCTCTCTTTGCCACCCACTTGTTTCCTTAAATCCCCCATGGAAGCTTTCTCTTTAAGCTTACATTAAGCTCAAATTTTCCTTACCCAACCATAATAACTCTCATAAGGACTTCTTTAAAGCTTGTTATTACTACTTAAGAAGGAGATTTCAAGAAGAAAGAAGAGCAAAGGTTAGGGTTTTGAAGCTTTAAGTGAGGTTAGCATATCAAACTCTTTATTTTTACATTTAAATGCATGTTTAGGTAATTAAGTGAGCTTAGAACTTGATTTAAATGAAACAAATATGGGAGAGGGACCAAACTAAAATTTGGGCAGCTTGATAGGAGTATGAATTACATGAAATTGATGCATTAGAAGGAGTTTAAAAGCTTTGATTAGTTGAATGGTTAAGGTTAAGTGCACTAGTTATGGTTAAATGCAAGAGTTAGTGAGTTTAGGGTTTCAATGCAAGGGTTTATGAACCAAAAATTGGAGAAATGCATAAATGGAATATTTGACCTATTGTGAAATGAAATAATGATCAATTAGGACCAAATAAATTGTATGGGAATGGTGGAAAATTTAGCTAAATTCGTAGGTCAATGGTCATGCTGCTGGCAGCATGACCAAACCCACTTTGAAGGACCAAAACTCAAATTTTACAAGTCCAATTGATATGCCACCAATTGGAGATGAAAATATACATAAAAGAGCACAATTTTCATTAAGGAACCATGACCAAAAACTGACCAAAACTTGGTGAAACAATTGACCAAAGTGAATTGATTGCAGGCTGCCCTGCACCAAAACTGACCAAATGAACAGTAACTGTTCATTTGGTCATAACTCGAGCTGGATAGGTCAAATTGACCTGAACTTTTACCAACAATTAGATATGATATAGACCTAAAACTTTCATGAATAACACCAACCCAAATTAGGCCATTAACTCATTCAAATCATTGAGCAAAGTTAAATTTACTGTACTGAGATTCTGCAGATTTTTCATTAAGCAGCAATGTTTGGATGGTTATAACTCTCTCTAGAAAACTCGGATTTAGGCGATTCTTGAACCGATGGAAACCTAAGACATATTACAACATTTCATATGAAGAAAGTGAGACCAAATTATGAACTTAACTTGATCAAATTATTAACCAAAGTTGGACCAAAAATCTGCCAGCACCAAAATCTCAGTATGAACAGTACACGTGAACAGTAAATTTATTTTGGCCATAACTTGAGCTACAAAACTCCGATTGAGGTGATCCAAAAATGAGAATACACTTAAGACAATAAGGAACATTTTCTATGAAGGAAGTTTTGTCAAATTCCAACAGTAGATCGACCAATGGAATAGTGCAACTTCGGAGCACAAAACCAAAAATTGGCAATTTTGCCAAAATGACCTATGCTTTGAAAAAGTGACCAAAACCAACAAGTTTAATGAACAAAATGTGGTATGTGGGTGAAGTTGGAGTTCCCATACCTATTAATCCTTAGAAAGTCAATTATTTGACTTAAATAGTGCAGTGAATAGTAACCCAAAACACAAAATTTCGAGAACGTTGAATTTAACACGTTAGAAATAGGTAAATGCGAAGTTAAAATTTATTTTGGGATTTATGTTAAGTTCTAGTATTGAAACATTGTAAAATTTTGTGTTTCAGTTGAAAAGAATATCGGGAAGGAACCCAAGGAAACGAGTCGAGGCTAAGGGACGACTCGCTTGAGGTTTGTGCACAATAAACCCTATTTAAGCATTTTATCCTTGAAAAATTGATTTATTACACATTATGAATTTATGAACTTTTGTGTTGCCACCTTGTGATCAAATTGTAACTTTGGAAATGGATTGATTTTTGTATGCAATATTTGAATGAAATGTTTGAAACGAATTTTTGATTCACACTTAGCATGTGATTACTTATTATTCCTCCTCCATTTATGGGGTTGAGATCGTTTATTTTCTTCCCTCTCTGGCTTGCCAGTTGAGGTTGTAGATCGGATGAGTACTCATTAGCTAGCTAGCCACCTCCCTCATTGGTTTCGATTAATGGGGTTGAGATTGCTTTGTCGTGGTGTACAACACGGCATTGATCGAAAATTTTGTGTCATGGCTTAAGTTGTGTACGACTTTGGCAACACTGTGTTTATGCAATTGTTTGACTAAACTGTTGTTTAATATATTATTTGACAAAATGAGTTGTTATGAGCTTTGATATTTGTGAAATGTGATTGTGAAGTATTCAAATTATGTTTCATCAATAAATGATTTATGTATCGCATTTTAAATCTTTATTGTGCACCACTGAGTATGTTTATACTCAGAGATAGTTTAATTCTTATCATGCAGATAAAAGCAATGAGAAAGCAGCAGAATGAGCTGCGGGATTGATAAGATCTTTTTGATCCCTATTTGTACGGGTATTGTTTTATACCCTTATGGTTATTTTGATGTAAATACTGTAATGTCATAAGTATCAATGTAAATTGAGCAGTTGTAAATAAACTATAATAATATTATTTTAGATTTTCTTCTGTAAATTTGATATTTGTACATATGGATTTTCTGCCTTATGTTTTGTGAATGGAATTATTGAACATACTGAGTTGACAAATTTGACTTGGATTGTGAAACTGTTTTGGAATGGATTTACTTGAGTTGAATTGTAAATTATTGGAGGTTGGGAGTTGTAAAATAGTTTTGGAAGTGCTTTTTATAGGTATTTGAAGAACTGGTTTCTCAAAATACAGAGGGAACTCTGTCAAAATTTTTATAAAATTTGCGACAAAATTTGAATGGACAAAAATTTTTACTAGTATTTAAACTTTGAATAAATGGTTTTTAATTCTTACCAAAATGCTCACCACTTCCAAAATGTAAGAAAATTGTTTTAAAATCCCTTGTAGGGTACTTAATGAGTTATCGGTAGGTGAAGTTCGGTAGTTCATTAAGTATTCTACGGGAGCATGTTATGCCTTACGGAGAGGTAAGGTGTGACATGTTTTAGTGGTATCAGAGCATGGTTTTGCAATAAATTTTGACTATGTATGTGAATATTTCTTTGATAAGTACAACTGCTCAAGTGTCTTTAATTGATGCATATGACATATTTACATCATGAATATGCACTAACGGAGGTCAACCTCCTTGTGTTTGATCTCAGGAAGTAGAAAATTGTGAAAAACGGAATGGAAGGAGGAGATCATTCCGAAGAACAATCTGTTGAGGCTGAGGTTCAAGGGGAAGCCCCAGCACTCCAGAATGTGAGTGGGTCAGCCACTCCGGCTCTGCTCGGCCTGCGCGATTTCTTGCTCAGTTTATGCAGCAGATGGCTGCTTTCTTTCAGCAAATGGCGGGTAATGTGCCACCCCAAGCTCAAATGCCAGTACCTGCAGCACAACCACAGCCCTCAGCTCGGCAGTATGAAAAATTGATGAAATTTGGGGCCATCGAGTTTAAAGGCACTTTGTGAATCCTTTGGAAGCGAGCAGTGGTTGGAAAGAATGGAACAGGTTTTAGAAAGGCTGCGATGTATGTAAGAAATGAAGTTTGAGTATTCTGTCTCCTTATTACAAGGGGATGCCTATGAATGGTGGAAGACCATCCCCACGACTGGTGGAGCCACTGTGTTAACACAGTGGACTTACGGAGGGAGTTCAGCGAGAAATGGGTTCCGATGCATATGTGGACATGAAGTTGCAAGAATTCTTGAGTTTGAAACAAAGGGAACCGAATCAGTAGCGAGAATATGAGAGAGATTTTTCAAGACTAAGCCACTATCTTTGGAAGCTTAGTCTCCACCCAGACAGATGCAAGAGGTTTGAAATCGGGCTAAGGCAGTCCGAGAATGCAAGTTGTGGGATTCGGACATCGAATTTTGCGAATTGATCTCACAGCCCTAGAACTAGAAAAGATAGAATCGAAGGCGGTGAAGAAGGGTCCACAAGAGAAAAGCGAAAAGACTACGAAAAAGCATCGGAAGTGGTTGCAGGATGAGGAAAGCAGTTTGGGGATCTAGCTCCGTAGAGGCCGAGGCGATTTTACGGCCAAAGACCACCTCGATGCAGTCGTGAGACCCAACCAAGACACCAGGAGCTCTATCGATGCAGCGGTCTGAGCACTGTGATAGAACTCATGGTGGGGTTTGTTCTGAAAGCTCTTGGTGCGTGTTTTAAGCGTGGAGGAGCGGACATTTCGCTAAGGATTGCACTAGTCGCGCCGGTGCAGGTCTTTCACTACATCGAAGGATCGGCTCAAGTCTCGCACCCGCAGGGTCACGATCACCGCTAGAGGCAGAGGCAGAGGTAGGGTCTGGTAACACCCCGGAAGTCGAGCAACGTTAACGGCCAGCATCGATGGCGCACCAGTTAGAGTATATACCATGCGTCAAAGGGAAGAGGCGGAAATATCAGATGTTGTAGCTGGTAATTTCTCCATCCTTGACAAAGATGTGCATGTGTTATTTGATCCTGGCTCCACACATTCATATGTTAGCGCTAGTGTGGTGTGTTCTACTACTATTTCGTGTGTACCAATGGACTATGATGTGTTAGTAACTAGTCCATTAGGCCAGGAGGTCAGGGTAAATAGGCTATATAGAGACTGTCCTTTGGTGATCCAAGGACACACTTTTTTGTCTGATTTAATTGAAATGCCCTTCAGAGATTATGACATTATCTTGAGCATGGATTGGTTAGCCAGGCATTATGCTATGATTAACTGTAGACTGAAGACAGTCACTTTTGGTCTTCCTCATTATGGTGATATAGTAATACATGGGGAGAGGCAGTTATTGCCTTCAAACATCATTTCAGCTGCACTAGCTAGAAAAATGATTAGAAAAGGGTGTGAGGCGTACTTGGCACATGTGATAGACACCCAAGTGGGGGGTCCAGCACTAAAGGACATTCCTACTGTATGTGACTTTCCGGATGTGTTTCCTGATGAATTGCCAGGATTACCTCCAGAACGAGAAGTGCAGTTTGAAATTGATGTTATGCCTGGTGTGGACCCAATCTCCATAACGCCATACAGAATGGCACCAGCAGAACTAAAAGAATTGAAAGTGCAATTGCAAGAGTTGCTTGATAAGGGTTTCATTCGCCCTAGTGTGTCACCTTGGGGAGCGCCAGTATTATTTGTAAAGAAGAAGGATGGCACTCTCCGGCTATGCATTGACTATCGGCAGTTGAATAAGGTGACAATAAAGAACAGATACCCATTACCCCGTATTGATGACTTGTTTGATCAGTTGAGGGGTGCAGCTGTATTCTCCAAAATTGATCTGAGATCAGGTTATTATCAGCTGAAAGTACAAGAGCAGAGTATTGCTAAAACTGCCTTCAGAACCCGCTATGGCCATTATGAGTTCTTGGTCATGCCATTCGGGTTAACTAATGCTCCGGCTGCTTTTATGGATCTGATGAACACTATCTTCAGACCATACCTCGACTAGTTTGTTGTGGTATTCATTGATGATATATTGGTCTATTCGAGGAATGCAGAAGAGCATGATAGACATCTGCGGATTGTACTACAGACTTTGAGGGAGAAACAACTATATGCCAAATTGTCGAAATGTGAATTTTGGCTGAATGAGATATCCTTTTTGGGGCATGTAGTATCAGAAGAGGGCATTAAGGTAGATCCTAGCAAGATTGAAGCTGTCCTTAATTGGAAGCCACCCAGAAATGTCACAGAGATTCGCAGTTTTCTGGGGTTAGCTGGATACTATCGTCGATTTGTGAAGGGATTCTCCATGTTGGCATCTCCATTGACCAAGCTGCTTAGAAAGGATGTGAAATTTCAGTGGACGGACAAATGCCAGCAAAGTTTTGATGAATTGAAAAGATGTTTGATAGAGGCTCCAGTCCTGACTTTACCTACACCGGGTAAAGAATATACAGTTTACAGCGATGCTTCTCACAACGGATTAGGTTGTGTGTTGATGCAAGATCGAAATGTTATTGCCTATGCATCACGCCAGCTAAAACCGCATGAGAGGAATTATCCGACGCATGATTTGGAGCTTGCAGCCATTGTGTTTGCTCTTAAGATCTGGAGACATTATTTGTATGGGGAGAAGTGTTACATTTACACAGATCATAAGAGTTTGAAGTATTTGGGCACCCAGAAAGAGTTGAATTTGAGACAGAGGAGATGGTTAGAATTGATAAAAGACTATGATTGTCTGATAGACTATCAGCCAGGGAAAGCTAATGTTGTGGCTGATGCCTTAAGTCGCAAGACTATGGCAAGTCTACGGGTTACTCCTTTGTCTTTGGTACATGAGTTAAGATCATTGCATGCCAGCTTAGAGGTTAATGATGATGGGCAAGCGGCGGTTGCATGGCATGTACAGCCGGTGTTGATTGATCGATTAGAATGGCTACTCGTAATGATCGAAGTATCGTAGTCGTTGGGAGAAGTCCGCGGGGCAAAAAACCGAGTTCTCGATTAGAGATGATGGTTTACTGCTACACCAGGGCAGAATATGTGTTCCTATTGATGTTGAATTGAGGAAGATCATTTTGAAGGAAGCACATGAGTCTCCTTTTGCCACGCACCCTGGTGGCATAAAAATGTATAGAGGGCTAAAGGAGCATTCTTGGTGGATGGGTATGAAGAGAGATGTGGCGAGTTTTTTCTAAATGCCTAACTTGTCGCCAAGTAAAGGCAGAGCATCAAGTACCATTGGTTGTTACATCCACTACCGATGCAGTGGAAATGGGAGAGAATAACAATATATTTTGTGATGGGACTTGAGGACACGTAAGAGTCATGATGCGCTTTGGGTCATTGTTGAGACTAACCAAGTCCGCTCATTTTTGCCGATCCGAATGGACTACGCTTGGACAGATTGGCGGGTTGTACATCGATGAGATTGTGAGATTGCATGGAGTGCCGGTATCTATCGTATCGAGCAGATCCTAGGTTCACTTCTAGATTCTGGGGTAGTCTTCAGAGAGCCCTAGGAACTAGATTGAACTTCAGTACTGCATTCCATCCACAGACAAATGGCCAGTCTGAGAGGGTAATTCAGATCTTGGAGGATATGCTACGGGCTTGTGTGATTGAGTTTGAGGGCAGTTGGGATACACACTTGCCTTTGATTGAGTTTTCTTATAACAACAGCTACCAATCAAGCATTGGGATGCCTCCATATGAAGCTTTGTATGGCAGAAAATGTAGAACCCCGTTGTATTGGGATGACGTGGGTGAAAGAAACATGATCGGACCCGAAATTGTTCAACAGACTGAAGAGAAAATCAGGGTGATCAGAGATCGACTTAAAGCTGCATCAGACTGTCAAAAGTCCTATGTTGATTTGAAAAGAAGGGATATTGAGTATGCAGTGGGTGAGAAAGTTTTCCTCAAGGTTTCTCCTTGGAAGAGAATTATGAGATTCGGTAGAAAGGGGAAACTGAGTCCTCGTTTTATCGGGCCATATGAGGTTCTAGAAAGAGTGGGTCCTTTGGCTTATCGTTTGGAACTACCTCCAGAGTTGGAGAAGATACATAATGTCTTCCAAGTGTCTATGTTGAGGAGGTATCGATCAGACCCATCTCATGTACTACCAGTAGAGGAAATTGAAGTGAACCCAGACCTCACATATGAAGAAGAACCCATAGAGATTCTGGCATATGAGGTGAAGCAGCTACGGAACAAGCAGATACCGTTGGTAAAAGTGCTGTGGAACCATCATTCGGGCCAAGAGGCTACTTGGGAACGAGATGAGGACATGAGGAGACAGCACCCACAGCTATTCAGAGATTGATACCAGGTAAAATTTAGAGACGAAATTTATTTTAAGGGGGGGAGAATTGTAACACCCCCGTTTGCATAGCCTGGTATATTTCACTGTTCCGATGACCGGTGTCAGTCCGGACAATTATTGGGATTAGGGCCACACTTAAGACAACTTGAGAAGCCATAAACACAAATAATTAGCAATGTTTAATTAGTTAACTATAAATAAGAAAAACAGAACATAAGAGGTTAAACGAGCCGAGAGTCACAGCGATGAGTGACCTCCTCGGGAACGACTGCGAAGTCGTTTTAAACTCAAATTTCGAACTGTAAAAAGTGACGCTGTGGTCCTTAGGACCCTTATGAACACAGTGGAAAAGAGAAAATCACGAAAAAGAACTGTTAAGTCAGTCAAATAATTAGGTCAGGGAGCCGGAAGAAATATTGGATTATTTGCAAATCGGGATGAACCGGCGAGGGGCAATTTGGTCAATTGACCCCGAGAGCTGACTCCTGACCTAACTGTCAAATAAAATCGGAGAAAAGAAAATTTCGGAATCGAGAATAAAATTAAAGAACTAATAGAAAAATAAATAGAAAAAAAAAAAGAAAAGGAAAGAGGTTGGAAAAGTCAAAGTTGATGACATCACTAATGATGTCATAAACAAATTTGTTAAATATTTATTAAATTTGATATTTATGGTCTTCCAAAGCAAAAACGTGTAAAGGAAAAACAAAGAAAAAAATTTAGGATTTTCTTCTTCCCCTCTCTCTTTGCCACCCACTTGTTTCCTTAAATCCCCCATGGAAGCTTTCTCTTTAAGCTTACATTAAGCTCAAATTTTCCTTACCCAACCATAATAACTCTCATAAGGACTTCTTTAAAGCTTGTTATTACTACTTAAGAAGGAGATTTCAAGAAGAAAGAAGAGCAAAGGTTAGGGTTTTGAAGCTTTAAGTGAGGTTAGCATATCAAACTCTTTATTTTTCCATTTAAATGCATGTTTAGGTAATTAAGTGAGCTTAGAACTTGATTTAAATGAAACAAATATGGGAGAGGGACCAAACTGAAATTTGGGCAGCTTGATAGGAGTATGAATTACATGAAATTGATGCATTAGAAGGAGTTTAAAAGCTTTGATTAGTTGAATGGTTAAGGTTAAGTGCACTAGTTATGGTTAAATGCAAGAGTTAGTGAGTTTAGGGTTTCAATGCAAGGGTTTATGAACCAAAAATTGGAGAAATGCATAAATGGCATATTTGACCTATTGTGAAATGAAATAATGATCAATTAGGACCAAATAAATTGTATGGGAATGGTGGAAAATTTAGCTAAATTCGTAGGTCAATGGTCATGCTGCTGGCAGCATGACCAAACCCACTTTGAAGGACCAAAACTCAAATTTTACAAGTCCAATTGATATGCCACCAATTGGAGATGAAAATATACATAAAAGAGCACAATTTTCATTAAGGAACCATGACCAAAAACTGACCAAAACTTGGTGAAACAATTGACCAAAGTGAATTGATTGCAGTCTGCACAAAATCGACCAAATGAACAGTAACTGTTCATTTGGTCATAACTCGAGCTGGATAAGTCAAATTGACCTGAACTTTTACCAGCAATTAGATATGATATAGACCTAAAACTTTCATGAATAACACCAACCCAAATTAGGCCATTAACTCATTCAAATAATTGAGCAAAGTTAAATTTACTGTACTGAGATTCTGCAGATTTTTCATTAAGCAGCAATGTTTGGATGGTTATAACTCTCTCTAGAAAACTCGGATTTAGGCGATTCTTGAACCGATGGAAACCTAAGACATAGTACAACATTTCTTATGAAGAAAGTGAGACCAAATTATGAACTTAACTTGATCAAATTATTAACCAAAGTTGGACCAAAAATCTGCCAGCACCAAAATCTCAGTATGAACAGTACACGTGAACAGTAAACTTATTTTGGCCATAACTTGAGCTACAAAACTCCGATTGAGGTGATCCAAAAATGAGAATACACTTAAGACAATAAGGAACATTTTCTATGAAGGAAGTTTTGTCAAATTCCAACAGTAGATCGACCAATGGAATAGTGCAACTTCGGAGCACAAAACCAAAAATTGGCAATTTTGCCAAAATGACCTATTATTTTGGGATTTATGTTAAGTTCTAGTACTGAAACATTGTAAAATTTTGTGTTTCAATTGAAAAGAATATCGGGAAGGAACCCGAGGAAACGAGTCGAGGCTAAGGGACGACTCGCTTGAGGTTTGTGCACAATAAACCCTATTTAAGCATTTTATCCTTGAAAAATTGATTTATTACGCATTATGAATTTATAAACTTTTGTGTTGCCACCTTGTGATCAAATTGTAACTTTGGAAATGGATTGATTTTTGTATGCAATATTTGAATGAAATGTTTGAAACGAATTTTTGATTCACACTTAGCATGACAGTTACTTATTATTCCTCCTCCATTTATGGGGTTGAGATCGTTTATTTTCCTCCCTCTCTGGCTTGCCAGTTGAGGTTGTAGATCGGATGAGTACTCATTAGCTAGCTAGCCACCTCCCTCATTGGTTTCGATTAATGGGGTTGAGATTGCTTTGTCGTCATGTACAACACGGCATTGATCGGAAATTTTGTGTCATGGCTTAAGTTGTGTACGACTTTGGCAACACTGTGTTTATGCAATTGTTTGACTAAACTGTTGTTTAATATATTATTTGACAAAATGAGTTGTTATGAGCTTTGATATTTGCGAAATGTGATTGTGAAGTATTCAAATTATGTTTCATCAATAAATGATTTATGTATCGCATTTTAAATCTTTATTGTGCACCACTGAGTATGTTTATACTCAGCGATAGTTTAATTTACTGTCACAGATAAAAGCAAGGAGAAAGCAGCAGAGTGAGCTGCGGGATTGACAAGATCTTTTTGATCCCTTTTTGTACGGGTATTGTTTTATACCCTTATGGTTATTTTGATGTAAATACTGTAATGTCATAAGTATCAATGTAAATTGAGCAGTTGTAAATAAACTATAATAATATTATTTTAGATTTTCTTCTGTAAATTTGATATTTGTACATATGGATTTTCTGCCTTATGTTTTGTGAATGGAATTATTGAACATACTGAGTTGACAAATTTGACTTGGATTGTGAAACTGTTTTGGAATGGATTTACTTGAGTTGAATTGTGAATTATTGGTGGTTGGGAGTTGTAAAATAGTTTTGGAAGTGCTTTTTACAGGTATTTGAAGAACTGGTTTCTCAAAATACAGAGGGAACTCTGTCAAAAGTTTTATAATATTTGCGACAAAATTTGAATGGACAAAAATTTTTACTAGTATTTAAACTTTGAATAAATGGTTTTTAATTCTTACCAAAATGCTCACCACTTCCAAAATGTAAGAAAATTGTTTTAAAATCCCTTGTAGGGTACTTAATGAGTTATCGGTAGGTGAAGTTCGGTAGTTCATTAAGTATTCTACGGGAGCATGTTGTGCCTTACGGAGGGGTAAGGTGTGACATAAATTGTGATAAAAAAAAAAATTTACCACATGTTTTTTATAAGTTTAAAATTAACAAGAGACACGATAAGATAAGATAGGGTGCTCCAGTACCTCATGTGCACACTTTGCTCGGCTACACTGTAGATGGGTGAAGGGTGTCACATCCTCAGCCATCGCCCCAGTGCCCAAGAACCAGGCAAACCCAGCAAACCCCCCGTCCACCTCAGCCACAAGCCGCACCACAACCTCAACAGCCAGCACAACTCGAGTTTTCCATTGTTTGGCCATTTCGCGATAATGCCCATCGGGATTTATATGCACAACAAAACAACAGGAGAATTATCTCCACGAAGTACATGGACTTTGAGCTGCTGGACCAACTCGACCTGTGGGAGGAGATTGATGGATTGCTCAACAGCATTGGGTGGACTAGATTTGCCCAACTTAGATTCCCTGCCTACCAAGACACCACTTTGGAGTTTCTTGGGAGCTTTAAGGCCACCTTATGGCCCACTGATAAAGAAGACAGGGGCAAGATTGAATTTCAATTACTTGGCATTGATCGAGTGATGAATATAGACGAGTTTAATGCGGTGTTCGGCTTCATCAACACCAGGTTCTAGGAGATCCCACAAAATCAAATGAACTGCAATAGTGTGGACTTCTAGCACTCCATTTCCCCAAACACTAGAGTTTGCAACTCCAGTAAATCCAAATAGTCAGGTATAACTAGCCCCGCTCTTCGATATATGCACAAGCTCGCCACTCACACAATCATGGGCCATGGCGATAGCTTGGGCGTGGTGAACGCCAATGAGCTATTCCTTTTGGAGTGTATGGTCACCGGACAGCGTTGTAGGATCGGATTCTTCTTGTGCAACCACCTACACCGCCTATCTCCCCAGCTGACAGGGCACATGGTGCTTGGCAACCTCATCATAGCCGTCGCACTCCACTTCGGCTTCGTCCTGGGACATCACAGGTTGCGCTCCATTGCTAGCATTACCAGAATCGACCAAACCATCTGCATATCCATGGGGAAATGTAAGAAGGTTGGGAACACCTACTTCCTGATCGATGCTGAAGGGAACCTCATCCCTAGGCGAGAAGAAGCACAAGTAGACCCTGGTGAGCCATCACAAGCAGACCCTGGCAAACCATCATAAGCACAGGAGGAAGCCCAAGAGCCACTCCACCGCGAGTCCCCCACTCGTGTGCTAATGGGTGTTGAATCCACCAGAAATTAAATTAACTGAAATCACCAATTATGAAATATTTTCTGTAGCAAGTGGTAAATCCAGGTCGAACCCTAAAGACTGAATTATTAAATTTCGTGCACTTGTGTAATGGAAAAAGAAATAAAGGTTCGGGGGGGGGGGGGGTTAATTCACAATCCAAAGAAGAAATCAAAAATCCAAAATTAAGATCTAAAAATAAGAAACTCTCCAATTAAACAAACTTTAGTCCAAGGTAATTCGCATTCCAATGCATTGATTAAATCATAGACAAAAGAAATACAACTATATCTTATTGAATACTTAACATAGATTTACCAAACAGCGAGGTAAACCCCTGACTTCCTTATACTCATCAATTCGAGCCCAGCACTCTTATTGACTCTAATTATTAACTGAGTTGGTATTAAGCAATCCTCATCAAATTAATAACTACTTTAAGAAAAGGAAGTAGTTAAGCTGAACAACAATTTATGAAGCATAAATCATTTAATCCACCCTATTATTTCCTTAGGTTATTATCAAAAACTTGGATCATAATCAACAAAACCTAATTGCTACTCATGTTCAATCTTTACAACAATTATGGATTATAAAGACGAACTAGCAATTGATCAAATCAAACAATTAACTAATAGGCCTTTTTAGCAAATCATTCAATAGATCAAATACAATTAAATCAGAAAACAATAGATATTCAAAAAGATATAAATTAAATTAAGAACCTGGTCTCACAAATCAAGCAAAAGAATTTGAATCCCTTGAACTGAATTAAAAACGTACCCACTCATGTTCATGGCTTACAGAAAAATAAAGAAGAAATCTAAAAAGAGAATGGAGAATGAAGGTCTGGATTGGGATGTCTTAGCTGCTGCCCAAAGACGTATTTATAGTAAAAAACCTAACCCCAAAGATAGGAACTAAACTAGGAAAAGTTTTGAAATTCAAAAGACAGATTTTCAGCCTGCATTCACGTATCTGAAATCAAGGCTAATTTTTAGTAGCTTCCTTTCTGAATCTGCCTCTGTCCTCTTCAGGAAAGTTGTAGCCCTATTTCTTAGCTTTCCAACGGGTACTCATTTGCCCAAATCGGAGGTCTACAGCCCAAGTTAAGGCCCAAAAACTGAGACTAGTTCAGACAAACTGTCCAGCCCATAATAACGACTTCATTGCCATTTTTGATAATTAAAATGGCCTCATCTTGCATCTAGCCCTTCATAGAAGTTGTAGAGGTGGCTCTTAAGGTTCAATTGGGCTTAGGCTTGCTTCATTTGGACATCTGAAACTCCAGATACAAAATAAATACTGAAACTGATTGTGACACATCAAGTCTGGGATTTTGTAATAGATCCATAGCTCATTTTGTCAACCTTGGAGACTGATTTGGGCTTTGGTCCCTCTTTATCATTTGAAGTGCTCTATCTTAGCTTTTCAATTGATTAAACAATACTCAAATTGGAGACCCACAACTTTAAAAACACTTGAAAAATACAGCAAAGGTCAAATGCTGAAAATTTCTCCATTTAACACAATTATTCCACAACTATATAAAAATATGCCTAAATGATAAATATATTTTAACTAACTGAATTAAATATAAAAAAATTCTAAAAATACTAAATGTGATGGGAGTAAAATTAATAAATTATGCACTCATCAAATTTTCCCTACACTTATTCCATGCTTGTCCTCAAGCATGACTTAAACTCTCAATCAACTCCACTTAGAAGTTCCTTAACTTTACCCTATCACGACATTCTCTAACAAATAGATTAAAAATTTGAAAGAAGAGGCAAGTAAGGTAATAACCATTACAACAAATTCCATCAACACCATATCAATAATTTTCCAACACAAAACAAAAGGCTTGAAATCAATTAAGTTCACAAAATTAAAGTTCCATAAAATTTTTAAGTTAATACACACCAAAACACAAGGCTAATTTATCAAGGCACAACAATTATAGCTCTTTACAAATCTTAGGGGAGATAGAAATGTCTATTTTTTTTTATTTGAAATTGATACTTCTCTCTTGTCACAGTTATCACTTTTTTTTTTATTTCAACCGTTACTTTTAGAAAAGTACCTTGCTCATATTCTAGCTAGCATTTGGCCTGAGGATCGACATGGGGTTCATGAAGACCCCTAGTTAGTTTGCATAACTAAAATAGCAGAGCAATTTTCAAGTTCAACCTTTTATTTTCCCCAATTTATGCATCTACATATTATAAAGTGCCCTGATAGATTAAACAAAATTCTGAAATATGCATGACACTAGTTTAAAGCACACATAACTAATCATTTCACCATTAAATCAAGCCTAAATAATTTATGCAGGAAAAAATTACTCTATGGTATGGAGAAGAGGGAAAATCCATCATTAAAGTTACTATTACCTTGCCTAAAATCTCAAAAATTCAATTTAAAATAGAAAAGTCATTTCAAGGACAAAGCACTTCTCTCTGAGAGTTAATAAAGAATCATGAATCAAGCTTATGAGAATATATTTTATTTTATTTTATTTTATTATTTTTTTAAAACAATTAAAAAGATTACAGCAACAAATTTATCCTCCCCCACACTTAAAACTTACATTGTCCCCAATGTAAAGCCCAAATGCAAAGGAAAAGGAAAAAAATGCTAGAAAATAAAATAAGATAAAGGAAAAAAAAAACAAATCTGATTGTGGCTAACAAGCCACCCATGGGTTGCCTCCCAAGAACCGCCTTTGTTTAACGTCGTTAGCTCGACATGGCAAAGCTCCTTAATCCACTGAATGCTCCTGAAATCCCTCATAAAATGGCTTGAGTTCATGATCGTTGACCTTGAACACTTTGTTAGTTCTTAAACTTTGAATTTCAACTGCACCATAAAGAAACACATTAGTAACAACAAAGGATCCAATCCAATGAGAATGCAACTTACCAGGCATCAGCTTCAATTTGGAATTATACAATAAAACTTTTTACCCAATCACAAACTGCTTCCTTATTTTGTCATGGAATGCCTTTGTCTTTTCTTTATAGATACTAGAATTCTCATAAGCCTTAAAGCTAATTTCCTCTAATTCATGCAAATGTGATTTTCTTTCTAACTCATCCTCAAAAATATCCTGTACAAATGTATCAACAACATCAATAGAAAAGACAGAATGATCACCAGCAGGATACTTCATGAAATCAAAGATATTAAATTTGACAGTCTCTCCATTAAACTCCATAGTTAAGGTACCCTCTTCCACATCAATTTTTGTCTTGGCAGTTTTTAGGAAAGGTCTTCCAAACAAAATCAAAGCTGAATTTGATGAGAGAGCACTATCATCCTCCATATCCAGAATGTAAAAATCGGTAGGAAAAATCAATCCTCCAACCTGCACCAACACATCCTCAACTACTCCCAATGGGTAAGCATTAGAACGATTAGCTAACTGAATAATGACACTGGTTTCTTTCAAAGGACCCAAATTTAAAGTTTGAAAAACTGAATTTGACATAACATTAATAGATGCTCCTAAATCTACCATTGCACTTTCAAATCTAGAATCACATATTTTGCAGAGAATAGAAAACGAACCTGGATTCTTACACTTAGGGGGTAATTTTCGCTGAATTAATGCCAATATATTTTCTCCCACACTGATCTTCTCATTATTCCTCAACTTGCGCCTTGTAGTGCATAACTCCTTAAGGAATTTAGCATACCTGGGAATTTGTTTGATCGCCTCAAGTAAAGGTATATTAACCTCTACCTTCCTGAAAGTCTCCAAAATTTCTTTCTCTTGTTCTTCTTTCTTCGTTTTGGCCAACCTACAAGGGAATGGAGGAATAACAGAATTATTAACCTTATTCAGTTTAGGTTCAATACTTACCTCAACTTCAGGAACCTCAGACTCTGTTTCTCCTTGCTTCTTCTTTTTCATTGGCTCATATGGAGTCTAATTATCAACTTCTTTCCCACTCTGCAACAGTATCGCACTCGCATTTTCTCTGGGGTTCATGACTGTTTATGATGGAAGCTTTCTAGAACCTTGAGCTTCCAGCTTACTCACAGATAAGGCTAACTGACCAATCTGCCTCTCTATGTTTTGAATGCTATTTCTGGTCTCCTGTTGAAACTGTTGGGTATTGTTAGCCAAAGTCTTAACAATTTCATCAAGTGACATACCTTGATTTGAGGGAGGCGGAGGTGGTTGATTCACTTGTCTCTGCTGTTGGTATCGGTTTTGCACTGGTTGATTCCCATAACTCAAGTTGGGATGATCTCGCCATCCTGGATTATAAGAATTAGAAAAGGGATCATACCGATGTTGTGGCTGTCCATAATTTCCTACTACATTAATATGTTGCATTGATTCATCCTCTTGTAACACAGGACACATATCAGTAGCATGACCCGAACCCGAACAAATCCTATATACCTTAACAGTTTGCATTTTCCCTACAGCCAATTGCCTCACTAAAGAAGTTAAATCAGAAATCTGTTTCTCAAGGTTAGATGTACTTACCTCATTAACCTTCTTAGGTGTGTGATCCATTCTCATTCCAAACTACTGAGAGTTTGCTGCCATGTTAGCAATCAGCCTCCTTGCTTCATCTAATGTCTTGTCAACCAAAGCTCCTCCACTAGCAGCATCTATCATACTACGGTCCATTGGTAGAAGTCTCTCATAGAAATATTGAATCAACAGCTGCTCATTTATTTGATGATAGGGATAGCTTGCACACAGCTTCTTAAATCTCTCCCAATACTCATACAAACTCTCTCTATTGTATTGCCGGATGCCACGAATTTCTTTTCTTATGTTGGCAGCATGGGAGGCAGGAAAATACTTCTCCAGAAATATCTACTTGATCCCATTCCACGGGTTGACAAATCCAGAAGGAAGGTAATACAACCAATCCTTAGTTGTGCCCTCCAGTGAGAAAGGGAAAGCTCGAAGCTTGATCTGATCCTCTAAAACTCCTTAAGGTTTCATGCTGGAACACACAACATAAAATTCCTTTAGATGCTCATGTGGATCCTCACCTGCAAGACCATGAAACTTAGGCAACAAATGGATTAGTCCAGATTTCAACTCAAAAGCAACATTTAAAGCAGGGTATTGAATACACAAAGGCTGTTGGTTTAGATCAGGAGCAGCTAACTCTTTCAAAGTCCTAGCAGCTATGGTCTCATTTTCGAAACTTAACTCTGAATCTGAATCTGAACTTAGCTCCTTTGGAGATTGGACTCCTACAGATGTACTCAGAATCTACCTAGCTTGCTTAGCCAATTTTCTCAACTGTTTAGATATTTTTTCTACTTCTGGATCAAAGATCAACTCACCAGATTGAGAAATTCTTATCATAAACAAAGAGAAATCAAAGTAAAAACAGAAAAATACCTCAAAACCCTAGAAAACACTCGAAATTGGCCTCAAGAGGGTGGGGCTAAGGAATCCTATGGATTGATTGGTCTTGATAAGAACGTCATTTCCTTCAAAATAGGTATGGGCTGCCCTCCAAATTCAACCAAACTTCTTGATGAATAGTAACACCATAATTTTTTTTTGGAAACTTGAAAATAACAACACTTCACAAACAAAATTAATAACAAAATACCTTAAAACTAAAAATACGAATTCCAATAAACTTCAGTCCCCGGCAACAGCGCCAAAATTCTTGATGGGTGTCGAATCTACTAGAAATTAAATTAACTGAAATCACCAATTATGAAATATTTTCTGCAGTAAGTGGTAAATCCAGGTCGAACCCTAGAGACTGAATTATTAAATTTCGTGCACTTGTGTAATGGAAAAAGAAACAAAGGTTAGGGGGGGTTAATTCACAATCCAAAGAAGAAATTCAAAATCCAAAATTAAGATCTAAAAATAAGAAACTCTCCAATTAAACAAACTTCAGTCCAAGGTAATTCACATTCCAATGCATTGATTTGATCATCGACAAAAGAAATACAATTATATCTTATTGAATACTTAATGTAGATTTACCAAATAACGAGGTAAACCCTTGACTTCCCTATACTCATCAATTTGAGCCCAGCACTCTTATTGACTCTAATTATTAACTGAGTTAGTATTAAGCAATTCTCATCAAATTAATAACTGCTTTAAGAAAAGGAAGTAGTTAAGCTGAACAACAATTTATGAAGCATAAATCATTTAATCCACCATATTGTTTCCTTAGGTTATTATCGAAAACTTGAATCATAATCAATTAAACCTAATTGCTACTCATGTTCAATCTTACACAACAATTACGGATTTTGAAGATGAACTAGCAATTGATCAAATCAAATAATTAACTAATAGGCCTTTTTAGCAAATCATTCAATAGATCAAAAACAATTAAATCAGAAAATAATAGATATTCAAAAATATATAAATTAAATTAAGAACCTAGTCTCACAAATCAAGCAAAAGAACTTGAATCCCTTGAACTGAATTAAAAACTTAGCCACTCATGTTCATGGCTTACAGAAAAATAAAGGAAAAATAAAGAAGAAATCTAAAAAGAGAATGGAGAATGAAGGTCTTTTATGGAGAACGAAGGTTTGGATTGGGATGTCTTAGCTGCTACCCAAAGATGTATTTATAGTAAGAAACCTAACCCCAAAGATAGGAACCAAACTAGGAAAAGTTTTGAAATTCAAAAGATAGATTTTTAGCCTGCATTTACTTCTCTGAAATCAAAGCCAATTTTCAGTGACTTCCTTTCCAAATCTACCTCTGCCTTCTTTAGGAAAGTTGTAGTCCTATTTCTTAGCTTTCCAACGGGTACTCATTTGCCCAAATCGGAGGTCTACAACCCAAGTTATGGCTCAAAAACCAGGACTGGTTTAGACAGACGGTCCAGTCCATAGTCACAACTTCATTGCCATTTTTTACAATTAAAATGGCCTCATCTCGCATCCAGCCCTTCATAGAAGTTGTAGAGGTAGCTCTTAAGGTTCAATTGGGCTTGGGCTTGCTTCATTTGGACATCTGAAACTCCAGATACAAAATAAATACTGAAACTGGTCATGACACATCAAGTCTGGGCTTTTGCAATAGATCCATAGCTCATTTTGTCAACCTTGGAGACTGATTTGGGCTTTGGTCCCTCTTTATCATTTGAAGTGCTCTATCTTAGCTTTTCAATTGATTAAACAACACTCAAATTAGAGACCCACAACTTTAGAAAGAATTAAAAAATACAGCAAAGGTCAAATGCTAAAAATTTCTCCATTTAACACAATTATTCCATAACTATCTAAAAATATGCCTAAATGATAAATATATTTTAACCAACTGAATTAAACATAAAAACACACTAAAAACACTAAATGTGATGGGAGTAAAATTAATAAATTATGCACTCATCATGTGCTTCCATACGCACTACCACCGACAGACCCCGTCCTTGCATACCTTCAACGTATGGAGACCACCATAACCAACAGGATGCAAGTGCTCAAGGACAGCCTTCAGGAGGCCCACAACAAGCTTCACATGATAATGGAGAGACTCGATTGAGAAGAACCATCATCCCCGTCAGAGGCTTTTTAGAGTTAGGACTATAGGATAGGTTCTTTCATGTAAAAACTTATATGCCTTAGTCCTAATTAGTGCATAGGTCTCTATTACTTGCTTTTTGTCCAAACTTTCATTTTTTAATACATAATATGCTTTTTGATAATTTTGCATGATATACCTTAATGTTTCATATTGTGTTGCCATTGAGGACAATGTCAGATTTGAGTTTGGGAGTACAGATGCATTTTATGTACTGCATATGATTGCATTTCATTACATTGTTTAATTATATCCATATTATACTTGAATATCAAAACCTAGAAAATTTTGCAAATTTTAAACTTTTTGAAATGATTTTTAACTTAGAGTTATAACCACAAATATTAATGAGCTAATAATTAAACTTCATGGGATTGCAGAATGAATGTATCTGCATAGGCAAAAAAGGCTTTAATATGTTATCTGTGAAAAACTTAATCACCTTAGTGGAGCTAGACTAGTTAAACCCCTTCATAGCTATTAATTTGTCACATTAAACTTGCAAAATTAGGAGAAAATTTTTAAAATACAAACGAACTTAAAAATGCCTCACTAGCTCTAGAACATATCTCTTGGACCTATCGATGTCACACCTTACCCTCTGTAAGGCATGACATGATCCCATAGAATACTTAATGAACTACCGAACTTTACCTACCGATAATTCATTAAGTACACTACAAGGGATTTTAAAACCATTTTCTCACATTTTGGAAGTGGTGAGCGTGTTGGTACGAATAAAAAACATTTAATTGAAGTATCAAAATTAGTAAAAAAAATTTTCTATTTTATTCTTTTGCAAATTTTATAAAAATTTCCACAGAGTACCGTCTGTATTTGGAGAAAACAGTTCTTCAAAAACCTGTAAAAAAACTTCCAATAAATTTTTTTACAACTCCCAACCTCCAAATAATCTCAATTCAACATAACTCAAGTCAAATCCACTTCAAAATAATTCCACAATTTAATCCTAGTTTGTCATCTCAAAATATTTCATCATTTCATTCAATAAAGCTAATTTACATTCACAAGTTTAATTTACAGATATTAAATACAAAAATAATATTATTACAATTTATTATACAACTGCTCAACTTTACATTGATACATACAACATTAAAATATTTACATCAAATAATTACAAGGGTATAAATAAATACCCGTACAAAAAGATCAGTGTAGTCCTCAATATCCATAGCAGCTCACTTTGCTGCTTTCTCCTTGCTCTTATCTGTGACAGCAAAATAAGTTATCGCTGAATATAAAAATACTCAGTGGTGCACAATAAAAAGATGAAATACAATACATAAATCATTCATTGATAAAACACAATTTAAATGTTGCACAATTAAATTTCAAAAATTATCAAAGCTCATTATAGCAAAATTTTTTGGTCAAATAATTTAATAAATACAGTGTTGCCAATTCATACACAACTTAAGCCATGACACAAAATTTCCTATCAATGCCGCGTTGTACACCACGACAAAGCAATCTACAACCCCACTAATCGAAATTAATGAGGGAGGTGGCTAGCTAGCTAATGAGTACTCATCCGATCTACAACCTCAACTGGTAAACCAGAGAGGGAGGAGGAATAATAAGTCACTGTCATGCTAAGTGTGAATCAGAAATCCATTTCAAACATTTTATTCGAATATTTCATACAAAAATCAAATCAATTTCCAAAGTTACAATTTCATCACAAAGTGGCAACACAAAAGTTCTTAAACTCATAATACTAAATCAATTTTTCAAGGATAAAATGCTTAAATAGGGTTTATTGTGCACAAACCTGACGTGAGTCGTCTTTAGGCCTTGACTCAGTCTCTTAGACTTTTCAAGCCTTTTTCAGCTAAAACACACAGTTTCACAGTGTTTCAGTATCATAACTTAGCATAAATCCAAAAATAAATTCAAATTCACTTTTATCTAGCTTATATATGCGAAACTTGACATTCTTTAAAATTTGTGTTTCGGAGTTACTATTCACTATACTATTCAAATTAATTTGTTGACTTTCTAAGGCTTAATAGGTATGGGAATTCCAACTTCACCCACATGCCACATTTTGGTCACTAAATTTGTTGGTTTTGGTCATTTTCTCAAAACTTAGGTCTTTAAGGCAAAATTGCAAATTTTCAGTTTTGGTGTCTTAGGTTGCACTGTTTCATTGGTCATTTTGCTATTAGAATTTGGCAAACTTTTCTTCATAGAAAATGTTCCCTATTGTCTTAAATTTATTCTCCTTTTTGAATCACTCCAATTGGAGTTTTTTAGCTCAAGTTATAGCCATTTGAATCATGGCTGCCGGATTGGACTTAACCCAGATTTCTGGGCACCAAATTGGTTCTGGCAGTTTTAGGTCACCAAATTTGGGTGGCCAAATGACTTAGTTAAGGGAATAATTTGTGTTTGTGTTCTTCATAAAAGTTTTAGGTCTATATCTCATCTATCCACTGGTAAAATTTTAGGTCATTTAGACCTACCTAGCCCAAGTTATGGCCAAATGAACAAACACTATTAATTTGGTCATTTTTGTACAGGCCAGACTGCAATAATCCGGATTTGATCAATTTGTTCACTAGGCTATGGTCACTTTTTGGGCATGATTCCTAAATGAAAAATGTTCCATTTTGTGTCTATTTTCATTCCCAATTGGCCTCACACCAATTGGACTTGTAAATTTTCAGTTTTTGTCCCTCAAAGGGACCTTGGTCATGCTGCCTACAGCATGACCCTAGGCAACCCGAATTTGCATTTGGTTCCAACATTTCTAACATACTCTAATTGGTCACAAATGACTATTTCTCACCTCAAACCAAGTCCAACACATCATTTAACAAATTCTCACATTTTTGTCTCCAAAACCCTAGATGCCAAAACCCTAGTTCATGCCATTTGTTGCATTAAACCAATTCAACACCTATAACATACTTCCTCAACTCAATCAAGCTTAGATACAATTTTAATTCCATCAAAATACATGTATATTCATATCAAACCCTAGCTGGCCAAAATTACTTCTAGTCCTCCAACAATTATTTTCATTTTATTTTAAGCATAATTCTAAGTTAGTTAAGCTATAATTACAATAATTAAACTATAAATTCCAAGTTTAGCTACTAACCTTGAATGAAGCTTTTCAATCTTCAATTCCCTCAACTTTTTCTTCTTTCTTTCTCCTTTAACCTTCTTTCCAAGGTTTGCTTATAATTTTTCTTCAAGAAAATTAAAGGATTTATGGTGAAATTTAGTGTCTAGAAAGCTTAAGAATAAGCTTTCATGGAGGAAATTTTGAGAAAGAGATAAGGGAGAGATGAGAGACGGCAATGATAAAGATGAAGACCCAAAATGATTTTCTTTCTCTTTTTTTTTTTTCATTTGTGTATATTTATCCATTATTTGACTTAGTCAATTGAAGTAATTAAATTAAAATGAATTTTGACATCATGATGATGTCATAAGGGTGATGTAATAAACTTTTCCTTTTTCTTTTTCTTTTTCATTTATTTTTCTATTAGTTCTTTAATTTAATTCCCGATTCTGAAATTTTCATTTCTTTGATTTTATTTGACAGTTAGGTCAGGAGTCAGCTCTCGGGATCAATTGACCAAATTGCCCCTCGTCGGTTCAACCCGGTTTGTAAATAATTCAATATTTCTTTCGACTCCCTGACCTAATTATTTGACTGACTTAACAATTCTTTTTCGTGATTTTCTCTTTTCCACTGTGTTCGTAATGGTCCTAAGGACAGTAGCGTCACATATTACGGTTTGAAATTTGAGTTTAAATCGACTTCGCAGTCCTTCCCGAGAAGGTCACCCATCACTGTGACTCTCGACTCGTTTAACTTCTTATGTTCTGTTTTTCTTATTTATACTTAACTAATTGACAATTACTAATTATTTGTGTTTAGGGCTTAGCTAGTTGTCTTAAGTATGGTTCTAATCCCCTTAATTGTCCGGACCAACACCGGCAACCGGAATAGTGAAATATACCAGGCTATGCAAATAGGGGCGTTACAATTCTTCCCCCCCCCCCCCCTAAAATAAATTTCGTCTCGAAATTTTACCTGGTATCAATCTCTGAACAGTTGTGGGTACTGTCTCCTCATGTCCTCCTCTCGTTCCTAAGTAGCTTCTTGGCCAGAATGATGGTTCCACAGCACTTTCACCAATGGTATTTGCTTGTTTCGTAGCTGCTTCACCTCATAAGCCAGAATCTCTATGGGTTCTTCTTCATATGTGAGGTCTGGATTCACTTCGATTTCTTCCACTGGTAGTACATGAGATGGGTTTGATCGATACCTCCTTAACATGGACACATGAAAGACATTATGTATCTTCTCCAACTCTGGAGGTAGTGCCAATCGATATGCCAAAGGACCCACTCTTTCCAGAACCTCATATGGCCCAATGAAACGAGGACTCAGTTTCCCCTTTCTGTCGAATCTCATAATCCTCTTCCAAGGGGAGACCTTGAGGAATACTTTGTCACCCACTGCATATTCAATATCCCTTCTCTTCAGATCAACATAGGACTTTTGACAGTCTGATGTAGTCTTAAGGCAATCTCTGATCACCCTAATTTTCTCCTCAGTCTGCTAAACAATTTTAGGCCCAATCATCTTCCTTTCACCTACGTCATCCCAACACAATGGGGTTCTACATTTTCTTCCATACAAAGCTTCATATGGAGGCATCCTAATGCTTGATTGGTAGCTATTGTTGTAAGCAAACTCAATCAAAGGCAAGTGTGTGTCCCAACTGCCCTCAAACTCAATCACACAAGCTCGTAGCATGTCCTTCAAGATCTGAATTACCCTCTCAGATTGGCCATCTGTCTGTGGGTGGAATGCAGTAATGAAGTTCAATCTAGTTCCTAGGGCTCTCTGTAGACTACCCCAGAATCTAGAAGTGAACCTAGGATCTCTGTCAGATACGATGGATACTGGCACTCCATGCAGTCTTACTATCTCATCAATGTACAACTTGGCTAATCTTTCTAAACTGTAGTCCATCCGAACTGGCAGAAAATGAGCAGACTTGGTCAGTCTGTCAACAATGACCCAAACTGCATCATGACTCTTCTATGTCCTCGAAAGTCCCATCACAAAATCCATAGTTATTCTCTCCCATTTCCATTCTAGCATTGGTAGTGGATGTAATAACCCAGTTGGTACTTGATGCTCTGCCTTCACTTGCTGACAAGTTAGGCATTTGGAAACAAATTCTGCCACTTCTCTTTTCATACCCATCCACCAGTAATGCTCCTTTAGCCCTCTATACATTTTTGTACCACTAGGGTGCATGGCAAAAGGAGACTCATGTGCTTCCTTCAAAATGATCCGCCTCAAATCAACATCATTTGGAACACACATTCTGCCCTGGTGAAGCAGTAGACTGTCATCTCTTATTGAGAATTCTAGTTTCTTGCCCTGCCTGACTTCTTCCAACAGCTTCTGATACTTTTCATCATTCTGAGTAGCCATTCTGATCTGATCAATCAACACTGGCTATACATGCCATGCAACTACTGTCTGCCCCTCATCATTAATCTCTAAGCTAGCATGTAATGATCTCAACTCATGTACCATAGACAAAGGAGTAATCCGTAGGCTTACCATAGTCTTACGACTTAAGGCGTCAGCCACCACATTAGCTTTCCCTGGCTGATAGTTTATCAGATAATCATAGTCTTTTATCAACTCTAACCATCTCCTCTGTCTCAAATTCAACTCTTTCTGGGTACTCAAATACTTCAAACTCTTATGATCTGTGTAGATGTAGCACTTCTCCCCATACAAATAATGTCTCTAGATCTTAAGAGCGAATACAATAGCTGCAAGCTCCAAGTCATGTGTCGGATAATTTCTCTCATGCGGTTTTAGCTGGCGTGATGCATAGGCAATGACATTCCGATCTTGCATTAACACACAACCTAGCCCATTGTGAGAAGCATCACTATAAACTGTATATTCTTTACCCGGTGTAGGTAAGGTTAGGACTGGAGCCTCAATCAAACACCTCTTCAATTCATCAAAACTCTGCTGGCATTTATCCGTCCACTGAAATTTCACATCTTTCCTAAGCAGCTTGGTCAATGGAGATGCCAACATGGAGAATCCCTTCACAAATCGACGGTAGTATCCAGCTAACCCCAGAAAACTGTGAATCTCTGTGATATTTCTGGGTGGCTTCCAATTAAGGACATCTTCTATCTTGCTAGGATCTACCTTAATACCCTCTACTGATACTATGTGACCCAAAAAGGATATCTCCTTCAGCCGAAATTCACATTTCAATAATTTGGTGTATAGCTGTTTCTCCTCAAAGTTTACAGTACAATGCGTAGATGTCTATCATGCTCTTCTGCATTCCTTGAGTAGACCAATATGTCATCTATGAATACCACAACAAATTGGTTTAGGTATGGTCTGAAGATAGTGTTCATCAGATCCATAAAAGCAGCCGGAGCATTAGTTAACCCGAATGGTATGACAACGAACTCATAATGGCCATAGCGGGTTTTAAAGGCAATTTTAGAAATACTCTGCTCTTGTACTTTCAACTGATAATATCCTGATCTCAGGTCAATTTTGGAGAACATAGCTGCACCCCTCAACTGATCAAATAAGTCATCAATGCGGGGCAATGGGTATCTGTTCTTTATTGTCACCTTATTCAACTGCTGATAGTCAATGCATAACCGGAGAGTGCCATCTTTCTTCTTTACAAACAACACTGGTGCTCCCTAAGGTGACACACTAGGGCGGATAAAGCCCTTGTCAAGCAGCTCTTGCAATTGCACTTTCAATTCTTTTAGCTCTGCCGGTGCCATTCTGTATGGCGTTATGGAGATTGGGTCCACACCAGGCATAACATCAATTTCAAATTACACTTCTCTTTCTGGAGGTAATCCTGGCAATTCATCAGGAAACATATCCGGAAAGTCACATACTGTGGGGATGTCCCTCAATGCTGGACTACCCACTTGGGTGTCTATCACATGTGCTAAGAACACCTCACACCCCTTCCTAATCATTTTTCTGGCCAGTGCAGCTGAAATGATGTTTGAAGGCAATAACTGCCTCTCCCCATGTATTACTACATCACCATACTGAGGGAGACCAAAAGTGACTGTCTTCAGTCTACAGTCAATCATTGCATGATGCCTGGCTAACCAATCCATGCCCAAGATAATGTCATAATCTCTGAAGGGCATTTCAATCAAATTAGATAGAAAAGTGTGTCCTTGGATCACCAAAGGACAGTCCCTATATAGTCTATTTACCCTGACCTCCTGGCCTAATGGACTAGTTACTAGCACATCATAGTCCATTGGTACACACTGAATAGCAGTAGAACACATCACACTAGCACTAACATACGAATGTGTGGAGCCAGGATCAAATAACACATATACATCTTAGTTAAGGATGGAGAAAATACCAGCTACTATGTCTGATGTTTTAGCCTCCTCCCTTTGACGCTTGGTATACACTTTGACTGGTGCACCACTGGGTACTGGCTGGTTAACAGTGCTTTGACTTCCAGGAGTGTTACTAGGACCCCTACCTCTGCCTCTACCTCTAGCAGTTGACTGTGACCCTCTAGGTGCAGAGACTTGGGCTGATCCCTCAGATGTAGTAAAAGGTCCAGACCGGTGTGGACTAGTATAATCTTTAACGAAATGTCCGCTCCCTCCACAACTATAACATGCACCTATGGCCTTGAAACACACCCCACCGTGTGTTCTACCACAGGTTTCACACTGCCGGACTGATAAAGATCCTTAAGAAGCTTGTTGGGCCTGCTAACCAGACAGGGATGGTCTTTGGCCAGAGAATCTGCCTCTGCCAGATCTATGAGAGCTAGATCCCCCAGACTGTTTCCTCTTCCCTGAACCACTTTCAGGTGCTTGACCAGTAGTCTTTTCAGCCTTCTCTTTCTCTTGTGTACCCTTCTTCACTGTCCCTTCTGATGCTATCCTTTCCAATTCTAGGGCCTGTGAGATCAACTCAGAGAAATTCTGATGTCGGAAACTCACAACTTGCATTCTCAGATTTGGCTTTAACCCGGCCTCAAACCTCTTACATCTATCTCTGGGGGTGGAGACTAAGCTTCCAGCATAGTGACTCAGTCGAGAGAAGTCTCTCTCATATTCTGCTATGGTTCTGTCCCCTTGTTTCAAACTCAGGAATTCTTGTAACTTCATATCCACATATGCATCGGGGACCCACTTCTGTCGAAACTCCCTCAAAAAGTCTAACCAAGTAAGGACTGGAGGTTCTACCAGGCTGTGGGGGATGGTCTTCCACCATTCATATGCATCCCTTCGCAACAAAGAAATAGAATACTTGAACTTCAGCTCTTTTGCACACTGCAGCTTCCTGAAAACTCGTTCCATTCGCTCTAACCATTGTTCTGCCTCCAGTGGATCCATAATGCCCTTAAACTCGATGGCTTCAAATTTCATCAATTTTTCATATCCAAATTTTTGGGATAAAGGCTTAGTTGAGTTGAGTTGTCGAGCCGAGGACTATGGTTGTGCTAAAGGTGCTTGCATCTGAGCTTAAGGTGGCATATTTTCCACCATTTGTTGGAAAAACGCAGCCATCTGCTGTGCAAACTGAGCAGGAAACTGCGGTGCTGGAATAGGAGCTGGAGTGGCTGACCCACTCACATTCTGGAGTGCTTCTGGAGTCCTGGGGCTTCCCCTTGGACCTCAGCCTCAACAGATTGTTCCACGGAATGATCTCCTTCTTCCATTCTATTTTCCCAAAATTTCTACTTCCTGAGATCAAACACAAGGAGGTTGACCTCCGTTAGTGCATGTTCATGATGTAAATATGTCATATGTATCAATTAAAGACACATGAGCAGTTGTACTTATCAAAGAAATATTCACATACATAGTCAAAATTTATTGGAAAACCATGCTCTGATACCACTAAAACATGTCACACCTTACCTGTCACACCTTACCCCTCTGTAAGGCATAACATGATCCCGTAGAATACCTAATGAACTACCGAACTTCACCTACCGATAACTCATTAAGCACCCTACAAGGGATTTTAAAACAATTTTCTTATTTTTGATAAGTGGTGAGCATTTTCTAATAAGTATTTAAAACATTTAGTTAAAATTAAAACTAGTTAATATTTTTGGTCCATTTTATTTTTCCGCAAATTTTATAAAAATTTTGACAGAGTTCTGTCTGTATTTTGAGAAACTAGTTCTTCAAATACCTGTAAAAAGCACTTCTAAAAATGTTTTCTCAACAATTACTTCAATTTCACAATCAAACTCAATCCATTTCAACAACTCCACAATCATTTCTATTAATTTCTCAAGTTCAAAATTCAATAATCCTCAAAATACTAGCAATATATTTCATTCAAATTAAATGAAATAGTTCCACTCATATTTCATTAGAGACAAAATAATTTATATACATCCTTACAAAATTTACATCAAAAGAAATACAAACTAAACTTTATTACAACTTTATACAAATTTTGTACAAACTGCTCAAGACCCATTTACATGTCCATACATTTATATGCAATACATACATCAAAAGAAATATTTACAATTAGGGTATAAATTATACCCGATGACTTCAAGCTGATAGCTCCTCACACCTCAAAGACTCGATCTGCTGCTCCTCTAGTCTCTCAGATTCTGACAAGAATAGAAGCTATCGCTGAGTACTAGGACTCAGTGGTGCACAACATACTAAAATAATCTTTATGCAAAACTTAAATCACATTTATTCAAAAATTTGACTGAACATGAGAATTAAGTACAAATCATGCATTATGAGATTTTAATCCCAAACAATTTCATTTTGAAGGATCAAATCACATTTCATAAAACCCACAGTTAGATCATGCCATTCGAAACAAATAAAATCTCAATAGCCAGGGGCTAAAGAGAAATCACATCACAAGGCTAGCTAGCTCAAATATATGGATATCCATTCACATCCTCTTCTACTGGCACACTTCAGCACTTCTCCAGAGAAGGAATCAAAATTCGAAACTAATTACCCCCACTAGTTGTGCTAGTGAGGTGTTCAAATATATGGTCATAATACTGTGGTTTTAAAACTTATCTTAACAATTTGCTAAACATTGTCATTTTAAATATACACAATAACTTTCAATAATTTCGATTAAAGCATCATAAATAATATCTCAATTCACTTTTTTCAAATCATTCAAAACAATATGCAGTAAATAATTTACAAAAATTACACGTTGTGCACAAACCTCAAGCGAGTCGCCTCTTGGCCTCAACTCCGTTCCTCTTGGCCTAGAACTTAACATAATCCAAAATAAATTTAGCTTCACTTTTACCCAGCTCTAACATGCTAAACTCGATGTTCTTGAAATTTTGTGTCTCGGGGTTACTATTCACTACACTATTCAAGTCAAATTATTGACTTTCTAAGGCTTAATAGGTATGGGAATTCCAACTTCACCCACATACCACATTTTGGTCACTAAATTTGTTGGTTTTGGTTGTTTATTCAAAATCTAAGTCTTCTTAGGCAAATTTGAAAATTTTCAGTTTTGGAGTCTAAGGTTGCACTGATCCATTGGTCACTTTTCTGTTAGAATTTGGAAAAACTTCCTTCATAGAAAATGTTCCCTATTGTCTTAAGTTTATTATCCTTTTTGAATCACCCCAATTGGAGTTTTGTAGCTCAAGTTATAGCCAAATACAGTTACTGTTCATGCTACAAAATTTAGTTCTGCAGATTTATTGCTCCAAATTCGTTCAGCAATTTGATCAAGTTAAGTCCATAATTTGATCTAATTTTCTTCATATGAAATGTTCTACTATGTCTTAGGTTTCCATCGGTTCAAAAATCACCTAAATTGGAGTTTTCTAGTGAGAGTTATAGCTATTGAAACTTTACTGTTCATATGGCAAATCTGCAATTCTGCAGATTCAGTAACTCAACTTTGCTCAATAATTTGATTGGGTTAATGGCATAATTTGAGTTTGTGTTCTTCATAAAAGTTTTAGTTATATATCTCATCTAACCACTGGTAAAATTTCAGGTCATTTTGACCTACCTAGCGTGAGTTATGACCAAATGAACAAATACTATTTATTTGGTCAGTTTATACAGGGCAGCCTGCAATTTTCCAACTTTGGTCAATTTGTTCACTAGGTTTTGGTCACTTTTTGGGCATGCTTCCTAAATGAAAATTGTGTCATTTAGTGCCTATTTTCATTCCCAATTGGTCTCATACCAATTGGACTTGTAAAATTCCATTTTTGGTCCCTCAAAGTTGACTTTTGGTCATGGTGCATACCCAATCCGAATTTGGCTTTAATTCAAACACTTCTAACACACTTAATTAGGTCACAAATGACCATTTCACACTTCACATTAGGTCAAAAACACCACTTACAAGTTTCTCACTTTTTTGGTCTTCAAACCCTAATGTCCAAAACCCTAAGTTTGTCCAATCTCCACAATTCATGTAATCTAATTATACAATTCACATATCTAACATCTATTCACCAAGATTTCATGTTTAACCTAACTAAATACCATCAAAACCTTAGGGTTCCATGGCTGCCACATTCTCTCTTCCCTTATTTAAGCATGATTTCCTTTATTTCTAGTGCAATTTCACCACACATAAACTTAAATTCATAAATTCAATAAGAATTTAAACTTGAAATTGCACTTACCTCAACTTGAATTTGAATTCTCTAATTTCCCTCTTCTTTTCTTCTTTCTTTGATGACCAAGCTTCTTCTTAAGTGACTAAATCAAGTTTTTGTAAAGCAAGTATGGAAGGATTTGAGGTTTAATGGTGGTTTCAAAGCTTGAAGCAAGCTTTAATGGGGGTTTGCAATGGTGAGGGAGAGAGAAGGATGGGAGGCGGCAAATTTGCTTAGGAAGAAGACTTTTTACTTTTTTTTTCCTTTTGTTTTGTTTTTATCCTTATGGAAGACCCAAAAATCCCAATTAAATAAATATATTAAGTATTTTTTTATGGCATCATGCATGAAGTCATGCATGATGTCATCACCTTTTTACTTTTCCACTTTCCTCTTTTTTTTTCTATTTATTTTTCTATTAGTTCTTTTATTTAATTCTTGATTTCGAAATTTTCTTTTCTCTAATTTTATTTGATAGTTAGGTCAGGAGTCAGCTCTCGGGGTCAATTGACCAAATTGCCCCTCGCCAGTTCATCCCGGTTTGCAATTAATTCCATATTTCTTCCGGCTCTCTGACCTAATTATTTGACTGGCTTAACAGTTCTTTTTCATGATTTTCTCTTTTCCACTGTGTTTATAAGGGTCCTAAGGACCGCAGCATCACATTTTACCATTTGAAATTTGAGTTTAAAACGACTTCGCAGTCATTCCCGATAAGGTCACCCATCGTTGTGACTCTCGGCTCGTTTAATTTCTTATGTTCTGTTTTTCTTGTTTATACTTAACTAATTGGACATTACTATTTATTTGTGTTTATGGCTTCTCTAGTTGTCTTAAGTGTGGTTCTAATCTCCTTAATTGTCCGGACTAACTCCGGTCACCGAAACAGTGAAATATACCAGGCTATACAAATTGGGGTGTTACAATTCTCCCCCCTTAAATAAATTTCGTCTCGAAATTTTACCTGGTACTAATCTCTGAACAGCTGTGGGTGTTATCTCCTCATGTCCTCCTCTCGTTCCCAAGTAGCCTCCTGGCCCGAATGATGGTTCACAGCACTTTTACCATTGGTATCTGCTTGTTCCGTAGCTGCTTCACCTCATAAGCCAGAATCTGTATGGGTTCTTCTTCATATGTGAGGTTTGGATTCACTTCAATTTCCTCTACTGGTAGTATATGAGATGGGTCTGATCGATACCTCCTCAACATAGACATATGAAAAACATTATGTATCTTCTCTAACTCTGGAGGTAGTGCCAAACGATATGCCAAGGGACCCACTCTTTCCAAAACCTCATAAGGCCCAATGAAATGAGGACTCAGTTTCCCCTTTCTGCCGAATCTCATAATTCTCTTCTAAGGAGAAACTTTGAGGAAAACTTTCTCACCCACTGCATACTCAATATCCTTTCTCTTCATATCAATATAGGACTTCTGACGATCTGATACAGTCTTAAGTCGATCTCTGATCACTCTGATCTTCTCCTCAGTCTGCTGAACAATTTCGGGCCCAATCAACTTTCTTTCACCTACCTCATCTTAACATAAGGGAGTTCTGCATTTTCTACCATACAAAGCTTCATATGGAGGCATTCCAATGCTTGATTGGTAGTTGTTATTGTAAGCAAACTCAATCAAAGGCAAGTGTGTATCCCAACTGCCCTCAAATTCAACCACACAAGCCTGTAGCATGTCCTCCAAGATCTGAATTACCCTCTCGGGTGGCCATGCATGCGTGGGTGGAATGCAGTACTGAAGTTCAATCTAGTTCCTAGGGCTCTCTGAAGACTACCCCATAATCTAGAAGTGAACCTAGGATCTCTGTCTGATACGATGGATACTGGCACTCTATGCAGTCTCACAATCTCATCAATGTACAATCTGGCCAATCTTTCTAAACTGTAGTCCATCCGAACTGGCAGAAAATAAGCAGGCTTGGTTAGTCTGTCAACAATGACCCATACTGCATCATGGCTCTTCTGTGTCCTCGAAAGTCCCATCACAAAATCTATCGTTATTCTCTCCCATTTCCATTCTGGTACTGGTAGTGGATGTAACAACCCAGAGGGTACTTGATGCTCTGCCTTTACTTGCTGACAAGTTAGGCATTTGGATACAAACTCTGCCACATTTCTTTTCATACCCATCCACCAGTAATGCTCCTTTAGCCCTCTATATATTTTTGTGCCACTAGGGTGCATGGCAAAAGGAGACTCATGTGCTTCCTTTAAAATGATCTGTCCCAAATCAATATCATTAGGAACACACATTCTGCCCTGGTTTAGCAGTAGACCGTCATCTCTGATTGAGAATTCTGGTTTCTTACCCTGCTGGACTTCTTCCAATAGCTTCTAATATTTCTGATCATGCTGAGTAGGCATTCTGATCTGATCAATCAACACTGGCTGTACATGCCATGCGACTGTTGTCTGCCCCTCATCATTAATCTCTAAGCTGGCATGTAATGATCTCAACTCATGTACCAAAGACAAAGAAGTAACCCGTAGACTTGCCATAGTCTTGCGACTTAAGGCATCAGCTACAACATTAGCTTTCCCTGGCTGATAGTCTATTAGACAATCAAAGTGTTTTATCAACTCTAACCATCTCCTCTATCTTAAATTCAGCACTTTCTGGGTGCCCAAATACTTCAAACTCTTATGATCTATGTAGATGTAACACTTTTCCCCATATAAATAGTGTCTCCAGATCTTAAGAGCAAACACAATAGCTGCAAGCTCCAAATCATGTGTCGGATAATTCCTCTCATGCGGTTTCAGCTGGCATGATGCATAGGCAATGACATTTCGATCTTGCATCAATACACAGCCAAACCCATTGTGAGAAGCATCACTATAAACTGTGTATTCTTTACCCGGGGTAGGTAAAGTCAGGACTGGAGCTTCAATCAAACATCTTTTCAATTCATCAAAACTCAGTTGGCATTTATCCGTCCACTGAAATTTTACATCTTTTCGGAGTAGCTTAGTCAATAGAGATGTCAAGATGGAAAATCCCTTCACAAATCGATTGTAGTATCCAGCTAAACCCAGAAAACTGCAAATCTCTGTGACATTTCTGGGTGGCCTCCAATTAAGGACAGCTTCAATCTAACTTGGATCTACCTTGATGCCCTCTTCTGATACTACATGCCCCAAGAAAGATATTTCCTTCAGCCAAAATTCACACTTCGACAATTTGGCATATAGTTGTTTCTCCCTCAAAGTCTGTAGTACAATCCGCAGATGTCTATCATGCTCTTCTGCATTCCTCGAATAGACCAATATATCATCTATAAATACCACAACAAACTGGTCGAGGTATGGTCTAAAGATAGTATTCATCAGATCCATAAAAGGAGCCGGAGCATTAGTTAACCCGAATTGCATAACCAAGAACTCATAATGGCCATAGCGGGTTCTGAAGGCAGTTTTAGGAATACTTTGCTCTTGTACTTTCAGCTGATAATAACCTGATCTCATATCAATTTTGCAGAACACAGCGGCACCCCTTAACTGATCAAATAAGTCATCAATGTGGGGCAATGGATATCTGTTCTTTATAGTCACCTTATTCAACTGTCGATAATCAATACATAAGCGGAGAGTGCTATCCTTCTTCTTAACAAACAACACTGGCGCTCCCCAAGGTAACACACTAGGGCGGATAAAGCCCTTGTCAAGCAATTCTTGCAACTACACTTTCAACTCTTTCAATTCTACAGGTGCCATTCTATATGGTGTTATGGAGATTGGGTCCACACCAGGCATAAAAACAATCTCAAACTGCACCTCTCTTTCTGGAGTTAATCCTGGAAATTCATCAGGAAACGCATCCGGAAAGTCACATACAGTAGGGATCTCTCTTAGTGTTGGACTCCCCACTTGGGTGTTTATCACATGTGCCAAGTATGCTTTACAACCCTTTCTGATCATCCTTCTAGCTAGTGCAGCCGAAATGATGTTTGATGGTAGTAAATGCCTCTCCCCATGTATTACCACATCACCATACAAAGGGAGACCAAAAGTGACTGTCTTCAGTCTACAGTCAATCATGGCATGATGCCTGGCTAACCAATCCATGCCCAAGATAATATCATAATCTCTGAAGGGCATTTCAATCAAATCTGACAGGAAAACATGTCCTTGGATCACCAAAGGACAGTCTCTATAGATTCTGTTGACCCGGACCTTTTGTCCTATCGAACTAGTTACTAGCACTTCAAAACCCATTTGCACACTTGGAACAGCAAGTGAACTGACTATGCTAGCACTAACATATGAATGGGTTGAACCCGGATCAAACAACACAAATACATCTTGCTCAGAGATAGAGAATGTACCGGCTACAACACCAGAAGTCTCAGCCTCTTCTCGCTGTCTCATTGAATAAACCCTGACTGAAGCACTCCTTTGTGCCGACTGACCAACTGTGCCCAGACTGCCAGAAGCAGTGCCTCTACCTCTACCTCTACCTCTACCTCTTCCTCTGCCAACTGACTGTGAACCTCTAGGAGTAGGACTCTGAATAGATCCCTCGGCAATAGTAGGAGCTAGACCATATCTCGAAGACGGAGCACTAGTGAAGTCTCTTGCTAAATGACCCTTGCCTCCATAGTTAAAGCAGGCTCCAGTGGTCCAATAGCATTCTCCCCCATGAATCTTGCCACAAGTCTCACAGGGGCGGGCAAAATGTGAACCCCTACTCGACTGCTGACCAGACCTAGGGGGTCTCTGTCCGAAAAATCTGCTCCTACCAAATCTTCCACCTCGACCCTTGCTGGGTCCACTAAACTTCTTTTTCTTTCCAGAGGCACCACCAGAACTCTGTTCAACTGATTTTTCCCCCTTGTCTTTCTCTGATTTCTCAGCTTTCTCTGATTTTTCTTTTATCAGGGTCGCCTCTGATTCAATCCTATCTAGCTCAAGTGCTTGAGACATGAGTTCTGAGAAGTTGCTGTGTCAGAATCCCACAACTTGCATCCTTATGCTGGGCTTCAAACCCGTCTCAAATCTCTTGCACCTTGCCTTGCTGGTAGTAAGGAGACTCCCTGCATAGTGACTTAAGCGGGAGAACTCCCTCTCATACTCTGCCACTGATCGGTTCCCTTATTTCAGACTCAAAAATTCTTGCAATTTCTGATCAACATATGCATCTAGGATGTATTTCTATCTGAATTCTCTGATAAATTCATCCTAGGTTAGCACTGGTGGTTCAGCTAAGCTGTGGGGGATGGTCTTTCACCAATCATATGCATCCCCTTGTAGTAGCGACACAGAATACTCAAACTTCAGTTCATCTTGGCAGTGCAGCTTCTTAAATACTCTGTCCATTCTTTCAAGCCATTGCTCTGCCTCTAAAGGGTCTACTGTACCCTTAAATTCTGCAGGCCCATACTTCAATAACTTGTCATACTGTCTGGCTGGAGGCAGTGGTTATGCCACAGGTGGTTGGGGTGGAGCTTGAACAGGCATACCCCCAGCCATTTGTTGAAACATCGCAGCCATCTGCTGTGCGAACTGTGCTAGAAACTGCGGCATTTGCGGGGCTGGTGCTACTGACCCACTGACATTCGGTAAAGCTGGGGCTTCTCCTTGTGCCTCAGCTTCAACAGACTGCTCAACTATGCGATCCCCTTCTTCCATTTCAGTCTGAAGTTAGGGTATCTCCTGAATAAGTAACACAAGGAGATTTTCCTCCATTAGTTCATATTCATGATGTAATGCACTGTATGTAACAAATATGGACATTGAGCAGTTGTACTTAATAAAGAAAGACACAAATTCACAATTTAAAACATACTTCAAAAACTTGCTCTGATACCACTAAAACATGTCACACCTTACCCCTCTGTAAGGCATAACATGATCCCGTAGAATACCTAATGAACTACCGAACTTCACCTATCGATAACTCATTAAGCACCCTACAAGGGATTTTAAAACAATTTTCTTATTTTTGATAAGTGGTGAGCATTTTCTAATAAGTACTTAAAATATTTAGTTAAAATTAAAACTAGTTAATATTTTTGGTCCATTTTATTTTTTCGCAAATTTTATAAAAATTTTGACAGAGTTCTGTCTGTATTTTGAGAAACCAGTTCTTTAAATACCTGTAAAAAGCACTTCTAAAAATGTTTTCTCAACAATTACTTCAATTTCACAATCAAACTCAATCCATTTCAACAACTCCACAATCATTTCTATCAATTTCTCAAGTTCAAAATTCAATAATCCTCAAAATACTAACAATACATTTCATTCAAATTAAATAAAATAGTTTCACTCATATTTCATTAGAGACAAAATAATTTATATACATCCTTACAAAATTTACATCAAAAGAAATACAAACTAAACTTTATTACAACTTCATACACATTTTGTACAAGCTACTCAAGACCCATTTACATGTCCATACATTTATATGCAATACATACATCAAAAGAAATATTTACAATTAGGGTATAAATTATACCCGATGACTTCAAGCTAATAGCTCCTCACACCTCAGCAGCTCAATCTGCTGCTCCTCTAGTCTCTGTATCTGCGACAGTAATAGAAGCTATCGCTGAGTACTAGGACTCAGTGGTGCACAACATACTAAAATAATCTTTATGCAAAACTTAAATCACATTTATTCCAAAATTTGACTGAACATGAGAATTAAGTACAAATCATGCAATATGAGATTTTAATCCCAAACAATTTCATTTTGAAGGATCAAATCACATTTCATAAAACCCACAGTTAGATCATGCCATTCGAAACAAATAGAATCTCAATAGCTAGAGGCTAAAGAGAAATCACATCACAAGGCTAGCTAGCTCAAATATATGGATATCCATTCACATCCTCTTCTACTGGCACACCTCAATACTTCTCCAGAGAAGGAATCAAAATTCGAAACTAATTACCCCCACTAGTCGTGCTAGTGAGGTGTTCAAATATATGGTCATGACACTGTGGTTTCAAAACTTATCTTAACAATTTGCTAAACATTGTCATTTCAAATATACACAATAACTTTCAACAATTTCGATTAAAGCATCATAAATAATGTCTCAATTCACTTTTTTCAAATCATTCAAGAGAATATGCAGCAAATAATTTACAAAAATTACACGTTGTGCACAAATCTCAAGCGAGTCACCTCTTGGCCTCGACTCGGCTCCTCAGGTTCTTTCCTGGTATTCTTCCCAACTGAAACACACAATTTTACAATGTTTCAGTACTAGAACTTAACATAATCCAAAATAAATTTAGCTTCACTTTTACCCAGCTCTAACTTGCTAAACTCGACATTCTTAAAATTTTGTGTTTCGGGGTTACTATTCACTATACTATTCAAGTCAAATTGTTGACTTTCTAAGGCGTAATAGGTATGGGAATTCCAACTTCACCCACATACCACATTTTGGTCACTAAATTTGTTGGTTTTGGTTGTTTATTCAAATTCTAAGTCTTCTTAGGCAAATTTGAAAATTTTCAGTTTTGGAGTCTAAGGTTGCACTGTTCCATTGGTCACTTTTCTGTTAGAATTTGGAAAAACTTCCTTCATAGAAAATGTTCTCTATTGTCTTAAGTTTATTCTCCTTTTTGAATCACCCCAATTGGAGTTTTGTAGCTCAAGTTATAGCCAAAATACAGTTACTGTTCATGCTACAGAATTTAGTTCTGCAGATTTATTGCTCCAACTTCGTTCAGCAATTTGATCAAGTTAAGTCCATAATTTGATCTAATTTTCTTCAAATGAAATGTTCTACTATGTCTTAGGTTTCCATCGGTTCAAAAATCACCTAAATTGGAGTTTTCTAGAGAGAGTTATAGCCATTGAAACTTTACTGTTCATATGGCAAATCTGCAGTTCTGCAGATTTAGTAACTCAATTTTGCTCAATAATTTGATTGGGTTAATGGCATAATTTGAGTTTGTGTTCTCCATGAAAGTTTTAGGTCTATATCTCATCTAACCACTGGTAAAATTTCAGGTCATTTTGACCTGCCTAGCTTGAGTTATGACCAAATGAACAAACACTGTTCATTTGGTCAGTTTATACAGGGCAGCCTGCAATTTTTCAACTTTAGTCAATTTGTTCACTAGGTTTTGGTCACTTTTTGGGCATGGTTACTAAATGAAAATTGTGTCATTTAGTGCCTATTTTCATTCCCAATTGGTCCCATACCAATTGGACTTGTAAAATTCCATTTTTGGTCCCTCAAAGTTGACTTTTAGTCATGGTGCATACCCAATCCGAATTTGGCTTTAATTTAAACACTTCTAACACACTTAATTAGGTCACAAATTACCATTTCTCACTTCACATTAGGTCAAAAACACCATTTACAAGTTTCTCACTGTTTGGGTCTCCAAACCCTAATGTCCAAAACCCTAAGTTTGTCCAATCTTCACAATTCATGTAATCTAATTATACAACATCTATTCACCAAGATTTCATGTTTAACCTAACTAAATACCATCAAAACCTTAGGGTTCCATGGCTGCCACATTCTCTCTTCCCTTATTTAAACATGATTTCCTTTATTTTTAATGCAATTTCACCATACATAAATTTAAATTCATGAATTCAATAAGAATTTAAACTTGAAATTGCGCTTACCTCAACTTGAATTTGAATTCTCTAATTTCCCTCTTCTTTTCTTCTTTCTTTGATGACCAAGCTTCTTCTTAAGTGACTAAATCAAGTTTTTGTGAAGCAAGTATGGAAGGATTTGAGGTTTAATGGTGGTTTCAAAGCTTGAAGCAAGCTTTAATGGGGGTTTGCAATGGTGAGGGAGGGAGAGAGAAGGATGGGAGGCGGCAACTTTACTTAGGAAGAAGACTTTTTACTTTTTTTTTTCCTTTTGTTTTGTTTTTATCCTTATGGAAGACCCAAAAATCCCAATTAAATAAATATATTAAGTATTGTTTTTATGGCATCATGCATGAAGTCATGCATGATGTCATCACCTTTTTACTTTTTCATTTTCCTCTTTTTTTTCTATTTATTTTTTTATTAGTTCTTTTATTTAATTATCGATTCTGAAATTTTCTTTTCTCCGATTTTATTTGACAGTTAGGTCAGGAGTCAGCTCTCGGGGTCAATTGATCAAATTGCCCCTCGCCGGTTCATTCCGGTTTGCAATTAATTCCATATTTCTTCCAGCTCTCTGACTTAATTATTTGACTGGCTTAACAGTTCTTTTTCGTGATTTTATCTTTTCTACTGTGTTTATAAGGGTCCTAAGGACCGCGGCGTCACATTTTACGGTTCAAAATTTGAGTTTAAAACGACTTCACAGTCGTTCCCGAGAAGGTCATCTATCGCTGTGACTCTCGGCTCATTTAATTTCTTATGTTCTGTTTTTCTTGTTTATACTTAACTAATTGGATATTACTAATTATTTGTGTTTATGGCTTCTCTAGTTGTCTTAAGTGTGGTTCTAATCTCCTTAATTTTTCGGACTGACTCTGGTCACCGGAACAGTGAAATATACCAGGCTATACAAATGGGGGTGTTATATTACCCCTCTGTAAGGCATGACATGATCCTGTAGAATACCTAATGACCTACCGAACTTCACCTACCGATAATTCATTACGTACACTACAAGGGATTTTAAATCATTTTCTCACATTTTGGAAGTGGTGAGAATGTTGGTACGAATTAAAAATATTTAATTGAAGTCTCAAAATTAGTAAAAAAAATTTTCCATTTTATTCTTTTGCAAATTTTATAAAAATTTCGGCAGAGTACCATTTGTATTTGGAGAAAATAGTTCTTCAAAAACCTATGAAAACACTTCCAATAAATTTTTCCACAACTCCTACCCTCCAAATAATCTCAATTCAACATAACTCAAGTCAAATCCACTTCAAAATAATTCCACAATTTAATCCCAGTTTGTCATCTCAAAATATTTCATCATTTCATTCAATAAAGCTAATTTACATTCACAAGTTTAATTTACAGATATTAAATACAAAAATAATATTTACATCAAATAATTACATTGATACATACAACATTAAAATATTTACATCAAATAATTACAAGGGTATAAATAAGTACCCGTACAAAAATATCAGTGTAGTCCTCAATATCAATAGCAGCTCACTCTATTGCTTTCTCCTTGCTCTTATCTGCGACAGCAAAATAAGCTATCGCTGAGTATAAAAATACTCAGTGGTGCAAAATAAAAATTTGAAATACAATACATAAATCATTCATTAACAAAACACAATTTAAATGTTACACAATTAAATTTCACAAATTATCAAAGCTCATTATAGCAAAATTTTTGGGTCAAATAATTTAATAAACACAGTGTTGTCAATTCATACACAACTTTAGCCATGACACAAAATTTCTGATCAATGCCGCGTTGTACACCACGACAAAATAATCTACAACCCCACTAATCGAAATCAATGAGGGAGGTGGCTAGCTAGCTAATGAGTACTCGTCCGATCTACAACCTCAACTGGTAAACTAGAAAGTGTGGAAAATAATCGATCTCAACTCCATAAATGGAGGAGGAATAATAATTCATTGTCATGCAAAGTGTGAATCAGAAACCCATTTCAAACATTTTATTCAAATATTGCATACAAAAATCAAATCAATTTCCAAAGTTACAATTTCATCACAAAGTGGCAACACAAAAGTTCTTAAACTCATAATGAGTACTAAATCAATTTTTCAAGGATAAAATGCTTAAATAGGGCTTATTGTGGACAAACCTGATGTGAGTTGCCTCTAGGCCTTGACTCGGTCTCTTAGACTTTTCGAGCCTTTTTCAGTTGAAATACACAGTTTCACAATATTTCAGTACCATAACTTAGCATAAATCTAAAAATAAATTCAAATTCACTTTTATCTAGCTTATATATGCGAAACTTGACATTCTTTAAATTTTGTGTTTCGGGGTTACTATTTACTATACTATTCAAGTTAATTTGTTGACTTTCTAAGGCTTAATAGGTATGGGTATTCCAACTTTATCTACATACCACATTTTGGTCACTAAATTTGTTGGTTTTGGTCATTTTCTCAAAACTTAGGTCTTTTAGGCAAAATTGCAAATTTTCAGTTTTGGTGTCTTAGGTTGCACTGTTCCATTGGTCATTTTGCTGTTAGAATTTGGCAAAATTTTCTTCATAGAAAATGTTCCATATTGTCTTAAATTTATTCTCCTTTTTGAATTACTCCAATTGGAGTTTTGTAGCTCAAGTTATATCCATTTAAATCATGGCTGCTGGATTGGACTTAACCCAGATTTTTGGGCACTAAACTGGTTCTGGCAGTTTTAGGTCACCAATTTTGAGTGGCCAAATGACTTGGTTAAGAGCACAATTTGGGTTTTTGTTCTTCATAAAAGTTTTAGGTCTATATCTCAGCTGTCCACTGGTAAAATTTCAGGTCATTTAGACCTGTCTAGCCCAAGTTATGGCCAAATGAACAAACACTGTTCATTTAGTCATTTTTGTATAGGTCAGACTGTAATAATCCGGATTTGGTCAATTTGTTCACTAGGCTATGGTCACTTTTTGGGCATAATTCCTAAATGAAAAATATTCCATTTTGTGTCTATTTTCATTCCCAATTGGCCTCACACTAATTGGACTTGTAAATTTTCATTTTTTGCCCCGCAAAGGGACCTTGGTCATGCTGCCTGCAGCATGACCCTAGGCAACCCGAATTTGCATTTGGTTCCAACACTTCTAACATACTCCAATTGGTCACAAATGACCATTTCTCACCTCAAACTAAGTCCAACACACCATTTAATACATTCTCACATTTTTGTCTCCAAAACCCTAGATGCCAAAACCCTAGTTCATGCCATTTGTTGCATTAAACCAATTCAACACCTATAACATACTTCCTCAACTCAATCAAGCTTAGATACAATTTTAATTCCATCAAAATACATGTATATTCATATCAAACCCTAGCTGGCCAAAATTACTTCTAGTCCTCCAACAATTATTTTCATTTCATTTTAAGCATAATTCTAAGTTAGTTAAGCTATAATTACAATAATTAAACTATAAATTCCAAGTTTAGCTACTAACCTTGAATGAAGCTTTTCAATCTTCAATTCCCTCAACTTTTTCTTCTTTCTTTCTCCTTTAACCTTCTTTCCAAGGTTTGCTTATAATTTTTCTTCAAGAAAATTAAAGGATTTATGGTGAAATTTAGTGTTTAGAAAGCTTAAGAATAAGCTTTCATGGAGGAAATTTTGAGAGAGAGACAAGGGAGAGATGAGAGACGGCAATGATAAAGATGATGACCCAAAATGATTTTCTTTCTCTTTTTTTTTTCATTTGTGTATATTTATCCATTATTTGACTTAGTCAATTGAAGTAATTAAATTAAAATGAATTTTGACATCATGATGATGTCATAAGGGTGATGTAATAAACTTTTCCTTTTTCTTTTTTTTATTTATTTTTTTATTAGTTCTTTAATTTAATCTTCAATTTTATTTGACAGTTAGGTCAGGAGTCAGCTCTCGGGATCAATTGACCAAATTGCCCCTCGCCGGTTCAACTCGGTTTGCAAATAATTCAATATTTCTTTTGGCTCCCTGACCTAATTATTTGACTAACTTAACAAATCTTTTTCATGATTTTCTCTTTTCCAATGTGTTCGTAATGGTCCTAAGGACCGCAGCGTCACATTTTACAGTTCGAAATTTGAGTTTAAATCGACTTCGCAGTCCTTCCCGAGAAGGTCACCCATCATTGTGACTCTCGGCTTGTTAAACTTCTTATGTTCTATTTTTCTTATTTATACTTAACTAATTGACAATTACTAATTATTTATATTTAGGGCTTAGCTAGTTGTCTTAAGTATAGTTCTAATCCTTTTAATTTTCTAGACCGACACCGGCCACCGGAATAGTGAAATATACCAGGCTATGCAAATAAGGGTATTACAATCGAGGTGAAATCCTAGCATATGCTTGATAAAGAGATGATTAAGGCATTCTTTGATATAGCCACACTAAGCCTTAGCCATCCCCCAACTAAAATATTTACCCCTTGCAGCCAACTTGAGCCTATAATTTTACCTGTATAATTTTTCTTGTTTACTTATATATATTTACCTAGCCCCTAGCCTAAACACTCGCCTCACCCTTTTGAGGAAGTCTAGTGTATGAAGGATAGGTATATTAAGTGCAAAAGAAAACATGGGGAGAAGGTGTGAAAACCAAGAAGAGTGCAAGTGTGCAATTAAAACCAAAGAAAAATTTATCTTTCCAACCCAACAAAAGTAATGAGTTTGGGGGAAAAAACAAAAAGGAAAAATTAAAAAAAAAAAAAGAAAAGAGAGAGAAATCCCAAAATAAACATCATAACAGCATACTAGGCACTATAAAAATCCTCTTCTACCCCATGCAAAATCAACAAGAGTAAACTTAGTATACTTACAACCTTATGCATGAAAGGCTATCCTCATATTTGCATTCCTTAAGACTCTTAATTGGTAACCAAATCATCATCCCTTAACCCCGTTACAACCTTTCTGAAGATCTTTTGATCTTTTCAAAGTTTGTGCTATATTAGTGGAGATAGAAAATTGAGATATGCATATGGAGTAGAAATTTGAGTACTTCATCACAATTATCCATAATAGTGGCAAATTTCGAGGGAAGTGAGTATTTCTCAAGTCCATCCTAATAAAATAGGTTATTTGTGACTCATTAATAGCCTTGCATACAGGAATAACTAGTTAAAACACCATGAAGGGTGTGAAGGTTTAAGTAGGCAACTATTGAAGCCCTTATGCCTTGAAGGAAAGGAATTGGTATGAAGGTAGAAGGAGTTCAATTATATGCATATTGAGTTTATGGTTATGTTTCTAAGTTATCCCCTAAAAAGTGTTCTAAAAAGGTTTTGATTTGCTTAAGGACAAGCAAAAGTTTGAGTTATGGGTTATTTGATGCACTTGTATTATATAGATGTTTTTAAGTATATTTACATAATATTTCATAGCATTTAGACTAGTAATCTAATGCATAATCATTAATTTCATCAACTTTTATAAATTTCATTGCCAAGCTCTAAATTTCATATTTTCTGCATCATTTCAGGTGTTTGGATGAAGTTCCAAGGCATAGGAGTGCAGAAGAAAGCTTGGAAAGACCAAAGGAAAGAGAAGTGTTGCTGATACACTTTACACAGGTCATGTAAGCAAAGCCATAGACCCGTGTAACCTACTGCCAAGAGAAAACTAAAAGAGCCAATGGAGAACCACAGTACACGGGCCGTGTACCACAATCTGTGTAAACTATGGAGACCCATGTAAGTCTCTACCAGACCAAGCTTGAAGAATTCTCTGAAGAGCAGAAGAACACGGGCTGTGTAATCAGACCCATGTAACTAGCAATGCCCCGTGTAATCTCCTGTGCCAATACAAGATGCAACCATTCAAACTCCAGTAAGTTACATGGCCCTGGACCATGTAGTGACACACGGGCCGTGTATCATGTGGTAGCCAGTTTCCTGATTCGATTCCAGCTCCAGTTTACACACTCAAAACAAACTTCTAATGCTTTTGAAACTCTAAAAACCTAACCCTAGGCCATTTAATATAAATAGAAGCAGCAGATAACAACAGAGAGAGCTTTTTCATTTATTCATATACAAATTCTTCACAGCCGTCTTGAAGAACAAGAGCATCAGCACAAAAGGGAAATCCTCAGCCGAAGTTCCACAAGTTCAAGGCTGTAGAAAATCCTCATTGGTTCTTTTGTTTTATTTCTTTAAGCAGACTCTTTATGTTCTTTCATTTTATTTTCATTATATTTGTTAAACTCACCATGAGTGAGTAATCTCTTTATTTTGGAATTAGGAAAGTAGCTCTTGTAATCATTATTATGGATCAATATTGAGTTTTATTTATTGGATCTGAGTTTTGTTCTTTGATTTAATATTCTGTGTTCTTAATGCATGCTATGTGTTGTTACCCACTTAGCCATGATATAAGATACTAATTGAAGGACTAAAAGATGAAGATTAGTGTTGAAAAATCAGAATATTGAACTTAGGAAATCTGACATAGAGATAGGCTGAAATCCTTCGTGGGGTCCCATAATTGATCATAGGTCTTAAAGGGTTTTCATTAGGACTAATCACCAACGAAAGTAGGGTTTAGTTCTGGTTGAAACACCCCTTAGGTGCTTTAAGATAGGACCTAAGATACCTTAGGATTAATTCCCATCAAAGCAACAATCCTCAATCTAATGAATAGACAATATTAAAATCCATAATAAGGTTAAAATGTGAAATCTTAATTCTGGAATTGCTTTAATAGATAGTTCAATTCAAAATTTATTTTCAGCATTCAAAATAGATCTAATTCACTCTCCATCTATATTCGGTAGCCTAGACAGCTAGAATTGCTATGTAGCTTGGTACTTGCTAACTAAATTCCTCATGGAAACAATACTTCACTCACTACTTTATTACTTGTTAGCGATCCGTGCACTTGCAGGGTTGTAAAACCAGCAAACAAACAACCTTGAATGAACTCTCAGAACAAAGAATTTACAACTCAAATATCAAGTTCTCAACATTAACTATGGTAGCTCAAGTTCTAGAGAGAGAGAATGAAGAAAATCTTTAGAACACAATAAATTTCTAAAAAGATTGTTGTTAAAAACTTATTTCCAATCATAAATAGTGTCTATTTATAGTTTTTGCAAGAAAATAACCGTTGGCAGTACATTAAATGTTAAACTAGCCGTTCAACCACCCAAAGCTCTATTTTTTCGAGTTGCAGAAACCCAGGTTCAATTACCGAAGTTATTTACTTTGGCTGCCGAAGGTTGGAGCTCCAAAAAATAGCTTTTGAAAAGTCACTTTCAGCTGCCGAAGTTTCCACTTTTGGCTGCCGGAGTGCTCTCTGGATAAAATGGCTTTTAACACTCAAAAACCATGATTTAAAGAGTGAACTTCGGTAGCTGAACTTCCCACTTTCAACTGCCGAAGTGCTCTCTGGACAGAAAGTGTCAAAAGGGTACTTAGGCTTCAGAAATGCGTAACTTTTTCACCGGAACTCGGATTTTCGATCCGTTTGAACCATTATAAAGCTAATTTGATAAAATTTTTAATGAAAATACTTTCAAAAACAAATTTGTATTTCCCAAATATGAAAATTTCATTTTACTCCCCCTTGGTCAAGAAAAAGTTACAAGTAAAGACACTAAGAAATTAAGAGTTTAAAAAACTCATAACTTTTTTATCCGAACTCGGATTTTTGATCCGTTTGAACCATTGGAAAGTTAATTCAATGTATTTTGCAACTAAAATACTTTTCAAAATTAATTTTATATTTTTGAAAATTTTATTTAATTTTTCCTTGATAAAGAATTAGGTGAAAACTAAGTTGAATAAGATATTCTTAGTACTACCTAGACTTGAGCTAACACAATTAATTAAATGAGATTTACAAGATATAAGATAAATGAAAGTTACATTGTAGGGTCCCATAAATATTTGCTTCCTTATCTTGCTCTTTCTTAACTTTGATTTGAAGCAATTTGGTAATTTTGAATCTAGTGCCTACAAACTCAACACAAACACTTCCAAAGTATATTAGTAGCACACTAATTATTTATTGTCATCAAAGCATAGGTTAAGACACCTAGGTCCAGCAATCTTTCCCTTTTTGATGATGACAAACAATTAATGGATGAGGAAAATTAAGCACAAGTGAAGTGTGTGTTTTTCAAAAATTTTCCCCCTTAATGTACTCCCCCTTTCATAAACAGTTTGTGCCTTAATAAATAGAATTTGGAGAACACATAAGAGAGGCTTTGACTCAATGAATGCAATTTCATGAGTCCTAGATGAATGATGATGCAAAGTTATTTTGATATCAAAAACAATTCAAAATATGTATCAAAGGATTACTAAGAACCATCACATAAGTATACCCAAAACATGTATCCCACTAAATCATCATTTATATATCATGTTTAAAGCCTAAAATTTGGAATTATTCATCCACTAGCTTTATATCTCCCCCTTTTGGTATTATTAAAATACACTCTAGAAGGAAAGATATACAAAAATTATAGCATTATTCAAAGGCATACCACCATGCCAAAAGATATAAGAACATAAAGCAATATATAAATATTACAAGAACACTTCATATAATGGCAAACTTACAAGGTGCAATTCTAAGACAAGGCATAGCTTATTGAATTTGAATCCTATCGTGAATACAACTGTATTGTTTAGACACTCAAACCACATATCTATTGTATGTTCAATCTTGTCACACCTTACCCCTCTGTAAGGCATAACATGATCCCGTAGAATACCTAATGAACTACCGAACTTCACCTACCGATAACTCATTAAGTACCCTACAAGGGATTTTAAAACAATTTTCTTATTTTTGACAAGTGGTGAGTATTTTCTAATAAGTACCTAAAACATTTAGTTAAATTAAAACTAGTTAATATTTTTGGCCCATTCTATTTTTACGCAAATTTTATAAAAATTTTGACAGAGTTCCCTCTGTATTTTGAGAAACCAGTTCTTCAAATACCTGTAAAAAGGCACTTCTAAAAATTTTCTCAACAACGGCTTCAATTTCATACTCAATCTCAATCAATTTCTCAACACATTTATCAACTTTCAAACTTCAAATCCACTATTCAATGATCATCAAAATACTAGCAATCCATTTCATTCATATTTCATTAGAATCAAAAAAATTTAGATACATCATTACAAAATTTACATTAAGAGAATTTAAAACTACAATATATATTACAACTTTATACAAATTTTATACAAACTGCTCAAGACCCATTTTTACATGTCCATACATTTATGTGCAATATATACATCAAAAGAAATATTTACAGTTAGGGTATAAATTATACCCGAATACTTTAAGCTGATAGCTCCTCACACCTCAGCAGCTCAATCTGCTGCTCCTCTAGTCTCTGTATCTGCGACAGCAATAGAAGCTATCGCTGAGTACTAGGACTCAGTGGTGCACAACATACTAAAATAATCTTTATGCAAAAATTAAATCACATTTATTCAAAATTTGAACTGAGCATGCGAGTTAAACACAAAATATAATTTATGAGGTTTTAATCCCAAACAATTTCATTTTGAAGTATCAAATCACATTTCATAAAACCCACAGTTAGATCATGCCATTCGAAACAAATAGAATCTCAATAGCCAGAGGCTAAAGAGAAATCACATCACAAGGCTAGCTAGCTCAAATATATGGATATCCATTCAAATCCTCTTCTACTGGCACACCTCAACACTTCTCCAGAGAAGGAATCAAAATTCGAAACTAATTACCCCCACTAGTCGTGCTAGTGAGGTGTTCAAATATATGGTCATGACACTGTGGTTTCAAAACTTATCTTAACAATTTGCTAAACATTGTCATTTCAAATATACACAATAACTTTCACAATTTAAATCAAACATCATAAGAATGCCATAATTCAATATTTCACATTGTTCAAAACAGTATGCAGAAGATAATTATAAAAGTATACGTTGTGCACAAACCTTAAACGAGTCACCTGTTGGCCTTGACTCGACTCCTCGGGTTCTGTCCCGGTATTCTTTTCCACTGAAACATACAATTTCACAGTGTTTCAGTACCATAACTTAGCATAAATCCAATAATAAATTTAACTTCACTTTTATCTAGCTCTAACGTGCTAAATTCGATGTTCTTGAAATTTTGTGTTTCGGGTTACTATTCACTACACTATTCAAGTCAAATTGTTAACTTTCTAAGGCTTAATAGGTATGGGAACTCCAACTTCACCTACATACCACATTTTGGTCACCAAACTTGTTGGTTTTGGTCATTTTCTCAAAGCTTAAGTCCTTTTTACAAAATTGTCAAATTTTAGTTTTGGTGCTCCTAGTTGCACTGTTCCATTGGTCAATCTACTGTTAGAATTTGGCAAACCTTCCTTCATAGAAAATGTTCCTTATTGTCTTAAGTGTATTATTATTTTTGGATCACCCCAATTGGAGTTTTGTAGCTCAAGTTATAGCCAAAATACAGTTACTGTTCACGTGCACTATTCATACTGCTATTTTGGTTCTGGCAGATTTTTTATCCAACTTCGTTCAGTAATTTGATCAAGTTAAGTCCATAATTTGGTCTAATTTCCGTCATACAAAATGTTCTTCTATGTCTTAGGTTTCCATCGGTTCAAGAATCGCCTAAATCGGAGTTTTCTAGAGAGAGTTATAGCCATTGGAACTTTACTATTCAAATAGAAATCTGCAGTTTTGCAGGTTCAGTAACTCAACTTTGCTCAATAATTTGATTAGGTTAATGGCATAATTTGGGTTAGTGTTCTTCATGAAAGTTTTAGATCTATATCTTATCTAATTACTGGTAAAATTTCAGGTCATTTTGACCTGCCTAACTCGAGTTATGACCAAATGAACAAATACTGTTTATTTGGTCAGTTTATCTTGATGTGATGCTCTTAACCAACTTTGGTCAATTGGTTCACTAGGTTTTGGTCAGTTTTTGGGCATGGTTCCTTAATGAAAATTGTGTCATTTTATGTCTATTTTCATCCCCAATTGGTGGCATATCAATTGGACTTGTAAAATTTCCGTTTTGGTCCTTCAAAGTTGGCTTGGTCATGCTGCCAGCAGCATGACCATTTACCCTACGAATTTGACTTCCATTCTAACAATTCAAACACAACTCATTTGGTCACAATTGACCATTTTTCAGTTCACAATAGGTCAAACATTCCATTTACTCATTTCTTGCATTTTTGGTTCACAAACCCTATGTCCCAAAACCCTAACTTACTAAATTATTGTATTTAACTACATTTATGCATTTCCATCTTACTACCATACTCATACAAGCTTACTAACACCTTTAATTCATTCAAAATACATCAAACTCTCATACATCCATGGCTGGCTGAAATTTCAGTAATGGTCCCTCACAAATTTTTTTTTATTTCATTTTAAACATATTACAAGTTAATCAAGCTATAAACACAACTACTAAATCTCAAACTTACAAATGGATGTGCTTACCTCACTTGAATTTGAATTCTCTAGTTTCTTTCCTCTTTTCTTCTTTTTTTGATGATCAATCTCCTTTTCAAGTGACTAAAACAAGTTTTTATGGGTGAATTTGGGGTAAGGTAAGATCAAATGGGTGTTTAAAAGCTTGAAGCAAGCTTTAATGGGGTTTCACTAATGGTGAGATGAGGGAGAGGGTTTCGGCTAGCTTGAGGAAGATGAGGGAAATGATTTTTTTCTTTTCTTTATTTTGGATATTTAACCTTTAATTGACTTAGTCAAAATATTAAGTAAATGAAAATTATTTATGACCTCATAGGTGATGTCACCTTGATGATGTCACTACTCTTTTTACTTTTTCATTTTTCTCTTTTTTTTCATATTTTTCTATTAGTTCTTTAATTTAATTATCGATTTCGAAATTTTCTTTTCTCCGATTTTATTTGACAGTTAGGTCAGGAGTCAGCTCTCGGGGTCAATTGACCAAATTGCCCCTCGCCGGTTCATCCCGGTTTGTAAATAATCCAATATTTCTTCCGGCTCCCTAACCTAATTATTTGACTGGCTTAACAGTTCTTTTTCGTGATTTTCTCTTTTTCACTGTGTTCATAAGGGTCCTAAGGACCGCGGCGTCACATTTTACGGTTTGAAATTTGAGTTTAAAACGACTTCGCAGTCGTTCCCGAGGAGGTCACTCATCGCTGTGACTCTTGGCTCGTTTAACTTCTTATGTTCTATTTTTCTTGTTTTTACTTATCTAATTGGACATCACTAATTATTTGTGTTTATGGCTTCTCCAATTGTCTTAAGTATGGTTCTAATCTCCTTAATTGTCCAGACTGACACCGGTCACCGAAATAATGAAATATACCAGGCTATACAAATGGGCTGTTACAAATCTAGAGGTAGCATAAAAAGCTATTCTTAAGAATAGCCTACAAAGAGCTAAAAAGACTAAAATACAAATTTAGTAATTTCATTTGCATAAGATTTGTAAAACCATCAAGGAGTTTATTCAAAGCAACAATAGAATTTTGGCAAATAACGTTCATAGAGCAATCAAGGAGAACAATCTAAATTAATGAGGAATGGTATTATAATCATATGGCAGCTAAAAATAGGAAATCAATATTTTGTTCATGTGAACAGTAAATCACAATCTCAAGCATCAAGGTTATCATGCATGCCTAATTCTTTCTTAATGAAATTAAACCTATCCTCACACAAAGGTTTTGTAAAGATATAAGCTAATTGGTGATGTGTATTAACAAACTCAAGAACAACATCACCGTTCAATACATGATCACGTATAAAATGATGTCTAATGTCTATATGCTTGGTTTTAGAATATTGTATGGGATTCTTAGTCAAATTGATTGCACTTGTGTTATCACATTTAATAGGAATGTGATCAAGAGATACTTTGAAGTCTCTCAATTATTGCTTAATCCAAAGTATTTGGCTACAACAAAGATCCGCAACCACATATTCGGCTTCGGCTGTGGAAAGTATAATCGAGTTTTGTTTCTTGCTACACCAAGAAACTAAAGAGTGTCCTAGGAGTTGACAAGTACCTGAGGTACTCTTCCTATTAAGGATACTTCCAGCAAAGTCCGCATCCAAGTAGGAACATAAATCAAAGGATGCATTTCTAGGATACCATATACCTAAATGCAATGTACCATTCAAGTATTTGAGAATACGTTTAACAGCATGCAAATAAGACTCTTTAGGACATGATTGAAAATGTGCACATAAATATACGAAAAACATAATGTCCATTCTACTAGCTGTGAAATATAAGAGACTACCAATCATACCTCTATAGAGCTTTTCATCAACCATTTTTCCTTTTTCATCCTTGTCAAGTTTGATGTTTGTGCTCATTGGAGTTCTACTTGGCTTGCTATTCTGCATTCCAAACCTCTTGATCAATTCTTTGGTGTACTTGGCTTGGTTGATGAAGATGCCGTCCTTAGCTTGCTTGATTTAAAGCCCAAGGAAGAACTTGAGTTCTCCCATCATGCTCATCTCAAACTCACTCTTCATGGTATTAGCAAATTCTTCACACAAACACTCATTAGTAGCACTAAATATAATATTATCAATATATATTTGTACTACAAGGATGTCATTTACATGATTTTTAACAAAAAGAGTTGTATCAACTTTTCCTTTTAAAAAACCATTTTGCAAAAGAAAGTTACTAAGCCTTTCATACCAAGCTCTAGGAGCTTGTTTCAAATCATACAAGGCTCTAGTCAATTTAAGAACATGGTTTAAAAACTCATGATTTTCAAAACCAAGAGGTTGCTCAACATATACCTCCTCATCAATTAAACCATTTAGAAAAGCACTTTTAACATCCATTTGAAAAAGCTTAAAATTCATGTTTGATGCATATGCAAGCAAGATTCTAATGGCTTCTAATCTAGCTACGAAGGCAAAGGTTTCATCATAATCAATGCCCTCTTCTTGGTTATAGCCTTTGGCTACTAACCTAGCTTTATTCCTAGTTATGTTTCCATCCTCATCTAATTCGTTTCTAAACACCCATTTGGTGTTTATGGATGGATGGTCCTTTGGCCTAGGAACTAAGATCCAAACCTTATTCTTTGCAAACTGATTGAGCTCCTCTTGCATTGCCAGTACCCAACTCTCATCATTAATGGCCTCATCTATGCTCCTAGGTTCTATATGAGAAATGAATGCAAGGTTATTATATATATTTCTAAGCGAGGATCTAGTTGTTACCCCTTTTAATGTATTACCAATGATTAGGTCTTTAGGATGATCCTTCTTGAATGTCTAATTTTTGGGTAGATCTTATTGAACTTGTTGATATGGAACTGGTTGACCTTGTTGCTCTTGAAGCTCAACTTGATCAACTCCCAAGTCCTTCAAGGGATCTTTCATGTGTTGATCTTGAATTCCATTAGATTGAGGATCTTCAAGAGTCAACTCATCAAGATTACCTACAATATCATTATCATAAGAAATATCCTTTCTAGGACCAAAGGGGTTAGCGTCATCAAATACAACATGCATTGACTCCTCTTATTGAAGACTCTATATGCTTTACTAGATGTAGAGTACCCCAATAAGATACTTTCATTAGTTTTGGAGCTAAATTTATCTAAATTATCTTTGGTATTCAAAATGAATCATTTACAACCAAAAACTTTAAAATAATCTATTTTAGGTTTCTTGCCATTCCATAGCTCATAAGGGTTTTCTTCAAAATAAGTTTAATCAAAACTCTATTTGAAACATAACAAGCCGTATTAATGGCTTCCACCCAAAAATAAGTAGGCAAATTATATTCATTTAACATAGTCCTCCCCATGTCTAAAAGAGTTCTATTTTTTCTTTCAATAACACCATTTTGTTGGGGAGTCCTAGGAGAAGAAAATTTGTGAATGATCCCTAGTGAGTTATAAAACTTATCAAATTTCTCATTTTCAAATTCTCTACCATGATCACTCCTAATAAAAGAGATTTGAAAACCTTTTCATTTTGAACCCTTTTTGAAAATCTCTCAAAAATATCAAAACATTCATCCTTATGAGCAAGGAATACAACCCAAGTATACCTAGAGTAGTCATCAACAATCATCAAGGCATAATATGCACCACTTAAACTAGCTAATCTAGTAGGACCAAACAAATCCATATGCAATAGTTGAAGGGGTCTAGAAGTAAATACCTTATGAATAGATTTAAAAGAGCTCTTGACTTGCTTACCCATTTGGCATGCATTACACACCTTGTCCTTTTGAAACTTGATCTTTGGCAGCCTATCAACTAGCTCATCCTTGTTCAAGTTTGCAAGAAGGTCCATGCTAGCATGTGCAAGCCTTCTATGCCAAGTCGAAGAGTCATTACTAATAAAAACAAAATACTTGACATCTTTGTTAGAAAAAACATGCAAATCAATAACATAAATATTTTCAATTCTTTCATCAATAAACAATATTTTGTTATCACTCATCCTAGACACAAAGCAAAATTTGGACTCAAAATTAACTCTACAGCCCTTATCACATAATTAACTAATACTAAGCAAATTATGTTTTAAACTATCTATCACACCTTACCCCTCTGTAAGGCATAACATGATCCCATAGAATACCTAATGAACTATCGAACTTCACCCACCGATAACTCATTAAGTACCCTACAAGGGATTTTAAAATAATTTTCTTACTTTTATAAGTGGTGAGCATTTTCTAATAGGTATTAAAACATTTAATTAAGGTTGAAAACTAGTTAAAATTTTTGGCCCATTTTATTTTTCCGTAATTTTTATAGAAATTTTGGCAGAGTGCCGTCTGTATTTTGAGAAAACAGTTCTTCAAATGCCTGAAAAAAAGCACTTCCAATAATTTGTCTCAACAACTTCTTCAAATTCACAACCATCCCAATCAATTTCAACATCATTTATCAAGTTCCAAAAATTTAAATCCATAATTTCCAATATTCAACACTCATCAAAATACCATTAATCAATTTTATTCAATTTTAAGCAAAATACTTCCATTCATATTTCATTAAAGATAAAACAATTTATATACATCATTATAAAAATTTACACTAAGAGAAATTCAAATTAAAATTTATTACAAACTTTATACAAACTGCTCAAGACCAGTTTTACATATCCATACCTTTACATACATTACATACATCAAAATAATTTTTTTTACAGTTAGGGTATAAAATATACCCGATAACTCCAAGCAAGTAGCTCCTCTAGTCTCTAAATCTGCGACAGCAATAACAGCCATCGCTGAGTACTAGGACTCAGTGGTGCACAACATACTAAAATAATCTTTATGCAGAATTTAAATCATATTTATTCAAAAATTGGACTGAACATGAGAATTAAATACAAAACATGAATTATGAGATTTTAATCCAAACAATTTCATTTCGAAGTGTCAAAACCAATTTCATAAAACCCACAGTTATATCATGCCATTCGAAACAAATATAATCTTAATAGCCAGAGGCTAAGGAGAAGTCACATCACAAGGCTAGCTAGCTCAAATATATGGATATCCATTCAATTTCTTCTTCTACTGGCACACACCTCAACACTTCAGCCAGAGAAGGAATCAAAATTCGAAACTGATTACCTCTACTAGTCATGCTAATGAGGTGTTCAAATATATGGTCATGACACTGTGGTTTCAAAACTTATCTTAACAATTTACTAAACATTGCCATTTCAAATATACACAAATAACTTTCAACAATTTAAATCAAAAGCATAATAAATATTTCATCACAATGATGTCACAATTCAATATTTCAAATTATTCAAAACAATATGCAGAAGAGAATTTACAGAAATTCTATGTTGTGCACAAACCTTATATGAGTTGCCTTTTGGCCTTGACTCGACACTTCGGGTTCCTTCTCGGTATTCTTTTCTACTGAAACACACAGTTTTATAATGTTTCAGTACCATAACTTAGCATAAATCCGAAAATAAATTTAAATTCACTTTTACCTAGCTCTAATGTGCTAAACTTGACGTTCTTTAAAATTTGTGTTTTGGGGTTACTATTCACGATACTATTCAAGTCAATTTGTTGACTTTCTAAGGCTTAATAGGTATGGGAATTCCAACTTCACCCACATACCACATTTTGGTCACTAAATTTGTTGGTTTTGGTTGTTTACTCAAATTCTAAGTCTTTTAGGCAAATTTGCAAATTTTCAGTTTTGGTGTCTTAAGTTGCACTGTTCCATTGGTTATTTTTCTGTTAGAATTTGGCAAAACTTTCTTCATAGAAAATATTCCCTATTGTCTTAACTTTATTCTCCTTTTTGAATCACTCCAATTGGAGTTTTGTAGCTCAAGTTATAGCCATTTGAATCATGGCTGCTGGATTGAACTTAACCCAGATTTCTGGGCACCAAACTGGTTCTGGCAGTTTTAGGTCACCAATTTTGGGTGGCCAAATGACTTGGTTAAGGGCATAATTTGGGTTTGTATTCTCCATGAAAGTTTTAGGTCTATATCTCAGCTATCCATTGGTAAAATTTCAGGTCATTTAGACCTGCCTAGCCCAAGTTATGGCCAAATGAACAAATATTGTTCATTTGGTCATTTTTATACAGGTCAGACTGCAGAAATCCGGATTTGGTCAATTTGTTCACTAGGTTTTGGTCACTTTTTGGGTATGATTCCTAAATGAAAATTGTGCCATTTTGTGTCTATTTTCATTTTCACTTAGTCTCATACCAATTGGACTTGTAAATTTTCAGTTTTGGTCTTTCAAAGGGACCTTGGTCCTACTGCCTGTAGCATGGCCATTTTCAGTCCGAATTTAAACTCACTTCTAATACTTCCAACACATCTCAATTGGTCACAAATGACCATTTTTCATCTCAAACAAGGTCAGACACAACATTTGACCCATTCTCATATTTTTCCTGCAAAACCCTAGATGCCAAAACCCTAGTTCATGCCATTTGTTGCATTTAGCTAATTAAACACCTATAAACATGCTTCCTTAACCCATTCAAGCTTACCCACTCTACTAATTCAATCAAAACACATGTATACACCATCAAACCCTAGCTAGCTAAAATTCAACTTTGGTCCCTCAATAAAAATTTTCTTTTCATTTAAGCATATTTCCAAGTTCATTCAATCATAAACACATGTATTAAACTCAAAATTCCAAAGTAAATAGCTTACCTCAACTTTGAAGTTCAATAACCCAATTTCTTCTTTCTTTTCTTTTTTCTTTCTTGCTCAATCTCCTCTTCTAGTTGTCAAAGCAAGTTTTAATTAAGGGGCTTGCAATTTCTATGGCTAAAGTTTGATTTCTTCAAGCTTAAAAATGAGCTTTCATTGAGTATTTTGTAAGGGAGAGGGTGTGAGAGAGAGAGAAACGGAAATTGAGGAAGAAGATGATTTTTTTTTTGTTTTTTTTTCTTTTCTTTATGCTTTTAGTCTTATGGAAGACCAAAAAATCAAATTAATTAAATTTATTAATTATAATATTTATGGCATCATGCATGATGTCATTTCTTTTCACCTTTTTCATTTTCTTTTTTTTTCTATTTATTTTTCTATTAGTTTTTTAATTTAATTTCCGATTCCAAAATTTTCTTTTCTCTAATTTTATTTGATAGTTAGGTCAGGAGTCAGTTCTTGGGGTCAATTGACCAAATTGCCCCTCGCCAGTTCAACCCGGTTTGCAAATAATTCAATATTTTTTCCAGCTCCCTCTCCTAATTATTTGACTGGCTTAACAGTTCTTTTTCATGATTTTCTCTTTTCCACTGTGTTCGCAATAGTCTTAAGGACCGCGGTGTCACATTTTACAGTTCGAAATTTGAGTTTAAATTGACTTCGCAGTCCTTCCCGAGAAGGTCACCCATCGTTGTGACTCTCGACTCATTTAACTTCTTATGTTCTGTTTTTCTTATTTATACTTAACTAATTGACAATTACTAATTATTTGGGCTTATGGCTTATCTAGTTATCTTAGATGTGTTTCTAATCCCCTTAATTGTCCGGACCGACACCGGTCACCGAAATAGTGAAATATACCAGGATATACAAATAGGGGTGTTACACCATCAACCAAAAGCACTTTGTCAAAAATAGGGGAATTTTCCTTACCAACCATACCTATTCCCACAATTTTACCTTTACCATTATCACCAAAAGTCACTTGCCCACCTCCATTTTTCTTTTTAAGTGAAAGGAAGAGATTGGCATTTCTGGTCATGTGTCTTAAACATCCACTATCCAAGTACCACTTGCTTTCAAGCTTTGAGGATTTCAAGCACACCTACACATGATAATTCAATTTACTTTCGGTGCCCAAATGTACTTGAATCCTTGAGGGTTAGTAGTTTCATCATTAAAATCAAATATTCCATCATATCCAAGATGGATTTTCCTAATAGCACACCTATAGTTGGTGTGACCAATCTTACCACAATAGTGACAATGTCCATTGAACCTTCTATGTGTATGAGGGTGAGCAAATGGTCTCATATGACCAATCTTTTTATGTCCATTATGTGAATGTGAGTATGAGGCATGGTGAGTGTGATGATAGTTATGAGGCCTAGTAGCATGTCCCCTATGAAGGTTTGGCCTAGATGCAACTCTTTTGGATGTATATGTCCTACTTACATTTTGTCTGGAAGCATATTGATGAATTGAGATCTTTCTAGTTTCATTTCCCCTAGATGTCTTTAGTTCTTGTCCTCTAGGATTAGAAACCTTTAGGCTAGGCATTTGAGGACTAGGCTCATTAGAACTAGATGCTTTAATAAAGACGGTCTTGGAAGGAGGTGCTTGGGCAAATTTACTATAGCCAAGTCCATACTTAATGCTAGGAGACCTTTGAGAGTCCAAAATTGCATCAAGTTTGTCCTTTCCTTTAGCAAATTTGGAAAGAGAAGTTTTTAGCTCAATAATTTCATTTTTCAATTTTTCATTTTCTAATGAGAGCTCATCTAATGATTTTTGCATATCATCCCCTAAAGGTTTATCATCCTTAGTTAAGGTCTCATTTTCCTTCCTCAAACTAACTAGTTCTTTTTTTAAGAGCTTGTTTTTCTTATAACTCAACTCAAGTTCATCATTCATAACTTCAAGTGCATTAACTAGTTCATCATAAGAAAATTCAACAACATCATCATTTAAAGTTACCTCATTGGAGCTTTCCTCCATTGCCATGAAGCACATTTGGGCAACTTGATCACCAATCTCCTCATCTTCAGAGTCACTTGATTCATCCCATGTTGCTTTAAGTGCCTTCGTCTTGAACTTTTTGAAAAGCTTCTTCAATTTGGGACAATCCACTCTAATGTGACCCAGCTTGTTGCATTCAAAGCATATGGGAGGATCCCTCTTGCTACTTTCACCCTTGTCCTTCTTAAAGATCCTTTTTGGGATGAACTTCTTATTTTCGAAGAACATCTTCCTTATTCTCCTTGTCACTAGAGCCAATTCTTCCTCATCAAACTCATCATCTTCATCACTTGAGTTTTCAGAAGATACTTTAAAGGCAATGGTCTTTTTGGCTTTGTTAGGTTCCTCCACTTGCTCTCTTTTGAGGGTCATCTCATAGTCAATGAGATTTCCTAAGAGCTCATCAAGTTATACCTTGCTTAAGTCCTTGGAATCCTTTAATAAAGTTACTTTGGGTAGCCACTCCTTAGGAAGACTTCTTAAAATCTTCTTTACTAGCTCCTCATTTGTGAATGTCTTTCCAAGGGATTTAATTCCTCCTTTAATCTCCACAAATCTATCATACATCTCACTTATGGTTTCATCTGTCTTCATCTTGAATAATTCATATTGATAGATGAGGGAATCCATCTTATTCTCCTTTACTTGACTAGTACCCTCATGAGTAATCACCAAGGCATCCCAAATTTCTTTTGCAGTAGACTTCATACACACTTTATTATATTCACTTATATTTAATGCACAAAATAGAACTTGAATAGCCTTATCATTTAAAGCCAATCTTCTTTTCTCTTGCTCACTCCATTCACCGTTATGTTTAGCTACATGCACACCATCCACAATTTTAGTTGGGGTGAATGGCCCATTTTCTACAACATCCCACAAGTCAACCCCTTCTGATTTAAGGAAATAATATATCCTATTTTTCCAATACAAGAAGTCATTACCATCAAAGAAAGGAGTTCTTACCACCGATAGACCTTTTTGTGCGTTGAGGTTTGCCATTGATCTTTACTCCAAGATAATTAAATCTTATAGAATGAAGACTAGCTCTGATACCACTTATTGTCCCTTGTAGCAACCCAAGATGAGGGTGAATTAGGTTCTAATTGCAAAATTAAAGATTAAAAGAAATTTAAACACAAAGAAGAATAAAGGAAGAATGATGACACAAGAGATTTATAAAGGTTCGGCTATCCCAAGCCTACTTCCTCTCTTCAAGGCCCTCCTTGAGAGTCAACTCCAGTAAAATTCTTCTTTAGGTGAAGAATAAACCCCTTACAATCATCACAAGAGTAAACCCTTGCTCTTTTATAAATCTCTTTACACTCAATAGCTATTTAAAGCTCTATCACACTCAAAATTACAATAAGTACTCACAATAATCTTGAATAAACTCTCAGAACAAAGAATTTACAACTCAAATATCAAGTTCTCAACATTAACTATGGTAGCTCAAGTTTTAGAGAGAGAGAATAAAGAAAATCTTTAGAACACAATAAATTTCCAAAAATATTATTGTTAAAAACTTGTTTTCAGTCGTAAATGGTGCCTATTTATAGTTTTTGCAAGAAAATAATCGTTGGGGGTGCATTAAATGCTACACTAGCCGTTCAACCACCCAAAACTCTGTTTTGTCGAGTTGCAAAAACCCAGGTTCGGCTGCCGAAGTTATTTACTTCGGTTGCCGAAGGTTGAAGCGCCAAAAAATAGCTTTTAAAAAGTCACTTTTGGTTGCTAAAGTTCCCACTTTCGGCTGCCGGAGTGCTCTATGGATAAAATGGCTTTTAATGCTCAAAAATCATAATTTAAAGAGTGAATTTCGACAGCCGAACTTCTCACTTTCGGCTGCCAAAGTGCTCTCTAGACAGAAAGTGTCAAAAAGGCACTTAGGCTTCAGAAATGCGTAACTTTTTGACCGGAACTCGGATTTTCAATCCTTTTGAACCGTTGGAAAGCTAATTTGATAAAATTTTCAATGAAAACACTTTCATAAACATATTTGCATTTCCCAAATGTGAAATTTTCATTTTACTCTCCCTTGGTCAAGAAAAAGTTACAAGTAAAGATACTAAGAAATTAAGAGTTTAAAAACTCATAACTTTTTGATCTAAACTCGAATTTTTGATCTGTTTGAACCATTGAAAAGCTAATTCAATGTATTTTGCAACTAAAATACTTTTCAAAATTAATTTTACATTTTTGAAAATTTTATTTAATTTTTCCTTGATAAAGAATTAGGTGAAAAATAAATTGAACAAGATATTCTTAGTACTACCTAAATTTGAGCCAATATAATTAATTAAATGAGATTTACAAGATATATAATAAATAAAAGTTACATTGTAGGGTCTCATAAATATTTGTTTTCTTATCTTACTCTTTCTTAATCTTGATTCGAAGTAATTTGACAATTTTAAATCTAGTGCCTACAAACTCAACACAAATACTTTTAAAATATATTAACAGCACATTAATTATTTATTATCATCAAAATATGGGTTAAAACACTTAGGTCTAATATTATATATCTCATCATTTTTGTGGATTAGGTTCCACTCAACGAAGCTTAACATTATCTAAAAATTTTCAAGATATTAATATATTATATTGATATAAGGAAATATACTTTTAAATTTATTAAAAAAAATCAATTTCAATATATTTTTAAATTTATTAAAAAAAATCAATTTCAATATATATTGAAATTGATTTTTTTTTTATAAATTTAAAAGTATATTTCCTTATATCAATATAATATATTAATAATTTGAAAATTTTTAGATAATGTTAAGCTTCGTTGAGTGGAACCTAATCCACAAAAATGATGAAAGGGTAAATAGTAAAAGGAGGTGATAAATCGCTAAGAAAATGAAGAGAGAGTATCCAATCGTCCATGTGGAGGCTGATAAATGGTTGGAATTTGTCGTCATCGCTGACGAGTTCACACGTAGACTTTAAACAACTCGCAATCAGAAACGTGGTTTTGGTGTGAAATAGTATAGTAGTACACTTTGTCAAACCACATGCATCTCATCCTCTTTCTTTATTAATTGCAATTAATCGCGTTTTTGTTTCCAGTGGTAGCGACTTTGGAAATGCCTTTCTTAGCACTTAATATATTTCTTTAAAATAGAATTTTTAATCCTCTATTATGCTATCTTGACGTGTGCCAACCGGCGACATTTTACTATTTTCTGTATTATTAAATTCCGATTCTTTATAAAAAAAAAATAGATTCAATTAAAAAAATTTTGAAAAATTATTTTATTAACAATTTAATTTATTTTTTTTTTTAAAAACCCATCAGAAACATCTCAATCAAACACTATTATTATGTTTTTAAAGATAATGTGCCCTCAGGCACATGAATTTTGACTTAAAAAAAATCTTCTAGAGTGGGGCTCTCCTTCTCTTTAAATTATTTTTCTTTTATATTTTTTTTTCCTTTGATTTTATCTTTAATAATGTATTTTCACCGATAACAACAGTTTCTTTATATATTCATTTTAAGATTTATGTTTATTTAAAATAAATTTTAAATATATCTTTTTAAATTTATTATTATTAATAGATTTTGATTAAATAAATTTTAAAATTTATTATTAGTGATAGATTTTAAATTTTATGGTGTTCTTTATCTTTTCATGAAACTTTTATATGTTTTTATTATTGAAATATTTTATTTTCTTCAAAAGTGTACTTTATAAAGTGTAAATCTTCTTTTCCATATAAGATCTAAATTTTGAAGCAATTTAGAAGATAATGGAGTAAAAGTGGAGCGTACAATCTATGCGTGAGTGATTAATTTTATTTATATAAAATTATAATATATTAATTTATATTTTTATTTATATACTATTTTTAATTAATAATTTTTTTTCATTTCTATATATAAAAAAAAAAAAGGATAGTGCATCCTCATATGGAAAATAATTAATTTTTTATTCCCATAAAGAGTTAAGTTTAAGAAAACTCTTTTAAAAAAAAATAGTTTTTATTAAATGGGATATAATATAATTTTGAAGTAAAAAATTTTGTATTACTATATTTTTATATAAATACATGTAAAATAAATTATTTATATAAATAATAATTATTATTATTGTTATATTAATTTAAAAGATCTAATAATATTAATAAAATACTTAAGTTATTAATCAACGAGAACCGTGCTCCATCTAGTGAATATAACTTCATGATCTTTCGATAAATTCAATCTAATAATTATTAAATTTTTAATTTTATATTAATTAAAAAGAAAATTTACATCTCGTATTATACTCTTATTAAAAGATAAGCACAATGACTCCATAATATAGATAAAAAAACAGATCATCACAAAAATTAAAGGAGTAAAATGATTATCCCAAAGTAAATCATCATTAAATTATGATTTCAAAGCAAATCATTATTTTGACTCAAAATAATTTATAATCAATGGTTTAACTTGAATTTAATTTAATTTAACTTTTTTAATGTAAAATATTTAACAAATAACTCAAATTAATCTACAATTTATCTTAAACTTACATGTAAAAAACCATTATTCAAGATTATATGCTAAGTCAGTCCAAATCTAAATGATACAAACCTATATATACCCAAGCTGGCTGCTTGCCACCTCTGATTATAAGTTTTTTTTTTTTAAATCAATAAATAATTAATGTCTCAAATCCTCCTAACAAAATAAAATATTTTATTTGAAATTCATAAATTCATCAATATCATTTTTTTTTCCCTTCTCAGAGAGCAGGTTCAATGCCTAACAAAAACAAACCGCCAAAAGAAAAAGAACACATGCATAGAGTCTGTCGGAAATTAAAAAATCTATGAAAAGACATCCAAACCTAAGAAAGAATTCAAGAAAGTTAACAAAGGATATAAATGGATTATCGTTAAAATTATAATAATTTTAATAAAATTTTTATTTTTGTATAATTTACATATATTTATATTTTATATAATTAATTTGAGATTTTGAAAAATCAATTCACTTACAGATTGATTTACCTCGAGTTTTTTTACTTTTAAGAGTAAAATGCATATTATAATAAAATATTGCAATGAAATTTTAATGGTTCAATGAAATATGAATTAATAATTTCTAAATATATCATCACACAAGATTTTTATATAATTTTTAATTATATTTATTTCAATTGTTTAAGAACTCACATTTATTTTTCCACATTACAAATTATTTATAAAAATTTAATTGATAATATTTTCATTTTAAACAAATAAACTTTTGTAAAACATAAATTTTAAGAGATTAAAATGTTTTATTATATTAATTATTAAAGTGTACACCCGCTTTAAAAGTTAAGGAATAAAGTATAATAAAAAAAATTTTCTTTTAAAGTAATAAAACTTTAATTATTGAATTAAGTAGATTAAGTAAATAAAATAAAAATTAATATATTTTATTCTACAAATTTCATTGTTCCATTGTAAATTCATCAAAATAAAATACATTTTTTTTGGAATAATAGAGATTAAATCATTATTTTTAGAAACCTTTAGGACCGTTTATTGTAGAAAATTAAGTAGTTTTTCCAGGAAAGTTTAGAAGAATGAATAATAGGGTTTCGTATTCATATATGTCAATTTTTCAAATAAGAACTAAAAAATTAGTTTTATAATGTTTCCAAATAGAGAACTGAAATTGAAAATCATTAATTTTAGCATGGATAAGTTGGGGGGACAAAGTTGAAAGGTATTTATGCATTATGAAATGCATGTTTAATTACTTTCATTTTCGTGGATTGATTTTTCGCTTTTACTTTTCTCTGATCTTTGTTTATTTGCGGAAACCATCAACGATAATTAAGCATTATGTACTTCACAACTCTACTTTTATTCATCCAATAACAATTTTTTATTGTACGATAATGACCTTTTTTTTCATTATTATTATTATTATTATTATTATTACTTATTCATTCTAAAATCATTCTATAGTACCTCCAAAGTACCATGCTATTTTTATATTTTATGATATTAGGAGAATTTAAAAATATTAATTAACAGAACATTTTTTTAATAAAAAAATAAACCATTTTCAAAGAAAATAATTTTCATTTAAAAAAATTTATTTTTTAATTTTTTAATTTTAATAATATAAATATATTTTTATGCATAAAATAAATTCATATTATTAATTTTATATTATAATAAAAAATTTTAAAAAATATATTTTTTATAAATTTTTTTTATATATAAGTTATTTTCTATGATAAATTCATTTATTTTATGAAAAATAAATTATATATAAAAATATTTTTTTATAAAAGTTATTTGTTAAGAAAATATTTTTTATTATTTAATTATAATATTAAATTAATAATTTATATTTAAATATTTTTTTAAATAATTTATTTTTGCAATAAAAATATATATTTTTTATTAATTTATTTTTTAAATATATTATATACTAAAAGATAAAAAATATTTTTTATAAAATAAACGTAATGATTTATTTATTTATTTATTTGGTTACATGCTCGACCAATTATGCAAATAAGTGTCAATAACATGAAATCGACTATTCAAACTCTCTTAATTTCTGTTTCTATCATCTGATGGTGATTATTTTGACCAGTAAATAAAATTTATTGGCAAGAAAATGAGCGACTGATTGCTCCATTTAATCTTTGCATTGGCTTTTTTAAGGCATTCAGTGACATTGCTACGTTATTTTGCTACACCTTTGTTACAAGTTTGGAGCTGCACAGGCACTCGTTCTTTTTAAGATTTTTATGATTAAGAAAATAATTAAATAATTTTATTTTTATTAAAAAAATAAAGTATTTTTATATTTAATTAAGATAGTGAAACGCAGTTAAAAAAAAAAAGATTGATGCATGCAAAATTTTAAAAAAATAATTAATAATTTTTAATTTTTATAAAAAATAAATAAAGTGGAATAACTTTTTTTAATTAAAAAATATCACTTAAATTGGAACGAAGAAGCAGGTTTTAAAATTTAAATTGAAGGCTTATGTTAGTTTTACAAAATTAATGACATCATTGTAGGTGACAAAATAGGAGTCAATTAATCCTTTTTTTCTATTATATTATTTGTAAATATATGTATTTATAAATGTTGATTCCTCATAAATTTAATTATTATATTTTTTAAAAAAATTAAAATTAATTAAAATAAAAAAGCATATTGTCTATTCAAAAAGTTGTCATTTTTAAAAATTTAGTGTCATTTTTTAATAATTAACTTTATCGAGAAAAAATAGAAAATGTTATATGTGATAAATTGATAATCTATTTATTTATTTAAAGAAATATGTATACTTTTTTATAATTTTTTAAAATATTAAATTTCATTGAATCTAATTATAAAAAAATAATATTATATTTTTAAATTTTAATATATTTATTTTTTATATATTGACTAAAAACAATTCTTGATCTACTGACGCCATTAAATTTTGTTTTGCTGCTAAGACTTTTAGTGGTGTTCTTATGTTTTTATATTATAATTTCAATTTTTTTTTTTAAAGAAGTTTGTATTTCATAATTTCAATTATTGAAAAATAAACTAAAAAATTCACTATATGTTTTCATAATCTAATATGTTTTCATAATTTGTTTCATCCACTCTAAGATAATATATGTGCAAAAAAAATTAATTCAAAATCTAACCTCCAAAAGTTAGATAATGAAAATAATCGAATTTGAAAATGTAAATTATAAATAAGATAGAAAGATATATAAATTTTAATTTATTATGATTAAAAGTATTTAAATATATCAATTAAAAATTATTGATAAAAATTATCAATAATTACAAATTTTACAGTAAATAGAAAATTAATGTCTTCTGAATTCATAACTATCCTTTTTAACAATTGCACTCAATATTTATTGTAACACCCCCGTTTGCATAGCCTGGTATATTTCACTATTCCGGTGACCGGTGTCGGTCCGAACAATTAAGGGGATTAGAACCACACTCAAGACAATTAGATAAACCATAAACACAAATAATTGGTAATGTTTAGTTAGTTAACTATAAATAAGAAAAATAGAACATAAGAGGTTAAACGAGCCGAGAGTCACAGCGATGAGTGACCTCCTCGGGAATGACTGCGGAGTCGTTTTAAACTCAAATTTCGAACCGTAAAAAGTGACGCTGCGGTCCTTAGGACCCTTATGAACACAGTGAAAAAGAGAAAATCACGAAAAAGAACTGTTAAGTCAGTCAAATAATTAGGTCAGAGAGCCGGAAGAAATATTGGATTATTTACAAACCGGGATGAACCGGCGATGGGCAATTTGGTCAATTGACCCCGAGAGCTGACTCCTGACCTAACTGTCAAATAAAAACGAAGAAAAGAAAATTTCGGAATCAAGAATTAAATTAAAGAACTAATAGAAAAAAATAAATAGAAAAAAAAAGAAAAGAAAGAAGTTAGAAAAGTCAAAGGTGATGTCATAAAGGATTAATTAATTTATTTTATTAATTTGGGATTTTTGGTCTTAAAAAAGGGGATAAGATTAAAGAAAATAAAACAAAAAAATAATAGAAAAGTCTTCTTCTTCTCCCTTGTTTTCACCCCATCTCCTCCATAAGCTCCCATGAAAAATCTTTCCTTAAGCTTACATTAAGCTTAATTTTCTTCACCTAATCAACATAACTCCCACCTAAAAACTTCATTCTTGCATCTTGAAGAGTATAGAAAGGAAGAATAGAGGAAATAAAAAGTGTGAAGTTGGAACAAAGAGTAAAGATTAGAGGCTTCACCTAAGGTTGGTATTCTAACCTTCAAATTCTATTTTAAGTGCATGCTTATTACCTAAAATGAGCTTAGAATTTATTAAATGAAGTGAATATATGGGGGAAGGACTATTAGTGAATTTTCAGCCAGCCTAAAGGGAGTATGAATTGCATGAATTTAATGGGTTTGAATGAGTTTAGGAACCATACTTAGTTGAATGATTAGCATTAAAACCATTAAATGTAGTTAAAGGCATGAGGTGAAGGAGATTAGGGTTTGGAGGCTAGGGTTTGTGAACCAAATTTTGGAGAAATGCTTAAATGATGACTTTGGTCTATTGTGAGATGAAAAATGGTCAATAATGACCAAAAGAGATGTGTGGAAATTGTGAAAATGAAAACCAAATTCGTAGGTCAAATGGTCATGCTGCTGGCAGCATGACAAAACCCACTTTGAAGGACCAAAACGGGAATTTTACAAGCCCAATTGATATGCCACCAATTAAGGATGAAAATAGACATAAAAGGGCACAATTTTCATCAAGGAACCATGGCCAAAAACTGACTAAAACTGAGTGAACCAATTGACCAAAGTGAAATGAGAGCAGGCTGCCACTGCACCAAACTGTCCAAATGAACAGTAACTGTTCATTTGGTCATAACTCGACCTAGACAGGTCAAATTGACCTGAAATTTGGCCAGTTATTAGATGAGATATAGACCTAAAACTTTTATGAAGAACATCACCCCAAATTATGCCATTAACCCATTCAAATTATTGAGCAAAGTTGAGTTACCAAACCTGCAACTCTGCAGAATTCCCATTGAGCAGTAAAGTTCCAATGGCTATAACTCTTTCTAGAAAACTCCGAATAATCGATTCTTGAACCGATGGAAACATAAGACATAGTAGAACATTTCATATGAAGAAAGTTAGACCAAATTATGAACTTAACTTGACCAAATTACTGAACAAAGTTGGATCAAAATCTGTCAGAACCCAAAATCTCAGCATGAACAGTACACGTGAACAGTAATAGTATTTTGGCCATAACTTGAGCTACAAAACTCCGATTGAGGTGATCCAAAAATGAGAATACACTTAAGACAATAAGGAACATTTTCTATGAAGGAAGTTTTGTCAAATTTCAACAGTAGATCGACCAATGGAACAATGCAACTTCGGAGCACCAAAACTGAAAATTGGCAATTTTGCCAAAATGACCTAAGCTTTGAGAAAATGACTAAAACCAACAAGTTTAATGACAAAAATGTGGTATGTGGGTGAAGCTGGAGTTCCCATACCTATTAAGCCTTAGAAAGTCAATAATTTGACTTGAATAGTGCAGTGAATAGTAACCCGAAACATAAAATTTCAAAAACGTCGAATTTAACACGTTAGAGCTAGGTAAATGTGAAGCTAAGTTTATTTTGGATTTATTTTAAGTTCTAGTACTGAAACATTATAAAATTGCATATTTCAGTGGAAAAGAATACCGGGACAGAACCCGAGGAGTCGAGTCAAGGCCAACAAGTGACTCGTTTGAGGTTTGTGCACAACATCACTATGCTTTAAAATGTATTGATAAAGTGAATGAAATATGTATTTTACATTTGCTTGAATTGTTGAAAATTTATTTGTGATATTAGTTATGATGTTTTGACTTAAATTGTTGAAAGTTATTGTGTATATTTGAAATGACAATGTTTAGCAAATTGTTAAGATAAGTTTTGAAACCACAGTGTCATGACCATATATTTGAACACCTCACTAGCACGACTAGTGGGGGTAATTAGTTTCGAATTTTGATTCCTTCTCTGGAGAAGTGTTGAGGTGTGCCAGTAGAAGAGGATGTGAATGGATATCCATATATTTGAGCTAGCTAGCCTTGTGATGTGATTTCTCTTTAGCCTCTGGCTATTGAGATTCATGTGATTTCTCTTTAGCCTCTGGCTATTGAGATTCTATTTGTTTCGAATGGCATGATCTAACTGTGGGTTTTATGAAATGTGTTTTGATACTTTAAAATGAACTTGGTTTGTATTAAAACCTCATAATTCGTGTTTTGTGTTTAATGCTCATATTTAGTCAAATTTTTGAATAAATGTGCTTTAAGTTTTGCATAAAGATTATTTTAGTATGTTGTGCACCACTGAGTCCTAGTACTCAGCGATAGCTTCTATTGCTGTCGCAGATACAGAGACTAGAAGAGCAGCAGACTGAGCTGCTGAGGTGTGAGGAATCATTCAGCTTGAAGTCTTCGGGTATAATTTATACCCTAACTGTAAATATTTCTTTTGATGTATATATTGCACATAAATGTATGGACATGTACATGGGTCTTGAGCAGCTGTACAAAAATTTGTATGAAGTTTGTAATAAAGTTTAGTTGCATTTCTTTTGATGTAAATTTTGTAAGAATGTATATAAATTATTTTGTCTCTAATGAAATATGAGTACAACTATTTTATTTAATTTGAATGAAATGGATTGCTAATATTTTGATGATCATTGGATAGTGGATTTGAAATTTGAAAGTTGATAAATGTGTTGAGAAATTGATTGGGATTGAATATGAAATTGAAGTAGTGGTTGAGAAAAAAGAAGTGCTTTTTACAGGTATTTGAAGAACGGTTTTCTCAAAATATAGAGGAAACTCTGTCAAAATTTTTATAAATTTTGCGTAAAAATAAAATGGGCCAACAATATTAACTAGTTTTAATTTTAACTAAATGTTTTAAATACTTATTAGAAATGCTCACCACTTATCAAAAATAAGAAAATTGTTTTAAAATCCCTTGTAGGGTACTTAATGAGTTATCGGTAGGTGAAGTTCGATAGTTCATTAGGTATTTTACGGGATCATATTATGCCTTACAGAGGGGTAAGGTGTGACACTTATTACTTTAAATATTTATTTATTTATTTATTTATTATGAAACATATGATATAATTTCTTCTAGAATACCTCAAAGATTATATGGCACTCAACTAATCTATAACCAATCTATGTAAGATGTGCGACCCTTTGAAATTTCTGTGATATTGCTTACTATTACATGAAAATTGTTACAATAATACATGTCTTTAAAATTCTGTGGTTAATATGTCTCTTGGAACAATGAAAAAACACTAATTTTAATGCCATGTCATCTTTATATATATCTTCATTATTTCATTTTTTTTTTAAATATAAAATATTCAAAAAACACATATGTATGTACGTACCATTGGCTGAACTAATTTAGATTTAGGTGCATACCATTGAGTATTCTCATCAGTATTTACTTCCTCCTCATTCATATTTTATAAAGTGTTCGAATGTGTATTTTATTATCTTGATAGGAATATAGCATGAGGTGTATTTTTTTATTAAAAAATTAAAATTTAAAAATTATCAAATTAATGAAATTTATAAAAAGACTATAAAGTTAAACATATATTAAGCATAAATTATTAAAGAGTGGAGCGTGCTTCTTCTTGATAGACTAAATTAAGTGCTCTATCACTCTTCAAATCAATAAAATTATTATTTTTTTAATATAAGTTATTTATGTTGGATTTTTTTATTTTTGCAAAATATAGTAACTTAATATTCATATTTGAAATTTGTATTTAAAAATGAAATATATTTTCTCTAAAAATTAGGGTCACATTTTGTTAAAGAATAACAAAAAATAAATGATTAAAGACAAAATTAAATAAATTTAAAATACATTCTAAAATATAATTATAAAGAAATTAATTATTTCTATAATTAATATTAAATTTCAAAATAAAAAATATTTTTCCAAAATTTAACTAAATAATATTAAAATTATTTTTAGATTATGAGCCTAAAAATTTAAATTTCAGTCAAAATTTTACTTTTACTTTTTAAATTTGTATAAAAGAAATAAATCTATAGAAAATAGAATAAAATATTTATTCATTAATATATCAATTACCAACGGCCATAAGCACACTTTATTTTTTTTTTTATATTCAGCCTAAAAAATTTTAAAATAATTTTTTTTTTCAAATACAAGGAAAAATATTTTCTAATTTTCAAAAATTAACAGAGAATAATTCCATTTTTCATAAAAAGAAAGTTCCTCAAAATATATTTCAAAAATAAATTATTTTCCGTCAAAAGACGGATCAAGCTTAACTCATTTGGTTCTTGCTAGTTGCTACATACATATCCTTAAAGATGACGTGTGTTAAAGTTGAGTGAAAGACTTGGAAAATTTTAATTAGTTTTATCATAAATTATTTATCTAATTATTGTGGCTATATAAGCATGCAGCTCCAATGAAATGGTGCTATAGCTGCACACTACTCTTTCCAAGCTAAATATGGCATCTGCTACTGCCACCGTTGACAACTTCCCCCCTGTGGTCAGTGTTCAGGAGCTCATCAAACAGCCTTTCGTCTCAGTCCCTCAAAGCTATGTTCAATCTGATCAAGGAATCTTCAAGCCTGCAGATTGCTTTCCATCAGTTCCCACTATTGACTTGAAACTCCTGCTTTCAGAGGAAACTGCAGAGTTGGAGCTTGAGAAGTTGCACTCTACTTGCAAAGAATGGGGCCTCTTCCAGGTTTTTCCTTTTTTCCAAGTTTATCTTCTTCCATGTTTTTCTCAATTCTATCTTTCTTTTTCCTGGTTTTTAATTTCTTCCATCATTTGTTAGAGCTTCAAGTAGTTGTATATATATTTGATTTCAAGAATCCAATAATACGGAGAGGAAAGCGCCTAGAGTTTTCGTAAATGATTAATATAAGATTTTGGATAAACTTGCACACTTCCATGTTTATTTGTTAATTTTATTAAAAAATTTCTGGATGATTTTAAAAAGGACGAGTGCAAATACAGCCAATATATATAGAATAATATTAATCTAACTGCTGTGAGATACAAATGGGTTTAAACAGTTGGTGAATCATGGAGTTAGCTCTTCATTGCTGGAAAATATGAGGAACGAGATTGAAGAATTTTATAATCTTCCATTAGAAGAGAAAATGAAATACAAGAGAAGGCAAGGTGATTTTGAAGGGTATGGAACAATGGCCAGAGTAGGAGGAATTTTCGATTGGGGTGATAGACTCTCCATGATAACCAACCCTATCCATAGGAGAAAGACTCACCTTCTCCCAGAGCTCCCTTCATCTCTGAGGTCTTCTGTCTTTGACCTTGTCCTTTCTCTTCATAAAAAATAATAATTATGTTATTTAATTACCAACTTATTTTGTGTTCCGCAAACAGAAATAACTTGGAAAGTTATATACTGGAACTGCAAAAACTTTCCATGAAGCTTGTTGGTTTTATGGCAAAAGCTCTGAAGATAGACAGAAAGGAGATGGAGGAGATGTTCGATGATGGGATGCAATCTGTGGGGATGGCATATTATCCTCCATGTCCACAACCAGAGCTAGTTCTTGGCATTTCTCCTCATTCAGATGCAACTGGCATCACAATCCTCAATCAGATTAATGGAGTGGATGGTCTTCAGGTTCAAAAGGATGGGGTTTGGATCCCTGTGAGCTTCCTCGAAGGTTCTCTTGTAGTAAATGTGGGAGACATACTTGAGGTTTGTCATATTTAATTTTCGTCTCCAACTTTCTCTCTTGACCTGAAAGAAAACACTAATTATTATGCTATAAAAAATAAATAAATTATTAGTCATGTATAAAAAATTAATTTTGAAAAAAAAGAGACACGTGGTATATTGAATCTAGTTTGTGTATTAATTTTTTTTTAATAGAAACTAGAAACCCTAGCTAAATGTCACCTTCATAGTTTATTTTGTTGGCTTAATTTCCTTTTACAAAATAATTTAAAATAATAATAGTTGCACCTATAATGCAATGACATATACCTATTAATATTCCTAACATTTTCTAACAATGATCTAATCAATGATCTAATCAATTATTCTTTTGAAAGATCTTTAGGGATTGTGCATATCTTGATATAAATTTTCATATATATTTATATTTATGATATTACTGTGGACAAACCCATTTATTTATTTATTTTTGGTTTTTTAAAGATTTTGAGCAATGGACTCTACCATAGCATCGAGCACAGGGCAGCAGTGAATTCAGAGAAAGAAAGGATTTCTATTGCATTTTTCGTCAACCCCAAATTTGAGGCAGAGGTTGGGCCTGCAGCTAGTCTGATTAACCCTCAAAACCCACCATTATTTCGAAGAATTGGGATGGAAAAATATGTCAAAGATTTCCTCTCTCGTAAGCTCAATGGGAAATCATACTTGGAGCATATGAAAGTTCAGATTGAGGATGGCAATTAGCTATTTATCTATCCATATCAATTAATGTTATACATGACATCTCCATCTATGATGAGATGATAATATAAATTACACATTAAAAAAAAAAAAGAAAAAAAAACTATACCCATCGTATATATATAGTGCATGTGCAATGAAAAACAAATTAGTCCCAGGATTATGGTCTGTGTGTTTATTTAAAACAAAAAAAAAAAAAGAAAGTATTGTGGTTTGTGTAATATATATATCTTTTCAATGTATAAAAAATATTTATGGAAATAAAAATGAAGTATTTATTATAAAAGAATATGTGTTATTTTATGTTACTCAAGGTATATATAATAGATGGATATTATATATTGTGTCTTGAATTCATAATAAATTAAATTTAAATACAAAAATTCTTTTATATTAAACCATGCCTATATAAGATAAATCTCTCTTAAATGTCTATGAAATGAAGGCTAGACATCTTATAGTTTGTGGTATATATGATCGTTCGATCATTCATTCTCTTTGTTTTAATTCTTTTTAAAGTTGCAGAAATATATAATATGACAACTGTAACAACTCTTCAAAAGATATATATAAAAGCTAGTTATGAGTTGCATATGTGGGTGTGCAATTACGACTATACTGAATAGGTATAGATGTGAATATTGGTTGCTGCATGCAGGGACAAGATCATCAATATATATATATATATATAAATGCATTGGCATCATGTGTCAAAATAAGGAATGTAAATTCAAGATATAATAAATGAAGACTCGAAAGGGCCACGCCTGCGTGATTAATGTCTTGTCCCCTGACCCCTCTCCTCTTCAATACTACTACATGTATTAAAGCATGTAGATTGTTCAATTAATTTAAATTGTTTGTCTACTCTTTTAATCAATTATCAATTTATAGGTTACAACTCATCTTAATTGGCATTCATTTTTATTAGATCTTCACCATATTCGAGTGAAAATTTTTATTGTAATTGGAGTGAAAATTTTTATTGTACATTAATTATGGAAATGAGTGATATAATTATAACAAGCATTTTACACGCATATAATTCTTTGATTTTTTTTTATTAATTAATGGAAAAGGTAAATATATTAAAATAAAATATAAATATTTTTCATTGTTTTTTAAAAAATTTTAACTGTTTTAACCTTTAATCTCTCATACTATGAGGTGATCATTGGACTACTAAACAATGGCATATAACTATATAGATTTACACATAAATTTCTTGATATAATGTACTTATTTGGAATTTATTGAACGAGTAGTCTAATAATTGCTTTTTTTTAAAAAAAAAAAGGAAAAATAAAGAGTATTCTAATAATTGAATATCATATATAATATAGGAGGTTAGAAAATTCAAATTTTTACATACTCATTTCACATTTGGGGGAATAAGTTGATCATGCATGTGTGTGTGTATATATATATATATATATACATGTAGATTCTTTTAAAACTTTTAAAAGAATTTAATCTTTTATATTATAAAGTAAATACTCGATTACTGAATTACTGTTTAAAATAAAATATACCTAAATTTATTAAATAGGGTGTAATTGATACATTTAGAAGCCATTGACTAAGTAACCTGATTAAGTGTTTATGTCATAATACAAGTTTAGATACCTGGAAGAAACCCCATTCTCTGCAAGCGGAATGCAAGCTCTCCAACCCCGAATCCATGGAATCTCCAACGGCCAATCTTTGAAGATCTATGACTGGAACTGACGAAGGCAACAACATTTGACCAGAAATAGTTGGCGCGTCCTGATCGAACGTTACATAGCGAGGTGGGATCGTGAGGAAGGATTCTTCGGCCAGCTTTTGAACACTAGGTACTATAATGGATTTTCCAAAGTTTACTGTTTCTATTGATGATTCCATTCTTCGTAAGGCCAGTTTTCTGGAACTGGGACGAGAGGAGACCTATCCAAAAACAAAGCTTCAAATATTTGCTATGATACAGATGATGATAAAAACAGTAACATTATTATTGATAAAGAAAACCTTATGTTAATGGTTCTTCTCGGCAACTGGGCTATTTGATTTTTTTTTTTTTTAATATTCATCTTGGATATCTGTAGTTTGAAAAATAAATAAAAATATTTTTAATTTTTTATTTTATTATAATTATGTGTATTGGTTATTTTCATCAATTATATATAAGAAATTAAAATATTAACAACAATGCAAAAATATGTATAAAATAATAATTTATTTAAAGAATATTAAATTATTTTATTAACAATGAAAATTAAAAAGTATGATGAAAAATTTTAAAGTTGTATCAAATGTGAATAATTATATATTATAAAATCGATAATCTCTTATAAATAGTAATAGTGTATGACTATAATTAGTAATTTAATATATTTTATAAATAATTATTGAAATCTAATTAAATTTTGTATATAATATTTTTAAAAAATATTTGAACATTTTTAATTTAAATTTTAGAATAAAAAATATTTATAATAAAATTTCATAAATAAATTTTAATATATTAAAATTTTATAGCGTAATAAATAGAGAAAATTTTATCCTTTTACCATATAAAATATTTTAAAATTAAAAAAAATAATAACTCAAATTAATATATAATAAAATAAATCATTAACATTATTAATTATTCAAATCACAAATTAATGAAATAGTAAAATTTTATTTATTTATGATTATCACATATTAATTATTATTATTTATTTTATATAAATATAATATAAATTAAAATAATAAAATAATAAAATAAATAATTAATGAAATTTGTTTTATATGGCCATCATTGGCCCATGACCTTCACACAGGTTAAGGAAAATATGCTCCAAACACATGTTTTTGGAAAATTGTAGCTTATCTACATGTGAGAAATTAAAAAATAATAAAAAAAAATTGCCCGTCTTCTGGAATAAATAAATAAATAGAATAAAAAAATTAAAAATTTGTAAAATGTATAAAATTTGAAAAGAATAAGCAATTATCTAAATTAAAAAAAGAGGAACAAACATTTTATTATAAATTGAGAAAGCTAGGATTAATTATAAATTTATAACCCAAGCTCAAACAAAAAAAAAATAAAGCTGTTTTCTCAAGTTTTAATTATTTAAAAAAAATTAAATTATGAATTTTTGTTTAAATAAATTATTACATTTAAATATAAAAATTATATTATTATTATTATTATTTCTAATTTTCTTAGTAAAATGTTTTCAAAAAATCATCACAGTATTTTCAATGTGACATTAACAAACTCAAATATGCCATTGGCTGAAAAAGATTTAAAATCAAAATCAATAAATTATTATTTTATGTCATTTAACTGTGAAATTTTTAAGTTAAGTGATTTACTGATATAATATCAGGGCCTTTCATATTAAAAAATTTAAATTCTAATTAAACAAAATTTATAGATTAAGGCTAGAAAATATTTTCTTGGACAATATTTTTTGTATTTTTTGACGTTTGGGATACTCAAAAAAATTGATTAACAAAAAAATATTTTCTTGATTAAAGAGAACATTAAATTATTTTTTAAAAAAATAACTTTCATTTTTCTAAAAATGAATTCATTTTCCGTTTTCTAAACTTTAATAATTTTATTAAAATATGAACACACTAATCTTATAAAAATGTGAACATTCTTATACATGTATGAAATAAACACATATTATTAATTTAATATTATAATTAAATAATAAAAATATATTTTTTATGAAAATATTTTTCATATATAAATTATTTTTCGTGAAACAAATGGAGCTTAAGATCATGCACTATACTAATTCGATGAAACATATTATCCAAATTGAAATTAAGAAATTTTTATCTTCACTTTCAATTCAAGTTCATCTTCGTGATTATTATTATTAGGTGAGAAATTAGAAAGATTAATATTAATGATGTAGGAATATTTTGCTCACATTAAATATAGAACTGATGGTGAATGTCACGACCCAACCTATGGGCCGGACCGGCACTAGGACCTGGGCCAGCCTAAAGCCCCCGAGGCCCGTAGTAAGCCTAACTGTTCATTAACCCAACTCTAAGGCCTATTTGGGCCCAATTTCAAGAAACCAAACGGACAGAGTCCGACCATAAAATGGACTTTCCAACGGGGAGTTTTCGACTCACCCGACCTGTAAACATAATAAATACTCAATTGGGGAGCTCAGCTCACCCTCCACATACTCATATCCTCATAAAAATAAATGGGAGCTCAGCTCCCTCATCCAATCCATCAAACATACATATCATTATACGTTCTGTGTCCAACATGATAATAATATTACAGACCATAATCAAATAAATACTTCTAACACATGCGAAAATTCTAGGAGTAAATAAAATTACACAAATATTGATAAACAACCTGCGAAGGAGAAAAGCAGGTTAACCAAAAATAAAATCCTCTTGTAGCCTGAAAAAAATATTGAACAGGAGTGAGCGTTCGACTCAGAGAGTAAAATATCAATTTTAACCATAATCTCTATAACTATCTAAAACTAATGCACCATGTAGAGTGAAATGCAACATTAACATCATTTTCACATCATAACATCAAAAAGGTAATTTGGAGCACTCACGCACCCTGTAACATCAATCATAATATATGGGAGCTGATCCCCTATACAGCTCTCTTAAATCCAACACAGTGCCGAAGAACTCAGCTCGGACTTCCACTTAATAACCAAATCGGGGGTCCCAGCGAAGAACTCAAGCCGTGACTACCCCCCGAAGGATCGGGTCCCAGCGAAGAACTCAAGCCGTGACTACCCGTCCTATCCATAGTCCACACCACATCACACGCACGCCAACGCACGCACACTGCTCCAAATTACCACAACAACACTCATGGCACGTTAACAGTTATGAATGCAACATAAATCGTGCCTAGAGTTTAACTACATAAATATATGCATATAAGTGATGCATGGGCATGCTTGAACATATAATAATATCGAAATTACAATTAAAATTAATATTTTACTCACAGTACACCGATGACTATTGTGGCTGCTGGATGCAGAAAAATAGCTGACCTCGATCACCTAATAATTAAATTATAAATTTATTAGTACTAAGTTAAGATAAAACTCTAAAGAGGCAACAGACAGCCTAATTCATGCCGGAAATTCGGCAGAGTTTCCCCTATACCTGGGACCTACCCAACCTGCAAAAAGGCTCAAATAACACTTCTAGATTCTCAATTAAATATTTACATATTTAAACTTCCATCCTCAAGCTTCAACCAATTATGTAAAATTTAATTATCTTAATTTCAAACAATCTTATATGCCTATATGCTAAAAATTTAGCTAAAATCCATCCATATTTCTCAAAAATATTCTACGATCACCCAAAAATTCAACTAACACCATAGAATATCTCCAAATAATTTTACTTTCATCATATATTTTTCTTAGAATTTTTCTCCATTTTTTCCTGTTTAAGAAACACTGTATTTATGCTCCACAGACAGCGAAATAATGAAAATTGTCTTACCCGAAGTTTATCTGTGTCTCAAAAATTCCAAAAATTTATGAGGAAGCCTCTGGAAGTTGAATCATCTCCATAGCCCACCGGAGCCACCGCGCACGGTGGCCGGCCGCCGGCGACATTTGCCGGATCTGATCATACCACCATGTTCCTCTCCTCTTCCTCAGTCCATATGTGGTCTCGGATCGTCGATCCAACGGTCGGATCGTCGTAGATCTGACGAAAAAGCTTGAAAAACCCGAAACTTCTCTCCTCCATATCTCACTCATCCGACCTCCATTTGCTGCAAAATTGGTATCAAAAGAAAGCTCTCGGAACAAGCTTTCCAACGCCACCTGAATCGCCTCGATCGGACGTCGGATGAAGCCGGAATCGCGCCGGAAAGCCGCTGCCCACTGTGCGCGCGTTTTCTCTCTCTTCTCCCTCTCTTGCCGCCGTTTCTGGTGGTCTGGCCGTCGCCGGAGGGTCGCCGGCCGGGTGGGGAGCTGCTTGGGAGGTCGCCGGCCGGTCACCGAAGAAAGGAAGAAGAAGAAGAGAGGGAAGGAAAGGGAGAGAAGAGAAAATGGGGGGGGCTTCCTCCTCCCGTTTTTTATTTTGATTTTTTTTTTTTTTTAAATAAATGTTGGCTGTGACGGTGGAAACCCACTGTCACACGCCAACAGTCAAATCCTTTTTTTTTTTTTTATTTCTAAGTTGTTACAGTGAAATCGACATATTATCGACAATGTATGTATTTGTTTACTAAATAATTATATACAAGTTCAGTCGGGGGAATATATAATTATTAAAATAATATCCCATCCTTTTTCTTTATTTGCCATGAGTTCTATTTAAAATTTCAAAATTTATTTTTAAAATTGCTAATTTAAATTTTGCTGAGGCTTTTGATGAGCTTGTAAAATTATACTTAACTTGACTCTTAACAATATAATATGAACAATGTGATGGGTATATTACTGTTTATTATTTCATTTTATATATAAAAAAATAATTGATAATATTTTGCTAATTAATTAGATTACACGTTTCCATTATATGATAGTTAAAAAAAAGAAATTAATTAATTAGATAAGAAGTAGGAAGGGATTTAAAATCTTAATTAATTAGCTACCCATTTTATATTTATATTATATAGAGTATGATATTTTAGGGATCCAGCCAACAAACTCATAATCAACATTTCTAATTATATAATGCGTCTAGCCCCATATTTCAAGCGAAAAGGTAGATATTTTTATTATTAAAATGAGCTACACAATAAAAAAAAAAAAATCCTATTTTGTCATAAAATACTAAATATTTTAATATAAAACCTTAGGATAGAAATGTGGATGTCCCATTTGAGATAAAGTTAAAATATCACTTCATTAATCATTTCATTTGTTGACCCGGTTATATATATATATATATATATAAAATTTTAACATATACAGTTTTTTTTTTGTTGGCACAATGATAAAAAATCTAATACTTTAACCTTTTTCCAATTATAATTTTTTTAATTTTTACATAATTTAAAATTTTAGTACTAATTATGGAGAGAATTTTGGATGCTAATACGAAGACTTGTGTGATGAAAATATTAATTTTTTGTATGCCGATGCTAACATAGTGGATGACATTACATAAATTTTAATTTTTTATTATGTTATTACTGTTATGATAAAAATATTATTATTTTATATATTATTACTGATGTTAAATAGTTATAATAAAAGAAAAGTCAAAATTATTCAAGTTTCTCAATTATAGTTAAGGAATATTTAATTTACCAAAACTTTTTGATACAGTTGATAGACATCCAATAAATAAATTAAAATATTTTTAAAAAAATAAAATTAATAGTTGATAAATAATTGATATGATATTTATCAGTTGTAATTTGTATCAACACTATTTTTTAGAGTTATTTTTGATAGTTGATTTAATTTTATTTTTTATTTTAACTATATCATCCTTTCATTTTTCATGTAACATGAAAATTAATATTATTAATATTATTTGTCTTTATTTTCTTCATTTACAATCTTAATACTTTAATTATCATATTACATTTTTGTTAAAATATTTTCCGTTAATAACATAAAATATAAAATACTTATTCATTATGAAAATTTTTTTTTTTCTAAAAGCTTAAAATTATAAGATTTCCTTTCTTTATCAACGATAAATTACTTTATTATTTTTATAACTATAATTTTAAAAATATTTAATTATTTTTTTAAAGAATTTAATTATTTCTTATTTTAATAATAAAATAAATAATATGATATAATAAATCAATAATTATATTTTTATTTTAATAATATAATAAATGATATAATATATTAAATTAATGATTATATATTTATTTTAATAATAAAAAATACAATATAATATAATAAATTTATAATTTTATATATTTTTTAATAATAAAATAAATGATAAAATATATATCTTTATAGTTATTTTACATATTAATAGCAATAGTTAAATATAATTTTACTAAATATTAACATGAGCTAGTTATCACAAAAGTTATCGACTGCATTTAACAATTAAACCAATATATCATAAATAAGTTTGTTTTATTTATTGTTGTTACTTAAAAATTAATATTTTATAACTTAATACAATTATCAAAAATAAATATTTATATTACTTAGTCTAATAAAAAAATAATTCTCCCATCTCTCTTTTCCCTTATATATGTTCTTTTAAATATATTTACGAAACTTGTCATGCTAGACTAGATAAAATTCATAATGAGAATATTAGAGAAAAGGTATGAGTAGTGCCAATTGAGGATAAGTTGAAAGAAGAAAAATTTAGGTGGTTTGGTAATGTGAAACGTAGATATATGGAGGCTCCAGTTAGACAAATAGAACACATTAAGTTTGGGGATAGAAAGAAAAAATGAGGTATACCTAAACTAATTTGGAGGAGAGTAGTACAACATGATCTAAAAGCAGTACACATTTTCGAAGATTTGACTCAAAATCGTTTAGAATGGAGAAAAAAAATGTAACACCCCAAAATTTTAAATTTTATGAGCATTTTGGTATTTTAATTTTATTTAAATTTTAGGAATTTTTTTGAGATTTTTCAGATTTTAAAAATCGGGTTCGATTTTTCGAAAATATAAACTTTGATGAATTTTAAAAATTAATTTAAAGACCACGTGGTAAAACTAAAAATATATTTGGAGTCTACGTATTTTTCTGAGTTTTCTGGAATTTTTTTCGGAATTTTTGGACCTCGTTTTCGATCCCGAGGCAGAGTAAAAATTTAAAATTTTGTATTCTGAATCGAACCGGTCTTCTTCTCTTTTTCTCCTCCCTCCCGCGCGCGTCGACCCTCCCCTCTTCTCTCTCTCTTTTCTCTCTCCTCCCTCCTCCCCTTGCCGCGCCGCCGCCTCCCCTGCGTCCCCACCTCGCCGGCACCCCACCTCGGCCTTCCCCCACGGCCGGCCACCGCCTGAAACGCCGGAAAACGACCTTGGAACGGACGCGCAGCGCGCGCGCCACTGTTGGACTTCCCGGCCAAAATCTGGCCGATCCAGCCACCAATTGGACCGGGTCTTGTGTCTAAAATCATCTACTCGGCGAGCGCTTTCCATAGACACCAAGAACGCCGAAATCTATCGAGCGGTTTCTCCGATTTTTGCTCGGGAAGATTTTAGCCCATTTCGATTTTTGGGCTAGATTTCTCGAAAACCGTGAATCCCACGAGAAAACCGAGGCTACCAGCGCGCTCCACTCGTCGAGAGCTTCGCGGCGACATAAATTTCGAATTTTTCCGACACCGTTTTTCGATGGGTCCCACGGAACTTCGCAGTGTTTTTCCGAGCATTAAATGAGCTTAGAAAATTCTGAAAAATTTATGTACTAACCCCCGTGTTATGGGCTTCGTGTAGGTATCCTCGATTCGCCGAAATTCGACGATTGGCCAAGTGCGAAATTCGCCGAATGCACCGTTCTAGGAAAAGTCTCCGAATTGGACCGAGGTTTTGGCTAGCCCCACATTGTCAGATGTCCCGAGCGCGTTCCCGAAGTCGAAATCGGAAAAGGTAAACCCGAACCTTGCTTTTTCATAATTTTCTAGTGCTTAAATAAGATTAAAAATCCATAAAATATTCGTGGTAGCTTAGAAAATTATGATTCTTTTTGCAATAGCTTAATAATATTGCTAAGGACCGCAGGGCAAAGTTTTAGAATTTTTAGAGCTTATTTGGGCAATTTTTGCAAAAAATGGTCAATTATAGGGACTAAATTGAAATTTTACATGTTGTGATGGATGATTGAATTGGTGGGCCCAGGAGGGGCTGTGTGATGTGATTGAGTTGTGGACATATGGATTGTGAATATAGAAGTGTGTTTTGAGCCCTTTTGCAGGTTGGGTAGGTCCTAGGTATAGGGGAGACTCTGCCGGATTTTCGGCACGACTTAGGACGTATTGGTCTTTTTCTTTGTTTGTATTGAGTCAGATTGTATTAAATAATTGTAATATAATTGTCAGGTGAGCCGGGACAGCCTTCTTCCTCCGCCCAGCCGCCACAGTGATTGTCGTCAAGTCTGTGAGTAAAATATTAATTTTAATTGTAATTTCGATATTATTATATGTTCAGCATGCCCATGCATCACTTATATGTATATATATTTATGTAGTTAAACTCTAGGCACGATTTATGTTGCATTCATAACTGTTAACGTGCCATGAGTGTTGTTGTGGTAATTTGGAGCAGTGTGCGTGCGTTGGCGTGCGTGTGATGTGGTGTGGACTATGGCTAGGACGGGTAGTCACGGCTTGAGTTCTTCGCTGGGACCCGATCCTTCGAGGGGTAGTCACGGCTTGAGTTCTTCGCTGGGACCCTCGATTTGGTTATTAAGTGGAAGTCCGAGCTGAGTTCTTCGTTGGCACCAGGTTGGATTTAAGAGAGCTGTATAGAGGATCAGCTCCCATATATTATGATTGATGTTACAGGGTGCGTGAGTGCTCCAAATTACCTTTTTGATGCTATGATGTGAATTTATTGCTGATGTTGCATTTCATTCCACAGGTTGCATTAGTTTTAGATAGTTATAGAGATTATGGTTAAAATTGATATTTTACTCTCTGAGTCGACGCTCACTCTGTTCAAAAATTTTTACAGCCACAGGAGGATATTTTTGAGGTTAACCTGCTTTCTCCCTCGCAAGTCAATTATTACTGTTTGTATAAACTTGTTAAATCTTAGAATTTCCGCATGTGTTAGAAATGTTTATTTGATTTGGGTCTGTAAACTAAATTATTATTTTGGGACCTGTAAACTTAATATGCTATGCATGTTTGATGGATTGGATGAGGGAGCTGAGCTCCCATTTATTATTATGTTGATGAGTATGTGGAGGGTGAGCTGAGCTCCCCAATTGACTATATATTGTGTTTACAGGTCGGGTGAGTCGAAAACTCCCCATTGGTAAGTCCATTTTATGGCCGGACTCTGTCCGTTTGTTTTCTTGAAATTGGGCCCAAATGGGCCTTAGAGTTGGGTTAATGAAAAGTTAGGCTTACTACGGGCCTCGGGGGCTTTAGGCTGGCCCAGGTCCTAGTGCCGGTCCGGCTCATAGGTTGGGTCGTGACAAATGTGGTATCAGAGCTTAGGCTCCAGATTCTTAAGGAATGTTCATCTAAAGTGTTGGGAAGAGTCTATTAGGAGTCACATGCGGAAAATAGGATTCACATTCGTCTTGCATTGTCATCTTTGCTTCTAGTTTCTGCTCCATATATTGTGTATAAATATGAGTCTATAGAGCTGTGTAATGTACAGTTTTGAATTTTGTGGGCTAATGCTGCTGAATTTCAGGAAAATGCGTAGAAGCATGAGAGCGCCATCGCACTGAACGGATGTGCCTGACGAGGTGTCGGACAGATGAGGCGCCGCCAGGAGGCGGGGTAGGAGGCCTAGAGTCTCAAGTAGAGGAGTAGCCACCCCGATCTGAGATCGATCCTTTATGGCACAGGGTCCCATGGACCCCATGGCAGCTACTCTAGCTGGTCTGCAGAGAACCATCGACATGATGGCGCAGTATATGGTCCACCCTCCACAGCAGCAGCAGTCCACCGCACCAAGAGGGGAACCTTACAAACAGATCATAAATTTCAAGAAGTTGGTGCCTGGTACTTATGATGTGTCAGACGATGCATATCGGTTTTGGATTCTATGCAGACAGCGAGCGAATTACTGATTGGTGATAGAAGACTGATAGAGTGTGTGCAGCATGTCATGGGGCCTATGCCTAGACAATGGATGAATGACTATGTGTTACCCCGGATGGAGGGCTTAACATGGGCTCAGTTTGTGGAACTTTTTATCAATCGGTTTGTGCCAGAAAGCTTCAGAGATCAGAAACAGTGGGCCTTTGAGGCCTTAAGACAGAATGGCAGGTCTGTAGATGAATATGCTCTGAGAATTTGGAATTGAGCAGATATGCCCCTCTGGCAGTATCTCTGAGAGACTATGAAGGTGAAAAGATTCCTAAAGGGGCTTGAAAGGAGGTATGCAAACCTGGCCATGATGTCTGATCAGTCTTTTGACGTGGTAGTTGATCGAGCCAGACAGATAGAGATTAGCTATGCTGTGGATGACAGCGGAAGAGCAAAGAAAAACAGAGCAGAGGGTTCTTCAGGTGTTCCCCAAATGGGTACTCCGGATAGTGGTGGCCAGAGTAATTACAGAGGAAAGAGTAGGAACAAGAGAAGTGGTTTTAGACACAAACCACGAGGATTGCACCAGTGCGGATCCAACGGTGGTCACGATTGGGTACATTACAGTGCAGTTCAGATCCTCTTTGGCACCGTGTGCACAGTGTGGAAGAGGACATTCAGGACCTTGTTTGATGGGGTCAGGAGTATGCTTCAGGTGTGGCCAACCAGGTCACTTTGCTAGGGAATGCCCCATGTTCAGCGAGCCACAGATGGGGTCACAGGGTTCTGTTGCAAATGTTCCTCGCCAGTTGTATCCGGGTACTTCCAACATGGCGGCGATCGATTCGGTATGAGGCCGAGGACAAGGGGGACGTGGATTTGGAGGCAGATCAGGAGGTAGAAGTCAGTATCAAGGTTCTGCCACTCAGGGTAGGGGTCAAGCTCGGGTTTTCACCCTGACCCACCAGGATGCTCAGGCTTCCAATGCAGTTGTGGCAGGTATTCTTCTGGTCTGTTCTTATGAGGCTCGTGTTTTGATAGATCCGGGTGCTACGCACTCATTTGTCTCCCCTGTGTTTGCCATGAGGTTGGGTAGAAACCCTACAACTTTAGAGTGCCCTTTGTCAGTAGCTACCCCACTTAGTGACAACATAGATGTAGATATGGTTTTTCCGGGTAGCCCAGTGGTAGTGGATGGAAAGATCCTCCCAGCAGACTTGGTTCCTCTACCAGTAATGGATTTTGATGTAATCCTGGGGATGGATTGGTTGTCAACTCACTATGCCACTTTAGACTGCAGGAACAAAAAGGTGTATTTCCACATACCTGGTGTGGAAGAGTTTAGCTTTGATGGTGACAGGAGCGTGGCTCCATATAATTTGGTGTCAGCAATTAGTGCTAGAAAAATGTTGAGGCGTGGATGCCAAGGGTATTTGGCATTGGTGAGAGATACATCTGTAGAAGGTGTCAGCATGGAAAATGTTCCTGTTGTCAGAGAATTTATGGATGTCTTCCCTGAAGAGCTTCCAGGGTTGCCACCAGAAAGGGGAATAGAGTTCTGCATTGATGTTGTTCCGGGTACAAACCCCATATCCATGCCACCTTACAGGATGGCACCAGCAGAATTGAAAGAGCTGAAGGAGCAACTACAGGAGCTTTTGGACAAGGGTTTCATACGTCCGAGCACTTCACCCTGGGTGCTCCTGTTCTATTCGTGAGAAAGAAGGATGGGTCATTGAGGTTGTGTATTGACTATAGACAGCTGAACAAGGTGACTGTGAAGAACAAGTATCCACTTCCTCGGATCGATGATTTGTTTGATCAGCTCCAAGGAGCTAGATTCTTTTCCAAGATAGACCTGCGATCAAGCTACCATCAGTTGAGAATCAGGGATGAGGACGTGTCCAAAACGGCTTTCAGGACAAGATATAGTCATTATGAGTTCTTGGTGATGTCTTTTGGACTCACTAATGCACCAGCAGCCTTCATGGACTTGATGAACAGGGTGTTCAAGCCATTTTTGGACCGTTTTGTCATCGTATTCATAGATGACATTCTGGTATACTCTCGGACCGAGGAAGAACACATGTGGCACTTGAGGATGGTGTTGCAGACGTTGAGGGAGCACCAGCTATATGCCAAATTTTCAAAATGTGAATTTTGGCTAGGAAGCATCTCATTCTTGGGACATGTGGTTTCTAGTGATGGTATTCAAGTAGATCCCAAGAAAATTGAAGCTGTAACTGATTGGCTTAGGCTTACAACAGTCACTGAGGTGCGAAGTTTTCTGGGTTTAGCTGGCTACTATAGGCGTTTTGTACAAGATTTCTAGAGGATAGCGGCTCCCCTAACTAAGTTAACCAGGAAGAATGTTTCATTCATTTGGACAGATGACTGTGAGGTGAGTTTCCAGAAGCTTAAGGAGTGTCTAACCACTGCCCCTGTGTTGACACTACCTGTGAGTGGTGAAGGATACACCGTGTATTGTGATGCCTCCAGAGTTGGCCTAGGGTGTGTTTTGATGCAGAATGGTAAGGTAGTGGCTTATGCTTCAAGGCAGCTGAAGAGGCATGAGCAGAACTACCCCACCCATGATTTGGAAATGGCGGCTGTAATCTTTGCACTAAAGATCTGGAGACACTATCTGTATGGTGAAGTGTGCGAGATATACACCGACCACAAGAGCTTGAAGTACATCTTCCAACAGAGGGATTTAAACTTGAGACAGAGGAGATGGATGGAGCTTCTGAAAGACTATGATTGCACCATCCAGTACCACCCTAGAAAGGCCAATGTTGTGGCAAATGCCTTGAGCAGAAAATCTTCTGGCAGTTTGGCGCACATTTCAGTAGAGAAGAGACCATTGATTCAGGAGGTACATGAGTTGATGGATCAAGGTTTAATCCTAGATCTTTCAGATGAGGGGGTATTGTTGACTCACTTTTCAGTGAGGCCAGACTTGAGGGACAGAGTTAGAGTTTCCCAGCACAGAGACCAACAATTGATGAAGATTATAGAAAGAGTACAGCAAGGTGAAGGTGGTGAGTTTGGATTTGCCAATGATGGCGCCCTAGTGCATGGTTCGAGGATATGTGTGCCCGATGTAGACAATCTCAGAAACGAAATCATGCAAGAGGCACACTATACACTGTACAGTGTCCACCCAGGTTCTACCAAAATGTACCACGATGTGAAAGATAGCTACTGGAGGAATGGCATGAAGAGAGACATAGCAGACTTTGTGTCCAAGTGCTTGACTTGTCAGAAGGTGAAGTTTGAACACCAAAGACCGTCAGGGAAGCTGCAAAAGCTCCCTATCCCGGAATGAAAGTGGGAAATGATCACTATGGATTTTGTGACTGGGTTGCCTCGTACCATGCGAGGATATGACTCGATATGGGTAATTGTAGACCGTCTAACCAAATCAGCTCACTTCTTGCCTGTAAAGACTACATACTCTGTGGCACAGTATGCCCGGCTCTACATTCGAGAAATAGTCAGATTGCATGGAGTTCCGACTTCCATAATATCTGACAGAGGGCCCCAGTTCACTTCTCGGTTTTGGAGAAAGTTGCAGGAGGCACTTGGCACACGCTGAACTTGAAGATGCGGCTTTCCACCCTCGGGCAGACGGACGGTCGAAAGGACAATCCAAACACTGGAAGACATGCTTCGCATGAGTGTCTTGGATTTTGGAGGTCAATGGGATGAGCAGCTAGCTTTGGTGGAATTTGCCTACAACAACAGTTACCACTCCAGCATAAGGATGGCACCCTATGAGGCACTATATGGAAGAAAGTGTAGGTCTCCTCTGTGTTGGACAGAAATGGGGGAAGCGAAGGTGCATGATGTAGACCTAGTGCAGTACACTTCAGAGGTAGTTCCTTTAATCGAGCAGTAACGACTTTCAAGATGGCGTAAGAGTTATGCACCCTGCACGGAGGGATGTGGAGTTTGCAGTGGGTGACTATGTATTCCTGAAGGTTTCTCCAATGAAGGGAGTCATGAGATTTGGAAAGAAGGACAAGTTGGCACCTCGGTATATCGGACCTTTTGAGGTTACTGATAGAGTTGGAGCAGTTGCCTACCGGTTGGAGCTACCACCCAACCTCTCTCACGTTCATCCCGTGTTTCACATCTCCATGCTCAGGAAATACATTCCCGATCCTTCTCATGTACTACAGCCGGATGTGATAGAGCTAAAAGAGAACTTGACATTTGAGGAGCAGCCTGTAGCCATAGTGGACTACCAAGTGAGGCAGCTGAGATCCAAACAGATCCCTATGGTTAAGGTTTTGTGGAGGAGTCAGTCAGTGAAAGAGTGCACCTGGGAGTCAGAACGGGACATGCGTAGCAAGTACCCTTATTTGTTCAATGTATAATCATGTGCTTTATTCTGCCTTGTGTAAAATTCGAGGACGAATTTTCTGTAAGGGGGGAAGAATGTAACACCCCAAAATTTTAAATTTTATGAGCATTTTGGTATTTTAATTTTATTTAAATTTTAGGAATTTTTTTGAGATTTTTCGGATTTTAAAAATCGGGTTCGATTTTCCGAAAATATAACTTTGATGAATTTTAAAAATTAATTTAAAGATCACGTGGCAAAACTAAAAATATATTTGGAGTCTACGTATTTTTTTGAGTTTTCTGGAATTTTTTTCAGAATTTTTGGACCTCGTTTTCGGTCCCGAGGCAGAGTAAAAATTTAAAATTTTGTATTCTGAATCGAACCGGCCGAATCGAACCGGACCGGATCGGACCGGTCGAATCGGACCGGTCTTCTTCTCTTTTTCTCCTCCCTCCCGCGCGCGTCGACCCTCCCCTCTTCTCTCTCTCTTTTCTCTCTCCTCCCTCCTCCCCTTACCGCGCCGCCGCCTCCCCTGCGTCCCCACCTCGCCGGCGCCCCACCTCGGCCTTCCCCCACGGCCATTGTCGCTGGCAACGCCGAAAACGGCCTTGGAACGGACGCAGCGATGCGCGCTGATAGACTTCCCGGCCAAAATCCGGCCGATCCGGCCACCAATTGGACCGGGTCTTGTGTCTAAAATCATCTACTCGGCGAGAGCTTTCCATAGACACCAAGAACGCCGAAATCCATCGAGCGGTTTGTCCGATTTTTGCTCGGGAAGATTTTAGCCCATTTCGACTTTTGGGCTAGATTTCTCGAAAATCGTGAATCCCACGAGAAAACCGAGGCTACCAGCGCGCTCCACTCGTCGAGAGCTTCGCGGCGACATAAATTTCGAATTTTTCCTACACCGTTTTTCGGTGGGTCCCACGGAACTTCGCAGTATTTTTCCGAGCATTAAATGAGCTTAGAAAATTCTGAAAAATTTATGTACTAACCCCCGTGTTATGGGCTTCGTGTAGGTATCCTCGATTCGCCGAAATTCGACAGTTGATTGGTCTGCGAAATTCGGCGAACGGACTGTTCTGGAAAAGTCTCCGAATTGGACCGAGGTTTTGGCTAGCCCCCTATTGTCAGACGTCCCGAGCGCGTTCCCGAAGTCGGAATCGGCAAAGGTAAACCCGAACCTTGCTTTTTCATAATTTTCTAGTGCTTAAATAGGATTAAAAATCCATAAAATATTCATGGTTGCTTAGAAAATTATGATTCTTTTTGCAATAGCTTAATAATATTGCTAAGGACCGCAGGGCAAAGTTTTAGAATTTTTAGAGCTTATTTGGGCAGTTTTTGCAAAAATGGTCAATTATAGGGATTAAATTAAAATTTTACATGTTGTGATGGATGATTGAATTGGTGGGCCCAGGAGGGGCTGTGTGATGTGATTGAGTTGTGGACATATGGATTGTGAATATAGAAGTGTGTTTTGAGCCCTTTTGCAGGTTGGGTAGGTCCTAGGTATAGGGGAGACTCTGCCGGATTTTCGGCACGACTTAGGACGTATTGGTCTTTTTCTTTGTTTGTATTGAGTCAGATTGTATTAAATAATTGTAATATAATTGTCAGGTGAGCCGGGACAGCCTTCTTCCTCCGCCCAACCGCCACAGTGATTGTCGTCAAGTCTGTGAGTAAAATATTAATTTTAATTGTAATTTCGATATTATTATATGTTCAGCATGCCCATGCATCACTTATATGCATATATATTTATGTAGTTAAACTCTAGGTACGATTTATGTTGCATTCATAACTGTTAACGTGCCATGAGTGTTGTTGTGGTAATTTGGAGCAGTGTGCGTGCGTTGGCGTGCGTGTGATGTGGTGTGGACTATGGATAGGACGGGTAGTCACGGCTTGAGTTCTTCGCTGGGACCCGATCCTTCGAGGGGTAGTCACGGCTTGAGTTCTTCGCTGGGACCCTCGATTTGGTTATTAAGTGGAAGTCCGAGCTGAGTTCTTCGCTGGCACCAGGTTGGATTTAAGAGAGCTGTATAGGGGATCAGCTCCCATATATTATGATTGATGTTACAGGGTGCGTGAGTACTCCAAATTACCTTTTTGATGCTATGATGTGAATTTATTGCTGATGTTGCATTTCATTCCACAGGTTGCATTAGTTTTAGATAGTTATAGAGATTATGGTTAAAATTAATATTTTACTCTCTGAGTCGAACGCTCACTCCTGTTCAAAAATTTTTACAGGCCACAGGAGGATATTTTTTGAGGTTAACCTGCTTTCTTCCTCGCAGGTCAATTATTACTGTTTGTATAAACTTGTTAAATCTTAGAATTTTCGCATGTGTTAGAAATGTTTATTTGATTTGGGTCTGTAAACTAAATTATTATTTTGGGACCTGTAAACTTAATATGCTATGCATGTTTGATGGATTGGATGAGGGAGCTGAGCTCCCATTTATTATTATGTTGATGAGTATCTGGAGGGTGAGCTGAGCTCCCCAATTGACTATATATTGTGTTTACAGGTCGGGTGAGTCGAAAACTCCCCGTTGGTAAGTCCATTTTATGGCCGGACTCTGTCCATTTGTTTTCTTGAAATTGGGCCCAAATGGGCCTTAGAGTTGGGTTAATGAAAAGTTAGGCTTACTACGGGCCTCGGGGGCTTTAGGCTGGCCCAGGTCCTAGTGTCGGTCCGGCCCATAGGTTGGGTCGTGATAAAAAATCTATATAGCCAACTCCAAATTTTTACGATAAAAGTTTAGTTGAGTTAAGTTGAGTTATATTTATAAAATTTATTTAAAAAAATAAATAAAATTATTTATTTATTTAAAAAATAAAATTCATTTGTAATCATCATCATCATTATTTTAGCATATCTACCTTAATAATCAACATATGAGTGAATATATATATATATTGAAATTAATTTTTTTAATAAATTTAAAAGTATATTTCCTTATATCAACATAATATATTAATATATTGAAAATTTTCAGACAATGTTAAGATTAGTCGAGTGGAACCTAATCCATAAAAATGATGAAAAGGGTAAATAGTAAAAGGAGGTGATAAATCGCTAAGAAAATGAAGAGACAGTATCCCAAGCGTCCATGTGGAGGGTGATAAATGGTTGGAATTTGTCGTCATCGCTGACGAGTTCACACGGAGACTTTAAACAAGTCCCAATCAGAAACGTGGTTTTGGTGTGAAATAGTATAGTAGTACACTTTGTCAAACCACATGCATCTCATCCTCTTTCTTCATATACATTCTTTTATTAATTGCAATTACCCACGTTTTTGTTTCTAGTGGTAACGACTTTGGAAATGCCGTACTTGACACGTAATATATTTCTTTAAAATAGAATTATTAATCACCTATTATGCTATCTTGACGTGGGCCAACCGGTGACATTTTATTATTTTCTATATTATTAAATTCCGATTCTTTCTTAAAAAAAAAGATTCAATTAAAAAATTTTAAAAATTTATTTTATTAACAATTTTTTTTTTTAAAAACCCATCAGAAACATCTCAATCATACACTATTATTATGTTTTTAAAGATAATGTGCCCTCAGGCACATGAATTTTGACTTAAAAAAATCTTCCAGAGTGGGGCTCTCCTTCTCTTTAAAAATTTTTCTTTTATTCATATTTTTCATTTTTGTTTTTCTTTAATTTTATCTTTACTAATATATTTTCACCAATAACAACATTTTTTCTATATATTTTTTTTCAAGATTTATATTTATTTGAAATAAATTTTAAATATATCTTCTTAAATTTATCATTATTAATATATTCTATTATTATTATTAGTACATTTTAAATTTTTATAGTGTTCTTTATTGTTTAATAAAATTATTATGTGTTTTTATTATTAAAATATTTTATTTTATTCAAAAAAGTATTTTATAAAGTGTATATTTTCTTTTCAATATAAGATCAAAATTTTGAGGTTATTTAGAAGGGAATGGAATAAAAGTGGAGTGCACAATTCATACGTGAGTGATTAATTTTATTTATATAAAAATATAATGTGTTAATTTATATTTTTATTTTATATACTATTTTTAATTAATATTTTTTATTCATTTCCATATAAAGAAAATGATAGTGCATCCTCATATGGAAAATAATTAATTTTTTATCACATAAAGAGTTAAATTTAAGAAACCTCTTTTAAAAAAGAAATAGTTTTTATTAAATGGGATATAGCATAATTTTAAAGTAAAAAATTTTATATTACCATGTTTTTATATAAATACATGTAAAATAAATTATTTATATAATTATAATAATAATAATTATTTGAAATTAATAAATTGTTAAATATATCATCACATAAGATTTTTATATAATTTTTAATTTTATTTATTTCAATTATCTAAAACTCACATTTATTTTTCCACATGACAAATTATTTATAAAAATTTAATTGATAATATTTTCATTTTAAACAAATAAACTTTTGTAAAACATAAATTTTAAGAGATTAAAATGTTTTATTATATTAATTGTTAAAGTATGCTCCAGTTTTAAAAGCTAAGGAATAAACTATAATAAAGATTTTTCTTTTAAAGCGATATACTTTTAATGATTGAATTGAATTAAGTAGATTAAGTAAATAAAGTAAAAATTAATATATTTTATTCTACAAATTACATTGTTCCATTTTAAATTCATAAAAAATAAAATACAATTTTTTTGGAATAGTAGAGACTAAATCATCATTTTTAGAAACCTTTTAGGACCTGTTCAATTGTGGAAAATTAGGTAATTTTTTAAAAAAGTTTATAAGAATGCAAAATAAAGTTTCGTGTTCATATATCTCAGTTTTCTAAATAAAAAAATTAAAAAATCGATTTTACAGTTTTTTAAATTTTAACTAAAATTTGAAAAATAACTTTAAATTGTTTTCTATTGTTTTCCTTTATAACAATTTTTTTTTTCAAGTGGAAAACCATGATTTTTTTATAATTAAAATTATGCTATAATTTTTTAATATCTATAATTGAATAATTATTTATAAAGATATTTATTTATAATAATAAAAAATTAGTCATATTATTATAAAATAAATGAATAACACAAATTGAAAATTTTAAAAATAAAATAAATTTATAAGCATATTTTACAATGATTTATATTTTTAATTATAAAATATATGAATAATTTTTTAAATTCCTTTAAATTAAAATATCATTTTTTTATTTATAGGTAAGCACGTTTTGTGTATTTTCTCTTATTTTACATAAAAAATGAAAACTATAATTTTCTTAAAAAATGAAAAATAAAAAAACAGAAAACTGTTTTCTATCCTTAATAATTTTTAGTTAAATACCTGTTTAATTAGGTAGTTGATTTCTCAAATTAAAGTCAAATAAAAAAAACAATTAAAATAAATGAATCAAAATAAGTCTTAAATTAAAAATAATTAATTTGATTCAATTTTAAATTAAAACTGATTTTTTTAAGAAAAAATTAATCATTAAAATTAGTCAAAATCATAATGTATTTATGCATTATGAAATGCATGTTTAATTACTTTCATTTTCGTGGATTGATTTTTAGCTCTTACTTTTCTCTGATCTTTGTTTATTTGTTAAGCATTATGTACCTCACAACTCTACTTTTATTCATCCAATAACAATTTTTTATTGTACGATAATGACCTTTTTTTCATTATTATTATTATTATTATTATTATTATTATTATTATTATTATTATTATTATTATTATTCATTTTAAAATCATTCTATAGTACCTCCAAAGTACCATGCTACTTGACTTTCATTTAAAAAAAATATTTTTTATTTTTTAAATTTTAATAATATAAATATCTTTTTAATGTATGAAATAAACACATTATTAATTTAACATTATAATAAAAAAATTTTATAAAATATTTTTTATAAATTTTTTTTTCATATATAAATTATTTTTTGTGATAAATTTATCTATTTTATAAAAAATAAATTATATAAAAAATAATTTTTTATAAAAGTTATTTGTTAAAGAAAATATTTTTTATTAAAATATTTTTTATTATTTAATTATAATATTAAATTAATAATTTTTATTTAAATATTTTTTAAATAATTTATTTTTTCAATAAAAATATATATTTTTTATTAATTTATTTTTTAAATATGCTATATACTAAAAGAAAAAAAATATTTTTTATAAAATAAACATAATGATTTATTTATTTATTTAATTGGTTACATGTTCGACCAATTATGTAAATAAGTGTCAATAACATGAAATGGACTATTCAAATTCTCTTAATTTCTGTTTCTATCATCTGATAGTGATTATTTTGACCAGAAAATAAAATTTATTGGCAAGAAAATGAGCGACTGATTGCTCCATTTAATCTTTGCATTGGCTTTTTTAAGGCATTCAGTGACACTGCTATGTTATTTTGCTACACCTTTGCTACACTGCATTAACCTTTACTATGTTAATTTTTTTATTATGAAAATCAAATAAATTAAATAATAATTAATGAGTTGTTAATTTTTTTATTATAAATATAATAAATTTCAAAATAAATAAATGAAGATATTTAAATTTAAAATATAATTTTATTTATCTTTAAAAATATTAAAAAAATAAGATTACCTATAATATTACTACACTAAAATTTATTGATGGACCCAATATGCTATTAAATTAAAGGATGGAAAGGATTGAAAGATTGAACCCAACCCATCCCCCGATGATGTGTTGTGCTGTTCCTTGTAATAATGGGATTCATTCAATTGGGTTCATGACCAGACATAAAGAAAGAACTCATCATGCTACTCTCCTATTTCTTTCTTCTAATTATTATAAAATAAAAATTAAAAGAAAAGTTCTTGCCTTATCTTCCCTTGATACTTAGCTCCGTTTATGCTGTGAAAAGTATTTCTTAATTAAAAATCATTTTTTTTTGCCATTATATTATGGTCCTCATAGTGGCAATCACAATTATTATTCAACCTTATCTAATTTGATTTAAATTTAATTAATTTATTTTTAATTTTAATATATTATATGGACCAGATAGGAAATTTTTTTCATAACTCATATGCATAATAATATATTATTTTTTATTAAAAATAATATATATATATTTTTATATATTTAAATATTATAATTTAATAAAAAATATAAATATATTTTTAAAATCATATTTAAAATTTATATTTCTAACTTATAATTTTTTTTAATAAATAAATTTATATTATATAACAATAAATTAAAAAAAAAAAAAAGGAAAAGTCCATAGAGAAATCCACATTGCCTTGCCCCCTAATAAAAAAGTCCACGCCTTGATCTCAAACTCTTATGAGGTCGAGAGGGGGGAAGCGATGCCCAACCCACCTTACTGCCATTCCTGCCTTAACGAGAGACTCTTCTTCTCTTTAATTTTTTTTTTCTCTATTTTACTCTCTCCCTCCTTATTCATTTCTTTTGGGTGTATACCGATGAGTATTCTCACCAGGATTTACTTCCTCCTTATTCATATTTTATAAAGTGTTCGGATATGTTATTTTATTATCTTGATAGGAATATAGTATGAGGTGTATTTTTTTTTTAAGTAGAAAATTAAAATTAAAAATTATCAAATTAATATAATTTATGGAAAGACCATAAAGTTAAACATTAAACATAAATCGTTGAAAAGTGGAGTGTGCTTCTCCTTGATAGGCTAAATTAAGTGCTCTATCACTCTTCAAATCAATAAAATTATTATTTTTTTATAAAAGTTATTTATGTTAGATTTTTTTATTTTTGCAAAATATAGTAACTTAATATTCATATTTGAAATTTGTATCTAAAAATGAAATATATTTTCTCTAAAACTCAGGGTCACATTTTGTTAAAGAATAACAAAAAATAAATGATTAAAGACAAAATTAAATAAATTTAAAGTATATTTCAAAAATAAATTATTTTCCGTCAAAAGACGGATCAAGCTTAACTCATTTGGTTCTTGCTAGTTGCTACATGCATATCCTTAAAGATGACGTGTTAAAGGTGAGTGAAAGACTTGGAAAATTTTAATTAGTTTTATCCCAAATTATTTATCTAATTATTGTGGCTATATAAGCATGCAGCTCCAATCAAATGGTGCTATAGCTGCACACTGATCTTTCTAAGCTAAATATGGCATCTCCTACTGCTACCGTTGACAACTTCCCCCCTGCGGTCAGTGTTCAGGAGCTCATCAAACAGCCTTTCGTCTCAGTCCCTCAAAGCTATGTTCAATCTGATCAAGGAATCTTCAAGCCTGCAGATTGCTTTCCATCAGTTCCCACTATTGACTTGAAACTCCTGCTTTCAGAGGAAACTGCAGAGTTGGAGCTTGAAAAGTTGCACTCTACTTGCAAAGAATGGGGCCTTTTCCAGGTTTTTTCTTTTTTCCAAGTTTATCTTCTTCCATGTTTTTCTCAAATTTATCTTTCTTTTTCCTGGTTTTTAATTTCTTTCATCAGTTGTTAGAGCTTCAAGTAGTTGTATATATATTTGATTTCAAGAATCCAATAATCCAGAGAGGAAAGCGCCTAGAGTTTTCGTAAATGATTAATATAAGATTTTGGATAAACTTCCATCCTTCCATGTTTATTTGTTAATTTTATTAAAAAATTTCTGTATGATTTTAAAAAGGAGGAGTGCAAATACAGCCAATATAGAATAATATTAATCTAATAGCTGTGAGATACACATGGGTTTAAACAGTTGGTGAATCATGGAGTCAGCTCTTCATTGCTGGAAAATATGAGGAACGAGATTGAAGAATTTTATAATCTTCCGTTAGAGGAGAAAATGAAATACAAGATAAGGCAAGGTGATGTTGAAGGGTATGGAACAATGGCCAGAGTAGGAGGAATTTTCGATTGGGGTGATAAACTCTCCATGATAACCAACCCTATCCATAGGAGAAAGCCTCACCTTCTCCCAGAGCTCCCTTCATCTTTGAGGTCTTCTGTCTTTGACCTTGTCCTTTCTCTTCATAAAAAATAATAATTATGTTATTTAATTATCAACTAATTTTGTGTTCTGCAAACAGAAATAACTTGGAAAGTTATATACTCGAACTGCAAAAACTATCCATGAAGCTTGTTGGGTTTATGGCAAAAGCTTTGAAGATAGACAGAAAGGAGATGGAGGAGATGTTCGATGATGGGATGCAATCTGTAAGGATGACATATTATCCTCCATGTCCACAACCAGAGCTAGTTCTTGGCATTTTTCCTCATTCAGATGCAACTGGCATCACAATCCTCAATCAGATTAATGGGGTGGATGGTCTTCAGATTAAAAAGGATGGGGTTTGGATCCCTGTGAGCTTCCTCGAAGGTTCTCTTGTAGTAAATGTGGGAGACATACTTGAGGTTTGTCATATTTAATTTTCGTCTTCAACTTTCTCTCTTGCCCTTAAAGAAAACACTAATTATTATGCTACAATAAATAAATAAATTATTAGTCATGTATAAAAAATTAATTTTGAAAAAAAAAGAGACACGTGGTATATTGAATCTAGTCTGTGTATTAATTTTTTTTTTAATAGAAACTAGAAACCCTAGCTAAATGTCACCTTCATAGTTTATTTTGTTGGCTTAATTTCCTTTTACAAAATAATTTAAAATAATAATAGTTGCACCTATAATGCAATGACATATACCTATTAATATTCCTAACATTTTCTAACAATGATCTAATCAATTATTCTTTTGAAAGATCTTTAGGGATTGTGCATATCTTGAAATAAATTTTCATATATATTTATATTTATGATATTACTGTGGACATACCCATTTATTTATTTATTTTTGGTTTTTTAAAGATTTTGAGCAATGGACTCTACCATAGCATCGAGCACAGGGCCGCAGTGAATTCAGAGAAAGAAAGGATTTCTATTGCATTTTTCGTCAACCCCAAATTTGAGGCAGAGGTTGGGCCTGCAGCTAGTCTGATTAACCCTCAAAACCCACCATTATTTCGAAGAATTGGGATGGAAAAATATTTCAAAGATTTGTTCTCTCGTAAGCTCAATGGGAAATCATACTTGGAGCATATGAAAGTTCAGATTGAGGATGGCAATTAGCTATTTATCTATCCATATCAATTAATGTTATACATGTAATCTCCATCTATGATGAGATGATAATATATATTACACATAAAAAAAAAAAAAAACTATACCCATCGTATATATATAAAGCATGTGCAATGAAAAATAAATTAGTCCCAGGATTATGGTCTCTGTGCTTTGTCGCAAGGTGTTTTGCGGTCACCTGGACGAACACTCACCGAAGTGGAAAAGTGTGAGGAGTCGCCACTTTAATTTTGAGGGAAATTAAAGAAAACCATTTGCGAAAATAAATTAAAATGAAACCACTTCAAAAATAGAGATTCTAGGTTCGGGGTCCGTAAACGGGTGGGGAAGGTGTTAGGCACCCCACCTCGTCCCTCAATAAGGATAAGCAGATTTAACTTCACGTTCTTTATAAATTAGAATTGATAGTTAGGAGGGTTTGAATGGAAATGTTAATCCTTTTGACAAAAAGGAATATTTGATTTTTCACTAATTCGGATTACCCAGATACATAAGTAAATGAGACAACCTTAGTGAGTTACTGTTGTATATTAGTTTTGTCTAAAGGGCCATTTTATATATTTATTAGAATTCAATTTGAGAATCGGATAAGAACTCTCCTCCGATCTCTTTTAGATTAAAATTAGAATTTTGGATTGAGAATCGGATAAGAACTCTCCTCCAATCTTTTTTAAATATTTGTTAAAATTTTTAAGTGAGAATAAGATAAGAACTCTCATCCGATCTCTTTTAATATTTATTAAAATTTTTAAGTGAGAATCGGATAAGAACTCTCCTCTGATCTCTTTTTGATATTTGTTAAAATTTTGGATTGAGAATCGGATAAGGACTCTCCTCCGATCTCTTTTAAAATTTTTAGATTGAGAATCGGATAAGAACTCTCCTCCGATCTCTTTTAATATTTATTAAAATTTTTAAGTAAGAATCGGATAAGAACTCTCCTCCGATCTTTTTGATATTTATTAAAATTTTAGGCTTGAGGATCGGATAAGAACTCTCCTCCGACCACTTTTAAATTATTTGTTAAAATTTTAGGTGAGAACCGGATAAGAACTCTCCTCCGATCTCTTATATTTTAATGGGGGTCGGATAAGGACTTTTCCGACCGATTGAAATTTGATTACAGCTACACATCGTAAGAGCCTAAGACTAAGGGTTCTGGCATTCAAAGGTGCTGGGGATCGGAATAAGACTTCTTTTAACTCCTTGGTACCTCGTGACTGGACAGGGGATACCGAACTGAATTTTACCGACCTCCTGAGTGGTCGCCTAGCCAGTACCCTTTTGATACCCGATCTGTTCTATTTATTTATCTAAGATTTAGTTTTATCCCGCCTTGTGACGTCTTTCCCAATCGTTTTCTATGTTGTTCTAGTGATTCGACTTTACTATTTCCTGACTTATTATTCAGACCTTTCAATATTTTAAAGAGACTCTTAAGATACGATTACCTACATTTTGTCCAATTACTCATACGCTACTCGGGACTAGAACATTTACGTTTGAGAGTTCAAAAAGAATGAACTGATGAACAAAAAGAAAATTTGAGAAAAGCTTTCTTCGGGGGCCTTTAACACAATATGAAACTAACGAACATTGCTAGTATGAAGCGAAAGAAATACGTAAAATAAATAAAAAACGAGCACTAAGTAAAGCAGCAGTAAAGCACACTCACCTGTAGAGAATCGGAACTATGGGATTAACTTATGGAGTCACAAAAGCGTGGTAAAGTTACGAGCTGATATCCCAAGGACTGAGGTTTGCCTTGAGATGATGAATATCTCGTTAAGATGCAGTCAAGCCGAAGCAGTAACCTGGTCTGACGGGGTTAAACTTGGAAACGGGAACGGAAATGAAGATAACAAAGACTGACCTGATGGTGAGAATGCCACGGAGCAATGAACAAACTGAAAATAAAGAGTTTCAGTATTTAAAACCACGTTCAAGAAAATACTTTAGAAAACTGGTTTCTGAAGTTTTTCTATCTATCCAAACTAAAGAGAATAGCAGAGTAACAAACTGAATCGAGTTTCAGAGTTCTTCCACTATAATTCCCACCCTTTTTTTTTCGTCCGTCCCCTTGAACAGTTTTCATGCAGGTATTTATAGGAACCGGGTGCTCCACCTGAAGGGTCAAGATCTATTTTGAGGGAGATGGAGGGTCAGGATTTCAAAGGACAACATCTGAGGTTCAGGAATTAAAGAGAATTAGAACGGACGGCCGAGATCTCTTTTAGAATATTTGTCCTTTTCCTCTTCTAATCTGACGGTCCCAAATTCTCTTGTCCGGGGCGATCCGAGGGCTAGGAGTGAAAGGCGCTGGTCTTGTCGTCTTCCTCTTTGATCCAAGGGTTCCGGGCTCGTCCTTACAAGTCGGATCAACGGTGGAGATTAAGATGTACAGCACTGTCATGACATGTCCTGGCATATGTCAGTAATGCGGGTGATTCTGGGGCGTGCGGTTGAGATTTCATTTGCAACGCTTTAACTACCTCGGCTTTGATCATGACGATCGTGGTAGGCGTCTTATTCTCTTCGCTTTCCGATCTCTTCTCTTTTCCGATCTTCTCATGCCGGGCTCCTCTTTTCCGATCTCTCCTACTCCGGTCTCCTCCTTCATCCGGTCCGGTTTAGTTAAAGCATTTATTCCCTCTATTTCTGAGGCGTTCGCTTCGTTTTCCGCTCGCAATAAATGCTCGAATTTTTCCTATATATATATATCTTCAACTGGGAAGCCCCCCCCCCCTCGCCCCGCATTTGAACTTCTCCTCTTTTCCTCTCACATTTTCTGCTTTAATTGCTCCGGCAATAATCCCGGACATGATAACCGTTTTTTATCTTTTTCCGGTTGCCCACTTTGTTCCTAGCCTGAAAATTTATGATCCTGGTGAACGCAAAATTATGATAACTTCTTTTGATGACCGTGAGAGAACCGGACTAATTTACAACTCGGATCGGAGACCTCGATCTCATTGATTTCGAATCGTTCGACCAATGCAAATGGCGAATTGATTTCGGGCGAGAAGACTACTAATATTCCCCTTAACACCGGTGACTGCTCCTCGGCGTTCATCTGGCTCCTCACCACACTGGGTGTTCTGACAGCGGCTCGGTTTCGAGCGGTAACTTTGATGACGACCTCTCTCATTCTCATGAGAGTCATATTCCCCCCATCTAAGCTGTACATCTATCCGATGTCAACAGCCGGTCTTCTGGTCAAACACATCTTTTGACTCAGCCACGAGACTAGGCTTTGACATAGGCCTTTTAGATAGGATGTTCCACCGATCTCTAGATATCGCTCTTATGATGTAATCAGACCTTTAATGTAATCTGATCTCTAGAGATCGCTCAAATGATGTAATAAGACCTTTAATGTAATCCGATCTCTAGAGATCGCCCAAATGATGTAATCAGACCTTTTGGAAATAAAATTTTGTTTTGTCAATTATCATTTTTATTATTATTGCATTGGTTATTTTCCGATCTCTGAAGTATTTATCCGATCCAGTCCCTAACTGAACAGCCCTTAACCAATCCGCACTTGCAAACATCCGACTTAGTTCACCGATCTGTAACCAGCCGATCTCTTCTATTACGGGATTTTGGAATATTCGTGAGACGTGCCAGAAAAAGCTGGCGAATCCCGTGAACCAATGCGCCGCCTGGGACACCATGAGCATTAAATGCTCAGACGGGTATAAATAGGGGATGGGTCAGCCAGTTGCTCTCTTATGTCATTTTCAGCCTCTCGCGAACAACTTTAAAAATTCTCTCGTTTTCTTGAGTTCTTCCGACACCGATCAGACTCCGATAAGGGTTTTGATCTTTCTTTTTAGTTTAAATTCTCTATTTCCTTTGAAAATGAGCGACGCCGAGGGTCAGAGAGGAAGTGAGCAAAATGTATATCAGGCTAGGGGTAATCCTCCAGCCGAATGACTTGTACAAATTTTAATATGAAATGAAATTCCCTTTTTGTTCAGTGAATGGATGTGACCGGAATATCTCTAGGTTACTTAAGCACTTGATTGTCTGAGCATATTAAAACAACAACTAAAAGTGATTATTAATCTAAGTGTAAGAGGTCGGAAAATGCAATAAGCATGAGATCGGCAGGGAACCAATGCTAAACGGGACTTGATTGAAATTGGAAACTTAACTTGAACCTTAAGATCGGGATCATCATTAAACCGGATCGAAACCTTAACTTTAATATTCCCAAATTTTAAATGAAAGATCGGCAATAAGACTGGTGGCACGAAGGCCTAATGTTGGTTGAATCTCATTTGACGAGAAAGATCAGAAATATAATTGACTAGTCACGAGATTTGACAATTGGTTTGAGAGGTCGGTGTGTTAGTAGTATGCCCTAGAGCATATCATTTAGTATGTATCTTGTACATATTTTATTAATAAATGGCATTTCCACTTTTCTGTTTATATAATATATTTATGTGTAATAGAAAAGGTCCATTGATATTTTGTTAGAAATATTATTCTTAAGTTGTTAAGAATATGAGTGACAATATTTCTAGCACAAAGTATCATAAATAGGTTCACAATCGAGGATACTTCATAATAAGGACATGACTTATCCAGAAAGATTGTATTCATGTTTGTTCCCAAGTTATTTATATGAGATATAAATAAGATGGAATGGTGAGTCTCATGCCATATAACAAACATGATAGGCACTTATAAATGATAAGTAGGCCGAACCAGTGACACTTATGACAAGCACATGGAGTTTACTCTTGTCAATGTTTTGTCATAAATCATATCAGTGCATATAATCTTTAGACCTGAGATAGCATAGTTATCTTGTATATAGGTAGTTTGAGTTTGATACTGCTTTCATACTTGTACTGTATGGGTATATGGGCATGTGTTGGCTCCTACTAGTTATATATGGAGGTAGGTGTTGATCAAGATGGAATCTGCCTCTAAGTAAATAGAGATAAAATCCTATGTTCATTTAATTGTTCTTGATGTTTCAAGTTCCTGGCCAGACAGATAAATTTATTCGTAAAAGAGTTTCGATGAGAAAATCTTTTAATCAAGAACTGGAATTAAAAGAGAACATAATATTCATAGCAAATGGAGTTTGACATAAACCATGACTCAAACTTGAGTTGGGATTTTGTAATGTAGAGATTCTAGTGCATGGTAACATATGATTATAGGTTCATTTAAGGTAAACCTTATTACTAATTGGGTGGCCATGGCATGCTATGCTAGGTGTTAACCATGGTCTATGAGGTTCATAAAATGATTTAGAGAAATCATTTATGGTAAGAAAGAGTTCTAATGATATTAAGAGTTGATATCATGTCTCATTGCCAATTAGTGATGAGCCTAGTAAGTCACACACATACACAAGTTATCACCTATTTAAATATGATTTAATTAATTAATTAAAGAGTTTAATTGATTAATTAAATAGGTTTAGTTTGCAATTAAATTGCAAAGTCCCTAGCATGACTTGAAACCAAATCTAGATTATTGGATGTGTAGTATAAATTAAATTTATATTTAAAGTGTTTAAATATGAATTTTATTAATGAGAAATTAATTAATAGAGATTAATTAATTAATTTATATTTGATATAAATTAATTAGAAGAAGAAAAATAATTATTTTGGGTTGAGAACTCAAAATTAAGACACAGGGGCATTTTGGTCATTTTGCAGTGTGACACGTGGCACCATGAGATGGTGACACATGGCATAACACATAAGCTTGCCAAATATTTTTTTAATCATGTAAGATGATTAAAATCAAGATTAAATATAGGTTTGACACTTGGCACAATGTGATTGGGTCAATTAAACCTATAGCTAATCAAAGGGTGACATGTGGCAAGGGTTTAATGTGTTAACCTAGCTATTTAAGTGTTGTTATGAAAAGAAAAGCAACCAGCAGCCACTCCTCTCCTTTGTCACGCCACTTTGAGGGTTTTCATCTATTCTTCTTCATCAACCATCAATTCAAAGAGATTAGCCATCAATCTCTTGAATTGAGAACACTAGAAATTGTTTCTAGTGTCCTGTTTACATCTCTAATCTCTTAAAAGGCAGAACTTGAATTTCTAATTAATAGAAAAGGCTTTAGAAGCTATTCAAGGGCTGCCATAGGTGTTCTTGGTGTGGACAAGCTAGAGGGACAACATCTGGTGTCCTGAAGACGAATCTCAAAGGCGCAGACACGCTGCAGTGCATCAAGAGGTTAGTGTAATCGTTCTTGATTTAATCTAGGGTTCTAAAATTAATCTGATTAATTTTAAAAACTTAAATGGCAAATACAGATCCAAAAACATATTAAAAGAGTTTTAATATGTTGTTTATTATTGAAATCAAATAGATAAAAATAAATCTTGCATGATGCATGTGACCCTAGGTGAAAATTTTTGAATTCAATGGTATAAACTTGTGTTTTTCACGCTTCCGTTCCTTCAATTGGTATCAGAGCCACTATATTTGCCATTTAGATTGTTGATTATATGATTTAATTGTGTGTTTGATCATGAGATCAAGAGTTTATTGCTGGTTGCAAAGTCAAAGTGGCGGCACAAATGATGAACACCATGGCGTGCATGGTTGATGCATCACAATGGTGTGCAAAGGTAAATGGATGGTGAATGTGCAATTGTTGTATGATTTAAGATCCATTTTATGTCTAATTAAATTGTTTAATTAGAATTTTTTTCACACAATTAAATTATGATTCAAATCAGAATTTTAAAAAATTGTTTGAATGTGATTCAAATCTGAATTTTAAAAGTTGTTTGAATGTGATTCAAATCTGAATTTTTAAAGTTGTTTGAATCATATTTAAATCTGATTTTTTAAAATTGATTGAATAAAATTCAGATCTGATTATATAAAAAATATTTGAATGTGATTCAAATCTGATTTTTTAAAAAATGTTTGAATGTGATTCAAATCTGAATTTTTAAAGTTGTTTAAATGTGATTCAAATCTGAATTTTTAAATTTGTTTGAATGAGATTCAAATCTGAATTTTTAAATTTATTTGAATCATATTCAAATCTGGATTTTTAAGTTGAATATGAGATATTCAATTTAATTTAAGTATGTATGTTTTATTTAATTGTTAAATAGTGATATGCATGATGGATGATCATGGACTATAAAAGACCAATGTGATTGGATTTATTTCTTTTATGTTTCTTTGGGATTGTAAATTAATTAATTTATTTTAATTTTTTTTTGGGCATGTATTATTAAGTTTGTAATAATTTTTGGGTTGTAATTTCATTTATTTAAGTTCTTGTAAATTCGCCTTGGTATGCCAAGGATTACTATGTCATATTGGATTGCAAGAAGTTCAAGGAGGTCAAGAGCATTGGTGGGACTAGTGGGAGGAATTCAAGATCAAGTGTTGATTATGTACTCCTTCAGCAACTCTTGTAAAATGAATGAATGAAATGCACCTAGGAATGCCCTGATTCAATTCTTGGTGGCTCAGAATTGAATCCCTTAGAAAGTCCATGATCATACCATATTTACTGCTTATCCATGAATGCATGAGATGTATGGGAATGTATGTAATTATATGATATATGCATGCTAAATGGATAATGTGCAAAGTGAGACCTTAATAGTAAATAGAATGACCATAAAATCTTCCAAACAAATGATTAAGTTGGAAATGCTATAATTAAAGTAATTATAACATAGGCCCTCCATTGGGGCAATTATTTTAAGAAATTTTAAATAGTTGCATAAGATGCAATTTATTTAAGAGATTTTCTTAAGAATAATTGTTAAGCATGAGATGTTGTAAATATGTAAATGGTTTAGTGGCCAATATTGGATGTACCTGAGGACATTAAAATTATTTGCATAATTACTGGCTCAATGGGATCAACTTAACTAATGCAAGATAAGTCAATAATGGATGTACCTGAGATTTTGAGCATTAGGGGCTAGGTAAAGAATTGAACCTCACATGAGATGTGATGGGCAAAGAGTTGCTCACTTATAGTTTATTGTAATTCCAATAATGGATGTACCTGAGGATGATAAATAGAATTATAAGAATTCAATCACCCACTAGAAATCCATCCAACTAGGATTTCCGTTTTCTACTTTGGAAGTGTAGGATTCGCTAAGTTAGTGGGAGGACCAATTTGATTAAAAGACCATAATCATTTTGGTTAATGACATGATACATTTACTAATTAATCTAGTTATTTTCTGCAGTTAATTTTCTGATAAAAATGATCACAAAACAACCACCACCATCCAATATCCTTGCAAGCATACTTGATCACAATAGGTTGACAGGACCTAATCATCGATTGGCTAAGAAATTTGAAACTTGTCTGAACCTTGAACATATAGGATATGTTCTAGATTCAAATGTTCTGGTCCCTTACCTCCAGAGGACACACAAGAGGAACATGAAACTTTGGACAAGTGGAAGGAGCATGATATGAGAGCTAAGTGTTACATGCTTGCTTCCATGAGTAATGAGTTACAGAAGCAACATGAGAACATGCAGAGTGCGAGTGAGATCCTCCTTCACCTACAAGAGTTGTATGGTGAGCACACAGAATGTTAGGTATGAGATATCTAGACTATTCTCAGATGAGGAAGTCCGAGGGATGTAATGTTGGGGATCATGTCCACAAGATGATTCGGTGATTGAGCAGTTGGAACATCTTGACTTCAACATGGATTTTCAACTACAGACGAATTTGATCCTTCAGTCCCTTTCTGAGTCTTTTGGAAATTTTGTGACAAATTTCCATATGACTCAACAGGAATGCACCTTAGCTGGTTTACTCAACATGCTGGTTATTGCCCAAAAGAATATGCCAGGCAATAAAGGAAAAGAGGTAGCTTTGGTTGCATCTTCTTCTCTGGAAAGTCCAACAAGAAGAAGGGCAATAAGAAAAAGAAACCTCGATTCTGGTCCTTCTAAGAAAATAGCTAAACAGAAAAGGAAGACTAAAGTCGATGAAGGCAAAGGAAAGTGTTTCCACCGCCAACAGAAAGTGTTTCCATTGCCAATAGGAAAGTGTTTCCATTGCCAGTAAGAAAGTGTTTCCACTGGCCAGAGTATAGCAATCTAAATGAATGCAATGCCGTGGTGAAAACCAACTCAAGTTCAAAATATATTTGGCACTTAAAGTTATGTCATGTTGCAGAAGATAGGATTACAAAATTGGAGAAAATGGGGATTCTATCCTTATTGGACTCGAGCCTACTCCAACTTGTGAATCTTGCCTTGTGGCAAAATGACTAGATCACCCTTTGTTGGACAGGCTAAGAGTGAAAATATTTTGGAGCTAATACATAGTGATGTATGTGGTCCATTTAAAAAAATGGCTAGAGGGGCTTTCATTATTTTATTACCTTTATCGATGATAAATCAAGGTTTGGGTATTTGTATTTGATGAAATACAAACATGAATCTTTTGAAAAGTTCAAAGAATTTAAATCAAGTAGAAAATCAAACAGGAAAGAATATTAAAGCTCTTCGATCAGATCGTGGAGGTGAATATTTGAGTACTGAATTTGATGAATACTTGAGAGAGCATGGCATTGTTTCTCAGCTGACTCCTCCATGAACGCCACAGCTAAATGGTGTATCCGAAGGAGAAATCGTACTTATTGGATATGGTACGTAGTATGATGAGCTATACCGATATGCCAATCTTCTTTGGGGATTTGCATTAGAATCACTTTGTATATTCCGAATAGGATTCCATCAAATCGCTTTCTTCCACACCTTATGAGATATGGCATGGAAGAAAACCAAGTCTTAAGCATGTTAAGATTTGGGGTTGTCCAAATTATATCAAAAGTCAACACCGATAAATTGGAGACCGATCGTAAAAGGTCGATTTGTTGGATATCCAAAAGATAGTTTTGGATATTATTTTATTTGCCTACTTCACAAAAGGTTGTGATAAGTAGATATGCCAAATTTCTTGAACAACTTTGTTCAAGAAGGAGGCAAAGGAAGGTAAATAGAGTTAGAATTGGAGAATTTCGACCAACCAATGCATCAGATGGATATAGATCCATCTAGTCAACCTATACCCGTTGATGAAACATCTACAGCTGTTCCTCGTAGAACAACCAGGGTATCTCACCCACTAGTGAAATATGGTTTTCTTCATGAAGAAGAACAAGAGTTGTCTACTCATGAAGAAGTAGATCATGGAGATGATCCACTTACCTATGAAGAAGCTATATCAGATATAGACTCTTCAAAATGGATTGATGCTATGAAATCTGAGATTGATTCCATGTATAAGAATCAAGTTTGGGATCTTGTTGACCCACCTGAAGGTATTGTACCTATAGGGAACAAATGGGTTTTCAAGAAGAAAATTGGTTCTGATGGAAAGGTAGAGACCTATAAGGCAAGGCTAGTAGCAAAAGGGTTTCGCCAAAGGCAAGGAATCGACTATGAGGAGACTTTCTCGCCTGTTGCCATGCTTAAATCAATTAGGATTTTATTAGCAATAGCTGCGTACTATGATTATGAGATTTGGCAGATGGATGTCAAAACAGCTTTTCTCAATGGATACATTGAAGAAAACATTTTCATGGAACAACCTAAGGGTTTTGAATCCCAAAATGGTTCCAAGGTATGCAAGCTAAAGCGATCCATTTATGGGTTGAAACAAGCTTCGAGGAGTTGGAACATCCGTTTTGATGAAGCCATTAAATCCTTTGGTTTTATCAAAAATGAGGATGAGCCATGTGTATATAAGAAGGTTAGTGACAGTGCTATCACTTTCCTTGTCTTATATGTGGATGACATACTGTTGATGGGTAATGACACAGGTATGTTGACGACTATAAAGGTATGGTTGTCAAATACATTCTCCATGAAAGACTTAGGGGAGGCAACCTATATTCTTGGGATTCGCATCTATAGAGATAGAGCGAAACGAATAATTGGTTTATCCCAAAGTCTATACTTGGAAAAGGTGTTAAAGAGGTTTAACATGCTTGATTCCAAGAGAGGATTGTTACCAGTGAGACATGGTATCTATCTTTCTAAAGAGATGTCTCCAAAGACACCAAGAAAGAGATAAGATGGCCAGATTCCATGTGCTTCTTATTGGAAGTTTAATGTATGCAATGTTGTGTACTAGGTCGATATCGCATATGTCGTTAGTTTGACTAGCGGTATCAATCCAATCCGTGTTTGGAACATCGATAGTCACAAGAATATTCTTAAGTACTTGAGAAGAACTAAGGATTTATTCTTGATTTATGGAGGTGAGACTTGCAATTGGATGGTTATACCGATTCTCGATTTCCAATCGATATCGATGATAGAAAGTCTACCTCTGGATATGTGTTCATTTGTAATGGAGGTGTAGTCGGTTGGAAGAGTTCCAAACAGAGCACGATCGCAGATTCCACTACAGAGGTCGAGTATATTGTCGCATCGATGTCGCAAAGGAAGTCGCTTGGATAAAGAAGTTCGTGATGTAACTTACAGAGTTCCTTCCATTGAGTCGCCAGCTCCACTACACCGTGACAACAATGGAGCATCATACAAAGCTAAGGAACCAAGGTCTCACCCAAAATCCAAACACATAGAAAGGCACTACCACATTATCGTGAGATATAGTTGGGCAAGGCGATTTAGCCATGCAGAAAATAGCATCACCGAAAATCCAGGTGATCCATTCACTAAGCCTATGTCACGCACTCAGTTAGACCGACATCTTGAGAAGATAGGTCTAAGATATTGTAATGAATGGCTCTAGTGCTAGTGGGAGATTGTTAGTAGTATGCCCTAGAGCATATCATTTAGTATGTATCTTGTACATATTTTATTAATAAATGGCATTTCCACTTTTCTGCTTATATAATATATTTATGTGTAATAGAAAAGGTCCATTGATATTTTGTTAGAAATATTATTCTTAAGTTGTTAAGAATATGAGTGACAATATTTCTAGCACAAAGTATCATAAATAGGTTCACAATCGAGGATACTTCATAATAAGGACATGACTTATCCGTAAAGATTGTATTCATGTTTGTTCCCAAGTTATTTATATGAGATATAAATAAGATGGAATGGTGAGTCTCATGCCATATAACAAACATGATAGGCACTTATAAATGATAAGTAGGTCGAACCAGGACACTTATGACAAGCACATGGAGTTTACTCTTGTCAATGTTTTGTCATAAATCATATCAAGGCATATAATCTTTAGACCTGAGATAGCATAGTTATCTTGTACATAGGTAGTTTGAGTTTGATACTGCTTTCATACTTGTACTGTGTATGGGTATATAGGCATGTGTTGGCTCCTACTAGTTATATATGGAGGTAGGTGTTGATCAAGATGGAATCTGCTCTCTAAGTAAATAGAGATAAAATCCTATGTTCATTTAATTGTTCTTGATGTTTCAAGTTCTGGCCAGACAAATAGATTTATTCGTAAAAGAGTTTCGATGAGAAAATCTTTTAATCAAGAACTGGAATTAAAAGAGAACATAATATTCATAGCAAATGGAGTTTGACATAAACCATGACTCAGCTTGAGTTGGGATTTTGTAATGTAGAGATTCTAGTGCATGGTAACATATGATTATAGGTTCATTTAAGGTAAACCTTATTACTAATTGGGTGGCCATGGCATGCTATGCTAGGTGTTAACCATGGTCTATGAGGTTCATAAAATGATTTAGAGAAATCATTTATGGTAAGAAAGAGTTCTGATGATATTAAGAGTTGATATCATGTCTCATTGCCAATTAGTGATGAGCCTAGTAAGTCACACACATACACAAGTTATCACCTATTTAAATATGATTTAATTAATTAATTAAAGAGTTTAATTGATTAATTAAATAGGTTTAGTTTGCAATTAAATTGCAAAGTCCCTAGCATGACTTGAAACCAAATCTAGATTATTGGATGTGTAGTATAAATTAAATTTATATTTAAAGTGTTTAAATATGAATTTAATTAATGAGAAATTAATTAATAGAGATTAATTAATTAATTTATATTTGATATAAATTAATTAGAAGAAGAAAAATAATTATTTTGGGTTGAGAACTCAAAATTAAGACACAGGGGCATTTTGGTCATTTCACTGTGTGACACGTGGCACCATGAGATGGTGACACATGGCATAACACATAAGCTTGCCAAATGTTTTTTTAATCATGTAAGATGATTAAAATCAAGATTAAATATAGGTTTGACACTTGGCACAATGTGATTGGGTCAATTAAACCTATAGCTAATCAAAGGGTGACATGTGGCAAGGGTTTAATGTGTTAACCTAGCTATTTAAGTGTTGTTATGAAAAGAAAAGCAACCAGCAGCCACTCCTCTCCTTTGTCACGCCACTTTGAGGGTTTTCATCTATTCTTCTTCATCTCTCATCAATTCAAAGAGATTAGCCATCAATCTCTTGAATTGAGAACACTAGAAATTGTTTCTAGTGTCCTGTTTACATCTCTAATCTCTTAAAAGGCAGAACTTGAATTTCTAATTAATAGAAAAGGCTTTAGAAGCTATTCAAGGGCTGCCATAGGTGTTCTTGGTGTGGACAAGCTAGAGGGACAACATCTGGTGTCCTGAAGACGAATCTCAAAGGCGCAGACACGCTGCAGTGCATCAAGAGGTTAGTGTAATCGTTCTTGATTTAATCTAGGGTTCTAAAATTAATCTGATTAATTTTAAAAACTTAAATGGCAAATACAGATCCAAAAACATATTAAAAGAGTTTTAATATGTTGTTTATTATTGAAATCAAATAGATAAAAATAAATCTTGCATGATGCATGTGACCCTAGGTGAAAATTTTTGAATTCAATGGTATAAACTTGTGTTTTTCACGCTTCCGTTCCTTCACGGTGAGGCTTTAAAAGACATGGGGACTTAGTATTGATTCAATTCCTTTTGAGGAGAGATCGGAAATGTGGTTATCCGGCAAAGAGAGATCGGAAATGTAATTGGCTGGCAACGGGAGACTTAATGCTGGGGATCGGTTTCGAAATTTATTGATTCTGGGGATCGGCCAAAATATGGTGTCAATAGCTGCCCCTCTTTACATAATTTCTATTAAAGGGAAAAATTTTCCCGTGTAGGAATTATGTAAAGATTCAGACCCATATTTTGGGCGATTAGGTGTTCAAGGTTAGGGAACTAAAGCCTACTTAAGTTAGTGACCTAGAGATTGGTAGCAAGAGTTAAAATGCTAGAAAATTAAAATCAACTTAGATCGAGGAACCAGAGGTTGATAACAGGAAATTTAAAATGCTTAAATTAAAATCAACTTAGATCAAGGAACCAGAGGTTGATAACAGGAAATTTAAAATGCTGAAAATTAAAATCAACTTAGATCAAGGAACCAGAGGTTGATAACAGGAAATTTAAAATGCTGGAAATTAAAATCAACTTAGATCAAGGAACCAGAGGTTGATAACAGGAAATTTAAAATGCTAAAAATTAAAATCAACTTAGATCAAGGAATTAGAGGTTGATAACAAGAAATTTAAAATGCTGGAAATTAAAATCAACTTAGATCAAGGAACTAGAGGTTGATAACACGAAATTTAAAATGCTGAAAATTAAAATCAACTTAGATCAAGGAACCAGAGGTTAATAACAGGAAATTTAAAATGCAGGAAATTAAAATCAACTTAGATCAAGGAACCAGAGGTTGATAACAGGAAATTTAAATGCTGAAAATTAAAATCAACTTAGATCAAGGAACCGGAGGTTGATAACGGGAAATTTAAATGCTGAAAATTAAAATCAACTTAGATCAAGGAACCAGAGGTTGATAACGGGAAATTTAAAATGCTGAAAATTAAAATCAACTTAGATCAAGGAACCAGAGGTTGATAACAGGAAATTTAAATGCTGAAAATTAAAATCAACTTAGATCAAGGAACCAAAGGTTGATAACAGGAAATTTAAAATGCAGGAAATTAAAATCAACTTAGATCAAGGAACCAGAGGTTGATAACAGGAAATTTAAAATGCTGAAAATTAAAATCAACTTAGATCAAGGAACCAGAGGTTGATAATAGGAAATTTAAAATGCAAGAAATTAAAATCAACTTAGATCAAGGAACCAGAGGTTGATAACGGGAAATTTAAATGCTGAAAATTAAAATCAACTTAGATCAAGGAACCACAGGTTGATAACGGGAAATTTAAATGCTGAAAATTAAAATCAACTTAGATCAAGGAACCAGAGGTTGATAACAGGAAATTTAAAATGCTGAAAATTAAAATCAACTTAGATCAAGGAACCAGAGGTTGATAACAGGAAATTTAAAATGCTGAAAATTAAAATCAACTTAGATCAAGGAACCAGAGGTTGATAACAGGAAATTTAAAATGCAGGAAATTAAAATCAACTTAGATCAAGGAACCAGAGGTTGATAACAGGAAATTTAAATGCTGAAAATTAAAATCAACTTAGATCAAGGAACCAGAGGTTGATAACGGGAAATTTAAATGCTGAAAATTAAAATCAACTTAGATCAAGAAACCAGAGGTTGATAACAGGAAATTTAAAATGCAGGAAATTAAAATCAACTTAGATCAAGGAACCAGAGGTTGATAACAGGAAATTTAAATGCAGGAAATTAAAATCAACTTAGATCAAGGAACCAGAGGTTGATAACAGGAAATTTAAATGCTGAAAATTAAAACTTACAAAGCAGGTCTAATCTCGACACGAGAAGTTCTTCCCCGATGAAGTGTACTTAACAGGATCCCGAAGGCCAATGATTAATGGAGGACGAGTTACAAGACTTGACCTACGACCTCCTTTCTTCGGATGCTCCTTTTGAGTTCTTGACTTTCTTCTTACTTTGCGAAAAGCGCCCTTGCGGGTTTTCACTTTCCTTTTGTCCATTTGACTAGAAGTGCCCTTCCAGGTTTTCACCTCTAGTTTTTTTTTTTTTAGGCCATTCCCTGTAAATCTCATAGTAAAGTATGTGAGGTATCAATTGTCAAATCCTAATCTTATGGCAAAAATTTTAACTGATTAATAGCGCATTAAATAATGAGATTGCAGAAGGATAATGTTAAAGAATGAGTATAAGGGAAAGATAAAAGCATAGGGAATGAAGTATGACTTTATTACGGTTTTAATAAAAACAAAGATAGAGTTTCAAAGAAAAAGGGTACAAGGATAGATCTCACATATTCCTTGTGGTTAGCTTTGAAGTCCCTTAACTGCCATTATTTCTAGTACTCTGAAGTCTCATGCCATGATGGTTTATTTCCCTTCTCGGTTTCATGCTCCTTTCCTTATTTCTCCCTTTTGGTTCTTGGGATGCCCTTTCGGGTTTTCACCCCTAGATTTTTTTTTTTTTTTTAGCTCGCTCTTTCAGAACGCCCTTTCGGGTTTTCATCCCTCACTCATTTTACAGAAAGCGCCCTTCCAGGGTTTTCGCCTTCTTTCACACATTTTGCTAGGAGCGCCCTTTCGGGTTTTCACCCCTACTTTTTTTTTTTTTTTCAGGCATAGTATCTCTTAACGGTGTCAGCATTCACAGGTTTTGGAAATTCTTCACCGTCCACGTGGGTCAAGATCAAGGCCCCACCAGAAAATGCCTTTTTAACCACATAGGGTCCCTCGTAGGTTGGTGACCATTTGCCCCGGGGATCGTTTTGATTTGGCAGCACTTTCTTTAGAACTAGGTCCCTGGGTTGGAACTCGCGTGGGTGAACGCTTTTGTTAAATGCCCTGGCCATTCTCCTCTGGTATAACTGCCCATGACATGTTGCTGCTAGCCTTTTCTCGTCCAGTAAGTTTAATTGATCCAACCTCGACTGGATCCACTCTGACTCATCAATCCCTGATTCCTTCAGAATCCTCAGGGAAGGAATTTCAACTTCAATAGGTAATACAACCTCCATCCCATAAACCAGTGAGTAAGGAGTTGCACCAGTTGAGGTCCTTACAGAAGTCCGGTATGCGTGAAGAGCGTAGGGAAGCATATCATGCCAATCCCTATATGTGACCGTCATTTTCCGGATTATCCTCTTGAGATTTTTATTTGTGGCTTCCACCGCTCCATTCATCTGGGGACGGTATGGGGAGGAATTGAGATGTTGGATCTTGTATTGATCACATAATTTCTGAATCTTCGGACCATTCAAATTCTTAGCGTTGTCAGTGACGATTTCATTGGGGAGACCGTGCCGGCAGATGATATTATTTCTGAGGAATTTGAGAAATGTGTTCTCTGTAATGTGAGCATAGGATGTCGCTTCGACCCATTTAGAGAAATAGTCGATAGCTACTAGGATAAATCTGTGCCCATTGGATGCCTTAGGGTTGATGGGACCAATCACATCGATGCCCCACATTGCAAAAGGCCATGGTGAGACGAGGTTGAACAATTTGTGAGGCGGCACATTTATCGGATCCGCATAAATCTGACACTTATGGCATTTTCGGAAATACTCGATGCAATCCTTTTCCATTGTAGTCCAAAAATATCCCCGTCGCATGATTTGCTTAGCCATCATATGCCCATTGGCATGGGTTGCACAGTTTCCCTCATGAGTCTCGGAAAGGATTCTCTTTGCTTCTTTTGTATCCACACATCTCAGCAATTCGCCGTTGGAGCTCCTTTTGTATAGGGTTTCTCCGCTAGGGAAGTATCCCAGTGCTAATCTCCGAATCATCCTTTTTTTGTTTTTGCTTGCCCCTTGAGGAAATTCTTTGGTTCTAATGTAGATCAGGATGTCATGATACCAAGGTTTACCATTAGGCTCTTCCTCGATCATGAAGCAGTATGCTGGTTCACTTCTTGCCTTAATCCTCAATACCTGAGTCGTCTGCTCTTCTTCCATTTGAGCCATAATAGCCAGAGTGGCTAAGGCATCTGCAAATTGATTCTTGTCTCGACTAAGGTGAGTGAAAGATATTTCTTCGAATTTCTTAATCAACTCCAGTAAGTACTTCTGATATGGGATTAGCTTCGGATCCTTAGTTTGCCATTCCCCTTTGACTTGATAAATGATCAGAGCTGAGTCTCCATATACCTCCAACTTTCTGATTTTCATTTCGATAGCAGCTTGTAGACCCATTACACAAGCTTCATATTCCGTGACATTATTGGTGCAATCAAACCTCAACTTGATAGCTATCGGGAAGTGTTTTCCATACAGCGATACCAATACAGCTCCGATTCCATTACCGGACAAATTGACAGCTCCATCGAAATACATTTCCCATGCATCAGCTGGCTCTTCTTCTCCGCAGTCCACTTTGCTAATATACTCATCGGGAAACTCAAAATCCAGGGTTTCATAATCCTGGATAGGGTTTTCTGCTAGGAGATCGGCGATCACGCTACCTTTGACTGCTTTCCGGGTCATATAAACAATGTCATATTGGGAGAGTATGACTTGCCATTTAGCTATCCTTCCTAGCACGAATGGGCTTTCGAATACATACTTGATAGGATCCATCCTGGAGATGAGCCATGTTTTGTGATTCAACATGTAGTGTTTGAGGCGATTTGCTGTCCAGGCTAGTGCGCAGCAAGTTTTCTCTAGGAAAGAGTACCTTGCCTTACAATCGTTGAACTTCTTGCTCAGGTAATAGATAGCCCTTTCTTTTCGGCCGGTATCATCATGTTGCCCCAAAACACATCCCATTGAGCTTTCTTGGACCGCCATATACAGAATCAGAGGCCTTCCCGCCACTGGTAGAACCAATACTGGTGGGTTTGACAGGTACTGCTTGATTTTCTCAAAAGCCTCTTAACAGACCAAATCCCATTGAGTGGTGTTGTTCTTTCGGAATAGTCTAAAAATAAGCTCAGCCTTAGCAGTGAGATTGGAAATAAATCTTGATATGTAGTTCAACTTCCTCAGGAAACTGCGCACCTCTCTTTCTGTTCTTAGGGATGGCATCTCTTGAATAGCTCGGACTTTGTCTGGATCAACTTCTATTCCTTTCTCGCTCACTATGAATCCCAACAATTTCCCAGACCTAGCTCCGAATATGCATTTGGCAGGGTTCAGTTTCAGCTGATATTTCCTGAGTCTCTCAAATACTTTCCTCATTACCTGCACATGGCTCTCTTCTCCCCTGGATTTGATGATCATATCATCCACGTACACCTCCACTTCTTTATGCATCATATCGTGGAATAATGTGACCATAGCACGTTGGTAGGTGGCTCCAGCATTCTTTAACCCGAAAGGCATGACCCGATAGCAAAATACCCCCCATTGAGTGATAAAAGCAGTCTTCTCCTTGTCTTCCTCATCCATTGGGATTTGATTGTATCCCGATGCCCCGTCAATACACGAACACCTGCCCAATCCCGCAGCATTGTCTACTAACACATCAATGTGAGGGAGAGGGAAATCATCTTTCAAGCTTGCTTTATTAAGATCCCTGTAATCAACGCACACCCTTCTCCCGTCCTTTTTCATTACCGGGATAACGTTAGCTATCCATTGCGGGTATTTGACTACTTTCAGAAACCCAGCATCATACTGCTTCTTGACCTCATCCCTAACTTTGAGCAGTGTGTCAGGATTCATTCTTCTTAATTTCTGCTTTATCGGGATTGTCCCCGGAATTAGGGAAATTTTGTGCGTCACTATATGAGGGTCCAAACCAATCATATCATCATAACTCCATGAAAATACGTCTAGGAATTCCCTGAGCAGACTAATCATATCTTCTAATTTTCACTCTCCACAACCTTAAGTTCCCTTTTCTCTTCTTCAGTGCCTAAGTTTATGGTGTACGTTTTGTCTCCACAAGGCACTAGGGAAGGCTCATCTCTTTCATCCCTTTCTTCTGTGAGCTCCACCTCAGGATCACTTGAAGTTATGGCAATTATGGGGATTTCAAAATTAACTAGAGGAATTTCTGAGTCTATTGAATTATTAGGTGCTAATTGATGAATGGTCCTGAATGAACGAAAATAGAATATATTATAAGGATGGAATTCAAAAGGAAAGAAAGAGAGAATTGGATATAAAATGCGATATTAAACCGTTAACATTTATGACATAAGAAAAGGGTCCATTTACAATATTACACTTGCCACCATGGACAAAATGATCAAGTATAGATAACCAAAAGTACTTTACTCGAAATTAAGTACAGGGATGTCCTCTGCTGTCCAATTGTCCAGTTCTTACCCCTCAGCCATTGGCGAGACCAGAGCCCCACACAAGGAATCCAAGTGGATGACATCGATGGATGGTTCATCGGGTGATTCTTCTACCTCTGCCGGATTTTCAATGACCGGTTTGGTGAAGACTTCCGTGATTCTCAGGACTACCTTCATTCTCCCGATTTTCTGATCGAATCTCTGATCCCGAAGTCTGTTCCTGATCCAGAATCGCCCATCCATGAGGGCATCTTCCTCATAACCCAAACCGCAACGGCCTACCTTCTGGATAGCCGGTATATGTTCAATAATCCCTTGCAATGTGGCGCCTAGGCCTTTACCCTCTTCATACCCATTCTTTGACATTATCTTGGCTACCATAGCCATAGCCCCTTCATTTCTTGAGACGGTTTCTTGTAATTCGAGGGCCTGGAAGGAGCTTTCCAACGACTCCTCAGCAGCTTCCACATAAAGAAGTGATTGTGGCTTGGTGACCAGTATGACTTATTCCCCTCTCACAGTGATGATTTTGCCGTCCATAATATACTTTATCTTCTGGTGCAAAGTTGAAGGAACGGCATTTGCTGAATGGATCCAAGGCCTCCCCAGCAACATAGTATAGGCAGGTTCAATGTTCATCACTTGGAATGTGACATTGAAGGTGCATGCGCCAATTTGGAGGGGTAAGTCAATGTCTCCCAGCACTTCTCTCCTTGTACCATCAAAGGCTCTTACCACCATAGCACTATGACGTATATTCGATCGATCAACCGGCAGGCGGGCCAAGGTGGCACTAGGCAATACATTGAGCGCTGATCCATTATCAATAAGGACCTTGGCCACTATACAACCTTTACATTTCACCGTCACATGTAGAGCCTTAGTATGTGCTAAACCTGCAGGGTCTATCTCTTCTTCAGAAAAGGTGACAAAACTGAATGCCTGGATTTGTCCCACCATCTTCTCAAACTGCCCCGGTGTGATGTCGGGGTTCACAAAGGCCTGATCCAGAATTTTTTGCAGGGCTTGACGGTGTACCTCTCTGTAACACCCTAGGCAAATCCCACATCGACAAAACACGGGAGAGATGCTGGGTTCATAAGATGGAGGTTCCTAACCCCTATTGACGCGTTTTAAAACCGTGAGGGCTTCGGCCCAGAGCGGACAATATCACTAGTGGGCCGGGCCATTACATTTGTGGTATCAGAGCCGCTCCGCGTGCAACCTTGAACGATGGTGGGGCAAACCTCAGCGAGGACGCTGAGTCCCATAAGGGGGGTGGATTGTAACACCCTAGGCAAATCCCACATCGACAAAACACGGGAGAGATGATGGGTTCATAAGTTGATAGTTCGTAACCCCTATTGACGCGTTTTAAAACCGTGAGGGCTTCGGCCCAGAGCGGACAATATCACTAGTGGGCCGGGCCGTTACATTTTTGGTATCAGAGCTGGACTCCCTCTAGTACGGTGTGTGGTGCGAGGACGCACTGCGGGAAGTGGGCTTGTCACGACCCGGGGATGGGGTTGGGACGTGCTTGTTCAACCAACTACGACCGGGTGGAAACTTCGTGTCCCACATCGGAAACGGGAAGAAAAGATTTGGACCATATATGTGGGAGCCTTCCTCACCTGGTCAGCGCGCTTTTGGGAATGAAACCTCCCAAGGGACAAATCCGTGAGGCCCATGGGCCAAAGCGGACAATACTGACTGGAGAAGGATTGGGCTGTTACAATTTGGTATCAGAGCTGCTCCGCGTGCAACCTTGAACGATGGTGGGGCGCTTTTGGGAATGAAACCTCCCAAGGGACAAATCCGTGAGGCCCATGGGCCAAAGCGGACAATACTGACTGGAGAAGGATTGGGCTGTTACACTCTCAGCTCAAAATTAGTGACAATAGTGAAATTCTGGCGGGTGTCTTCTTTAACTGCTCAACCACGTCATATTCACTCTGCTTCATTATTTGAAGCAACAGTTCCTCCTCTTCTTTCGACCCAGCGGGTTCTACTTCCTCCGTTTTCTCAACCTCCTTTTCTGTACTCTTCTGTAACTCTCCCATTTTTACTTTCCCTCTCTTCTGTTCTTTTTTATTAGACCCGTAACATCTCCCACTTCTGGTTATAAACTTAACCTCTGATTCAAGCGGGGAAGACTTTGTGGCAGTGGCGGGCTGAGGAATAGGTTGGGAAGTAGTGCTGCTGGTAGGTCCGGCGTAAATCATTCTGAAATGCTCGTGGGGAGTGAAGCACGGTTTTGGAGGTGCCGAAGGTGAAGCAAGATTAGGAGCCGACGTACTGCTTGACGCTCCTTGGGTGAAAACTTGAAAGTTATAATTCCAAGGTATGGCATGTGTATTTGTGACAGGGAGCTGAGGCGGGGTTCGGATAATCGTCACTGGTGGTGAGGCTACTGGGGGTGAGAAGGTGATTCTGGGTTTAGAGGTGGAAGCATTTTGACTGAATCTAGCTGTGTTCACTCCCCCTTCCATCTTTGACCTTGTCTGGCATCTCAGAACTTTGAGGGACAGTAAGTTCTGGATTTTTTGCTTGAACTCTTCACAATTTTGTAGCTGGTGGTTAGCTGCCCTTCCATGATAGGGGCATCCCGCCTCATCCTCAGGTTCTGGTGTCTGAAGGTGGAGGTAACCTTCCCTCATTGCCATTCTAAAAATTTCCCTAAAGTGAGGAATCAGTTGATCTACCTCCGGTGTCGACCCTTCTCTTTCTGACTCTATCATGTTTATGCCATTGCCGGTATTATGATTGGGCAATGGGTTTGAAGTAACATTGGGGAGGGAACCATTTCCCTCAATCTTCAACCAACCATTCCTAATCAAGGCGTGCACTCTCCCTCTGAGCGCCGCACAATTATCAGTAGAGTGCCCTTGTGCCCCTCCATGATACTCACACCGGGCGGTGGCATCATACCACCTGGGGTAGGGTGGCTGAATTGGGTCAAGGGGAACCGGTACTATCTGGTTTATACCGAGGAGGTATCGGTATATTTCGCTGAATGGAAAGGGAAGGGGTGAATCAGGATTTCTTGGTGGTCTCGGGTTATTTTGAGGTGGTCTGGGTTGGGTAGGTGGAGGAGGCGGTATGGGCTGATAATTTGTAGATGGTGGATACTATGGGTGCGGGTGTGGATAATTTGGGAAAGGAGGTGGAATGTTTGCAACGGTTTGGCCATGAGTGGGAGGATATGGCCGGTAGTTATTTTGAGGAAGTGGAGAGTAATTGTTCTGCCGGGTGATAGAATGCACATCACCCTCCTTCTTTTTGCCAAAACTGGCAGTTTTCTTCGCAGGATTCTCAGTCAACTCCTGCAGTCGTCCCATTCTTAAATTAGCTTCTATCCTCTCACCAGCTTGGATAATATCCGAGAAGCTGTTGGAAGTGTTTCCAATCATCAAATTGAAGTAAGGAGCCTTCAACGTCTCAATGAACAAGGAGCATAGTTCATTGTCGGTCACCGGAGGATATACTTCTGCAGCCTTTTCTCTCCATCTCTGGGCATATTCCTTGAAGCTTTCTCTGTCTCTTTGCACCAGGTTTTGGAGGTCTCTCCTCGTGGGGGCTACATCGCAGTTAAATTTATACTGCTTCAGGAAAGCATCAGCTAAATCCTTCTAGGAGCGCATTTTGCTCCTGTCCAACTGTATGCACCATCTTAGGGCTGCCCCGGAAAGACTCTCGTGAAAGAAATGGATGAGAAGTTTGTCATCTTCTGTCAAGGAAGACATTTTGGCAATGTAAGTTGCCAGGTGAATGCGGGGGGTCTGAGTTCCCGGTATACTTATCGAAGTCCGGGATTTTGAACTTGGGCGGCACCACCACGTCTGGCACCAATCTTAGGGATGCCACATCGACTGAACCATACATGTTTAACCCCTCTATTGCTCTCAATCTCTCCTCTAGAGCAGACAGCTTCTCATTTTCCCTGGTCTTATTTTCTCCTCCTACTGCATGAGATGCTACCCCAGTTGGGAGATGAGGGGTGGAGTGAACTGGAGCCAGAACTAGAGGAATTAGTAATGAAGGGTATGGGTCAGCATTTGAGACGGCTGGGTAATGGGAGAAAGGTAGGTCATTATTTATAGTAGCCGGATTGACAGTGATTGTCGGATCCGGGATAGGTGACTGAAAGGTGAAAGAGGTTGAAGCTTGGTGCGGATCATTTATTATAGGTGGTGGAGGAGGTAGTGGTAAGTTAGGTTATGAAGCAGGTTTATTCTGGGACATCTCCCTCATTAGTCTCATAAGTTCTGAGACCTGATCTTTCAGCTCGGACACTTGCCCTTGTAGGTTCTGTACTTGTTCCTGGTCTTCCATTAGTCTTCTTGTTTGTGATCTTGTTAAGTACACTCGTTTGGGTTGAACCGTGTGCTTGGTCAAACTTGCTTTTTTTGAAGCAATGTTGATTTTCTGTAGGAAAGTAAAAAAGCTTTTAATAAATTTTGAGTTTTGTAAAAACTAAAGGTCCTGGTTCGGACAAAGGATACAGTGGCATTTTGGAGCCAGAATGAAGTCTGCAGAAGGATAATTGCATCAATTTTATCATGGCATCATTCGATAGTCTGACTGTGAATGACTGGATTGAATGCGCATTTATGATACCTGTCCATATGGCACATCCAATTTTTCGCATGACCCTGGCGAGGGGGTTTCTACTGGAGTCATACTATTCATTCATAATTTTGCTAAACAATGGCCCAAAAATTATCCTATTAACTGAATAATTCATACACAGCATTCTTTACATCAGCCTAGGCTCAGGGAGGTTCTTTATAATGAGATTACATTTTTTGAGATACTCATATAACCTTTCTTCCTGTCTGGCGGGGTTGAACACTTTCAGAGCATATTCGGATTCAGGTAGGAGTTCTTGTTTTCCTTGTGCTATCATTCTCTCTAGCTGGTCAACATTCTCTTTCAGCTCCTGATAGAGAGCAGCTTGTCTTTCCTTTTCCTTTCTTTCCTTAGCACATTCTTTCAGAATATCGTTGATGAGTAGTGCCTGTTCCTTCAATTCGAGCTTCTTCTTTTTGTTTTCTTGTTTATACTCTTCTACGAGTATCTCTTGGTATTTCATTTTTTCCTGAAGCTTACTATTCTGTACTTCTACTTCTTTTACCAGAGCTTGGAGAGAGCTTTTTTTCTTTTCCCACCGTGCCTCTTGCTCTTCAAACCCCATCTTTTTGGTTCTTGCCTCTTCCCTGAGTCTTTTTACTTTTATCTTAAGGTTCTGCTATTGATCCTCTAACTGTTTTATTTGTTCTTGCGAGTTCTCGGTGTTTGCCTTCTGTAGTGAGTCAGCCAGATGATTATTAGCTTCTCCTGATAGGACGTTTCGGCGAGGGTCGCTGTCTTCGAATTTTGTTGAATCTGCAGTTAAGTGTTCTTGGTTCCTGTCAGCCCTCCATTTAAGATAATCGCCCGTGGCACTCGGACCTTTAGGTGACCTCTCTATCAGAGTGATGTTTTCCCAAGATTTGCGAGCTATTTTCAACCCTTCCTCTTCCTTGAGCTCATGGTAGAAATGACCTTGGTGGTATTCCTCAATGTTGACTCTGAACTGTGTTGAGCCAAACTGTCTCATTACTAATGACAGAGTGTAACATGTGTACCCAGTCACTCCGATTAGGGGTACCGATTGATTACCTCTCGTACTGATCAAAATGGATTGACTTGACGTCCACAATTTCCTCCAACAGTAGTCGTGGCTATTGAAGCTCAAAATCCATTCTTGCCACTGCAGTTCATCCTTCGGGCTGATTACTAATCGGGTCATTTTCTCGATGAAGGGCTGGTCAAGGTACCAAGTTAATCCCTTCGTCTCCACAGGACACATATGACTGATAATCCAGAGATGCAACAATTGAGAACAACACTTAATGGACCCCTTGCCTCGTTGTCTGCAGTAAGTAAGGGTTAAGAAAGTCTCGGCAAGAATTGCCGGTACTGGATTGACCTTCTGTTTCTCCACTGCCCAGAATATTTCTACAACACTGCAGGTTATGATTCCGGAAGGTCCAGGGAACAAGATCAGGCCATAGACTGCTAAGGCGAGCATCAATGAAGCTTGGTCCCACTGCTCATTTTGGATGCATTGATCTAACCCCTTCTTGAGATAAGTCCAATACCATCCATGCGTGTTTCCTTTGACAGTTTCCTTCGCCTTTGCTTCTTCTGGTGGAATCCCCAGCATATGTGCGAACCGTTTCCAAGTTTGCCTATGTTCGAGGTGTAGGTAAATCCGATTCTGCGCCGCATAAGGGATTTATAGCGACGCTTGATATTCTTCCATAGTGGGAGCAGTATCAATGTCGTTGAAAGAGAACACCTCAAACTTAGGGTTCCAAACTGGCAACATGGCCTTTAGTGCCGGGACTTGAACTTTAACTTGCATCAAGGTTGCAATCCTCCCATATTTCTTCTCAAATTGTGCTTTGACCTGATCGGGAAATGACTTCCAACCATTAACCAGACCCCCGAGACTGTTCATCCTGACTTCAACCTTGCTCAGGTCTAGTGGAGGTAATGAGCCAGTGTCATTTTGTAGGCGTACCGAACTATTTTTGGGCCATGGTTTAGTATTCTGTTCTAATTCAAGAACTTCTTCTACCGACTGACTCGAGGATGCCATATTTTAAAAAAAAATGATGTTTATCCTTTTACAGACCTTAATTTGGTGTTACCTGCGGGAAAAACTTGTTAGCAGGATAGATTCAGGTAATCTTGAATTATACTATTGGCAGAGTGACACCTACACATTTATCAAAGTAAGAAAGTCTGTAGATTTACTTAACAGTATGATCCAAGATTACCCTCAAAAATAAGAACTAAATAGAACACAAGAAGAATAGGGTAAGAGTAAGTATGCCCCTTTTGTCCTAAAATAAGGAGAGTCCTAGAACCGGCTGGGTGCTACCTGATTGGGTAGTTCTATCTTATAGGGTAGCTTGCTACGGCTTCCAGCTATCGTGATAGTTTAGCTCAAGGTCTAATTTTCTAAAAGCCATAGGTTCCCAAATTGCCCCTACTGTAAACAGTAGAGCCCCATTTTATTCCCCATGATACTATCGGGAGAGTTCCACGGGTATCACAGTGAATAGAACGAGTTTCAATTTGAGCAGAAGCCTTCAAGGATACTAACGGGGTAAAACCCACGGGCACCGCTACATGACCCCCTCCTACTTTCCTAAAAGGGTAAGAAAGCTCGGGTATAGGGCTAAAGTGTGTGAGGACATTATGTGAGTGCTCAGTGTGTGAAGGGACACCTTTACCTCTTCCCAATTCAGGGGGATTTTTATTTTTCTTTTTTTTCTTTTAAACGAAGAGTGCTGTAAGAAGTAAAACAAGTAAGACAAGCAAAACAGTTAGCAGGAATAACAATAATTAAAGTATAAAATTTTGCGGAGTGAGTCCACCCAACTATGATTTGATCGTAAAATTAAATCTACTTTTGGACCTCTGGACCAGGGTTAAGTTATAAGTTCCCCAGTGGAGTCGCCAAGCTGTCGCAAGGTGTTTTGCGGTCGCCTGGACGAACACTCACCGAAGTGGGAAAGTGTGAGGAGTCGCCACTTTAATTTTGAGGGAAATTAAAGAAAACCATTTGCGAAAATAAATTAAAATGAAACCACTTCAAAAACAGAGATTCTAGGTTCGGGGTCTGTAAACGGGTGGGGAAGGTGTTAGGCACCCCACCTCGTCCCTCAATAAGGGTAAGCAGATCTAACTTCACGTTCTTTATAAATTAAAATTGATAGTTAGGAGGGTTTGAATGGAAATGTTAATCCTTTTGACAAAAAGGAATATTTGATTTTTCACTAATTCAGATTACCCAGATACATAAGTAAATGAGACAACCTTAGTGAGTTACTGTTGTATATTAGTTTTGTCTGAGGGGCCATTTTATATATTTATTAGAATTGAATTTGAGAATCGGATAAGAACTCTCCTCCGATCTCTTTTAGATTAAAATTAGAATTTTGGATTGAGAATCGGATAAGAACTCTCCTCCGATCTTTTTTAAATATTTGTTAAAATTTTTAAGTGAGAATTAGATAAGAACTCTCCTCCGATCTCTTTTAATATTTATTAAAATTTTTAAGTGAGAATCGGATAAGAACTCTCCTCCGATCTCTTTTTGATATTTGTTAAAATTTTGGATTGAGAATCGGATAAGGACTCTCCTCCGATCTCTTTTAAAATTTTTAGATTGAGAATCGGATAAGAACTCTCCTCCGATCTCTTTTAATATTTATTAAAAATTTTAAGTAAGAATCGGATAAGAACTCTCCTCCGATCTTTTTGATATTTATTAAAATTTTAGGCTTGAGGATCGGATAAGAACTCTCCTCCGACCTCTTTTAAATTATTAGTTAAAATTTTAGGTGAGAATCGGACAAGAACTCTCCTCCGATCTCTTATATTTTAATGGGGGTCGGATAAGGACTTTTTCGACCGATTGAAATTTGATTACAGCTACACATCGTAAGAGCCTAAGACTAAGGGTTCTGGCATTCAAAGGTGCCGAGGATCGGAATAAGACTTCTTTCAACTCCTTGGTACCTCGTGACTGGACAGGGGATACCGAACTGAATTTTACCGACCTCCTGAGTGGTTGCCTAGCCAGTACCCTTTTGATACCCGATTTGTTCTATTTATTTATCTAAGATTTAGTTTTATCCCGCCTTGTGACGTCTTTCCCAATCGTTTTCTATGTTGTTCTAGTGATTCGACTTTACTATTTCCTGACTTATTATTCAGATCTTTCAATATTTTAAAGAGACTCTTAAGATACGATTACCTAAATTTTGTCCAACTACTCATACGCTACTCGGGACTAGAACATTTACGTTTGAGAGTTCAAAAAGAATGAACTGATGAACAAAAAGAAAATTTGAGAAAAGCTTTCTTCGGGGGCCTTTTAACACAATATGAAACTAACGAACATTGCTAGTATGAAGCGAAAGAAATACGTAAAATAAATAAAAAACGAGCACTAAGTAAAGCAGCAGTAAAGCACACTCACCTGTAGAGAATCGAAACTATGGGATTAACTTATGGAGTCACAAAAGCGTGGTAAAGTTACGAGCTGATATCCCAAGGACTAAGGTTTGCCTTGAGATGATGAATATCTCGTTAAGATGCAGTCAAGCCGAAGCAGTAACCTGGTCTGACGGGGTTAAACTTGGAAACGGGAACGGAAATGAAGATTACAAAGATTGACCTAATGGTGAGAATGCCACGGAGCAATGAACAAACTGAAAATAAAGAGTTTCAGTATTCAAAACCACGTTCAAGAAAATACTTTAGAAAACTAGTTTCTGAAGTTTTTCTATCTATCCAAACTAAAGAGAATAGCAGAGTAACAAACTAAATCGAGTTTCAGAGTTCTTCCACTATAATTCCCACCCTTTTTTTTCGTCCGTCCCCTTGAACAGTTTTCATATAGGTATTTATAGGAACCGGGTGCTCCACCTGAAGGGTCAAGATCTATTTTGAGGGAGATGGAGGGTCATGATTTCAAAGGACATGATCTGAGGTTCAGGAATTAAAGAGAATCAGAACGGACGGCCGAGATCTCTTTTAGAATATTTGTCCTTTTCCTCTTCTAATCTGACGGTCCCAAATTCTCTTGTCCGGGGCGATCCGAGGGCTAGGAGTGAAAGGCGTTGGTCTTGTCGTCTTCCTCTTTGATCCAAGGGTTCCGGGCTCGTCCTTACAAGTTGGATCAATGGTGGAGATTAGGATGTACAGCACTGTTATGACATGTCCTGGCATATGTCAGTAATGCGGGTGATTCTGGGGCGTGCGGTTGAGATTTCATTTGCAACACTTTAACTACCTCGGCTTTGATCATAATGACCGTGGTAGGCGTCTTATTCTCTTCGCTTTCCGATCTCTTCTCTTTTCCGATCTTCTCATGCTGGGCTCCTCTTTTCCGATCTCTCCTACTCCGGTCTCCTCCTTCATCCAATCCGGTTTAGTCAAAGCATTTATTCCCTCGATTTCCGAGGCGTTCACTTCGTTTTCCGCTTGCAATAAATGCTCGGATTTTTTCTATATATATATCTTCAACTGGGAAGCCCCCCCCCTACATTTGAACTTCTCCTCTTTTCCTCTCACATTTTCTGCTTTAATTGCTCCGGCAACAATCCCGGACATGATAACCGCTTTTGATCTTTTTTCGGTTGCCCACTTTGTTCTTAGCCTGAAAATTTACGATCCTGGTGAACGGGAAATTATGATAACTTCTTTTGATGACCGTGAGAGAACCGAACTAATTTACCAACCCATATGGGAGACCTCGATCTCATTGATTTCGAATAGTTCGACCGATGCAAATAGCAAACTGATTTTGGGCGAGAAGACTACTAATATTCCCCTTAACACCGGTGACTGCTCCTCGGCGTTCATCTGGCTCCTCACCACACTGGGTGTTCCAACAGCGGCTCGGTTTCGAGCGGTAACTTTGATGACGACCTCTCTCATTCTCATGAGAGTCATATTCCCCCCATCTAAGCTATACATCTATCCGATGTCAACAGCCGGTCTTCTGGTCAAACACATCTTTTAACTCAGCCACGAGACTAGGCTTTGACATAGGCCTTTTAGATAGGATGTTCCACCGATCTCTAGAGATCGCTCTTATGATGTAATCAGACCTTTAATGTAATCCGATCTCTAGAGATCGCCCAAATGATGTAATCAGACCTTTAATGTAATCTGATCTCTAGAGATCGCCCAAATGATGTAATCAGACCTTTTGGAAATAAAATTTTATTTTATCAATTATCATTTTTATTATTATTGCATTGGTTATTTTCCGATCTCTGAAGTATTTATCCGATCCAGTCCCTAACTGAACAGCCCTTAACCAATCTGCACTTCCAAACATCCGACTTAGTTCACCGATCTGTAACCAGCCGATCTCTTCTATTACGGGATTTTGGAATATTCGTGAGACGTGTCAGAAAAAGCTGGCGAATCCCGTGAACCAATGCGCCGCCTGGGACACCGTGAGCATTAAATGCTCAGACGGGTATAAATAGGGGATGGGTCAGCCAGTTGCTCTCTTATGTCATTTTCAGCCTCTCGCGAACAACTTCAAAAATTCTCTCGTTTTCTTGAGTTCTTCCGACACCGATCAGACTCCGGTAAGGGTTTTGATCTTTCTTTTTAGTTTAAATTCTCTATATCCTTTGAAAATGAGCGGCGCCGAGGGTCAGAGAGGAAGTGAGCAAAATATAGATCAGGCTGGGGGTAATCCTCCAGCCGAATGACTTGTACAAATTTTAATATGAAATGAAATTCCCTTTTTGTTCAGTGAATGGATGTGACCGGAAAATCTCTAGATTACTTAAGCACTTGATTGTCTGAGCATATTAAAACAACAACTAAAAGTGATTATTAATCTAAGTGTAAGAGGTCGGAAAACGCAATAAGCATGAGATCGGCAGGGAACCAACGCTAAACGGGACTTGATTGAAATTGGAAACTTAACTTGAACCTTAAGATCGGGATCATCATTAAACCGGATCGAAACCTTAACTTTATTTTTCCCAAATTTTAAATGAGAGATCGGCAATGAGACTGGTGGCACGAAGGCCTAATGTTGGTTGAATCTCGTTTGACAAGAAAGATCGGAAATGTAATTGACTAGTCAGGAGATTTGACAATTGGTTTGAGAGGTCGGTGAGGCTTTAAAAGACATGGGGACTTAGTATTGATTCAATTCCTTTTGAGGAGAGATCGGAAATGTGGTTATCCGGCAAAGAGAGATCGGAAATGTAATTGGCTGGCAACGGGAGACTTAATGCTGGGGATCGGTTTCGAAATTTATTGATTCTGGGGATCGGCCAAAATATGGTGTTAACATGCTTATTAAAAAAAAATGTATTATGGTTTGTGTAATATATATCTTTTCAATGTATAAAAAATATTTATGGAAATAAAAATAAAGTATTTATTATAAAAGAATATGTGTTATTTTATATTACTCAAGGTCTATATAATAGATGGATATTATATATTATGTCTTGAATTTATAATAAATTAAGTTTAAATAAAAAAATTCTTTTATATTAAGCCATGCATATATAAGATGAATCTCTCTTGAATGTCTATGAAATTAAGGCTAGACATCTTATAGTTTGTGATATATATGATCGTTCGATCATTCATTCTCTTTGTTTTAATTCTTTTTAAAGTTGCAGAAATATATAATATGAAAACTGGAAACAACTCTTCAAAAGATATATATATATATAAAAGCATTGGTATCATGTGTCAAAATAAGGAATGTAAATTCAAGATATAATAAATGAAGACTCGAAAGAGCCACGCCTGCGTGATTAATGTCTTGTCCCCTTACTCCTCTCCTCTTCAATACTACTACACGTATTAAAGCATGTGGATTGTCCAATTAATTTAAATTGTTTGTCTACTCTTTTAATCAATTATCAATTTATAGGGTATAACTCATCTTAATTGGCATTCATTTTTATTAGATCTTCACCATATTTGAGTCTTGTTATTGTAATTGGAGTGAAAATTTTTATTGTACATTAATTAAGGAAATGAGTGATATAATTATAACAAGCATCTTACACGAATTTTTTATTAATTAATGGAAAAGGTAAATATATTAAAATAAAATATAAATATTTTTCATTGTTTTTTAAAAAATTTTAACTGTTTTAACCTTTAATCTCTCATGCTATGAGGTGATCATTGGACTACTAAACAATGGCATATAACTAGATAGATTTACACATAAATTTCTTGATATAATGTACTTATTTGGAATTTACTGAACGAGTAGTCTAATAATTGCCTTTTTTTTTAAAAAAAAAGGAAAAATAAAGAGTATTCTAATAATTGAATATCATATATAATATAGGAGGTTAGAAAATTCAAATTTTTATATACTCATTTCACATTTGGGGGAATAAGTTGGTCATGCATGTGTATATATATATATATATATATATACATGTAGATTCTTTTAAAACTTTTAAAAGAATTTACAAATACTCGATTACTGAATTACTTTTAAAATAAAATATACCCAAATTTATTAAATAGGGTGTAATTGATACATTTAGAAGCTATTGACTAAGTAACCTGATTGAGTGTTTATCTCATAATACAAGAAGTTGAAATATTTAAATATTGACAATTTTATCTCCTATAAAAATTTTTAAAATAATAAAAAAAATATTTAGGTGATACGAAATAAAATTTTGTTGGTCATACACTTCTTTCAATGAGATATTAGTTATGTCTCAGCCTAACAAAATAGAATTTTTTTCCCTTGTTATAATACTTTAATTTTAAATATAAATTAACATTAAAAAAATGAATAAACATGTTAAAAACATGTTGCCCAAATATTGATAATTATATAATTTAATATATCCTCAATATTAGGGGGGAAAATTAAATAAATAGAGTGAAGCCAACCACTTAATTCATTAATTGATTAATTAATCAATTAATTAATTTCCATCTCCTTTAAAATAAAAAAATATAAGAATATTAAAAATCAATGTTTGTTGCATATATACCTAAACAATAGTTGGCATGGAAAGTAAGAAATTAAATATATATCGTATAATTATTTATTTATTTATTTATTTATTAGGGTATCATCATTTTATATTTATTTTACATTTCATATAAGATTAATTTCTTTAAAATTTATGTCTGCTCCTTTTAATAATATTTTCTCTAAAAATTAAAAATGAATTCTCCAATAATAATTACGTAAAATTTTCATACACTAAAAGAAAAAAAAATTTGCTTATAAAATAAATATGGAGTAATCTAATGATGGATTAAAAAAAGAAGAATAGGTTACTCTTTGTGTCACGACCCAACCTATGGGCCGGACCGGCACTAGGACCTGGGCCAGCCTAAAGCCCCCGAGGCCCGTAGTAAGCATAACTATTCATTAATCCAACTCTAAGGCCCATTTGGGCCCAATATCAATAAATCAACCGGACGGAGTCCGGCCATAAAGTGGACATTTCAACGGGGAGTTTTTGACTCACCTGACCTGTAAACAAAATATATCATCAATTGGGGAGCTCAGCTCACTCTCCACATACTCATATCAACATAAAGATAAATGGGAGCTCAGCTCCCTCATCCAATCCATCAAACATGCATATAAAAATTTTACAAGTCCACATAACAATTTATATTACAGACCAAATTAATTAATTAAATACTTCTAACACATGCGGAAATTCTAGGAGTAAATAAAATTACACAAATATGGATAAACAACCTGCGAAGGAGAAAAGTAGGTTAACCATAATAAAATGCTCCTGTAGCCTGAAAAAATATTGAACAGGAGTGAGCGTTCGACTCAGAGAGTAAAATATCAATTTTAACCATAATCTCTATAGCTATCTAAAACTAATGCACCCTGTAGAGTGAAATGCAACATCAACAACATTTTCACATCATAACATCAAAAAGGTAATTTGGAGCACTAACACACCCAGTAGTATCAATCATACTATATGGGAGTTGATCCCCTATACAGCTCTCTTAAATCCAACCTGGTGCCAGCGAAGAACTCAAGTCGGACTTTCGCTTAATAAACCAAATCGGGGGTCCCAGCGAAGAACTCAAGCCGTGACTACCCCCCGAAGGATCGGGTCCCAGCGAAGAACTCAAGTCGTGACTACCCGTCCTGTCCATAGTCCACACCACATCACGCACACCAACGCACGCACACTGCTCCAAATTACCACAACAACATCCATGGCACGTTAACAGTTATGAATGCAACATAAATCGTGCCTAGAGTTTAACTATATAAATATATGCATATAAGTGATGCATGGGCATACTTGAACATATAATAATATCGAAATTACAATTAAAAATAATATTTTACTCACAAACTTGACAACGGTCACTGTGGCGGTTGGGCGGAGGAAGAAGGCTGTCCCGGCTCACCTGACAATTACATTACATTTATTTAATACAAATGACTCAATACAAATCAAGAAAAGACCAAATACGTCCTAAGTCGTGCCGAAAATCCGGCAGTCTCCCCTATACCTAGGACCTACCCAACCTGCAAAATGGCTCAAAACACACTTCTATATCCACAATCTATATATCCACAACTCAATCACATCACACAGCCCCTCCTGGGCCCATCAAATCAGTCATCCATCACAATATGTAAAATTTCAATTTAGTCCTTATAATTGATTATTTTTGCAAAAACTGCCCAAATAAGCTCTAAAAATTCTAAAACTTTGCCCCGCGGTCCTTAGCAATATTACTAGGCTATTGCAAAAAGAATCAAAATTTTCTGAGCTACCACAAATATTTTATGAATTTTTAACCCTATTTAAGCACTAGAAAATTACGAAAAAGCAAGGTTCGGGTTTACCTTTGCTGATTCCGACTTCGGGAACGCGCTTGGGATGTCTGACAATGGTGGGGTAGCCAAAACCTCGATCCAATTCGGAGACTTTTCTGGTAACGGGTCTGTCTGGCCGGAAATTCACAGACCTGGACAGTTGTCGAATTTCCGCGAATTAAAGATACCTACACGAAGCCCATAACACGGGGGTTAGTACATAAATTTTTCAGAATTTTCTAAGCTCATTTAATGCTCGGAAAAACACTGCGAAGTTCCGTGGGACCCACCGAAAAACGGTGTCGGAAAATTTTGAAATTTATATCGCCGCGAAGCTCTCGACGAATGGAGCGCTCTGGTACTCTCGGTTTTCTCGTGGGATTCACAGTTTACGAGAAATCTAGCCCGAAAGTCAAAATGGGCTAAAACTTCCCGGGCAAAAATTGGACAAACCGCTCGATAGATTTCGGTGTTCTTGATGTCTATGGAAAGCTCTCGACGAGTAGATGAGTTTAGACACAAGACCCGGTCCGATTGGTGGCCGGATCGGCCGGATTTTGGCCGGGAAGTCGAATGGTCGCGCGCACTGCGCGTCGCTTCTGGAGCCGTTTTCCGGCGTTCCAGGTGGCGGCCGGCCGCGGGGGAGGGCTGAGGCGGTGCGCCGGTGAGGTGGAGTGGCAGTGGAGGCGGCGGTGCGGCAAGGGGAGGAGGGAGGAGAGAGAAAAAGAGAGAGAAAGGGAGAGGGGTCGGACCCGCGCGGGGAGGGGGAGAAAAAGAAGAAGACCGGTCCGGTTCGATTCGGCCGGTTCGATTCAAGATACAAAATTTTAAATTTTTACTCTGCCTCGGGACCGAAAACGAGGTCCAAAAATTCCGAAAAGTTCCAGAAAACTCAGAAAAATTCGTAAATTCCAAATATATTTTTAGTTTTACCACGTGGTCTTTAAATTAATTTTTAAAAATCATCAAAGTTTATATTTTCGGAAAATCAAACCCGATTTTTAAAATTCGAAAAATCTCAAAAAAATTTCCTAAAATTTAAATAAAATTAAAATACCAATAATGCTCATAAAACAATAAAATTTAAAATTTTGGGGTGTTACACTTTGTTACATAGTGAGCCCATTGGGTATAACATTATTTCTATAATATAAACATAAAAAATATTTAAATATTCTTCCATAATATAAACATAAAAAAAATTGAGATATAATAATTATTTCTCATATATGAAAAATTATATTTCTCCTCTATTTTAATAATTTATACAAACAACATAAAATAAATTACTTTCTTTTCTTTTTTTTTTTTGTTTACTCTCTTTAATTTTTCTTCATTTCTCCTGGTCCAAACAAAGAGTTGTTTCATTTCCCTTTTAGTTTTGTTTTGTTTAGTCTCCGTCTGTGGAGTTCAAGTGCCCCTATGTGGATAGGGTTTTGTCTGGATCTAATTGTGGCTGATGCATGTGGGTTAAAAAGCATCAAATGATCAAGATCAATGGTGATGCTTCCCTTGTGATGATAGGTCTCCCCTGTTAGTTGGCGTTATGAGGTGCTGATTGGCTGTTTGGGCATCGTCCACGCCATGATGTTCCTGGTCTCATCCGACAGTGGTCCTCCCCTCTGCGGTTTCTTTGGCCTTGCTGCGCAATTCCCCTATTCCACTGGGGTGGTTAATTTGGTTTGAAGAGATCAAGTTCTGGGCGGTTAGTTTTTCAATTCTTGACATCTTTGTTAGAAAAAGCATGCAAATCAATAACATAAATATTTTCAATTCTTTCATCAATAAACAATATTTTGTTATCACTCATCCTAGACACAAAGCAAGATTTGGACTCAAAAACAACTCTATAGCCCTTATCACATAATTGACTAACACTAAGTAAATTATGTTTTAAACCATCAACCAAAAGCACTTTGTCAAGAATAGGGGAGTTTTCCTTATCAACCTTACTTATTCCCATAATTTTACCTTTACCATTATCACTAAAAGTCACTTGCCCACTTCCATCTTTCTTTTTAAGTGAAAGGAAGAGATTGGCATTTTCGGTCATGTGTCTTAAACATACACTATCCAATTACCACTTGCTTTCAAGCTTTGAGGATCTCAAGCACACCCACAGATGATAATTCAATTTACTTTAGGTACCCAAATGTACTTGGATCCATGAGGCTAGTTCCATCATTAAAATCAAATATTCTACCATATCCAAGATGGATTTTCCTAATAGCACACCTATAGTTGGTGTGACCATTCTTACCACAATAGTGACAATGTCCATTGAACCTTCTATGTGTATGAGGGTGAGCAAATGGTCTCATATGACCAATCTTTTTATGTTCATTATGTGAATGTGAATATGAGGTATGGTGAGTGTGATGATAGTTATGAGGCCTAGTAGCATGTCCCCTATGAAGGTTTGGCCTAGATGTAACTCTTTTAGATGTATATGTCCTACTTACATTTTGTCTGGAAGCATATTGATGAATTGAGATCTTTCTAGTTTCATTTCCACTAGATGTCTTTGGTTCTTGTCCTCTAGGATTAGAAACCTTTAGACTAGGCATTTGAGGACTAGGCTCATTAGAACTAGATGCTTTAACAAAGACGGTCTTGGAAGGATGTGCTTGGGCAAATTTACTATAGCCAAGTCCATACTTAATGCTAGGAGACCTTTGAGAGTCTAAAATTCATCAAGTTTATCATTTCCTTTAGCAAATTTGGAAAGAGAAGTTTTTAACTGAATAATTTCATTTTTTAATTTATCATTTTCTAATGAGAGCTCATCTAATGATTTTTGCTTATCATCCCCTAAAGGTTTATTATCATTAGTTAAGGTCTCATTTTCCTTCCTCAAACTAACTAGTTCTTTTTTTAAGAGCTTGTTTTTCTTATAACTCAACTCAAGTTCATCATTCATAACTTTAAGTGCATTAACTAGTTCATCATAACAAAATTTAACAACATCATCATTTAAAGTTATCTCATTGGAGCTTTCCTCCATTGCCATGAAGCACATTTGGGCAACTTAATCACCAATCTCCTCATCTTCGGAGTCATTTGATTCATCCCATGTTGCTTTAAGTGCCTTCTTCTTGAACTTTTTGAAAGGCTTCTTCAATTTGAGACAATCCGTTCTAATGTGACCCAGCTTGTTGCATTCAAAGCATATGGGAGGATCCCTCTTGCTACTTTCACCCTTGTCCTTCTTGAAGATCCTCTTTGGGATGAACTTCTTATTTTGGAAGAACATCTTCCTTATTCTCCTTGTCACTAGAGCCAATTCTTCCTCATCAAACTCATCATCTTCATCACTTGAGTTTTCAGACGATACTTTAAAGGCAATGGTCTTTTTGGCTTTGCTAGGTTCCTCAACTTGCTCTCTTTTGAGGGTCATCTCATAGTCAATGAGATTTCCTAAGAGCTCATCAAGTTATACCTTGCTCAAGTCCTTGGAATCCTTTAATAAAGTTACTTTGGGTAGCCACTCCTTAGGAAGACTTCTTAAAATCTTCTTTACTAGCTCTTCATTTGTGAATGTCTTTCCAAGGGATTTAATTCCTCATTTAATCTCCACAAATCTATCATACATCTCACTTATGGTTTCATCTGACTTCATCTTGAATAATTCATATTGATAGATGAGGGAATCCATCTTATTCTCCTTTACTTGACTAGTACCCTCATTGAGTAATCACTAAGGCATCCCAAATTTCTTTTTTAGTAGACTTCATACACACTTTATTATATTCACTTCTATTTAATGCATAAAATAGAACATGAATAGCCTTATCATTTAAAGCCAATCTTCTTTTCTCTTGCTCACTCCATTCACCCTTATGTTTAGCTACATGCACACTATCCACAATTTTAGTTGGGGTGAATGGCCCATTTTCTACAACATCCCACAAGTCAACCCCTTCTGATTTAAGGAAATAATACATCCTATTTTTCCAATACAAGAGTCATTACCATCAAAGAAAGAAGGTCTTACCACCGATTGACCTTTTTGTGCATTGAGGGTTGCCATTGATATTTGCTCCAAGATAATTAAATCTTGTAGAATGAAGACTAGCTCTGATACCACTTATTGTCCCTTGTAGCAACCCAAGATGGGGGTGAATTGGGTTTTAATTGCAAAATTAAAGATTAAAAGAAATTTAAACACAAAGAAGAGTAAAGGAAGAATGATGACACAAGAGATTTATAAAGGTTCGGCTATCCCAAGCCTACTTCCTCTACTCAAGGCCCTCCTAGAGAGTTGACTCCACTAAAATTCTTCTTTGGGTGAAGAATAAACCCCTTACAATCATCATAAGAGTAAACCCTTGCTCTTTTACAAATCCCTTTACACTCAAAAGCTATTTAAAGCTCTATCACACTCAAAATTACAATAAGTGCTCACAATAATCTTGAATGAACTATCAGAACAAAGAATTTACAACTCAAATATCAAGTTTCTCAACATTAACTATGGTAGCTTAAGTTCTAGAGAGAGAGAATGAAGAAAATCTTTAGAACACAATAAATTTCTAAAAAGATTATTGTTAAAAACTTGCTTCCAGTCATAAATTATGCCTATTTATAATTTTTGCAAGAAAATAATCGTTGGGGGTGCATTAAATGTTGAACTAGTCGTTCAACCACCCAAAGCTCTATTTTGTCGAGTTGCAGAAATCCAGATTCGACTGTCGGAGTTATTTACTTCGATTGCCGAAGGTTGGAGCGCCAAAAATAGCTTTTGAAAAGTCACTTTTGGTTGCTGAAGTTGCCACTTTCGGATGTCGGAGTGCTCTATGGACAAAATGGCTTTTAACGCTCAAAAATCATAATTTAAAGAGTGAATTTCGGCAGTCGAACTTCCCACTTTCGGCTGCCAAAGTGTTCTCTGGACAGAAAGTGTCAAAAGGGCACTTAAGTTTCGGAAATGCATAACTTTTTTACTGGAACTCGGATTTTCGATCCGTTTGAATCGTTGGAAAGCTAATTTGATAAAATTTTCAATGAAAACACTTTCAAAAACATATTTGCATTTCCCGCATATGAAAATTTCATTTTACTCCCCCTTGGTCAAGAAAAAGTTACAAGTAAAGACACTAAAAAATTAAGAGTTTAAAAAACTCATTACTTTTTTATCCGAACTTAGATTTTTGATTCGTTTGAACCATTGGAAAGCTAATTCAATGTATTTTGCAACTAAAATACTTTTCAAAATTTATTTTACATTTTTGAAAATTTTATTTAATTTTTCCTTAATAAAGAATTAGGTGAAAACTAAGTTGAATAAGATATTCTTAATACTACCTAGATTTGAGCCAATACAATTAATTAAATGAGATTTACAAGATACATGATAAATAAAAGTTACATTGTAGGGTCCCATAAATATTTGTTTCCTTATCTTACTCTTTCTTAACCTTGATTTGAAGTAATTTGATAATTTTGAAAGTGTCTACAAACGCAATACAAACACTTTCAAAGTATATTGATAACACATTAATTATTTATTATCATTAAAATATGAGTTAAAACACTTAGGTCCAACATATATATATATATTGAAATTGATTTTTTTTAATAAATTTAAAAGTGTATTTCCTTATATCAATATAATATATTAATATCTTGAAAATTTTTAGATAATGTTAAGCTTCGTTGAGTGGAACCTAATCCACAAAAATGATGAAAGGGTAAAATCGTAAAAGGAGGTGATAAATCGCTAAGAAAATGAAGAGAGAGTATCCCAAGCGTCCCTGTGGAGGGTGATAAATGGTTGGAATTTGTCGTCATCGATGACGAGTTCAGACGGAGACTTTGAGCAAGTCGCAATCAGAAACGTGGTTTTGGTGTGAAATAGTATATTAAGTACACACACACTTTGTCAAACCACATGCATCCCATCCTCTTTCTTTATATACATTCTTTTATTAATTGCAATTAATCGCGTTTTTGTTTCCAGTGGTAACGACTTTGGAAATGCCTTTCCTGGCACGTAATATTTTTCTTTAAAATAGAATTTTTAATCATCTATTATGCTATCTTGACGTGTGCCAACCGGCGACATTTTACTATTTTCTGTATTATTAAATTCCGATTCTTTCTTAAAAAAATAGATTCAATTAAAAAAATTTTGAAAAATTATTTTATTAACAATTTAATTTATTTTTTTAAAACCCATCAGAAACATCTCAATCATGCACTATTATTATGTTTTTAAAGATAATGTGCCCTCAGGCACATGAATTTTGACTTAAAAAAATCTTCTAGAGTGGGGCTCTCCTTCTCTTTAAATTATTTTTTTTATATATTTTTTTCCTTTGATTTTATCTTTAATAATGTATTTTCACCGATAACAACCGTTTCTCTATATATTTATTTTAATATTTATGTTTATTTAAAATAAATTTTAAATATAATAGATTCTGATTGAATAAATTCAAAGATTTATTATTAGAAATATGAATTAATAATTACTAAATATATCATCACACAAGATTTTTATATAATTTTTAATTATATTTATTTCAATTGTTTAAGAACTCACATTTATTTTTCCACATTACAAATTATTTATAAAAATTTATTTGATAATATTTTCATTTTAAACAAATAAACTTTTGTAAGACATAAATTTTAAGAGATTAAAATGTTTTCTTATATTAATTATTAAAGTGTACACCAGCTTTAAAAGTTAAGGAATAAAGTATAATAAAAAAAATTTCTTTTAAAGTAATAAAACTTTAATTATTGAATTAAGTAGATTAAGTAAATAAATTAAAAATTAATATATTTTATTCTACAAATTTCATTGTTCCATTGTAAATTCATAAAAATAAAATACATTTTTTTTGGAATAATAGAGATTAAATCATTATTTTTAGAAACCTTTAGGACGGTTTATTGTGAAAAATTAAGGGCCTGTTTGGTTTAACTGTTGAATACAACTGATAGCTGTTAGCTGATAGCTGTTACTGTTAGCTGATAGCTGATAACTGATAGCTGATGATAGCTGTTTTATGTTAAGTGTTTGGTAAAATTATATTTAGCTGTTGCTGTTAATATGTGAAATGACTAATAAGGGTGTATATCATATAATTTATTTAAATTTTAAATAAATATAAAATTATAAATTTATTACATTATATTATTTATTTTATTATTAAATTAAATATATAATTATTAAATTAATATATTATATTATTTAAATAAATATATAATTATTAATCTATTAGATTATATTATTTATTTTATTATTGAAATAAGAAAATAATTATTTTTTAAGATAATTAAATAATTTTAAAAATATAGATAAAATAATAAAATAATTATTATTGTTAATAGAAAAATTTATAATTAATTTTAAGTTTTTAGATATAAATAAATATTTTATATTTTATGTTATTAATAAAAATATTTTAACAGAATTAAAATACGTTAATTAAAATATTAAAATTATAAATAAAAAATAAAACATTAATAATATTAATTTTTAAGTTAAATAAAAAAGGATAATATGGTAAAAATAAAAAATAAAACCAAATCAGCTATCAGCTGATGAGAAACAGCTCTAAAATTAGAGCTGATACAAACTGCAGCTGATGGGTATCATATCAGTTGCTCATCAGCTATCAGCTCTATTTTTTTTAAACTTGTTAAACACTATAATTTACCTGTTTGGGTGTCCATCAGCTATCAGCTACACTCAACAGGTAAACCAAACACCCCCTAAGTAGTTTTCTAGGGAAGTTTATAAGAATGAATAATAGGGTTTCGTATTCATATATGTCAATTTTCCAAATAAAGAACTAAAAAATTAGTTTTACAATTTTTTTAAATTTTAACTAAAATTTGAAAAATAACTTTAAATTGTTTTCTATTGTTTTCCTTTACAACAAATTTTTATTTTCAAGTGGAAAACCATGATTTTTTTACAACTAAAATTATGCTATAATTTTTTTAATATCTATAATGATTATTTTTAAAAATATTTATTTATAATAACAAAAAATTAGTCATATTATTATAAAATAAATGAATAACACGTATTGAAAAATTTAAAAATAAAATAAAATTTATAAGCATATTTTACAATGATTTATATTTTTAATTACATGCTCGACTAATTATGCAAATAAGTGTCAATAACATGAAATCGACCATTCAAACTCTCTTAATTTCTGTTTCTATCATCTGATGGTGATTATTTTGTCCAGAAAATAAAATTTATTGGCAAGAAAATGAGTGACTGATTGCTCCATTTAATCTTTGCATTGGCTTTTCTAAGGCATTCAGTGACACTGCTATGTTATTTTGCTACACCTTTGTTACAAGTTTGGAGGTGCACAGGCACTCATTCTTTTTAAGATTTTTATGATTAAAGGAACAATTAAATAATTTTATTTTTATAAAAAAAATAAAGTATTTTTATATTTAATTAAGATAGTGAAATGTGATTAAAAAAAATAGATGCATTGAAAATAATAATAGATAAGAGTAAAATTTTAAAAAAATAATTAATAATTTTTTAATTTTTATAAAAAATAAATAAATTAAGATAATTTTTTTAATTAAAAAATATCACTTAAAATAAGATAAAAAAAGCAGGTTTTAAAATTTAAATTAAAGGCTTTATATTAGTTTTACAAAATTAATAATGTCATTATAGGCGACAAAATAGGAGTCAATTGATTCTTTTTTTTTATTATATTATATATATATATATATATATATATATATACTCATAAATGTTGACTTCTCATAAATTTAATTATTATTTAAAAAAAATTAAAATTAGTTAAAATAAAAAAGCATGTTGTCTATTTAAAAATTTATTATTTTTTAAATTTTAGTGTAATTTTTTAATAATTAACTTTATTGAGATAAAATAGTAAATTTTATATGTGATAAATTGATAATTCAATTATTTATTTAAAGAAATATGTAATTTTTTTTATAGTTTTTTTAAAATAGTCAATTTCGTTGAATCTAATTATAAAAAATTAATATTATATTTTTAAAATTTAATATATTTATTTTTTATACATTGACTATAAAAAAATTCTAGATCCACTGACGCCACTAAATTTTGTGATGCTGCTAAAACTTTTAGAGGTGTAATTATATCTTTATATTATAATTTCAATTATTTTTTTTATTAAAAGAAGTTTGTATTTTATAATTTCAATTATTGAAAAATAAAATAAAAAATTTACTATATGTTTTATAATTTAATATGCTTTCATAATTTATTTCAGCCACTCTAAGAGAATACATGCGAGTGCAAAAAAAATAATAATAATAATAATTCAAAATCTAACCTCCAAAACTTAGATAATGAAAATAATCGAATTTAAAAATGTAAATTATAAATAAGATAGAAAAATATATAAATATTATGGTTAAAAGTATTTAAATATATCAATTAAAAATTATTGATAATAACTATCCAAAATTGTAGATTTTATAGTCAATAACAAAATAATATTTTCAAAATTTGTAGTTATCCATTTTAATAATACATTCTCTCAAGAAAAATATAAACTCTATCCTTAAAAACGTAACAAATTTTATAATTGCATTTAAAATTTATTGTTTTAAATATTTTTTATTATGAACTTATCATTTCATATAAATTATCCTGCCATCTTATATGAAATTTTGATATATTATATAATTTCTCGATAATACCTCAAAGATTATATGGCATTCAATTAATTTATAAAAAGACTATAAAATTAAACATATATTAAGCATAAATTATTAAAGAGTGGAGTGTGCTTCTCCTTGATAGGCTAAATTAAGTGCTATATCACTCTTCAAATCAATGAAATTATTATTTTTTTAATATAAGTTATTTATGTTGGATTTTTTTTTTATTTTTGCAAAATATAGTAACTTATTATTCATATTTGAAACTTGTATTTAAAAATGAAATATATTTTCTCTAAAAATTAGGGTCACATTTTGTTAAAGAATAACAAAAAATAAATGATTAAAGACAAAATTAAATAAATTTAAAGTACATTCTAAAATATAATTATAAAGAAATTAATTATTTCTATAATTAATATTAAATTTCAAAATAAAAAATATTTGTCCAAAATTTAACTAAATAATATTAAAATTATTTTTAGATTATGAGCCTAAAAATTTAAATTTCAGTCAAAATTTTACTTTTACTTTTTAAATTTGTATAAAAGAAATAAATCTATAGAAAATAGAATAAAATATTTATTCATTAATATATCAATTACCAACGGTCATAAGCACACTTTATTTTTTTTTTTATATTCAGCCTAAAAAATTTTAAAATAATTTTTTTTTCAAATACAAGGAAAAATATTTTCTAATGTTCAAAAATTAACAGAGAATAATTCCATTTTTCATAAAAAGAAAGTTCCTCAAAATATATTTCAAAAATAAATTATTTTCCGTCAAAAGACGGATCAAGCTTAACTCATTTGGTTCTTGCTAGTTGCTACATACATATCCTTAAAGATGACGTGTGTTAAAGGTGAGTGAAAGACTTGGAAAATTTTAATTAGTTTTATCATAAATTATTTATCTAATTATTGTGGCTATCTAAGCATGCAGCTCCAATCAAATGGTGCTATAGCTGCACACTACTCTTTCTAAGCTAAATATGGCATCTGCTACTGCCACCGTTGACAACTTCCCCCCTGTGGTCAGTGTTCAGGAGCTCATCAAACAGCCTTTCGTCTCAGTCCCTCAAAGCTATGTTCAATCTGATCAAGGAATCTTCAAGCCTGCAGATTGCTTTCCATCAGTTCCCACTATTGACTTGAAACTCCTGTTTTCAGAGGAAACTGCAGAGTTGGAGCTTGAGAAGTTGCACTCTACTTGCAAAGAATGGGGCCTCTTCCAGGTTTTTTCTTTTTTCCAAGTTTCTTCCATTTTTTTCTCAATTTTATCTTTCTTTTTCCTGGTTTTTAATTTCTTCCATCATTTGTTAGAGCTTCAAGTAGTTGTATATATATTTGATTTCAAGAATCCAATAATACGGAGAGGAAAGCGCCTAGAGTTTTCGTAAATGATTAATATAAGATTTTGGATAAACTTGCACACTTCCATGTTTATTTGTTAATTTTATTAAAAATTTTCTGTATGATTTTAAAAAGGACGAGTGCAAATACAGCCAATATAGAATAATATTAATCTAACTGCTGTGAGATACACATGGGTTTAAACAGTTGGTGAATCATGGAGTTAGCTCTTCATTGCTGGAAAATATGAGGAACGAGATTGAAGAATTTTATAATCTTCCATTAGAAGAGAAAATGAAATACAAGATAAGGCAAGGTGATGTTGAAGGGTATGGAACAATGGCCAGAGTAGGAGGAATTTTCGATTGGGGTGATAGACTCTCCATGATAACCAACCCTATCCATAGGAGAAAGCCTCACCTTCTCCCAGAGCTCCCTTCATCTCTGAGGTCTTCTCTCTTTGACCTTTTCCTTTCTCTTAATAAAAAAATAATAATTATGTTATTTAATTATCAACTAATTTTGTGTTCTGCAAACAGAAATAACTTGGAAAGTTATATACTCGAACTGCAAAAACTATCCATGAAGCTTGTTGGGTTTATGGCAAAAGCTTTGAAGATGGACAGAAAGGAGATGGAGGAGATGTTCGATGATGGGATGCAATCTGTGAGGATGACATATTATCCTCCATGTCCACAACCAGAGCTAGTTCTTGGCATTTTTCCTCATTCAGATGCAACTGGCATCACAATCCTCAATCAGATTAATGGGGTGGATGGTCTTCAGATTAAAAAGGATGGGGTTTGGATCCCTGTGAGCTTCCTCGAAGGTTCTCTTGTAGTAAATGTGGGAGACATACTTGAGGTTTGTCATATTTAATTTTCGCCTCCAACTTTCTCTCTTGACCTGAAAGAAAACACTAATTATAATGCTATAAAAAATAAATAAATTATTAGTCATGTATAAAAAATTAATTTTGAAAAAAAAGAGACACGTGGTATATTGAATCTAGTCTGTGTGTTAATTTTTTTTTAATAGAAACTAGAAACCCTATCTAAATGTCACCTTCATAGTTTATTTTGTTGGCTTAATTTCCTTTTACAAAATAATTTAAAATAATAATAGTTGCACCTATAATGCAATGACATATACCTATTAATATTCCTAACATTTTCTAACAATGATCTAATCAATTATTCTTTTGAAAGATCTTTAGGGATTGTGCATATCTTGAAATAAATTTTCATATATATTTATATTTATGATATTAATGTGGACATACCCATTTATTTATTTATTTATTTTTGGTTTTTTAAAGATTTTGAGCAATGGACTCTACCATAGCATCGAGCACAGGGCAGCAGTGAATTCAGAGAAAGAAAGGATTTCTATTGCATTTTTCGTCAACCCCAAATTTGAGGCAGAGGTTGGGCCTGCAGCTAGTCTGATTAACCCTCAAAACCCACCATTATTTCGAAGAATTGGGATGGAAAAATATGTCAAAGATTTCCTCTCTCGTAAGCTCAATGGGAAATCATACTTGGAGCATATGAAAGTTCAGATTGAGGATGGCAATTAGCTATTTATCTATCCATATCAATTAATGTTATACATGACATCTCCATCTATGATGAGATGATAATATATATTACACATAAAAAAAAAAAAGAAAAAAAAAACTATACCCATCGTATATATATAGAGCATGTGCAATGAAAAATAAATTAGTCCCAGGATTATGGTCTGTGTGCTCATTTAAAAAAAAAATATATATATATATATATATATATATATTGATGTTTGTGTAATATATATCTTTTCAATGTATAAAAAATATTTATGGAAATAAAAATAAAGTATTTATTATAAAAGAATATGTGTTATTTATATATTGTATCTTAAATTCATAATAAATTAAATTTAAATAAAATAATTCTTTTATATTAAGCTATGCCTATATAAGATGAATTTCTCTTGAATGTCTATAAAATTAGGACTAGACATCTTATAGTTTGTGATATATATGATCGTTCGATCATTCATTCTATTTGTTTTAATTCTTTTTAAAGTTGCACAAATATATAATATGAAAACTGGAAACAACTCTTCAAAGGATATATATATATATATATATATATATATATATATAAAGCTAGTTATGAGTTGCATACGATGGGTGTGCAATTACGACTATACTGAATAGGTATAGATGTGAATATTGGTTGCTGCATGCAGGGACAAGATCATCAATTACGTAATATATATATATATATAAACGCATTGGTATCATGTGTCAAAATAAGAAATGTAAATTCAAGATATAATAAATGAAGACTTGAAAGCGCCACGCCTGCGTGATTAATGTCTTGTCCCCCCGACTCCTCTCCTCTTCAATACTACTGCACATATTAAAGCATGTGGATTGTCCAATTAATTTAAATTGTTTGTCGACTCTTTTGATCAATTATCAATTCATAGGTACAACTCATCTTAATTGGCATTCATTTTTAATAGATCTTCACCATATTCGAGTCTTGTTATTGTAATTGGAGTGAAAATTTTTATTGTACATTAATTAAGGAAATGAGTGATATAATTATAACAAGCATCTTACACGATTTTTTTATTAATTAATGGAAAAGGTAAATATATTAAAATAAAATATAAATATTTTTCATTGTTTTTTAAAAAATTTTAACTGTTTTATCCTTTAATCTCTCATACCATGAGGTGATCATTGGACTACTAAACAATGGCATATAACTAGATAGATTTGCACATAAATTTCTTGATATAATGTACTTATTTGGAATTTATTGAACGAGTAGTCTAATAATTGCTTTTTTTTAAAAAAAAAAGGAAAAATAAAGAGTATTCTAATAATTGAATATCATATATAATATAGGAGGTTAGAAAATTCAAATTTTTACATACTCATTTCACATTTGGGGGGAATAAGTTGGTCATACATTTGTGCACATATATATACATATATAGATTCTTTTAAAACTTTTAAAAGAATTTAATATCTTATATTATAAACCAAATACTCGATTACTGAATTACTGTTTAAAATAAAATATACCCAAATTTAAATAGGGTGTAATTGATTCATTTAGAAGCTATTGACTAAGTAACCTGATTGAGTGTTTATCTCATAATACAAGAAGTTGAAATATTTAAATATTGACAATTTTATCTCCTATAAAAATTTTAAAAATAATAAAAAAAATGTAACACCGCTAATTTTTAAATTTATTATTTTTTGTTAAATATTGATATTTTATTTTATTTGAATTTTAGGAAATTATTTGAAATATTTCGGATTTTAGAAATCGGGTTCGATTTTCCGAAAATAAAAACTTTGATGATTTTTAAAAATTAATTTAAAGATCACGTGGCAAAACTAAAAATATATTTAGAGTCTACGAATTTTTCTGAATTTTTTAGAATTTTTTCAGAATTTTTGGGCCTCGTTTTTGGTCCCAAAGCAGAGTAAAAATTTAAAATTTTGTATCCTGAATCGAACCGACCGAATCGAACCAGACCGGATCAGACTGGCCGAATCGGGCCGGCTCCTTCTCCTTCTTCTTTTTCTTCCCGCGTCGCTTCACCTCTCTCTCTTTCTCTCCCGTTTTCTCTCTCCTCTCACCTCCCCTCGCCGGCCAGCCCCCTCCCTAGCCTCCCCACCTCGCCGGCGCGCCACTCCAGCCTCCTCCCACCGCCGGCCGCCGCCTAGAATACCGAGAAACGTCGCGCGAAGAGACGCGACGCGCAGAGCACAACTTCGTCTTTCTGGCCGATCCGGCCACCTATTGGGCTGGGTCTTGTGTCTAAACCCATCTACACCTTGAGAGCTTTCCATAGATACCAAGAACACCAAAATCCATCGAGCAGTTTGTCTAATTTTTGTCCGGGAAGTTTTAGCTCATTTTGAATTTTGGACTAGATTTCTCGCAAACCGTGAACCCTATGAGAAAATCAAGAGTACCAAAGCGCTCCACTTGTCGAGAGCTTCGCAGTAATATAAATTTCAAATTTTTCTGACACCGTTTTTCGGTGGGTCCCACAGAACTTCGTAGTATTTTTCCAAGCATTAAATGAGCTTAGAAAATTTCCGTAAAAATTTTATACTAACCCCCGTGTTATGAGCTTCGTGTAGGTATCTTCAATTCGAGGATATTCGACAGTTGTCCGGGTCTGTGAATTTCTAGCCAGACAAACCAGCTACCGAAAAAGTCTTCGAATTGGATCGAGATTTTGGCTACCCCACCGTTGTCAGACATCCCGAGCGCTTCTCCTGATTCGGAATCGGCATAGGTAAACCCGAACCTTGCTTTTTCGTAATTTTCTTATGCTTGAATTGGATTAAAATTTTATAAAATATTCGTGGTAGCTCAAAAAATTATGATTCTTTTTGCAATAGCCTAATAATATTGCTAAGGACCGCGGGGCAAAGTTGTAGAATTTTTAGAGCTTATTTGGGCAGTTTTGCAAAAATGATCAATTATAAGGACTAAACTGTAAATTTATATATTATGATTGAAGATTGTTTGGATGGGCCCAGGAGGGACTGTGTGATGTGATTGAGTTATGAGTGTATGATTTATGAATATAGAAGTGCGTTTTGAGCCCTTTTGCAGGTTGGATAGGTTCTAGGTATAGAGGAGACTCTGCCGGATTTTCGATACGACTTAGAACGAATTTGGTCTTTTCTTAGTTTGTATTGAGTCAAATTTATTAAATGATTATAATAAAATTGTCAGGTGAGCCGGGACAGCCTTCTTCCTCCGCCCAGCCGCCACAGTGACTTCGATTGAGTCTGTGAGTAAAATATTAATTTTAATTATAATTTCACTATTATTATATGTTCAAGCATGCCCATGCATCACTTATATGTATATATCTATGTAGTTAAACTCTAGGCACATTTTATGTTGCATTCACAACTGGTAAAGTGCCATGGATGTTGTTGTGGTAATTTGGAGCAGTGTGCGTGCGTTGGCGTGCGTGTGATGTGGTGTTCGCTATGGATAGGACGGGTAGACACGGCTTGAGATTTTCGCTGAGACCCGGTCCTTTGGGGTAGACACGGCTTGAGTTCTTCGCTGGGACCCCGATTTGGTTATTAAGTGGAAGTTCGAACTGAGTTCTTCGCTGGCACAGGTTCGATTAAGAGAGCTGTATAGGGGATCAGCTCCCATATATGTATTATTTGACATTATCGGGTGTGTGAGTGCTCCAAATTACCTTTTTACTGTTATGATGTGAAAATATTACTAATGTTGTATTTCACTCTACAGGGTGTATTAGTTTTAGATAGTTATAGAGATTATGGTTAAAATTGATATTTTACTCTCTGAGTCGAACGCTCACTCCTGTTCAATATTTTTTCAGGCCACAGGAGGATATTTTTGAGGTTAACCTGCTTTTCTCCCTCGCAGGTCGTTTATTAATGTTTGTATAAACCTGTTAACCCTAGAATTTCTGCATGTGTTAGAAATATTTATTTGATTTGGGTCTGTAATATAAATTGTTATTTTGGACCTGTAAACTTATTATTTTATGCATATTGATAGACTGGATGAGGGAGCTGAGCTCCCATTTATTTTTATGACATTTGAGTATGTGGAGGGTGAGCTAAGCTCTCCAATTGATTACATATTGTGTTTACAGGTCGGGTGAGTCAAAAACTCCCCGTTGAAAGGTCCATTTTATGGTCGGACTCTGTCCGATTGAATTCTTGAAATTGGGCCCAAATGAGCCTTAGAGTTGGGTTAAGGAATAGTTAGGCTTACTACGGGCCTCGGGGGCTTTAGGCTAGCCCAGGTCCTAGTGCCGGTCCGGCCCATAGGTTGAGTCATGACAAAAAATATTTAGGTGATACGAAATAAAATTTTGTTGGTCATACACTTCTTTCAATGAGATATTAGTTATGTCTCAGCCTAACAAAATAGAATTTTTCCCTTGTTATAATACTTTAATTTTAAATATAAATTAACATTAAAAAAATGAATAAACATGTTAAAAACATGTTGCCCAAATATTGATAATTATATAATTTAATATATCCTCAATATTAGGGGAAAAATTAAATAAATAGCGTGAAGCCAACCACTCAATTGATTAATTAATCAATTAATTAATTTCCATCTCCTTTAAACTAAAAAAAATATAAGAATATTAAAAATCAGTGTTTGTTGCATATATACCTAAACAATAGTTGGCATGGAAAGTAAGAAATTAAATATATATATATATATATCTTATAATTATTTATTTATTTATTTATTAGGGTATCATCATTTTATATTTATTTTACCTTTTACATAAAACTAATTTCTTTAAAATTTATGTATGCTCCTTTCAACGATGTTTTCTCTAAGAATTGAAAATGAACTCCAACAATAATTACGTAAAATTTTCATACACTAAAAGAAAAAAAAAATTGCGTATAAAATAAATATGGAGTAATCTAATGATGGATTAGAAAAAGAAGAATAGGCAACTCTTTGTTACATAGAGAGGGAGAAGCAGCTGCAGCAGAGAAAATTAACGCAAAAATGGCGGCGGAAGAGCCATTGAAATCAACTACAGGAGAAACACTGAATCCAAACCTTAATCCTAACCCTAGCGCACAAGATGACGTTAACGATGATGAGCTGGAAGAAGGGGAGATCGTGGATGATGGAAAAAAAAAATAATTCAAACTGAGTAAAAGATTTGACCAACTTCAAATTTCTTAAGTCTCATTTTGTATCCTTCTCGTAATCTTGCTTATGTTCCCGGAATCGTTTCAAGATGAATACAAACTCTGAATGTCGGACTAACCAAATATAGATGAAAAAAGAAAGAATCTATTAACTCTCTCTCCCTCTCTAACACACTTTTCCTTCCCTTCTGTCTAAACATTTCAACTGCTGGTTTTCAAATCGAGAGGGAGATCCAGCCTCTTGGCTGACGATCCTACCCCCATCTCCTCTTTTAGTTAATGTTTTTGTGTAATTTTCCTTTACCCTGATCGAGGAAAACGGAGAGAAGAGACAATAAAAGAAATTTATTTAAATTCTTTTGTTTGATAACAAATAGGAGGAAGAATCGAAGAGGAAGAAGAAAAATGAAAAGAAATTTTAATTCAAAATATTTTTTTTTTAAATTAATAGTAAATTGAGAAAAAAATATATATTTAAATATTTTTTTTATAATATGAATATAAAAAAAATGAGGTATAATAATTATTTTTTATATATCAAAAATTATATTTCCCCTTTATTTTAATAAATTATCCAAACAACACAGAATAAATTACTCTCTTCTTTTTTCTTCATTTACTCTCTTTAATTTTTCTTCGTTTCTCCTGCCAAGTTAAGGGTAAGAGTTGTTTCATTTCCTTTTAGTTTTGTTTTGTTTAGTCTCCGTCTGTGGAGTGCAAGTGCCCCTATGTGGATGGGGTTTTGTCTGGATCTAATTGTGGCTGATGCATGTGGGTTAAAAAAGCATCAAATGATCAAGATCAATGGTGATGCTTCCCTTGTGATGATAGGTCTCCCCTGTTAGTTGGCGTTATGAGGTGCTGATGGGCTGTTTGGGCATCGTCCACGCCATGCTGTTCCTGGTCTCATCCGGCAGTGATCCTCCCCTCTGCCGTTTCTTTGGCCTTGCTGCGCGACTCCCCTATTCCACTGGGTTGGTTAATTTGGTTTGAAGAGATCAAGTTCTGGGCGGTGAGTTTTGCTTCTAATTTGGTGTTGTTGGGTCTCCTTTCTATGGCTTTTTCTCAAGCAAGGATGCTGTTTCCCCTTTGGATTTGGTCATCTCTACAAGTAATCTACAATGCTCAATATACCTATCATCATAAGTTCCCATATCCTACACTACCAAGCTCAAAAGCCTTGTATATTTTCTCCCGTACTCCAATGAAAATTACTACCATCTTTGAACGGGGAAAAAAAACTACACTACCAAGCCTAATTGTCACCCCCTAAAGATAGGCCCAACCCAAGTGCCAAAGAATGAAAATTGACTACTTGTAGAAGATGGACAGCGGCAATTAATGGAACCTTTTAAGGCTGTAGGCCTAACTTATGGGCCTAAATATTTTATCGATCTCGGCCCAAGATTATTATTGATAAAGAAAACCTTATGTTAATGGTTCTTCTCGACAACTGGGCTATTTGATTTTTTTTTTTTTTAATACTCATCTTGGATATCTGTAGTTTGAAAAATAAATAAAAATATTTTTAATTTTTTATTTTATTATAATTATGTGTATTGGTTATTTTCATCAATTATATATAAGAAATTAAAATATTAACAACAATGCAAAAATATGTATAAAATAATAATTTATTTAAAGAATATTAAATTATTTTATTAACAATGAAAATTAAAAAGTATGTTGAAAAATTTTAAAGTTGTATCAAATGTGAATAATTATGTATTATAAAATCGATAATCTCTTATAAATAGTAATAGTGTATGACTTAATTAGTAATTTAATATATTTTATAAATAATTATTGAAATCTAATTAAATTTTGTATATAATATTTTTAAAAAATATTTGAAAATTTTTAATTTAAAATTTAGAATAAAAAATATTTATAATAAAATTTCATAAATAAATTTTAATATATTAAAATTTTATAGCGTAATAAATAGAGAAAGTTTTATCCTTTTACCATATAAAAGATTTTAAAATTAAAAAAATAATAATAAATCAAATTAATATATAATAAAATAAATTATTGACATTATTAATTATTCAAATCACAAATTAATGAAATAGTAAAATTTTATTTATTTATGATTATCACATATTAATTATTATTATTTATTTTATATTAATATAATATAAATTAAAATAATAAAATAAATAATTTTGATAGTTATTTAATAAATGTAATTTGATTACGATATGTTTACATGTATTTAAACAAAAAATATACAGAGATGGTGTAATTTAAAAAAATAGTAATACGCTTGAAGGCCTAGGGTTCAAACCGTCTCCTCAATAAATTTTATTATCTTTTTTTTTTTCAAAATCGGCAGGATTGACCGATTTACTTGTTACTCAATCAGGTCAATACCGAGTTTACAAAATTTTGGGTTTATTTCAAAATTGAATTGATTATTGATTCGATTCTTTATTAAATTGGTCTGATTAATAAATCTGGTCTAATTCTTATAATCATGTTACTCAATCGATTCAATCAGGTCAATCCTAAGTATATGAAATTGTGGATTTATTTAATAGCAAAAATAATTGATTTTATATTTTGTATAAATTATTGTTAGTTAAATTAATAAGTTTTGCAATATTAATATTTTTTACTATATTATGTAGATTATTTTAAAAACAAATTTTTTAGCAAATATAATTAAAAAATATCAAATAATTTAAACTAAGAGAACATCAAAAATCATAAAATGTTTTTTTTTTATGTATATTTTATAACCATTTTATTTTTATTTTATGCTCTTCCTTTTTGTTTCGAGTGAAGCCAAAATGAAAAATCAATAGTTTTTTCATGCATTTATTAGAAAAATTCAATTTAATTTATTTTTAATTTTTTTATCTAGATTAATTTAATAATTTTAATTTAAGTTCAATTTTATTTAAAAATTAAAAATTATAGATTAAATTTTTTATTAAATTTCTTAAACTTTTTATTTAAGCTTAAAAATTAAAAAAAAAAACTTAATTTTTTTATTTTTTTTATTTTTCAAATTAAATGAATTTAAATTAAAATTTTTTAATTAATTTATAAAAATTAAAAATAGCTAAATCCAACTTGCCTAGTCAAACGAAGCTTTGAGCCAAAATTGAAATCTATTTTGCAACACTTTGCGGGTCCTTGGCATGTTTGAAATTTGTTTTATATGGCCATCATTGGCCCATGACCTTCACACAGGTTAAGGAAAATCTGCTCCAAACACGTGTTTTTGGAAAATTGTAGCTTATCTACATGTGAGTAATTAAAAAAAAAAAAAAAAATTGCCCCTCTTCTGGAATAAATAAATAAATAGAATAAAAAATTAAAAAATCGTAAAATGTGTAAAATTTGAAAAGAATAAACAATTATCTAAATAAATAAAAAAAAGGAACAAACATTTTATTATAAATTGAGAAAGCTAGGATTAATTATAAATTTATAACCCAAGCTCAAAAAAAAAAAAAAAAAAGCTGTTTTCTCAAGTTTTAATTATTTAAAAAAATAAATTATGAATTTTTGTTTAAATAAATTATTATATTTAAATATAAAAATTATATTATTATTCTTTCTAATTTTCTTAGTAAAATATTTTCAAAAAATCATCACAGTATTTTCAATGTGACATTAACAAACTCAAATATGTCATCGGCTGAAAAAGATTTAAAATCAAAATCAATAAATTATTATTTTATGTCATTTAACAGTAAATCATGTGAAATTTTTAAGTTAAATGATTTACTGATATAATATCACAGCTTTTCATATTAAAAAATTTAAAATTTTAATTAAATAAAATTTGTTTTATCAAAAATATTTTCTTGGATAATATTTTTTGTATTTTTTTTGCGTTTGTGATACTAAAAAAAATTGATTAATGAAAAATATTTTTTCTGATCAAAACGAAAATTAAATTATTTTTTAGAAAAATAACTTTTATTCTTTTTTAAAAAAAAATCATTTTTTATTTTTTAAATTTTGATAATTTTATTAAAGTGTGAATATACTAATCTTATTAAAATGTAAATACACTTATATATATATGAAATAAATATATATTATTAATTTAATATTATAATTATATAATAAAAAAAATATTTTCATAAAAAAATATTTTTTATAAAAATAATTTTTATATGTAAATTAGTTTTCGTAAAATAAATGTGGCATAAGACCATGCCCTGTACTCATTCAATCTTCATTTTCAATTCAAGTTCATCTTCGTGATTATTATTATTAGGTGAGAAATGAGAAAGATTAATATTAATGATGTAGGAATCTGTTGCTCACATTAAATATAGAACTGATGGTGAAATCGACATATTACCGACAATTTAATTCTTAATTCAATGTATGTATTTGTTTACTAAATAATTATATACAAGTTCAGTTGGGAGAATATATAATTATTAAAATAATATCCCATCCTTTTTCTTTATTTGCCATGAGTTCTATTTAAAATTTCAAAATTTATTTTTAAAACTGCTAATTTAGATTTTGCTGAGGCTTTTGATGAGATTGTAAAATTATACTTAACTTGACTCTTAACAATATAAATATGAACAATGTGATGGATAAATTACTGTTTATTATTTCATTTTATATATAAAAAAATAGATAATATTTTGCTAATTAATTAGATTACACGTTTCCATTATATAATATTTAAAAAAAAAGAAATTAATTAATTAGATAAGAAGTAGGAAGGGATTTAAAATCTTAATTAATTAGCTACCCATTTTATATTTATATTATATAGAGTATGATATTTTAGGGATCCAGCCAACAAACTCATAATCAACATTTCTAATTTTATAATGCGTACGTCTAGCCCCATATTTCAAGCGAAAAGGTAGATATTTTTATTATTAAAATGAGCCACACAATAAAAAAAAAATTTCCTATTTTGTCATAAAATACTAAATATTTTAATATAAAACCTTAGGATAGAAATGTGGATGTCCCATTTGAGATAAAGTTAAAATATCACTTCATTAATCATTTCATTTGTTGACCCGGTTATACATATAATTTTAACATACACAGTGTTTTTTTTTTCATAATGATAAAAAATCTAATACTTTAGCCTTTTTTCAATTATAATTTTTTTTTAATTTTTACATAATTTAAAATTTTAGTACTAATTGCGGTACGAATCTAGATTTGAGAATTTTAGGTGCTAACACGATGACTTATGTGGTGAAAATATTAATTTTTTACAGGCTGATACTGACATAGTGGATGACGTTGCATAAGCTTTAATTTTTTATTATATTATTATTATTGTGATAAAAATATTATTATTTTATATATTACCGAAGTTAAATAGTTATAAAAAAAAGTCAAAACTATTCGAATTTCTCAATGATAGTTAAAGAGGTGCTCAATTCACTAAAACTTTTGGGTACAGTTGATAGATATCCAAATAGGTAAATTGAAGTGTTTGATAACTTCAAAAAAATAAAATTAATAGCTGATAAATAATTAATATGATACCAATCAATTGTAATTTATATCAACACTATTTTTTATAGCTATTTTCTATAATTAATTTGATTTAATTTTTTATTTTGATTATATTATCATTTCCTTTTTCATATACCTCGAAAATTAATATTACTAACATTCTTAGCCTTTATTTTCTTCATTTACAATCTTAACATTATAATTAGCATATTACATTTTTATTAAAATATTTTTTATTAATAACATAAAATATAAAATATTTATTTATTGTGAAAAAATATTTTTTTTCTAAAAACTTAAAATTATAAGATTTCCTTTCTTTATCAACAATAAAATTACTTTATTATTTTTATAACTACAATTTTAAAATTATTTAATTTTTTTAAAAGAATTAAATTATTTCTTATTTTAATAATAAAATAAATAATATGATATAATAAATCAATAATTATATTTTTATTTTGACAATATAATAAATGATATAATATATTAAATTAATAATTATATATTTTATTTTAATAATAAAAAAATAACATAATATAATAAATTTATAAATTTATATATTTTTTAATAATAAAATAAATAATATAATATATACATTTATTAATCATTTTACATATTAATAATAATAGTTAAATATAATTTTATTAAACACTTAGTATGAATTAATTATCAAAATAATTATCAACTATATTTAACAATTAAACTAACTATATTTAACAATTAAACTAACATGTCCTAAATCATAAATCAGTTTGTTTTATTTATTGTTATTATTTAAAAATTAATATTTTATTATTTAATATAATTATCAAAAATAAATATTTATATTACTTAGTCTAATAAAAAAATAATTATACCATCTTTTTTTTCCTCATATTTTTTTAAATATATTTATAAAATTTATTTAAAAAAATAAATAAAATTATTTTTTTATTTAAAAATTAAAATTCATTTGTAATCATGATCATCATTTTGGCATATCTACGTTAATAATCAATATATGAGTGAATATATATATATATATATTAATATATTATATATATATATATTTCCTTATATCAACATAATATATTAATATATTGAAAATTTTCAGATAATGTTAAGATTAGTCGAGTGGAACCTAATCCACAAAAATGATGAAAAGGGTAAATAGTAAAAGGAGGTGATAAATCGCTAAGAAAATGAAGAGAGAGCATCCCAAGCGTCCATGTGGAGGGTCATAAATGGTTGGAATTTGTCGTCATCGCTGACGAGTTCACACGGAGACTTTGAGCAAGTCGCAATCAGAAACGTGGTTTTGGTGTGAAATAGTATATTAAGTACACACACACTTTGTCAAACCACATGCATCCCATCCTCTTTCTTTATATACATTCTTTTATTAATTGCAATTACCCACGTTTTTGTTTCTAGTGGTAACGACTTTGGAAATGCCTTACTTGACACGCAATATATTTCTTTAAAATACAATTATTAATCACCTATTATGCTATCTTGACGTGTGCCAACCGGTGACATTTTATTATTTTCTATATTATTAAATTCCGATTCTTTCTTAAAAAAATTGATTCAATTAAAAAAATTTTAAAAAATTATTTTATTAACAATTTAATTTATTTTTTTTTAAAACCCATCAGAAACATCTCAATCATACACTATTATTATGTTTTTAAAGATAATGTGCCCTCAGGCACATGAATTTTGACTTAAAAAAAATCTTCTAGAGTGGGGCTCTCCTTCTCTTTAAAAATTTCTTGTTTCTTTTTTTTTTTCATATTTTTCTTTTTTTTTTTCTTTAATTTTATCTTTAATAATATATTTTCACCAATAACAACATTTTTCTATATATTTTTTTTCAAGATTTATATTTATTTAAAACAAATTTTAAATATACCTTCTTAAATTTATCATTATTAATATATTCTATTATTATTATTAGTACATTTTAAATTTTTGTAGTGTTCTTTATCGTTTAATGAAATTATTATGTGTTTTTATTATTAAAATATTTTATTTTATTTTATTATTAAAATATTTTATTTTATAAAGTGTATATTTTCTTTTCAATATAAGATTTAAATTTTGAGGTTATTTAGAAGGGAATGGAGTAAAAGTGGAGTGCACAATTCATATGTGAGTGATTAATTTTATTTATATAAAAATATAATGTGTTAATTTGTATTTTTATTTTATATACTTTTTTTAATTAATATTTTTTATTCATTTCCATATAAAGAAAATGATAGTGCATCCTCCTATGGAAAATAATTAATTTTTTATCACATAAAGAGTTAAATTTAAGAAGCCTCTTTTAAAAAAGAAATAGTTTTTATTAAATGGGATATAGTATAATTTTAAAGTAAAAAATTCTATATTACTATATTTTTATATAAATACATGTAAAATAAATTATTTATATAAATAATAATAATAATTATATTAATTTAAAATATTGATAGTATTAATAAAATGCTTAAGTTATTAATCAATGAAAAACACGCTCCATCTAGTGGTTATAATTTCATAATCTTTCTATAAATTCAATTTAATAATAATTAAATTTTTAATTTTATATTAATTATAAAGAAAATTTACATCTCATATTATACTCTTGTCTAAAAAATAAACATAATGACTCCATAATATAGAAAAAAAAAAAAAGATCATCACAAAAATAAAATGAATAAAATGATTGTCCCAAAGTAAATCATCATTAAATTATGAGTAAATCATCATTACAATATCATTTCAAAGCAAATAATTATTTTGACTCAAAATAATATAAAATCAAATTGTTTAACTTGAATTTAATTTATATTTTTTAATATAAAATATTTAATAAATAACTCAAATTAATCTATAATTTATCTTAAACTTACATTTAAAAAACCAATATTCAAGATTATATGCTAAGTCAGTCCAAATCTAAAATGATACAAACCTATATATGCCCAAGCTGGCCGCTTGCCTCCTCTGATTATAAGTTTTTTTTTTTTTTAAATCAATAAATAATTAATGTCTCAAATTCTCCTAACAAAATAAAATATTTTATTTGAAATTAATAAATTCATCTATATCAATTTTTTTTTCCTTCTCAGAGGAAAGGTTCAATGCTTAACAAAAACAAATGGCCAAAAGCGAAAAGGATAGGAGAAGAAAAAGAACACATGCATAGAGTCTGTCGAAAATTGAAAAATCTATGAAAAGATATCGTTAAAATTATAATAATTTTAATAAAATTTTTATTTTTATATAATTTATATTTATATATTTTATATAATTAATATGAAATTTTAAAAAATTAATTCAGATTGATTTACGAGTAAAATGTATATTATAATAAAATATTGCAATGAAATTTTAATGATTCAATGAAATATGCTTTTTTTAAGGGAAATGAAATATGGATTATTAATTGCTAAATATATCATCACATAAGATTTTTATATAATTTTTAATTTTATTTATTTCAATTATCTAAAACTCACATTTATTTTTCCACATTACATACAAATTATTTATAAAAATTTAATTGATAATATTTTCATTTTAAACAAATAAACTTTTGTAAAACATAAATTTTAAGAGATTAAAATGTTTTATTATATTAATTGTTAAAGTATACTCCAATTTTAAAAGCTAAGGAATAAACTATAATAAAAAAATTTTCTTTTAAAGTGATATACTTTTAATCATTGAATTGAATTAAGTAGATTAAGTAAATAAAATAAAAATTAATATATTTTATTCTATGAATTACATTGTTCCATTTTAAATTCATAAAAAATAAAATACAATTTTTTTGGAATAGTAGAGACTAAATCATCATTTTTAGAAACCTTTAGGACCTGTTCAATTGTGGAAAATTAGGTAATTTTTTAAAAAAGTTTATAAGAATGCAAAATAAAGTTTCGTGTTCATATATCTCAGTTTTCTAAATAAAAAAATTAAAAAATCGGTTTTACCGTTTTTTAAGTTTTAACTAAAATTTGGAAAACAAATTTAAATTGTTTTCTATTATTTTCCTTTATAACAATTTTTTTTTCAAGTGGAAAACCATGATTTTTTTATAATTAAAATTATGCTATAATTTTTTAATATCTATAATTGAATAATTATTTATAAAGATATTTATTTATAATAATAAAAAATTAGTCATATTATTATAAAATAAATGAATAACATAAATTGAAAATTTTAAAAATAAAATAAAATTTATAAGCATATTTTACAATGATTTATATTTTTAATTATAAAATATATGAATAATTTTTTTGTCACACCTTATTCCTCTGTAAAGCATAACATGATCCCATAGTATATCTAATGAATTACTGATTCCTTCTACCGATAACCCATTAAATACACTACAAGGGATTTTAAAGAATATTTTTCTTACTTTTTGAAAGTGGTGAGCATTTTATAGCAGATATTAAAAATATTTAATTGAGTTTAAAAACTAATTAAAATGTTTTGTCTATTTTTATTTTTATGCAAATTTTGAAAAAATTTCGGCAGAGTGCAGTCTATATTTGAGAAAAACAGTTCTTGAAACACTTGTAAAAACACTTTCAATAATTTAATTTCATCAAATCACCCACTACTACAACATAAATCAACATTATTTCTCCCATCTCTATAATCCAAAACAATTCTCAATTCAATTATCTTCAAAATAATACTAAATAACTTCATTCATATTTCATTAAAGAAAAATCAATTTACATTCATCAACCAAAATTTACATTAGAAAATCTAAAATAATATTATTACAAACTCTATACAACTACTCATGACCCGTTTATACATGTACATACAGTTACATACATAAATATAAACATTACAATCAGGGTATAAAATTATACCCGACAAAATCTAAGGGATGTAGCTCTAAGATCCTCAGCAGCTCACTATGCTGCTTCTCTAGTCTCTCTATCTGCGACAGCAATAACAGCCATCGCTAAGTACCATGACTCAGTGGTGCACAACATACTAAAAATAACATTTTATGCATAATTCAAATCACATTTATTCAAATATGGTACTGAACATGAAAAACAGATACAAAACATGATTTATAAATTTTTAGTTCAAACAATCTCATTTAGGAAATCTCAAAATAAATTTCATAAAAACACACAGTTATATTATGCCATTCAGAACAATATTCATCTCAATAGCCGGAGGCTTATGAGAAATCACAAGGTTAGCTAGCTCAAACTATGGGTACCCATTCAATTTCTTCCTCTACTGGCACACACTTCAACATTTCAGCCAGAGAGGAAATCAAAATTCAAAACTAATTCCTCCCACTAGTCATGCTAGTGAGGCATTCAAATATATGGTCATGACATTGTGATTTCAAAACTATCTTAACAATTTATCAAACATTTACTGACAATTAAATTACATATCATCAAATTTCTAATAATTTAGATCAAAAACATATTGTACAATTCAATCACCATTTTGCAATATAAATAAATCACAATTTATTTCATGTGCTTTGCAAAGAGAAATTTAAAGAACATTTTATGTTGTGCACAAACCTTATACGAGTCACCTCCTGGCCTTGACTCGATGCCTTGGGTTCTTTCCCGGTATTCTTTTCAACTGAAACACACTTTTACAGTGTTTCAGTATCATAATTTATTATAAGTCTAAAAATAATTTCAAATCTATTTATATCTAGCTTTAATATGCTTAACTTGATGTTCTTTAAAATTTGTATTTCGGGGTTACTATTCACGATACTATTCAAATCAATTTGTTGACTTTCTAATGCTTAATAGGTATGAAAATTTTAATTTCATCCACATACCACATTTTGGTTACCTAATTTATTGGTTTTGGTGGGTTCCTCAAATTTTAAGTCTCTTAGGTGAAATTTCCAAAATTTCAGATTTAGTATCCTGTTTTGCACTGTTCTATTGGTCATGTTGCTGTGGTAATTAGGCTAGGTTTTCTTCATAGAAGTTATTTCTTATTGTCTTAACTTTATTTTCCTTTTTGAATCACTCCATTTGAAGTTTTGTAGCCTAAGTTATGGCCATTTGAACATGGCTGACCGGATTTGGTGTTACCTAGAATTCTGAGCATTTTTTGGATTATGGCAGTTTTTGTACATTGATTACAGGTGAGTTTTTTGATAGGTTATTGTCAAAATTTGTATTTGTTTTCTTCATGAAAGTTGTAGGGCTATGTCTCAGCTTTCTATCGGTATAAAATTCAAGTCATTTGGACATTCCAAAACCAAGTTATGATCATTTACGTAACTACTATTCATTTGGTCATTTTTGCACAGGGCAGTGTGCCCAATTCCGGATTTAGCCTAATTGTTCACTAAGTTATGGTCATTTTCTGGGCATGATTCCTAAATGAAAAATGATCTATTTTGTGTCTAGTTTCATTCTCAATAGACTTCACACCAATTGGGTTGGTAAATTTTTAGTTTTGGTCCCTGAAAGGGACCTAGGTCAAGCTATCTGCAAAATGACCCTAACCAATCCGAATTGAAACTTATTTCTAACAATTCACACACACCACAAATGGTCACAATTGACCATTTCTCAACACAAATAAGGTCAACTACAACAATTGACTAATTTTCAACTTTTTTTCTAATTTTTCAAAATGCTCAAAACCCTAATTACATAGAATCAAATCTAATGCATTCAAAATATATACCCATACTTCACATACACAACTCAACCTAAACAACCATTCAAATACCTCAAAATCATTCATGTTAAACCCTAACTAAGGCTGGCTAAAATTTTTGTTACTCCCCTAATAAGTGTTTTTCTTTTGATTTTAAGTTAATTTCTAAGTTACTTATACCAAAAACACAAGTATTAAACATAAAATTTCAATTTAAACCACTAACCTTAAACTTTGAAGTTCAACTCTTCAATTCCTTCCTTTTCTTCTTTTCTTTCCTTCCTCTAAAGCTTTCTTAAGTTGAACTAACAAGTTTTTGTGGACTAGTTTGGGGTCAAAGTAGGATTAAGTGGTTAGAAGAAAGCTTGAACTCAAGCTTCAATGGTGGTTTTTCAAGGGTGAAGTGAGAGAGAAAGGAAGCCAGCTTGGGTGAGGGAAGAAGGAAATAATTTTCTTTTCATTTTATGTTTATTTATGTCTTTTAGTCTTAGTTGACTTGGTCAATATTGATGGGCAAAAATAAAATTATTTATGATGTCATGATAGTGATGTAACCATGATGTAACTAAACTTTTTCTTTTTTTTCTTTTTCTTTTGCATTTGTTTTTCCACTAGTTCTTTAATTTAATTCTTGATCCCAAAATTTTCTTTTATCTGATTTTATTGGTCAGTTAGGTCAGGAGTCAGCCCTAGGGGTGAATTGACCAAATTGCCCCTCACTGGTTCAATCCGATTTGTAAGTTATTCGATATTTCTTCTAGATTCCTGACCTAATTATTTGACCTATTTAACAACTCTTTTTCGTGATTTTCTCTTTTTCACTGTGTTCGCAATAGTCCTAAAGACCGCAGCGTCACATTTTCAAGTTTGAATATTGAGTTTAGACTGACCTCGCTGTCATTTACCGAGAAGGTCACCAATCGCTGTGACTCCCGGCTCATTTAACTTTTTATACTTTGTTTTTCTTCTTTATACTTAACTATTTGGCAATTACTAATTATTTGTGTTCAGGGCTTAACTAGGTGTCTTAGACGTGGTTCTAATTCTCTTAATTGTCCGGACCGACACTGGTCATCGAAACAGTGAAATGTACCTGGCTATGTAAATAGGGATGTTATAATTCTCCCCCCTTAAAATAAATTTTGTCTCGAAATTTTACCTAGTATCAGTCTCTGAACAGCTGTGGGTGCTGTCTCCTCATGTCCTCCTCTAGTTCCCAAGTAGTCTCCTGACCCGAATGATGGTTCCATAGCACTTTCACTGTTCTGTAGCTGCTTCACCTCATAAGCCAGACTCTTTATGAGTTTTTTCTCATATGTGAGGTATAGATTCACTTCAATTTCTTCCACTGGTAGTACATGAGATGGGTCTGATCAATACCTCCTCAACATGAATACATGGAAGACGTTATGTATCTTCTCCAACTCTGGAGGTAGTGCCAGACGATATGCCAAAGGACCCACTCTCTCCAGAACCTCATATGGCCCAATGAAACGAGGACTTAGTTTTCCCTTTCTATCGAATCTCATAATTTTCTTCCATGAGAAAACCTTGAGGAATACTTTTTCACCCACTGCATACTCAATATCCCTTCTCTTCAAATCAATATAGGACTTCTGATGATCTGATACAGTCTTAAGTTGATCTCTGATCAATCTGATTTTCTCTTCAGTTTACTGAACAATTTTTGGCCCAATCATCTTTCTTTCGGCTACCTCATCCCAACACAATGGGGTTTTACATTTTCTGCCATACAAAGCTTCATATGGAGGCATCCCAATGCTTGATTGGTAGCTATTGTTGTAAGCAAACTCAATCAAAGACAAGTATGTGTCTCAACTGCCCTCAAACTTAATCACATAAGCCCGTAGCATATCCTCCAAGATTTGAATTACTCTCTCAGATTGGCCATCTGTCTGTGGGTGAAATTCCGTACTGAAGTTCAATCTAGTTTCTAGGGCTCTCTGAAGACTATCCCAAAATCTATAAGTGAACTTAGGGTCTCTGTCTGATACGATGGATACTGGCACTCTGTGCAGTCTCACTATCTCATCAATGTATAACTTGGCCAATCTTTCTAGGCTATAGTCCATCCGGACAGGTAGAAATTAGCAGACTTAGTCAGTCTATCAATAATGACTCATACCGCATCATGACTTTTCTGTGTCATCAAAAGTCCCATCACAAAATTCATAGTTATTCTCTCCCATTTCCATTCTAGTACTGGTAGTGGATGTAACAAACCAGTGGGTACTTTATGCTCTGCCTTCACTTGCTGATAAGTTAGGCATTTGGAAACAAATTCTGCTACATCTCTTTTCATTTCCATCCACTAGTAATGTTCTTTCAGCCCTCTATACATTTTAGTACCACCAGGGTGCATAGCAAAAGGAGACTCATGTGCTTCCTTCAAAATGATCTGTTTTAAGTCAACGTCATTAGGAACACACATTCTGCCCTAGTGTAGCAATAGCCCGTCATCTCTTACTGAGAATTCTGGTTTCTTGCCCATTCTGACTTCTTCTAATAGCTTATTATACTTTTGGTCATTTTGAGCAGCTATTCTGATCTGATCAATCAACACTGGTTGTACATGCCATGCAACTGCTGTTTGCCCCTCATCATTAATCTCTAAGCTGGCATGCAATACTCTCAACTCATGTACCATAGACAAAGGAGAAACCCATAGACTTACCATAGTCTTACGACTTAAGGTGTCAGCCACCACATTAGCTTTCCCTGGCTGATAGTCTATCAGATAATCATTGTCTTTTATCAACTCTAACCATCTCCTTTGTCTCAAATTCAACTCTTTCTGAGTGCCCAGATACTTCAAACTCTTATGATCTGTGTAGATGTAGCACTTCTCCCCATACAAATAGTGTCTCCAGATCTTAAGAGCAAATACAATAGCTGCAAGCTCCAAGTCATGTGCAGGATAATTTCTTTCATGCGGTTTCAGCTGGCGTGATGCATAGGCAATGACATTTCGCTCTTGCATCAGTACACAGCCTAACCCATTGTGAGATGCATCGCTGTAAACTGTGTATTCTTTATCCGAGGTAGATAAAGTAAGGACTAGAGCCTCAGTCAAATATCTCTTCAACTCATCAAAACTCTGCTGGCATTTATCCATCCACTGAAATTTTACATCTTTTTAAAGTAGCTCAGTCAATGAAGATGCCAATATGGAGAACCCTTTCACAAATCGATGGTAGTATCTAGCTAAACCCAGAAAACTACGAATCTCAATGATATTTCTGGGTGGTCTTCAATTAAGGACAGCTTTTATCTTACTTGGATCTACCTGGATGCCCTCTACCGATACTACGTGCACCAAGAAGGATATTTTCTTCAGCCAAAATTCACACATTGACAATTTAGTGTATAGCTGTTTCTCTCTCAAAGTCTACAGTACAATCCGCAGATGTCTATCATACTCCTCTGCACTCCTCAAGTAGACCAATATATCATTTATGAATACCACAATAAACTGGTCGAGGTATGGTCTGAAGATAGTGTTCATCAGATCCATAAAAGCAGCCGGAGCAGTAGTTAACCCGAATGGCATGACCAAGAACTCATAATGGCCATAGCAGGTTCTAAAGGCAGTTTTAGGAATACTCTGCTCTTATACTTTCAGCTGATAATAACTTGATCTCAGGTCAATTTTGAAGAACACAGCTACACCCCTCAACTGATCAAACAAGTCAACAATGCGGGGCAATGGTTATCTATTCTTTATTGTCACCTTATTGAACTATCGATAGTCAATATATAATGGAGAGTGTCATCTTTCTTCTTAACAAACAACACTGGCGCTCCCCAAGGTAACACACTAGGGAGGATAAAGCTCTTGTCAAGCAGCTCTTGCAACTGCACTTTCAACTCTTTCAATTCTGCTGGTGCCATTCTATATGGTGTTATGGAGATTAGGCCCACACCAGGCATGTCATCAATCTCAAACTGCACCTCTCTTTCCGGAGGTAACCCTGGCAACTCATCAGGAAACACATCCAGAAAGTCACATACAGTAGGGATGTCTCTTAATGTTGGACTCCCGACTTTGGTGTCTATCACATATGCCAAGTATGCTTCACACCCCTTTCTGATCATCCTTCTGGCTAGTGCAGCTGAAATGATATTTGATGGCAGTAACTACCTCTTCCCATGTATTACCACATCACTGTATAGAGGGAGACTAAAAGTGACTATTTTCAGTCTACAGTCAATTATGGCATGATGCCTAGCTAACCAATCCATGCCCAATATGATATCATAATCTCTGAAGGGCATTTCAATCAAATCTGACAGAAAAATATGTCATTGGATCATCAAAGGACAATCTCTATACATTCTATTGACCTGGACCTCTTGTCCTAACGGACTAATTACTAGCATTTTAAAATCCATTTTGGCACACGGAACCGCAAGGGAACTAACTATGCTAGCACTAACATATGAGTGGGTTGAACCCGAATCAAACAACACAAAGACATCCTAATCAGAGATAGAGAAAGTACCAGCTACAATATCGAAATTCTCAGCATCTTCTCGCTATCTCATAGTATAAACTCTAGCCGAAGCACTCCCTTGTGCTGACTGGCTAATGGTACCCTGACTGCCAGAAGCATTGCCTTTACCTCTGCCTTTTCCTCTGCTAACCGATTGTGAACCTCTGGTAGCAGAACCTTGAATAGATCCCTCAGCAGTAGTAGAAGCTGGCCCAAATCTACGGGCACTGGTGCAGTCCTTAGCGAGATGACCCGTGCCTCCATAGTTAAAGCAAGCTTCTGTTACCCAATAGCATTCTTCCCCATGAGTCTTCCCACATGTCTCACAGGGGCGGGGAGGATATGAACCCCTGGTCAACTGCTAACCAGACCTAGGGGGCCTCTGTCCAGAGAATCTACCCTTCTAAACCTTCCACCTCTGCCTGATTCCCTAAACTTCTTCCTTTTTCCAGTATTGCCACTGGGACTTTGCTCAACTGATTTTTCACCTTTATCTTTCTCTGATTTCTCAATCTTCTCAGATTTCTGTTTCACTAGTGTCGCTTCTAATTCAATTCTCTCTACTTCCAGTGCTTGAGACATGAGTTCAGAGAAGTTGCTGTATTTAAAGCTGACCACTTGTACTCTTAAGCTAGGCTTCAGGCCAGTTTCAAACCTCTTGCACCTTTCTCTACTGGTAGACAGGAGACTCTCAGCATAGTGGCTTAAGCGAGAGAACTCCCTCTCATACTCTGCCACTAATCTATTTCCTTGTTTCAGACTCAAAAATTCTTGTAATTTCTGATCCACATATGCATTTGGGATATATTTCTGTCTAAACTCTCTGATGAAGTCATCCCAGGTCAATACTGGCGATTCTGCCAAGCTGTGGGGGATGGTCTTCCACCAATCATATGCATCCCCTTGAAGTAGCGATACTGAATACTCAAATTTTAGTTCATCTGGGCAGTGCAGTTTCTTGAACACTCAGTCCATTCTCTCCAGCCACTGCTCCGCCTCTAGAGGGTCTACTATACCCTTAAATTCTATCGCCCCATATTTCAACAACTTATCATACTGTCTGACTGGAGCCTGAGGTTGCACCACAGAAGTCTGGAGTGGAGCTTGAATAGGCATACCCCCAGCCATCTGTTGAAACATTACAGCCATTTGCTGGGCGAACTATGCTGGAAACTGCGGCATCTATTGGGCCGGTGCCACTGACCCACTTACATTTTGGAGAGCTAGGGCTTCCCCTTGGGCCTCAGCCTCTACCGACTGCTCAACAGAGTGATCCCCTTCTTCCATTTCAGTTTGGAGTTAGGATATCTTTTGAACAAATAACACAATGAGATTTCCCTTCATTAGTTCATATTTATGATGTAATGCACTATATGTAACAAATAAGGACATTGAGCAGTTGTACTTATCAAAGAAAGACACAAATTCGCAAATCAAAACATACTTAAAAAATTTCGCTCTGATACTACTAAAACATGTCACACCTTATCCCTCTGTAAGGCATAACATGATCCCGTAGTATACCTAATGAATTACCGACTCCGTCTACCGATAACCCATTAAATACACTGCAAGGGATTTTAAAGAATTTTTTTTTTTTTTTACTTTTTGGAAGTGGTGAGTATTTTATAGCAGGTATTAAAAACATTTAATTGAGTTTAAAAACTAATTAAAATGTTTTGTCCATTTTTATTTTAATGTGAAATTTGGAAAAATTTCGACAGAGTGCCATCTATATTTGGGAAAAATAGTTCTTCAAACACCTATAAAAACACTTCCAATAATTTAATTTCATCAAATCACCCACTACTACAATACAAATCAACATTATTTCTTCCATCTCCATAATCCAAAACAATTTTTAATTCAATTGTCTTCAAAATAATACTATATAACTTCATTCATATTTTATTAAAGAAAAATCAATTTACATTCATCAACCAAAATTTACATTAGAAAATCCAAAATAATATTATTACAAATTCTATACAACTGCTCATGACCCGTTTATACATGTACATACAGTTACATACACAAATATAAATATTACAATTAGGCTATAAAATTATACCCTACAAAATCTCAGGGATGTAGCTCCAAGATCCTCAGCAGCTCACTCTGCTGCTCCTCTAATCTCTATCTGCAATAAAGAATAATAAATATCATCGAGTACTATGACTCAGTGGTGCACAGCATACTAAAAATAACATTTTATGCATAATTCAAATCACATTTATTCAAATATGGTACTGAATATGAAAAATAGATACAAAACATGATTTATAAATTTTTAGTCCAAACAATCTCATTCAGGAAATCTCAAAACAAATTTCATAAAAACACACAGTTATATCATGTCATTCAGAATAATATTCATCTCAATAGCCGAAGGCTTATGAGAAATCACAAGGCTAGCTAGCTCAAACTATAGGTACCCATTCAATTTCTTCCTTTACTGGCACACACCTCAACACTTCAGCCAGAGAGGGAATCAAAATTCAAAACTAATTTCTCCCACTAGTCATGCTAGTGAGGCATTCAAATATATGGTCATGACACTGTGGTTTCAAAACTATCTTAACAATTTATCAAACATTTACTGACAATTAAATCACATATCATCAAATTTCTAATAATTTAGATAAAAAACATAGTGTACAGTTCAATCACCATTTTGTAAAATAAATAAATCACAATTCATTTCATGTGCTTTGTAAAGAGAAATTTAAAGAACATTTTATGTTGTGCACAAACCTTATGCGAGTAGCCTCTTGGTCTTGACTCGATGCTCGGGTTCTTTCCTGGTATTCTTTTCAACTAAAACACACAATTTTATAGTGTTTCAGTATCATAATTTATTATAAGTCCAAAAATAATTTAAAATCTATTTATATCTAGTTTTAATATGCTTAACTTGACGTTCTTTAAAATTTATATTTTGGGGTTACTATTCACGATACTATTCAAGTCAATTTGTTGACTTTCTAATGCTTAATAGGTATGGAAATTTTAATTTCACCCACATATCACATTTTGGTTACCTAATTTGTTGGTTTTGGTTGGTTTCTCAAATTTTAAGTCTCTTAGGTGAAATTTCCAAAATTTCATATTTGGTATCCTATTTTGCACTGTTCTATTAGTCATGTTGTTGTGATAATTTGGCTATGTTTTCTTCATAAAAGTTGTTTCTTATTGTCTTAAATTTATTTTCCTTTTTGAATAACTCCATTTGGAGTTTTTTAGCCTAAGTTATGGCTATTTGAACATGACTGGCTGGATTTGGTGTTATCCAGAATTCTAGGCATTTTCTGGATTATGATAGTTTTTGTACACTGAATACAAGTGAGTTTTTGGACAGGTTATGGTCAAAATTTGGGTTTGTTTTCTTCATGAAAGTTGTAGGGCTATATCTCAGTTTTCTACTGATATAAAATTCAGGTCATTTGAACCTTCCTAGACCAAGTTATGGTCATTTACGTAATTACTGTTCATTTGGTCATTTTTGTACAGGGCAGTGTGCCTAATTTTGAATTTGGCCTAATTGTTAACTAAGTTATGGTCATTTTCTGGGCATGATTCCTAACTGAAAAATGGTCCATTTTGTATCTAGTTTATTCTCAATTGATCTCACACCAATTGGGTTGGTAAATTTTTAGTTTTGGTCCCTGAAAGGGACCTAGGTCAAGCTATCTGCATAATGACCCTAACAATCCGAATTGAAACTTATTTCTAACAATTCACACACACCACAAATGGTCACAATTGATCATTTATCAATTCAAATAAGGTCAACTACATCAATTAACCAATTTTCAATTTTTTTTCTAATTTTTCAAAATGCTCAAAACCCTAATTACATATAATTCAAATCTAATGCATTCAAAACATATACCATACTTCACATACACAACTCAACCTAAACAACCATTTAAATACCTCAAAATCATTCATGTCAAACCCTAACTAAGGCTGGCCAAAATTTTTGTTACTCCCCCAATAAGTGTTTTTCTTTTGATTTTAAGTTAATTTCTAAGTTACTTATACCAAAAACACAAGTATTAAACATAAAATTTCAATTTAAACCACTAACTTTAAACTTTGAAGTTCAACTCTTCAATTTCTTCATTTTCTTCTTTTCTTTCCTTCCTCTAAAGCTTTCTTAAGTTAAACTAACAAATTTTTGTGGACTAGTTTGGGGTCAAAGTAGGGTTAAGTGATTGGAAGAAAGCTTGAACTTAAGCTTCAATGGTGGTTTTTCAATGGTGAAGTGAGAGAGAGAGGAAATCGGCTTGGGTGAGGGAAGAAGGAAATAATTTTCTTTTTAATTTTATGTTTATTTATGTCTTTTAGTCTTAGTTGACTTGATCAATATTGATGGGCAAAAATAAAATTATTTATGATGTCATAATAGTGATGTAAGCATGATGTAACTAAACTTTTTCTTTTGCTTTTATTTTTCCACTAGTTCTTTAATTTAATTTTTAATCATGAAATTTTCTTTTTTCTGATTTTATTGGACAGTTAGGTCAGGAGTCAGCTTTAGGGGTGAATTGACCATTGCCCATCGCTGGTTCAATCCGGTTTGCAAGTTATGCGGTATTTCTTTCGGATCTATGATCTAATTATTTGACCTACTTAACAACTCTTTTTCGTGATTTTCTCTTTTCCACTGCATTCGCAATAGTCCTAAGGACCGCGATGTCATATTTTCCGGTTTGAAATTTGAGTTTAGATTGACCTCGCTGTCATTTCCCGAGAAGTTTACCCATCGCTGTCACTCCTGACTTATTTAATTTTTTATACTTTATTTTTCTTATTTATACTTAACTATTTGGCAATTACTAATTATTTGTGTTTAGAGCTTAACTAGGTGTCTTAGACATGGTTCTAATTCTCTTAATTATCCGGACCGATACTGATTACCGGAATAGTAAAATGTATCAGGCTATGCAAATAGGAGTGTTACATTTTTAAATTCCTTTAAATTAAAATATAATTTTTTTATTTATAGGTAAACACTTTTTCTATTTTTTCTCTTATTTTACATAAAAAATGAAAACTATAATTTTCTTAAAAAATGAAAAATAAAAAAACAGAAAACTGTTTTCTATCCTTAATAATTTTTAGTTAAATACCTGTTTAATTAGGCAGTTGATTTCTCAAATTAAAGTGAAATAAAAAATAATTAAAATAAATGAATCAAAATAAGTCTTAAATTAAAAATAATTAATTTGATTCAATTTTAAATTAAAACTGATTTTTTTTAGAAAAAATTAATCATTAAAATTAATCAAAATCATAATGAAATTAAAACTGAAATTGAAAATCATTAATTTTAGCATGGAGAATAAGTTGGGGGGACAAAGTTGAAAGGTATTTATGCATTATGAAATGCATGTTTAATTACTTTCATTTTCGTGGATTGATTTTTCGCTTTTACTTTTCTCTGATCTTTGTTTATTTGCAGAAACCATCAGCGATAGTTAAGCATTATGTACTTCACAACTCTACTTTTATTCATCCAATAACAATTTTTTTATTGTACGACAATGACCTTTTTTTTTCATTATTATTATTATTATTACTTATTCATTTTAAAATCATTCTATTGTACCTCCAAAGTACCATGCTACTGTGTTAACAGAAAATTTTTTTTAATAAAAGAAAATCATTTTCAAAGGAAATTAAAAAAAAATTCATATATAAATTATTTTTTGTGATAAATTTATTTATTTTATGAAAAATAAATTATATATAAAATATTTTTTTATAAAAATTTTTTTTAAGAAAATGATTTTTATTAAAATAATTTTTATTATTTAATTATAATATTAAATTAATAATTTTTATTTAAATATTTTTTTAATAATTTATTTTTTAATAAAAAATATAATTTAATTTATTTTTTAAATATGTTATACATTAAAAAATAAAAAATATTTTTAATAAAATAAACGTAATAATTTATTTATTTATCTAATTGGTTACATGCTCGACCAATTATGCAAATAAGTGTCAATAACATGAAATCGATTATTCAAACTCTCTTAATTTCTGTTTCTATCATCTGATGGTGATTATTTTGACCAGAAAATAAAATTTATTGGCAAGAAAATGAGCGACTGATTGCTCTATTTAATCTTTGCATTGGCTTTTTTAAGACATTCGGTGACACTGCTATGTTATTTTGGAGGTGCACAGGCACTCATTATTTTTAAGATTTTTATGATTAAAGAAATAATTAAATAATTTTATTTTTATAAAAAAAAATAAAGTATTTTTATATTTAATTAAAATAGTGAAGTGAGATTAAAAAAATAGATGCATTGAAAATAATAATAGAAAAGAGTAAAATTTTAAAAAAATAATTAATAATTTTTTAATTTTTATAAAAAATAAATAAATTGAGATAATTTTTTTAATTAAAAAAAATCACTTAAAATAAAACGAAAAGCAGGTTTTAAAATTTAAATTAAAAGCCTTATATTAGTTTTACAAAATTAATGATGTCATAATAGGTGACAAAATAGGAGTCAATTAATTCTTTTTTTTATTATATTTTTTTTATATATACACATACTTATAAATGTTGACGTCTCATAAATTTAATTATTATTTAAAAAAAATTAAAATTAGTTAACACAAAAAAGCATGTTGTCTATTTTAAAATTTATTATTTTTTAAATTTTAGTGTAATTTTTTAATAATTAACTTTATTGATATAAAATAGTAAATTTTAAATGTGAAAATTGATAATTTAATTATTTATTTAAAGAAATATGTATTTTTTTATAGTTTTTTTTAAATAGTCAATTTCGTTGAATCTAATTATAAAAAATTAATATTATATTTTTAAAATTTAATATATTTATTTTTTATACATTGACTATAAAAAAATTCTAGATCCACTGACGCCACTAAATTTTGTGATGCTGCTAAAACTTTTAGTGGTGTAATTATATCTTTATATTATAATTTCAATTATTTTTTTTATTAAAAGAAGTTTGTATTTTATAATTTCAATTATTGAAAAATAAAATAAAAAATTTACTATATGTTTTATAATTTAATATGCTTTCATAATTTATTTCATCCACTCTAAGAGAATATATGCGAGCGAAAAAAAAACTTCAAAACCTAACCTCCAAAACTTAGGTAATGAAAATAATCGAATTTAAAAATGTAAATTATAAATAAGATAGAAAGATGTATAAATTTTAATTTATTATGGTTAAAAGTATTTAAATATATCAATTAAAAATTATTGATAATAACAATCTAAAATTACAATTTTTACGGTTGATAGAAAATTAATATCTTCAAAATTTAAAATTATCACTTTTAATAATGGATTCTCTTAAGATGGAATTTAAATTCTCTCTTTAAAAGTGTTACAGATTTTATAATTATACTTAACACTTATTACTTTAAATATTTATTTATTTATTTATTATTAATTTATCATTCCAAATAAATTATCCTACATCTTATATGAAATATGTGATATATTATATAATTTCTCGGATAATACCTCAAAGATTAATCTATAACCGATCTATGTAAGATGTGCGACCTTTGAAATTTCTGTGATATTGCTTACAATTACATGAAAATTGTTACAATGATACATTTTCTTAAAATTCTATGATTAATGTCTCTTGGAACCACGAAAAAACACTAATTTTAATGCCATGTCATCTTCACATATATCTTCATTATTTCATTTTTTTTTAAATATAAAATATTTAAATAAACACGTATGTATGTAACGTACCATAAGTCCAAGTGGCTGAACTAATGTAGATTTAGGCTACGCAATAAGAATAATTAGTCGTTCATTTAATTCTAATTAGTTTTAAACTTATTACCCTTTACTAAGTTAATTTTTTTATTATGAAAATCAAATAAATTAAATAATAATTAATGAGTTGTTAATTTTTTTAATTATAAATATAATAAATTTCAAAATAAATAAATGAAGATATTTAAATTTAAAATATAATTTTATTTATTTTTAAAAATATTAAAAAAATAAGATTACCTATAATATTGCTACACTAAAATTTATTGATGGACCCAATATGCTATTAAATTAAATGAGGATTGAGAGATTGAGCTCAACCTATCTCTCGATGATGTGTTGTGCTGTTCCCTGTAATAATGGGGTTCATTGAATTGGGTTCATGATCAGACATAAAGAAAGAACTCATCATGCTACTCTCCTATTTCTTTCTTCTAATTATTAAAAAAAAAAAAAATTAAAAGAAAAGTTCTTGCCTTATCTTCCCTTGATACTTAGCTCCGTTTATGCTGTGAAAAGTATTTCTTAATTAAAAATAATTTTTTCTTGCCATTATATTATGGTCCTCGTAGTGGCAATCGCAATTATTATTCAACCTTATCTGATTCGATTTAAATTTAATTAATTTATTTTTAATTTTAATATATTATATGGACCAGATAGGAACATTTTCTCATAACTCATATGCATAATAATATATTATTTTTTATTAAAAATAATATATATATATATATATTTATATATTTAAATATTATAATTTAATAAAAAATATAAATATATTATTAAAATCATATTTAAAATTTATATTTTTAACTTATAATTTTTTTTAATAAATAAATTTATATTATATAACAATAAATTAAAATAAAGGAAAAGTCCCATAGAGTAATCCACATTGCCTTGCCCCCTAACAAGTAAGTCCACGCCTTGATCTCAAACTCTTATGAGGTCGAGAAGGGGGAAGCTATCCCCAATTCACCTTACTGCCATTCCTACCTTAATGAGAGACTCTTCTTCTCTTTAATTTTTTTTTTTCTCTATTTCTCTCTCTCCCTCCTTATTCATTTCTTTTGGGTGTATACCGATGAGTATTCTTACCAGTATTTACTTCCTCCTTATTCATATTTTATGAGGTGTATTTTTTTTAAAATAGAAAATTAAAATTTAAAAATTATCAAATTAATATAATTTATGAAAAGACCATAAAGTTAAACATTAAACATAAACCGTTGAAGAGTGGAGTGTGCTTCTCCTTGATAGGCTAAATTAAGTGCTCTATCACTCTTCAAATCAATAAAATTATTATTTTTTATAAAAGTTATTTATGTTGGATTTTTTATTTTTGCAAAATATAGTAACTTAATATTCATATTTGAAATTTGTATCTAAAAATGAAATATATTTTCTCTAAAACTTAGGGTCACATTTTGTTAAAGAATAACAAAAAATAAATGATTAAAGACAAAATTAAATAAATTTAAAGTATATTCTAAAATTTAATTATAAAGAAATTAATTATTTCTATAATTAATATTAAATGTCAAAATAAAAAATATTTGTCCAAAATTTAACTAAATAATATTAAAATTATTTTTAGATTATGAGCCTAAAAATTTAAATTTCAGTCAAAATTTTACATTTACTTTTTTAAATTTGTAAAAAAGAAATAAATATATAGAAAATAATATAAAATATTTATTCATTAATATATACCAAGGGTCATAAGCACACTTTATTTTTTTTTATATTCAGCCTAAAAAATTTTTAAATAATTTTTTTTCAAATACATTGAAAAATATTTTCTAACTAATATTTTTTTCAAAAATTAGCAGAAAATAATTCCATTTTTCATAAAAAGAAAGTTCCTCAAAATATATTTCAAAAATAAATTATTTTCCGTCAAAAGACGGATCAAGCTTAACTCATTTGGTTCTTGCTAGTTGCTACATGCATATCCTTAAAGATGACGTGTTAAAGGTGAGTGAAAGACTTGGAAAATTTTAATTAGTTTTATCCCAAATTATTTATCTAATTATTGTGGCTATATAAGCATGCAGCTCCAATCAAATGGTGCTATAGCTGCACACTAATCTTTCTAAGCTAAATATGGCATCTCCTACTGCTACCGTTGACAACTTCCCCCCTGCGGTCAGTGTTCAGGAGCTCATCAAACAGCCTTTCGTCTCAGTCCCTCAAAGCTATGTTCAATCTGATCAAGGAATCTTCAAGCCTGCAGATTGCTTTCCATCAGTTCCCACTATTGACTTGAAACTCCTGCTTTCAGAGGAAACTGCAGCTTTGGAGCTTGAAAAGTTGCACTCTACTTGCAAAGAATGGGGCCTTTTCCAGGTTTTTTCTTTTTTCCAAGTTTATCTTCTTCCATGTTTTTCTCAATTTTATCTTTCTTTTTCCTGGTTTTTAATTTCTTTCATCAGTTGTTAGAGCTTCAAGTAGTTGTATATATATTTGATTTCAAGAATCCAATAATCCAGAGAGGAAAGCGCCTAGAGTTTTCGTAAATGATTAACATAAGATTTTGGATAAACTTCCTTCCTTCCATGTTTATTTGTTAATTTTATTAAAAAATTTCTGTATGATTTTAATAAGGAGGAGTGCAAATACAGCCAATATAGAATAATATTAATCTAACTGCTGTGAGATACACATGGGTTTAAACAGTTGGTGAATCATGGAGTTAGCTCTTCATTGCTGGAAAATATGAGGAACGAGATTGAAGAATTTTATAATCTTCCATTAGAGGAGAAAATGAAATACAAGATAAGGCAAGGTGATGTTGAAGGGTATGGAACAGTGGCCACAATAGGACGAACTTTTGATTGGGGTGATAGGTTCTACATGATAACCAACCCTATCCATAGGAGAAAGCCTCACCTTCTCCCAGAGCTCCCTTCATCTCTGAGGTCTTCTCTCTTTGACCTTTTCCTTTCTCTTAATAAAAAATAATAATTATTTTATTTAATTATCAACTAATTTTGTGTTCTGCAAACAGAAATAACTTGGAAAGTTATATACTCGAACTGCAAAAACTATCCATGAAGCTTGTTGGGTTTGTGGCAAAAGCTTTGAAGATAGACAGAAAGGAGATGGAGGAGATGTTCGATGATGGGATGCAATCTGTGAGGATGACATATTATCCTCCATGTCCACAACCAGAGCTAGTTCTTGGCATTTTTCCTCATTCAGATGCAACTGGCATCACAATCCTCAATCAGATTAATGGGGTGGATGGTCTTCAGATTAAAAAGGATGGGGTTTGGATCCCTGTGAGCTTCCTCGAAGGTTCTCTTGTAGTAAATGTGGGAGACATACTTGAGGTTTGTCATATTTAATTTTCGTCTTCAACTTTCTCTCTTGCCCTGAAAGAAAACACTAATTATTATGCTATAAAAAATAAATAAATTATTAGTCATGTATAAAAAATTAATTTTGACAAAAAAAAAAGACACGTGATATATTGAATCTAGTCTGTGTATTAATTTTTTTTTAATAGAAACTAGAAACCCTAGCTAAATGTCAGCTTCATAGTTTATTTTGTTGGTTTAATTTCCTTTTCCAAAATAATTTAAAATAATAATAGTTGCACCTATAATGCAATGACATATACCTATTAATATTCCTAACATTTTCTAACAATGATCTAATCAATTATTTTTTTGAAAGATCTTTAGGGATTGTGCATATCTTGAAATAAATTTTCATATATATTTATATTTATGATATTAATGTGGACATACCCATTTATTTATTTATTTTTGGTTTTTTAAAGATTTTGAGCAATGGACTCTACCATAGCATCGAGCACAGGGCAGCAGTGAATTCAGAGAAAGAAAGGATTTCTATTGCATTTTTCGTCAACCCCAAATTTGAGGCAGAGGTTGGGCCTGCAGCTAGTCTGATTAACCCTCAAAACCCACCATTATTTCGAAGAATTGGGATGGAAAAATATGTCAAAGATTTCTTCTCTCGTAAGCTCAATGGGAAATCATACTTGGAGCATATGAAAGTTCAGATTGAGGATGGCAATTAGCTATTTATCTATCCATATCAATTAATGTTATACATGTAATCTCCATCTATGATGAGATGATAATATATATTACACATAAAAAAAAAGAAAAAAAAAAACTATACCCATCGTATATATATGAAGCATGTGCAATGAAAAATAAATTAGTCCCAGGATTATGGTCTCTGTGCTTATTAAAAAAAATGTATTATGGTTTGTGTAATATATATCTTTTCAATGTATAAAAGATATTTATAGAAATAAAAATGAAGTATTTATTATAAAAGAGTATATTTTATTTCATATTTAGCTCAATCTACCATGAATTTCAAGTATAAACATATCCATGTATATAATAGATGAATATTATTATCTATTTTATATTTTGAGTTTATAATAAATTAAGTTTAAATAAAAAAATTTCTATATATTAAGCCATGCCTATATAAGATGAATCTCTCTTGAATGTCAATGAAATTAAGGCTAGACATCATATAGTTTGGGGTATATATGATCGTTCGATCATTCATCTCTTTGTTTTAATTCTTTTTAAAGTTGTAGAAATGTATCATATGAAAACTGGAAATAACTCTTGAAAAAAATATATATATATATATAATATATATATATATATATATATATATAAAAGCTAGTTATGAGTTGCATATATAGGTGTGCAATTGTGACTATACTGAATAGATATAGATGTGTTCAGTATAGTCACAATTGCACACCTATATATGCAACTCATAACTAGCTTTTATATATATATATATATATATATATATATATATATATATATATATATAAATGCATTGGTATCATGTGTCAAAATAAGGAATATAAATTCAAGATATAATCAATGAAGACTCGAAAGGGCCATGCCTGCATGATTAATGTCTTGTCCCCTTACTTTTCTCCTCTTCAATATTACTACGTATATTAAAGCATGTGGATTGTCCAATTAATTTAAATTGTTTGTCGACTCTATTAATCAATTATCAATTTATAGGGTACAACTCATCTTAATTGGCATTCATTTTTAATAGATCTTCACCATATTCAATTCCTGTTACAAGATAAAATACATTAGATTAGAGGATAAAAATAAAAGAAATTGTAGGTCTAAACTGATTTGGAGGAGAGTAGTACAACATAACCTACAAGTATTACACATTTCTGAGAATTTAATCCAAAATTGTTTAGAGTGAAAAAAGATAATCCATATAGTTGACCCCAAATTTTTGAAATAAAAACTTGGTTGAGTTGAGTTTATGCATCTTATATATATACGTACACGTATATAATTCTTTGATTTTTTTTATTAATTAATAAAAAAAGTATATATATTAAAATAAAATATAAATATTTTTCTTTATTTTTTTAAAAAGTTTTAACTGTTTTAACCTTTAATCTCTCATACTATGAGGTGATCATTGGACTACTAAACAATGGCATATAACTAGATAGATTTACACATAAATTTCTTGATATAATGTGCTTATTTGGAATTTATTGAATGAGTAGTCTAATAATTGCTTTTTTTAAAAAAAAAAAAAGAAAAATAAAGAGTATTCTAATAATTGAATATCATATATATATATATATATATATATATATATATATATATATATATTCTTTTAAAACTTTTAAAAGAATTTAATCTTTTATATTATAAAGCAAATACTCGATTACTAAATTACTGTTTAAAATAAAATATACCCAAATTTATTAAATAGGGTGTAATTGACACATTTAGAAGCTATTGACTAAGTAACCTAATTGAATGTTTATCTCATAATACAAGAAGTTGAAATATTTAAATATTGACAATTTTATTTCTTATAAAAATTTTAAAAATAATTTAAAAAAAATAGTTAGTTGAATAAGTTGGTCATCAATGAAGTTTGATACGAAATAAAATTTCGTTGGTCATACACTTCTTTCAATGAGATATTGGCCATGTCTCAGCCTAACAAAATAGAATCTATCCCTTGTTAATGATATCTATCAGTACACTCAATAATACTTTAATTTTAAATATAAATGAACATTAAAAAAATGAATAAATATGTTGCCCAAATATTGATAATTATATAATTTAATATATCCTCAATATTAGGGGGAAAAATTAAATAAATAGAGTGAAGCCAACCACTTAATTGATTAATTGATTAACTAATCAATTAATTAATTTCCATCTCCTTTAAATTAAAAAAAAAATATAAGAATATTAAAAATCAATGTTTGTTGCATATATACCTAAACAACAGTTGGCATGGAAAGTAAGAAATTAAATAGATAACATATAATTTATTTATTTATTTATTTATCAGGGTATCATTTTATATTCATTTTATGATTGCACATAAAATTAATTTCTTTAAAATTTGTGATTACTCTTTTTAATAATGTTTTTTCTAAGAATCGAACATGAATTCTCCAGCAATAGTTATGTAAAATTTTCATACACTAAAAAAAAAAGTTTTGCTTATAAAATAAATATGGAGCAATCTAATGATGGATTAAAAAAAGAAGAATAGGTTACTCTTTGTCATATGGTGAGCCCATTGGGTATACCATTTGGGCTTTCAGCCCATATGTCACACCCACAAATTTCGATTTAGGGTTATAATTGTACCCGATCCAACTCTACGATCTGGATCTCTCTCTCTCTCTCTCTCTCTCTCCATAACCTACCATAACAAACCAAGAGTAAGGAGAAGCAGCTGCAGCAGAGAAAATTAACGCAAAAATGGCGGCGGAAGAGCCATTGAAATCAACTACAGGAGAAACACTGAATCCAAACCTTAATCCTAACCCTAGCGCACAAGATGACGTTAACGGTGATGAGCTGGAAGAAGGGGAGATCGTGGATGATGAGGAATCGTCGGCTAAGAAATCGAGCGCTGTAACCTACCAGCCGCACCCTCTCGAGCATCAATGGACATTTTGGTTTGATAACCCTTCTGCTAAGTCTAAGCAAGCCGCCTGGGGAAGCTCTATGCGCTCTATCTATACTTTTGCTACTGTTGAGGACTTTTGGAGGTCAGAGATCTTATTCTCTTCTTTTGCTATTTTTGTTTCTATTTCTGGCTTTGATTTTTTTGCTCGGTCGATGATAAAATTGATGGAAACGAAAGGGATTTGAGATTCCAATATTTTGGTTTTTTCGTTGAGGAAATAGAAATCTGGTGAATTTGCTTTTTTTTTTTTTTCCTTAAAAAAAAGTTATAGATATCTGATCCTTGGTGCGAAGGGAGGTTATGGAATGCCTTTGAGAAAAAGAAATGAGAGAAAAGAATTGAGATTCGTGTTTCCTTGGAAATGATAATCTGAATTCAGTGAGAAATTGCAAAATTGGTGAACGGGAAATGATTTTTGGTAGCATTTTTAGTTCATTATTTTTCTTCGATGTCAATTACGTGGCTGATAGGACTTTGGTGGAATTTTTGGATATATTATCATAGAGGTGTTATAATTGCTATTCTTGATTTTCTTGAATGATATATAGTTTGCACTTGTGCATTGACCTCATTAAGAAATATTTATCTCCAAATATTAGGGGGATGTTCAAGAGCTCTGATTTTTAAACTGCTTTAATATGGTAGCCAATTGTTGGAAGCTTTCTTTTGTTTCCATTGTATTATCTTAGAGGCTCTTTTTCTTAGTGTAAATGGGGGTAATTTAGTTAGGTATTTGTTCAAAGGGATTAAAATTTCCTGTTTGATGTAGTATTTTTCAAGACTGATGGGTGTTAAGTGATACCAATAAGTAAACAGTGTGTACTTGTGTTTGCTAATTTTGGATTTGTGGAAGCCCGGTTATTGAATTAACCAAGTGCTGTGATCGTTAACTTGTACTTTAATTGGCTGGATATTGCTTGCATCCAATTTTAAGCCCGTCTCAATGTCTGTATGTTTCATAGAATAATTGGATAAATTTTTGAATTATATGATCAAAATCTACTGTTAAAGAGTGAACTGTATGTGTGTACCTATGCACATGGGGAGAACGCATTTAATTAACATTACCTTATCTTGTGTTGAGGACTAGGAATCTAAACATGGATAATTCTTTTGAAGTTGGATCTTCATTCTCATCATGATCATTACATCTCCCCTTTGGGAGGACACACGCGCGCGGGCTCGCCATCTGCGTAATTTTAATCATGCATATAAAATTCAAATTTAGAGGAATTCATTGGAAAAAATTTCTTATCATTGTATTTTGCTTCTTTGTTGTCATAAAGTTATATGATTATTCTTCTAAAGCTTTTATGATATCACTTTAATATTTCCATATTAAGACAGAAAATAAATATCTATTCATTTTGTATAAGTGATTTATCTTATTACAACATACATTGGACAAAACTAGAATCTAATAAACTGCCAAGGAGAGGAAACTGTTAACTCTGGCTAACGGTTTTCTAATATCTATCAGTTTAGTTTGTTATTCAAATATGAGATTTCACCTGCTATCTTTTACTTACTCTTGGTATGGAAATCATTCTGATAAGTTAAGGCATGAAATTTATCTTGTATTTAGCATTTACAATAATATCCATCATCCAAGCAAGCTGGTTGGGGGCGCTGACTTTTACTGTTTCAAACATAAAATTGAGCCAAAATGGGAGGACCCTGTTTGTGCTAATGGAGGGAAGTGGACTGTAACTTTTAGTGGTAGAGGGAAATCTGACACCAGTTGGTTGTATACGGTATGTTTCTATATTGTTATGAGTTATTAAATAACAGTAACTGTTATATGGTGGGTCTTCTTATTTTCTTTACTTTCTTTTATTAGTTGCTGGCTATGATTGGAGAACAGTTTGATCATGGAGATGAAATCTGTGGAGCAGTTGTCAATGTCAGAACGAAGCAGGAAAAGATAGCTCTTTGGACCAAGAATGCTTCAAATGAAGCTGCTCAGGTAACTGCTTGCATTTTTTATGGCGGGGAAAAAATTAATGCTTGTCCAAATCTGCTTAGACCCGTTTGGTTATATTCTTGTGGAACTCGTACAGAACTGTCAATTCTGTTGTTTGTTCTGGATACTCTGTTAAAAAGTAGAACCTGATGTCTTTTACCAATACAATAGTTGATCATTCACACTTGTTATCAGTAATTTTACAGATTGGATAAAGTCTGACATTAACTATCTCTTTGCAGCTAAGCATTGGAAAACAATGGAAGGAATTTCTTGACTACAATGATACTATTGGGTTTATATTCCATGTGAGAGTTCTATTATTTTGTTATTTTTTAAACCATGTATTTGATGAAGTATTTAATTGTTTCACACCAAGTGGAGAAACATGAGATTGTGTGCTGATCTGCTGTTTCAGGAGGATGCAAAGAAGCTTGACAGAAATGCCAAGAATCGATACACAATATGAGTTGTACAGAGCATAGGAAAATGCTTTCATGATGCGAAGGGTGGCCTGAATGCCTTATAAGAAGCCAACATCTGTGACAGCTTAAATCTTTAGAACATATTGCGAATGGTTTTTTTTTTTTTTTTTTAAGCCTTTTGCTGGAGGATTTTTACTTGGATATGTAATACTGATTTCATTGAAATCCATTTTTTAAGAGCTTTTTGTCCCATCTTTTAATCCAAGCAAAATTTGGTAGGCAGGAATGAAGGAGAGTGATCAACTTTAGGTTAGCATAACCAATGCATGCGACCTTTTTTCTTATGACAATATTAATTTCATTCAAAAGAGCAAATAAATGACTAATCCGACAGAAAATACGCCAGCAGAGGAGGCCAATGTGCTTTCTTTCCGGTATTAATATTACACAATTAAATGGAAATACATTATACAGGATAAAGACTATGAAAGGCGTCAGTACAACGCTTTCTTCTTTTTCTTGGCTAACATCAAGCAACGAAAAGAGTATCAAAGTTAAAAGATTCAACTATTTTATATTCATCCTCCTATAAACACTACCATTGATTACAAAGCCAACCCCAACTCGTTCCTACAAAAATACATTCATTTACAAATAATGTTTCTCTTGTGCTCCTCACTGCCAACCTATTAACAGACAGAAAGGGAAAAAATAAAATAGAATTTCTCATTAACAGTCAATGGTCAAATATTCATGGAAATATTTCTCCTTCCTCTTCCTCCCCATTTAATACCATTTCATCCTCATCCCAAATATCATCCTTTATAAACAAACCCAACCGCTCCAGTGGGCTCCTCGAGTAAGCTCCAATGCGAAAATTATATGATAGGGAACCCCCACTAAGTATCTCAAGTTCTTTTAGAATCTCCAGGTTCTGCTCAATGTTGACAGTTTTTCCCATCTGGATGGAGGTCCATAAAAACAAAGGCGGCAAACATTGTTCAAGACTACCATGTATAAAGCTATTAAACGAAGCTGAACCTAAATATTGACAGGACAATTGCTAAAAGGCAAACCTTCTGCAATGCAACTCGAGCTGCTTCTCTTTCTTTCTCCCTATGTATTTTCAATTCCAGTTCTTCCCTCTTTTGTGAGGCAGCTTCAGCAGCTCTCATTTGGGCTTCAATCGAAGCCTTCTCTGTATGGTTATAAATCAAAATCATCAAGCTAGCACCCAAGACAGATGCTCACATTTTACATAAAACATGACTGATACGAAAAGGGGAAAAGCTTAAACCATAAAATTTGACAGTCTGTAAACGTCCATGAAATTACGACCATCTAATAATTGCAAAGATTTGAACAACCAGTAAGAACTATTCTGCCTGGAACAACAAAAATATGCACAACTGCAAGTATCCAAATCATACCTAAAAAGAAACATGGTAATTTTTGCGCAAATTTTATTAATTCAAGGAAACAATTTGTTGTTAATGCCAAATTACTGAAATACAAGGTAATTAGAATTTCCTCTCCAGATAGCAAAAAGATAATTTGTTGAATAAAATGCTATGTGAATGTGATCATTCCACACATCCATATTTTCAATAATTTTAGATTCAAAACCAATGCTACAGATCTTTACAAAGTCAAATGTCATTGACTGTTGATTCACTCCATATGGAAGTGCTCTAAATTATAGCATTTAACTGCTTACCTCAACTTGCATTAGGTCCAATTCCAAGGTCAACCAAAATAACCTCTAGAACATGAAAATGAATAGAAAAGTAATGATAACATACACATCATCTAGTAGTATTAACTTACACTTGATGGTATGCATACAAAATTGCACATAGCTCGTAAGAGACTCCTTTATCCTTGAGCATTTCATCAACATATCTTAAATACTCAGGATATCAAGCCTTTTCAATAAAAATTTGACGTCTCAACAATTACAGCTCAACTCAACTCAACAAGCCTTTATCTCAAAAATTTGGGATCAGCTATATGGATTCGCTTTCTCCACTCTGAACGATTTTGGATTAAATCCTCAGAAATGTGTAATGCTTCTAGGTCATGTTGTACTACTCTCCTCCAAGTCAATTTAGGTCTACCCCTTTTTTTCTTTCTATCCTCTAACCTAATGTGTTCTACTTGTCTAACTAGAGTCTCCATATGTCTATGCTTCACATGACCAAACAACCTCAATTTCCCTTCTCTCAACTTATTTTTAATTGGCAACACTCCTACTTTTTCTCTAATACTCTCATTACGGACTTTATCTAATCTAGTATGGCCACTCATCCACCTTAACATTCTCATCTTTGCAACTCTTATCTTAGATGCATACGACTCTTTCAGTGCCTAACACTCACTACCATATAACATAGCCGGTCGTATGGCTGTACGGTAAAATTTTCCTTTCAATTTATTGGGAATCTTACAATCACATAAAACTCCCACAGCCCGTCTCCGCTTCAACCATCCGGCTTTAATACTATGACTAACATCCTCCTCACATCCCCCATCTACTTGAAGGACTAAGCCTAGATATTTAAAGTGATTACTTTGGGACAGTACCACTCCATTCAAACCAACTCCTTCCCTATCACCAGTTTGGCCTTCACTGAACTTGCAATGCATATATTCTGTCTTCGTTCTACTTAACTTAAAACCCTTTGACTCTAGAGTACTTCTCCAAAGTTATAGCTTTCTATTGACTCATTCTCGTATCTCATCTATTAGAACAATATCATTCGCAAATATCATGCACCAAGGAATACTCTCTTGTATATGTTTCGTCAGTTCATCTAAAACTAATGTAAAAAGATAAGGGCTTATAGCTGATCCTTGGTGTAATTCAATTGAAATTGAAAAATTTCTTGTGTCCCCTCCCACTGTGCGCACAATAGTAGCTGCTCCTTCATACATATCTTTCAATACTTGTATGTATCTAATAGATACCATCTTTTATTCTAACACATTCCATAAGATCTCTCTTGGAACACTATCATAAGCCTTCTCCAAATCAATAAAAACCATGTGTAGATCTTTCTTCACATCTCTATATTTCTCCATCAAGCTCCTAATGAGAAAGATCGCTTCCATAGTTGAACGACCGGGCATGAAACCAAATTGATTGAGAGAGATAGAAGTATCATGACGTAGTCGATGCTCCACAACTCTCTCCCACAACTTCATAGTATGGCTCATGAGTTTAATTCCCCTATAGTTTGAGCAACTCTGTATGTCTCCCTTATTTTTAAAAATAGGTACTAAAATACTCTTCCTCATTTTCTTTGAGTTTAGAATCTTATTAAATAATTTAGTTAACCATGCCACTCCCATATCTCCCAAATACTTCCACACTTCAATTGGTATTTCATCGAGTCCACAGGCTTTACCCGCTTTCATTCTCTTAGGTGCTTCCTTTACTTCTAAAGATTTAATCCTTCTAATATAATTCACATTCTTTTCTACTGTTCTATAATCTATATTCACGCTATTACCATTTTGACTATTATTAAAGAGATCATTAAAATAATTTCTCCATTTTTCTTTAATGTCCTCATCTTTCACCAACAATTTTCCTTCTTTATCCTTAATGCACCTAACTTGATTGAGATCTTGACATTTCCTTTCTCTCCTCCTTGCTAATCTATAAATATATTTTCCTCCTTCTTTAGTTCCAAGTTTCTCATATAACTTTTCAAAGGCCTGTGTTCTTGCTTGACTAACTGCCTTTTTTGCCTATTTCTTTGCTATCTTGTACTGTTCTTATGCCTCATTATTATCACATTTAGGTAATTTCTTATACCATTCCCTTTTTCTCTTCACTGCCTTTTGTACTTCCTCATTCCACCACCATTCAACAATTAAAAATAACAAAAATAAACCATCAGAGAGATATGAAAAACAATCCACGTATAAAAAATTCAGAGATTTTATTTTGTCATGCAAATCAAACAAAGGACCAGTGGCTACTTGGAATATTTATATCTTTTGTCAAGATCATCTTCAAGCAGAAAGATATAATATTATTATATTAAAAGATCAACGAATTTTATTGTCTATGATAGCAAGTCTTATGCCTGATCTACAGGAGTGGGCCTTGTTCCTCATGTAATTATTTGTAATACTTAAAGTTTTGATATTATTAATAAATTTATATTTTTCTCAAAAAAAAAAAAAAAAAAATTCCTGCCAAATTTAACTATACTATCCTTGCATACACCAGAAAATTTCAATTTCCACAACATTTTCCCCAGCCAGCCCATTTAAAACTGGAACAAGTAACATGGTAGGGCATACTCAAAAAATACCAAAGGAACTGAGAGTGTTTTTCATTTTTGTTCTGTGTCCAAAAGGGGCCAGAAACGGTCAGCAATGCACTCGATGCCTAAATAAACCATCAAATTTAATTTGTGATACTTAGTTATAAAGTTGCGTATATCACCTTCACGCTGCCTCCTTTCCAATCTTTCCTTCTCCTGCTGCATCTTCACAGGATCAGCCTTATCACCCTGATAACAAGAAAAAGTCTGCATGAAAAATCAGGCAATAAACCATTATCCTTCTCACCCACATTAAGTAGACATTACAATTTAACATCAAAATCACAAACCAATTCCCTAACCCACAAATGCCAAAGAATGAAAGAAATAAAGAAAAGAGAAAAGAGTCCTTACATGATCTAGAAGTGTCTTATGCTGTGCTTTTAAGATAGTATCTGCAAATCGATACTTTAGCATTGCAGCACGAAGGGCCTTTGCTGGAGACAGTTGTACATCACAAGTAGGTCTCCATCCTAAACCAAACAAGGAAAAACTTCATAAAGCTGACATACCAAGAGAAGCTAAAGTTAACAGTTAGCCTTTACCCCAGGCTTTATAATTAAGATAAACAACCAACCTTCTCGAGAAGTTGCGTCTGTTGCAGGAGTAATGAGCTGTAAACTAGGGTATGCATTTTCATCATCCAAAGTACTTACAGCCCCTTTACATAGATCCCAACAGCAACCCAAATGATCAGGTCACCCAACTCTAAGCAGTGGAATATCAGAAAAGAACAAAGCAGAAGATTCTCTCACCATCAGAATCTGGATCTGACTTGCTCATCTGTGAAGCTGACATGCTTTTCCCATGATAATCCTATATTTGAACACAGTTTCAATCACACCTTGCAGTGCATTGGCACTAAACAGAAATAATAAAAATGGACATAATGAAATACCAGTTTTGAGGCATCAGTGCCACATGCAGTATCATCTCTGCTCAATGACCTCTCAGAAGATATATCTACACAAATGGGGGAAATTAAGTAAGGTTGTCAAACAAAATACAGGGTTTTAAAAACAATAACAGGAAGGGAAAAAGATCAACTAACAACCAGAGGAAGCATGGGTTGAGTCACTGGGAAGGCAACATTGAAAAGCACTTCTAACACTTGTAACACATTCACTAACAACTGGGCTCGATGGCTTGACACTGACAGGGCAACAAGCACATTTGCCACCACTAGTGCCTATAAGACACACTGCTGATTAGCTCCAATAAAGACCCATAAAGCAGACACTGCAGATTAGCTCCAATAAAGAGCCATAAAGCAGAAACTGTGTTCCGCAACTTCATACCTTTGCAAGAATTTAGCAGTAATGCCTTGTGCATGCAGTTTTCTGCAGGCTTAAAAAGCTTTACCTGTGTACAAACAAAGTATAAATAAATACACACTTTAACAATATACAGCAGGAATATATTACAAATGCATCCAAATACACAGAGACACAAATGCATGACTGCACACACTTACATATATAATAGGAGATGGCAAAAATACAAAGATTGTTAGGTAAGGAGAAACATACTTCTGCAGCTTTTGCATTTGAAGAACTCCTCATTGCCTTGTATTCAGATGGTTTTGACATCTTGGGTAAAAGAACATTGCGCAAACGGGATGTTTCAGGACAATTCTGTCTTGTGGCACTAATTTCCTTTGGCTTCCTGCTCAAAATTTTTCCACCACCAGACTCTGATATTTCATGATTCCATTTTTGCTGTAGTGACTTCCACTTAGTCTCAAAAATCTTATTCAGTGACTCTGCCACTTGGTGGACATAATTTGTTGGAGGATTATATAGCATAGCATTTGAGAATGTCAGTCTGACATCAGCAGCAAACTCTTCAGTTCCAGAATACTGATTCTTCTCCAGCTTAGATTTTATTGTCCCTAAATCCATAGGATTTGATATAATTGAAAAATAGTCGGGAATTTTCAGTGCCACTGGATCCACTGGTTCCCTAAAAATCCAACCAGATGGATTATTTATCAGAGATTTTAGAATGGAAAAACACTGATGTGTGACACAGCGGCCCATCTTCCGCTTCTTCTCTGGTCGGCCCTCTACTTCCCACAATGGGCCACGCTTATTAGCCCCAGGCACCACAGGTTTCAGCTTCGTATTCTGCATGTCACATGCCTGAGAATGATAGTTCTTGTCCACATTTCGCCCAGACTCACATTCCCTTATCCCAGGAACATATTCTATTCTTTTGGTAGAAAACTTTATTTTCAACTTCTTTCCTACTACAGTTTCAGCAGCAATCATTCTGAAGAACTGCAAGAACATGAAAGCATCACTGTTTTAGTTTTTCAGGTTTGAAATACCATAAAAATTGACCTGCTTAAGGCAAGGACACTAGGTAGTGCCCTATCAAAGGAAAACCAACATGCACGAGCAGCAATAGAATGCAGAATGTGCAAATTTATATAACAGAATTTTTAAGAAAAGAACTAATAGAACCAAAATGCATGAGCAGTAACAAAATGCAGAGTGCAAATTTATATAACAGAATTTTTAAGAAAAAACTAATAGAACCCATGTGAGGGCATACAAGTACACATCATAAGGGGGAAAAAAGCTTAATTTTTATCTCGACAGTATATTGGATTGGAGTAACTAAGTGAACCCATAACCTCAATACCATACTGGATTAGAAAAACTAAGCAAAATCAGAGAAGTAGTTGGTCTAAACTGTTTAGTTTGCTATGAAAATTCAAAATCAAAAACTAATATGCTATAATTTATTAACAAATTGCAAGGATTGGAAAAAAAATCAAAATTTTAGATTTTGAAGCTGAATTATATAAAGCGGCAAAAAATAGAGTTGGATTTTCCCAAAAAGCAGACACCAAAATCTTTCGCACAATCTAAAATATAAATTCTCACCAAAAAAAGGGGGGACAAAGATAAAAACTCATCAAACTAACACAAATCACCATACAGAGACATAAAAACTGAAAATTCAATAAAATATTCATAGGTTCTCAGTAGTTATCTACTGAAAACTACAGATACTTCTCGCTACATACTCCTACTGAACAAAGGAAACAAAGGGATTCAATAACCAAAATAATCAATCATAGGCATTAAACAAAAAAAAAAAACTCAGAACTTAAAGTAAACCTCACCGATATAGAATAAGAGACCGAGAAAACTCTGGATTGCTCGATTCTAATAACGCAAAGAGACGCAGATAGAGAAAGGTTGAAGATCGCAATGCTACAGAGAGATCAAAGCGACGGAAAAAGAAAGTAAAGAAGAGAAAGGGTTTAAAGTAGAGCACAGAGAGTGAGGCCTAGGGTTTTGTACAACCCTAACTCCTGCACTCACACGACTGACTGGTGGTTTATTACTGTAACATCAGCAGCCTCAATATTACTGCGTTTGATGGAATTACATGTTTGTCCTCAAAGTCGGCTGCTGGTGACCTTTATATTTTCTTCTCTTGCTGTTTAGATTTTTTTTAATAAATATGCACATGAACACCCACCAATAAACAATATATACATATGTTTCGGATATACATGATTTTAATTAAAATAATAATTAATGATCGGATAGTCTGTCCTTTTAATTGTGTTGTAGAAAGTTGAATAAACGATTGAGAAGTCATTTTCTAAAAAGAAAATACGAATTTTATGAATAAAAAAAAAATTATTGGGTGGTTAATTTAACTAATGAGATCTTATGAATTTTTCAAAATCATGTCAACTTTAACAACTTTTCTAGCATTCATTAAATATAAATATGTTTATTTATGTATTTTCTTATATTGTTAATATAAAATAATAATAAATAAATATATTTAATAAAATTTTCTTATATTATTGATAAAAAAATTAATAATAAATATAATAAATTTTAATAAGGGTAATATTACACCCTATAAGAAAATTATTATTTTAGTGCTTATGAAATTTTTTAATAATATAAAATTGACTTTGAATTATTGAATTAATAATTAAATGTCTTTTCATAACATAAAAATTGCATTTTTTAAGCTCATAAAGCATTGGACAATCGCTTTGATGTGAATATCATCTCATGGACATGAGAATTTTTTTTTTTTTGTTGAAAGATAATTCCATTAGAAGTCTTAAGAAAGTAGATCATAAAAAATAAAGTAATATTGTGCTAGAGGATTTCGCTTGAAAGACTCATCCTGCATAGTATTAGAGGTTAAAGCGTGAATTGTCTTGTTCCTATCTCTTCTAACAAAATGAAGAAGAGAAGATAAAAAATACTGAGTAAAGTACAAAGTATCCTGAATAATTTCTTGGATATTCTATGGAATAGAAGGATATTGAGATTGTTTATCACTATTTGGGAATTACCTTCTGTTATAATGCTCTGGAATCCTTTACTTTTAGCTATTGAGATAGCTTCCCGACAAGCTAGACCTTCAAGAATGAGGGGATCAGATATGCCCAAAATTTCCTTGCAAGACTAGGCTATGGGACGACCCAGGTGGTCTCTGGCTATTGCAGCAATGATGCCCATATGATTCTAAGAATTAGTTGCTGCAGATGATAGAGAGTGTTCCCAAGCAAGAAAAAAATTCCTCAAAATGGTTTGATGCAGCTGCTAACACTTGTTGAAATAGTAAAGGTTGGTCATTGAAAACTTGTCGATTCCTGTTCTTCCAGATGTGCCACAGTATGAAAACAAGATGAGAGATCAAATCTTAAGCTTGAGTGTGGTTGTGCAAAGGATTGCACAATTCAATCCAACAATCAATCATTGACTGCCCATTAAGAAGGGAGGATTATAACCTAAAAAGCAAGTACAACTAGACCTCAAAATGCCTTTGGGCAAGAGAAGAAGATGTGCTTCAAGGTCTTCTATTTTCCACAATAAACACATTCATCAAGCATATTATTGAACCTGGTCTTTAACAATGATTTGGATAGCAACTGTTCTTTGAGGGGGCACCAAAGAAAAATACTCAATTTTGGTGGAAGACAAATCTTCCAAATACTGCCCTAGAAGTAGTTCATATTAGCTTAGGCTGTAGGACTAGGACCTACAGAAGCTTGAACCATATTAGCTAATTTGAGCTGATACGCCAAATGGCAGCCTAAGTTTGAGTAGCTGCCATTTTGAGTGAAATGCCAAGATAGCTGATCCTATCTATCAATAATGTTTGTGGGAATATATAAAATATTGGAAATCTCTTCTTCCTGAAAAACTTTTCTAAAAGCTTATACATCCCATTTGAAGGAATCTAATCAATAAGTTGAGAGACCAAGTTAAGATGAGGGTTGGCATTATCCTTGAGAGTAGGCATATCTGGAAAAGATTTGGTCACCCATCTTTCTTCTTTGCATAGGGTAGATCTCCCATTGTTAACTTGCCATCTAAGCCCTTTGGATAATAATTCTTTACCCCAAAGTAAGCTTCTCAAATCCCAAGAGGAATTCCCTCCCAACGATGCTTGTAAAAGTGATGAAGCATGAAAATATTTCCCTTTGAGCACCCGAGTTAGGAGAGAGTTGGGATTATTCTTGATTCTCCAGCACTTTTTAGCCAATAAGGCTTGATTAAAGCTTTATAAATCTCGAAAACCCATTCCACCACAAGCTTTTGCACAACATAAGTTACTCCAGGAAATCCAATGTTATTTTTTCTCATCTTTGGATTGACCCCACCAGAAGTTGGAAACCAACCGATTAATTTCTTGGCAAAGAGAAAGAGGAACTTGAAGCATGCTATGGCATACATAGGGATGGTTGCCACGACATATTTGATCAAGATTTCCTTCCCATTGCCTAGAAGGTTTGTTCCTTCCATCTAGCTAGTTTATTCTGAATCTTTTCAATGATGGTTGCAAAGGTCTGTTGCTTAGATTTAGTTACATTTGCTGGCAATCCCAAGAATTAATTCTGTCCTCCTAAGTTGTGAACACCAAGTGATTGAGTAGTGGATTCTCTAATTCGAAGTGGCGTGTTCTTACTAAAGAATAAAAAGGATTTGGCATAATTGATTGTCTGACCACTGGCTTGTGAACAAGTGTGAAGCACCTATCCGATGGTTTGAGCTTCCTTGGTGGTTGCTTTTGAGAATATGATAGAATCATTAGCAAACATAAGATTTGAAACCGAAGGGCTATGTTTGGCAATAGAAATACCATGGAGATTAGCATTCTTTAGCATGTGAGAGAACTCTTCTGCAAAAATAAGAAAAAGTTAAGGGAACAGTGGATCCCTTTGCAGTAATCCTCTTGATGGATGAAAAAACCCATCTCGGTGGCCATTTAATTGAAAAGTATAAGACACCGAGGTAATGAAAGACAGAATCCATCAAATCCAGGTGAAGTGGAAGCCAAATTTCTACATTACATGATGGAGATAGTTCCACTCCACACATTCTTATGCCTTGCTAATATCAAGTTTGAGAGCCATGCTATAGTTCTTGGATCTGTGCTTGTTTTTAAGATGATGCATAATTTCATGACATAGTAGAATATTATCAGATATGAGACACTTTTTTGTGAAAGTGCTTTGCACACCACTAATGATTAAAGGCATGATAGGCTGCATTCTGCTAGTAAGAATTTTAGCAATAATTTTGTAAAAGATGGTGCACAAACCTATGGGTCTTAAGCTCTTCATCGACTTTACATGTTGCACTTCGAGAATAAGAGATATGAGTGTGTGATTGAACATGGTCCCTTACTGGAAAAAGTTTTGGATAGCTGCACACACCTCATTCCCAATTATACTCCAAAATCTTTGAAAGAAAAGCACTGTGATACCGTAAATTCCTGGAGCTTTAGTGGGTTGTATGGAGAAAGGTGCACTTTGAATCTCTTCTGTTGTGAGAGGCCTAATGAGATTCACATTCATATCATTATAAATTCTAGCTTGAATCCCTACTGTAACAGAGTTGAAATCATTGGCATTAGATGATGAATAAATGTTCTAAAAATAGTTGATGGCAAATGAGACAATATCATCAAAGTTATGCTTCCATGTGCCATTAGAGTCTTGAAGTGCTTGAATAGAGTTCCTTCTTCTTTGCTGAACCACCTGTGCATTAAAGAAGGAAGTGTTTATGTCACCAGCTTTTAACCATGACTGTCGAGATTTTTGAGCCTAATAAATTTCCTCTACCTTGATTTTATTAATCAATTGGTGCTCAACCTGATGAACTGCATCACCATCCCATTCTCCCATGGTTCTTTTAATTCAATCAAGATTGTCTCACAAGGATTGAATTTTGAGTATTGAGTTGTCATTGATTCTCTGATTCCAGTTCCAAAGAGCATTTCCACAATGCTTCAATTTTCAGTACACTTTCTTGAGTAAAGGTCCATTTGTCAAAAATTGCCAAGTAGAATTAACTACATCCTGCACTTCATTGGAGCTAACCCATCGAGCATCAAAGTAAAAGAATCGATTTGGTTTCCTGAAAAGCATATTGAGATTAAGAAGGATGGGGTGATGGCCTGAACCCCTATCTTCCATATGGTTTACTTTTGCTAACTAGTGCCCTATCAATCCTTTCTTAAACATTTAGAGAGCCATTATGCCTGCTATTCCAGGTCGTCATCGAACTTGAGTAACCCAAATCAACCACTCCCATGCCCTGTACAAAATCTCTGAACTAATTCATCTTTGCATTAAAGCTACTCTTACCACCTCTTTTCTTAGATGGACTTAACATTGCATTGAAGTCTCCTATCATCACATATTCTGTATGGAGAGAGTTTTTAGAATTCAATAGAAAATCAAACTGCACACTCATGGTTTCTACTTCACAGCTGATATAAAGAAATAAGATGTCCCAGTAGGATTGAGAATTCAAATTCTTCACTTTTCCATGATAACAAAAGAGTCTTGGAATATTACATTAAAATCATAGCTATCATTCCAAGCAATGCTTAAATCACCTGATAGCCCTATAGGGTCTACACACAAAATATTAGAAAAGCCACATTTCCTTAGATGCTTCTTGACTACTATCCCTTTATTCTTAGTTTTTGCTAGGAACACTAAGGTAGGGGAATGGAATTTACAAATTCCTTCGAGTGTGTGGATTGTCAAGGGGTTCCCTTCACCCTGACAATTCTCCACCATATCGGCTTCATATTGAGCAGTGTATTATTTTTTTAGATCAATCTCTATAATATCTCCTGACCTTGCTTGCTTGTCCGGCTTACCTAGAATAAGATGTTCCTCAACATTCCCTACTTCATTATCAATAGACTGCATTTCTTCTGTTTGCACTGTGGATGTAGTTATGTAAGCTCTACGTTTCCATGTCATTTTCGAAGCATGCTGGGGCTCAGAAATTTGCTTTATGTTTCCTTCCATTATCTTAGTTTCTATTGGGAGAGACTCATTATGAGATGGTGTTGCACTTGGAGAGCTCGGTTTGTAGATAGCAGCTGCGATATGGACTAAGGGTCTATTTGGTTTAACTATTAGATACAGCTGATAACTGTTAGTTAATAGCTGTTATTATTAGCTGATAACTGATAGTTAGTAGCTAATGATAGCTAATTTATGTTAAATGTTTGGTAAAACTTTATTTAGCTGTTGTTGTTGGTATGTAAAATGACTAATAAGGGTATATATCATATAATTTATTTTATTATTGAAATAAAAAAAAGATAAATTTATTATATTATATTATTTATTTTATTATTAAATTAAATATATAATTTTTGATTTAATATATTATATTATTAAAATAAATATATAATTACCGATTTAATATATTATGTCATTTATTTTATTATTGAAATAAATATATAATTATTGATTTATTATATTATATTACTTATTTTATTATTGAAATAAGAAAATAATTAAATTCTTTAAAAAATAATTAAATGACATTAAAATTGTAATTATAAAATAATAAAGTAATTATTATTATTGATAAAAAATCTCATAACTAATTTTAAGTTTTTAGATGTAAAATTTTTTTTTTTTACAATAATAAGAATTTTATATTTTATGTTATTAATAAAAAATATTTTAACAAAGTTGCGTTAATTAAAATGTTAAAATTAAAAAAAATAAAAGTATTAATAATATTAATTTTTGAATTACATGAAAAAAGATAATATGATTTAAATAAAAAATAAAATCAAATCAGCTATCAGCTGATGAGAAACAGTTCTAAAAATAAAGCTGATACAAACTGTAGTTAATGAATATCATATCAGTTACACATAAGCTATCAGCTCTATTTTTTTAAAATTTACTAAAGTTCACCTGCTTGGGCATCTATCAGCTATCAGATGTATAACACCCTAAATTTTTAAATAATTATTTTATATGAAAATTATAATATTTATTGTATTAAATATTATGTAAATTTATTTGAAATTTTCTGAATTTTTAAAATAGGGTTTATTTTCTTAAAAAAATAAATTTCATATATTTTAAAAATGAAATTAAAAATTACGTGACAAATCTAAAAATATATTTGGATTCCACAAATTTTTCTAAGTTTTTTGTAATTTTTTTAAAAATTTGTGAGCCTCGTTTTGGGTCTCAGGGCAGAGTAAAAGCCTAATTTTGGATATCTTAAATCGAATCAGTCGAATCGAACTGGATCAAATCAGATTGGTTGAATCGAACCGGCCATCTTTTTCTTCTCTTCCTTCTCCCCTACACGCCCGACACTCTCTCTTCCTCTCTCATTTTACCTCTCCTCTTCCCTCCCCACCATCGGCCACTACCTCTCCTCCCTTCCCCAGTGGTCTGCGCACCCCTTGGAACCTTCCCCACCATCGGCCACCACCCCAGAACATCAGAAAATCGAGTTGAAGTCCCTCCACATGCGTGCGCAACGCTTCAAATTTTCAACCAAAATTTGGCCGATCAGGCCACCAATTGGACTGGATCCAGCCCTAATCACCTTCTACACTTCGTAAGTTTTATAAAGACACCAAGAACACGAATTTTTGTCAAGCGGTTTGTTCGATTTAAGTCCAAAAAATTTTAGTCCATTTCAATTTTTGGGCTAAATTTCTCCCAAATCGGGAACCCCATAGAGATTCCGAGAGTACCAGCTTGCGCCACTTGATGAGCACTTCGCGATGATATAAATTTTAAAATTTCTCGACACTGAAAATCTAGTGGGTTCCACGAATTTCGCAGTATTTTTTTGAGACTTAAATGAGTTTATTTAATTTCATAAAAATTATATTCTAACTCCTGGCGTTGTGAGTTTCACGTAAGTACCTTCATTTCTTGGAAATTTTACTGGCGATCATATCTGCATTTTCTGGCAGGACAAATGAGCTGCCAGAGTCGCTTCAGAAACGAGTCGAAATTACAGTCCTCACCACCCTTTTCAGAATGCCCCAAACGTGTTCTACGCGTTAGAATTGGCATAGGTAAACCCGAACTCTAAATTTCCTTATTTACCTAGTATCGAGTTTAGAATAAAAATCTATAAAATATTTATGGGTAGTTAAAAAATTATGATTCTTTTTGTAATAGTCTTATAGCATTGTTAAAGACCGCGGGGTAAAATTTTAAAATTTTTAGAGCTAGTTTGAATGACTTTTGCAAAATGTCAGTTTTAAGCCTTATAATTGAATTGTTGGACTATATGAGATTTATCTAAATTAGAGGGCCCAGGAGGGGTCAGGTGATGTTGTTGAGTTGACTTGTGACTTTAGAAGTATAATTTGAACTACTTTGCAGGTTGGGTAGGTCCTAGGTATAGGAAAAATTATGTCGAATTTTTAGCATAAATTAGGGTATCTTTCAACACTTTAAAGTCCTGTTTTGATTTAGTGCTGATAAATTTATAATGTAATTGTTTAGGTGATCAAAGTCAGTCATCCTCCTTCACTCAGCCGTCACAATTATTCCCATTGTACTATGAGAATATATTAATTTTATTTATAATTTTAATATTATTATATATACAAGGCATGCTCATGCATTCATTTATATATATATATATATATATATATATATATATATATATATATATATATATATATATATATATATATATATAGGCAAGCTTTGTGTTGCATTATTATTTAATGAAATTGATGTGGGTGTCACTTTAGGGTAATTTGGAGTTGTGTACGTGTATCGGCGTACGTGAGGTGTGGTACTGAATATGGGTAAGACGAGCATATCAACTTGAGCTAGTCTCGCTTGGGGCCCCTATCCTTTTTGTGATAAGTCAGAATAAGTACGGCTTTGAGTTGATCTCGCTGATCCCTGCATTTGGATTATTAAGAGAATGTCCAGCTCGAGTTGATCTCATTGGCAAAGGTTGGAATTAAGAGAGCTGTATATGGGATCAACTCTCATATATATAGGCAAGTTTTGTGTTGCATTATTATTTGATGAAATTGATGTGGGTGTCACTTTAGGGTAATTTGGAACTGTGTGCGTGTATTGGCGTGCGTGAGGTGTGGTACTGGATATGGGTAGGACGGGCAGATCAACTTGAACTAGTCTCGCTTGGGGCCCTATCCTTTTTGTGATAAGTCGGAATGAGTACGGCTTTGAGTTGATCTCACTAACCCCCGCATTTGGATTATTAAGAGAAAATCCAGCTCGAGTTGCTCTCGTTAACAGAGGTCGGAATTGAGAGAGCTGTATAGGGGATCAGCTCTTATATATATATATATATATATATTTGATTGATGTAGCACATGGGTGTATGAGTGCTATAAATTATTCTTTGTACGAATATTGTTTGAACTTAGTTTAATGTGTTGATATATGCTGCATTTCATTCTCAGGGATACATTAGCCTTAGATAGTTATAGAAATTATATTTAAAATTAATATCTTACTCTATGAGTCGAACGCTTACTTCTGTTCACCACATTTTTTTTCCAGGACACAGGAGAATTCGTTTTTTGATTAACTTGCTTCCTTCCTCGCAGGTCTATTAGCAGTAAATATTAGTATTATATAATATTGATTACAAATCTAAAACTCCTCATATGTTAGAAATATTTTAATTAGTTTGGGATTATAAAAGATTATTTGTCTTAAAATTGTAAACCTATATTTATGCATGTGTGATTGAATGGAATGAATATATATCTTGGATAAGGGAGTTGAGCTCCCATTTGATATAATTGTTATAATGAGGATTGTAAGGGTAAGCAGAGCTTCCTAAATTTGTATATATTTTCTGATCACATGTTGGGTGAGCTATCTGTTGGATAGTCCAGTTTATAGCCGGACTTTGTCCGATTAATTTTTTGAAAATAGATTCTAGACATGGGCTTTATGATTGGGCTAAAATTAATTAGGTTTACTATAAGTTTTAGGGGCCTTATGCTGATCCAAATCATAATACCGGTCTAACTCATATTTTGGGTCATGATAAGTTGCACCCAAAAGATTAACCAAATACCCCTGAGTCATCTAGAGGAAACCATTCTTCCAAGCCTAAGTCTTTTTCTGGACATCAATTTTGTTGTATCAAGGCCCTCTACATTTCTTCTAGGCCAGAAAGAACTAGCGGCGGGGTTAAAATTCAGTTTCTCCTGGCCCATATGTTAACATGAGATAAAATTTTGGTAAGTACCAAAACTGAATTCAGAATAAAACTGCCAAATTTTCAGATATACCTTATTTTTAAAATCTCTCGTCTTCAAATAATGCACCGCTAGAGCCCTTTCTTTTTCTTTGATGTTTTTTTCGTCTCATTTTCACCAGTATCTGTCTTTCATTCTCAGTTTCTTCATTTTCAAGGATTCTAGCTGCAAGATCAAGGTCCTTGGGTAATCTTCTTATGGTCCGCCGGAATTAAAAAAAAAGAAATTGTAACAATCTACAGACATAAAAGTAAAGACAACTCCTTTCCGGACCATCCCAAGAACTTTTGAACGATTTAATTATGGCCCTCCAGAAGCAACAATATGAAAATATAACATAGAGGGGATTGTAAGTTCTAATTCTCCGTTTAACTAAAAAAGAAATATCAACAGTGTAATATGTCCCATTTTTGGCATTCTAATTTGAAGTGCTTCCAACTTATCCACAGAAAATGGGAGCATGAAGGGAATCAAACATCTGATAAATTTTCAGACTTCACATCTGTAGTAGGAAACAACTAACAGGATTGCTAATTACAAATAAAAAAAACAATCAATATGATTGCTAGTTAACAACAATGTTGCAACAAAAGCCAAAGCAGAAGCATAAAATTGGCAAAGGTGGTGTATTGACACAGTCGATTGCCGTGGCATTATCATAGACAGTGAGGTTACTACTGTAATAGATGATTGGTAGTCATCAACAGAAACCCTCAGGAGCAAGCAAGAAATTTTATTCTCTCGCTATCACTCCTCTTATTCTCTTCTTCTCTTGATGAGAGTGCATCAAGTTCCTTGAGAATCATTAAAATCCATTGATGATTTATAATCCACTTTTTTAATGACCATGCAGCAGCGTTTATCTGTCGAAATGTCGCAACTTTCAATCAGTATATCAGAATCAAACTCCTGCAAAATAGACAATCTAGTGTAAATACAGATAGCATTTTTTTTCCATAGATGTGATATGACATAGGCTGCTAAATGGCATTAGCTACAGTTAGGCATTTATGCTTATCAGGAGTTGCTATCACATCTTTTAGCTTGAATTGCAGCTAACTCTGCAATTACCATGTATTTTTGCAGAATATGTCTTAGTTAAGAGTCGTGGGTTTGATACCCAGGAATTGCATCTCAGGGAATAAAAACAAAATTACCATGAGTTATTGCCAATTGATGTGCTCAGGCATATGGGGCTAACAAGGGTTCTCTCGAGTCTTCGCCATATTTGCTGCTATAATATGAGTACAACACCAATTGACATATACCCAAAATTGTTCCAATTCCATTTGGGACCTGTATCCAGGGGAAAAAGATGTAAAAAAAATAAGGGAAAATCAGAACACATTTTTCCTGCCTTCACAGCATGTTAAGATGCATGCATATCAAAATACAGGAGTAAAATCATTATGCATTAATTAGATATGATACTTACATAAATGAAAGGATCAAACTTCAACATTCCATATGAAAAGAAAGAGACACTCATCACTAAGGTTGCAAGGGAGAGATAGAAAGGCATGTATTCAACACTCCTTGTCTTAATCACCAAATTCTGGAACACAAGCATTAAGACATGAGTAAGAAGGAAAAGAGCAATCTGAAATTGAAGAAATGTATGAATGTTTTAGATGAACTTACAATGACACAAAGAGGAGATGCAAACATGGAAATGAGAGAAAAAACACTTAAATATCCGACAAATATCTGCCGAGCATGAGAGTAAAAAAAATTCACGCTCACAAAGACTATCACAGCAAATACTGCAAATACTGCAGCCAGTAGTCCTGACATCTTTAACTGCAAGAAGCATCCAAAGAACAAATGAAGCGGTCATTATTAAATATGCAAAAAGGGCAACAAGAAACTGCAGAAACATCAAGTGCATACAAAAATTTAAGGGAATGATTACCTTTCTACCTTTATCAGCATACCAGATGAAGATACTTATGTAGATCAACTGGAAAATTGCTCCAATTGAATTGACTGTTGCAACCAATATGATACCAGGTGATACGATGGGCATGCCATACCAGAGACAGATCAAACAGTTCAAGAGAGCATATATATAAGGCAATCCAGAGAACTGTTCTGTTGATCGGCTTCTGATAATTCTCCTAAATGTTGGTCTGGGGAAAAAAAGGGAGACAAGATTTAGCCTTTATAAATAGGCAATTTTTCATTCTAGCTCTTTACCTCAGATAAATGATGATAACGGCTTACATGGGTGACAAAAATAACACGAAGGCGAAAATGTTCCCTGAAATTAATTAGGTAGCAGAGATTAGAATAGACCAGATAAGCATATAAGGCAACAACATTTGATAATATGATGAAAATTTGGTAAATTTTCTGGGCAAACTAGCATGATACTTAGACATTAGTCATAACTGATTATAAGGTTTTAGCATTGCGTTCATCTTCTCAGTACCTCAGTGAAACAGAAAAAAGAAAAACAAAAGGATATATATATATAACTTATTCCTCCATTTTTCTGGCAATCATATAGAGGAAAAGGGCAAATATTTTCCCTTTTAAACATTTCAATTCTGAAAAAACCAGCTGTAATCAACTACTCATACCCCAACATAATATCTTTGAACAACGTCAGAAAGACTAAGCCAACAAGAGGAGGGAAACCATGAGAATTTTTTACAAGATTGAGATATAAATCCATAAGCTTCATGAAAAAGAGCAAAAAAAAATGTTTGAAAAGCACAAACAATGCTAAATGAAGTAACGTTATGAGAGAAAATAAGAGGAAATAGACATGTTAGTTACCAGCAATTCCAGCTGCATCACTGCAACCAGAGAAAACGGAAGATAACCCTGTCGAATTCATTTGCCAATCTACTGAACCCCCAAAGAGTCAAAGACCGGAAGCCAACTATCTTTCTCTCTCTCTCTCTGTACCTTTGTACATAAATATTTGCTAAGAAGAAGCCCCTACTTACATTTCTTTTTCTCAAATGGACTGTACAATGCATGGCCCACTTTGTCAAATATAGATGGTCAAGAAGCTTGCCTACCTATCATATAAGCTTTCAATTTAATCATGGACAAAAAAAAAAAAAAGCTTTCAATTTAATAATAATATTAACAAGACAGCAAGCCGATCGCAACATTTCAACAGCGCTGATGCCATGGATTTTTCTTGATCAAAGAAAATAAAATATCATCCAGTGGTCCAAGATACTGTATCTAATTTTCTGGTTCAGAAATAATTCAAGTAGGACTTTGCCAAACTGAATGATAGGCTTTCAACCACTCAATCAAATAAGACTAATCCTTATAGCAGAAGCCAAGGAAAATGCTTTACGTTTCTGTGCACATAAAGAAGGATCTGAAAATTAAAACAAAATTTTCATTATCTTTGTCTCTTCTCATAATTTCGCTTTCATCTTAATATACCTCTCAAATTTGTGGTGACAAAGCCAAAAAATTGCATAATTTGTGTGTCACTTAATAACATGATTCTTAATTAATTATTTTGTCTATTAGTTAATTAATCTTTTTGTTAGAAAGGTATTTTATATATATATATATGTTGAATAAAAATATTTTACATAATTATTAAATTACAAATATAAATTATTAATAAAATATAAAATAATAATAATAATTTTAAAATAAATTTATTATTAATATTTTAAAATTCAATTGTAATTAAATGTAAATTATGATTTGTAACACCCCAAATTTTTAAATTTATTATTTTATGAGTAATATTAATATTTTATTTTATTTAAATTTTAGGAAATTATTTGAAATTTTTCAGATTTTTAAAATTGGGTTTGATTTCCCGAAAATATAAAACTTTGATGATTTTGAAAAATTAATTTAAAGACCACGTGGTAAAACTAAAAATATATTTGGATTCTACGAATTTTTTTGAGTTTTCTAGAATCTTTTCAGAATTTTTGGGCCTCGTTTTCGGTCCCAAAGCAAAGTAAAAATTTAAAATTTTGTATCCTAAATCGGACCGATCGAATCGAACTGAACCGGATCGGACTAATAAAATCGGACCGGCTTTTTCTTTTCTTCTTCTTCCCTTCCCTGCGCGTCTCGACCTCCATTCCTTTCTCTCTAATTTTCTCTCTCCTCCTTCCTCCCCAGGCTGCGCCGCCGCCACCCAGCCTTCCCTACCTCGCCAGCGCACCGCCCTAGTGCCTCCCCACGGCCGGCCGACGCTCCAGGCAGCCGGAAAAATCGCGCGAAGACTCACCTGTGCGTGCGCGCCACTTCAACTTTTCAGCCGAAATCCGGCCGATCCGACCACTGATTGGGCTGGGTCTTGTGTCAACCATCTACACCTCGAGAGCTTTTCATAGACACTAAGAACACCAAAATCCATTGAGCTGTTTGCCCAATTTTTGTCCAGGAAGTTTTAGCCCATTTTGATTTTTGGGCTAGATTTCTCGCAAATCGTGAACCCCACGAGAAAACTGAGATTACCAGAGCACTCCACTCGTCGAGAGCTTCACGGCAATATAAATTTCAAAATTTTCTGATACCGTTTTTCGGTGGGTCCCACAAAAATTCATAGTATTTTTCTGAGTATTAAATGAGCTTAGAAAAAATTCCGTAAAAATTATATACTAACCCCCATGTTGTGGGCTTCGTGTAGGTACCTTCAATTAGCAGAAATTCGATGGTTGCCCAGGTATGTGAATTTCTGGTCAGACAGACCGGCCACCGAAAAAGTCTTGGAATTGAAACGAGATTTTAGCTACCCCATCATTGTCAAATGTCCTGAGCGCGTTTCCGAGATCAGAATCGGCGTAGGTAAACCCGAACCTCATTTTTTCTTAATTTTCTAGTGCTTGAATGGGATTAAAAATCCATAAAATATTCGTGGCAGCTCAGAAAATTATGATTCCTTTTGCACTAGCTTAGGAATGATGCTAAAGACCGCTGGGCAAAGTTCTAGAATTTTTAGAGCTTATTTGGATAGTTTTTGCAAAAAACGTCAATTATAAGGACTAAACTGTAATTTTACATATTGTGATTGATAACTGTTTAGATGGGCCCAGGAGGGGCTGTGTGATGTGATTGAGTTGTAGATATATGGTTTGTGGATATAGAAGTATGTTTTAAGCCTTTTTGCAGGTTGGGTAGGTCCTAGGTATAAGGAAGACTTTGTCGTATTTTCGGCACGACTTAGGACATATTTGGTCTTTTTCTTAGTTTGTATTGAGTCAAATTTATTAAATGATTGTAATAAAATTATCAGGTGAGCCGGGATAGCCTTCCTCCTCCGCCCAGTCATCACAGTGACTTCGGTTGAGTCTGTGAGTAAAATATTAATTTTAATTGTAATTTCGATATTATTATATGTTCAAGCATGCCCATGCATCACTTATATATATGTACCTATGTAGTTAAACACTAGGCACGTTTTATGTTACATTCATAATTGTTAAAGTGCCATGGATGTTGTTGTGATAATTTGGAGCAGTATGCATGAGTTGGCGTGCATGTGGTGTGGTATTGGCTATGGACAGGATGGGTAGACACGGCTTGAGATCTTCGCTGGGACCCGGTCCTTTGGGTTAGACATTGTCATGACCCAACCTATGGGCCGGACCGGCACTAGGACCTGGGCCAGCCTAAAGCCCTCGAGGCCCGTAGTAAGCCTAACTATTCCTCAACCCATGACCAGGACTATAATTTAGGCCCAATATGCATATAAAATAATTTGAATTAAACTGTTATAATTTTATTTGGAGCCAACTTAGCCCAGTAATTATCATAAACTAAAATTAGGGGAGCCCAGCTCAACCCTGTTACACCATTTACAAACTATTTAAAACTCATAAAAAATTTTTATTTATTAATATAAAAACTTAAATTCATGCAATCGCTGACAGGCTTAATGCTACTACTAGCACATGTGGAGTCCTAAATTACAAATTTAGAGAATAATAATACAATTAAGTAATCTTTTCATAACCTGCGAGAAAAGGGACAGGTTATTCTGAAAAAGGTCTCCTCCTGTAGCTTGGAAAAATATGGTGAACAGGAGTGAGCGTTCGACTCAGAGAGTAAAATATTAATTTTAACCATAATCTCTATAGCTATCTAAAGTTAATGCACCCTGTGAAGTGAAATGCAACATAAAACGTGCCTAGTATTTGACTACATAGATACATATTTATAAGTGATGCATAGGCATATTTGAATATATAATAATATCGAAATTACAATTAAAATTAATATTTTACTCACAGTACACCGATGACTATTGTGGTTACTGAATGCAGAAAAATAGCTGATCTCGATCACCTAATAATTAAATTATAAATTTATTAGTACTAATTCAAAATAAAACTCTAAAGAGGCAACAGACAGCCTAATTCATGTCGAAAATTTGACAGAGTTTCCCCTATACCTGGGACCTACCCAACCTGTAAAAAGATTCAAATAATACTTTTAAATTCTAAATTTCCACAATCACATCTCATCAACATCACATGGCCCCTCCTGGGCCCTCCAAATTAGACAATAGTCATAAATTTGAAAAATTACGTTTTAGTCCCTATAACTAGCCCTTTTGCAAAAACTACCCAAATGAACTCTAAAAATTCTAAAATTTTGCCCCGCGGTTCTTAATAATATTATAAGGCTATTGCAAAAAGAATTATAATTTTTTGATCATCCACGAATATTTTATGAATTTTATTCTAAATCGATATTAGCCGAAAATGAGCAACTTGGAGTTCGAGTTTACTTATGCCAATACTGAAACCTGGAACGCGTCCAGAACGTCTGAAAATGCTAGGATTGACTGTAATATTGACCACGTTCTGAGACGGGCCGTCAGGCAGTCGAATCTGGTTGAAAATGTGGTCCCAACGCCAGTAAGCTATCATTGATCCGATCGCACCTAAATTAAGTCCAAATTTTATTAATAATTATCATAAAGTTATTTTTAAATTTTGGAAATCGAAAAATCTCACCAAGTAATCTGGACCGTCCGATTATCACCTTTTTCAAACGGTGTCCGATCGGAGCGGGACCAGTTCTATCTCGAAGATCTCGTCTTCCTGAGTCCATCGGTGGCCTCGGATTTTCGATCCGACGGTCGGATCGCCGAAAAAGTGGCCGGAAAGCCACTGACGTTGCTTTCTCTCTCTTCGTTTCTTACCGGAAAACTCCATTAAAACCGGCAAGTCTTGATCGGACGAGGAACCCAGTGCTGCCAGAAGCTCGCTGCCTGCGTCCCTTGTCTTCCCATCATCGAAGATGGCTGAAAACGACTTTGGATGGTCCTCGTCGTCGCTCTCTATCTCTCTTCGGTTCTCGTCGCTGCAGCTGTCTTCCGTCGCAATTTCCCGTCCCTGTTGGTCGCCCGATCACGCTGAAGCCACTAGGGTGGTCACCGGCAGCAGATCCCTTGCCGGCAAGAAGAAAATGGAAGGGAGGAGGGAGAGTCGGGGAGAAAGAGAAGGGAGCTGGGGGGGGGGGTGGTCTTCTGCGTTTTTGGGTTTTTGTCTTTTTTTTTTTTACTTCTAATTACACTATTAGTCCCCCAACTTTTTAGGGTTTTATAATTAGGTCCAAAATTATATTTATTTATTTATTATTATTATTATTATTATTATTATTAAATTTTTGGGTTGTTACATTATTTCCCCCTTAAGAAAAATTCGTCCTCGAATTTTCGAATAAACAAGAGATAAGGAAAAGAAGATTATCGGAACAAGTGCAATCATTACTCCTCCAGCTATGCAGAGATTGGTAAAACATTTATTCTTCAAACTCTTTGTATATTATAAATGACATTCTATTGCTCTCTGATTCTACTATAGTGTCCTATTTGTCATCATCTCTTTCTAGAGATGCTCTTATCTCTTGGCTATTCATTGACCATTCTTCTGACATCTCAGGTATTCATTATAACTCTATTACTCTCAACTTGATATTTGATAACTTTAATTAACTTTGGCGCTTACCTCACTCTTATTACGCCCTAACGTGTCTCTTGGTGACTTCAGTCCTCATCCCTTTGTTTCAATAATCTATGTTTCCCCAATGACATAACTTATGTTCCTTATTCTATGGTATCCTATGTATAGCTTTCCTGTAGCACCTAATCTAGGCATCTTGTTCGAGATTTTCACTCTTCTTATGACCTCAGTGGTCAATGCCTATAAATCTTCTCACTCCCATGATACTTCAAATTTTTAATCTCTTTTGTGTCATTACTAAGGTACTTAGACCAACCTCTGTCCATCTTATGTAACTAGTCAGGTAGTGTCTCCTCTAAGGGCCAAGTGTATCATTTATCAACATTGGAAAGTGAACTGGGTCTCTCCTTCTAGGTAACAAAAGTGTTTATATTCCCTGACAACTCAATCCATGCGACTTTATCAATTCTCACTCCTCATCGGGAATGAGAATATCTAGACTTTTTCCTAAAACTTTTTAGTATGTGGCCTACTTCTGACACATTAGCAGTTAGATCGAGGCTCTACTACTTCTTTAATCTATCATCTCATAATAACTTGTTTTAAACATCTCTTAGTGTGTCCCTAGCACACCTATTCCTCCTTATCCTCATCATTATAACTAGCTCTACCGAGCTTTCTTCCTGTCCTTTGGATCTTATCCACTTCCTTTTTCCTATTTCTGGTATTGTTGATATCTTTTCAACCTACTGTACTTATTCATTAATCTTAGTCCTATTTCACCCTTACACCTTTTTCCTTCAAGGATGTCCATCCCATCATCAACTTTAACTTTCATTTTATTTCTTAGTCTTATCTTGATTATTAGTTCCATTACTTCGGGAATTCTAACCTTACGGTTTACTCCTACCAGCACATTCTTCACCTTTTGTAATACTTATAATTAACCATAGAAAATTCTTTTTGTATCCCCTTTCACAACTTAACTATCAGAACATTATCATTCCCCGCCAGCCTCAGTAGGAAATTGCTCATCCTGGATGGATAGGAGCCCTTGAAACTATAAGTTTCATCTGAACTAACACGACTGTGGGAAATGTGTGTCATGCCTTAATTTTAAACAAAATACTTCATGTGTTCATTCTCCTTAATATAATCACATATATTGCCTATAGCTTTCCAAACTTCAGCCTTAACTTTTCCTATTAGCAACAATTTCATCTATTGAAACTCATCCATAATTAGTATTCCCTCCAGCTCATAGTTTAAAACAGTTGCAAGCCTTAGTAGCTAACTCAATTTAACTCCTATCATTACTCTGATCGTCCTTACATACTTAACAGTAGGTATGCACTTACTGTCATTCTCATATCAGGAAATTGTGTATGAATTGGTGCCTACCAAACTCTCAAATAACTAAGTCTCCTTGACTCAGTCTCTGTTCCTTATGTAATCCTCTAGAACCAATAGCACGAGCTAAACTTGAAAAGAAAGAAAAATATCCTCTTATATTCAACTATACCTGATTGTCCATATAATAACGTTTAACCTATGTTTCTTGGTCTTTCTCTTCAAATTTCATCATCTCCTAACACAATTGTGCTCTACCTATAAGATATCATCTGCATGAACCCTTTACCGTACCATTGTCCTTCCTGACATAATATTTTTATAATTTATTAACTTTACTTATACTCGACTTATGATTCATATCTATCATCGTTTATATTGTGCCCTTAACTTTTATTGAATTCTGAAAGATTTCTCTTACTAATAGTTTCTTCCAACACTAATTCCACCCTTATCTATGGTCATTAATTTGATCCTTGAACTTTCTAATGATTTATAACCACCCATACTTGTCACTTCTCGTTCTACCCCTACTGTTGTTCTGTCGTTGTTGCTTCACTGCAAAGTGATTATGTTGGTTACACTAAAAATGTTTGCCTGACATTCATAATGAACCTCTAACTACTTTCTCACTATCTCAAAAGTCTAACCTAAAGCCTCTGTGTCATTATCTATCATTCTTTTCCTCTCATCATTTTTTTTTTGATCCCTTAGATTGACTTTTATTCAACTTATTACTTACTAACTTCTTTTTCTCTGCCTAATCTTCTTGATACTGTTAACAAGTTAAAAGAATCTTGCGCCATTGCTATCTACTTCACTTTAAGAATAGGGAATAGATAGAGTATGATCCAATCATGTAACTCCAAGCTCTATATTTTAGCCCCTGGCACTACCTCAACTACATCATGCTATGAGTATCACATTACTAGATTCCATACCTCCATCACTATTCTCACTAATGTGGTCCCATTTTGGGTTTTCCATCCTTGTCATTCACCTTACCAAGAATAACACTTAGCATACCCTATATCTTAACTTTGTTCCTTTTATTATGCGCTCTTCAGGTTGTCCTTCCGTTTATTTCCTTTGTCTTACCCAAAATAGAACTTGACTATTCTATCCCTGGTTCCATTCTTCTTCCTAACATGACAGCTGTACCTGCTAAGTATATCTTTTAGAGTCTCTACCACGTTATCACATATCTGTGCTACTCAGATTTGGTCCTTTGACCACTCCAGCTAGTACTTCCACTGGCATTTAGATTATATTGCATCTGCAACCAATTGTCCAAACCTTCATTTTGCACTTTCTCTATCCATTGGCCTTCTGTAATTTATCTTCGCTAATTTATTTCTCTTAACACTATTATAATTAGATTATATTATTGTTTTGAACAATATGAAGTCAAAAAGGAACTCAGGAAATTACAGTCATACTTTTATTGTATGATCTCTATTCTTATCCTTTAGCTTACATAATACCCTTACTACCTCGAGAACTGATTCTGCAGAAATTTTATTTATTTGTTATTATTATTATTATTATTATTATTATTATTATTATTATTATTATTATTATTATTATTATTATTATTATTTTATTTTTCCATGTTTACTCAATTTATCAAAACTTAAGATACCGGGCACCCAAACCCGTCATCCCATTCAAAGGATTTACATCCATCATGATCTGATTATATATGATTCCTATAATGGAACTTGTATCAATCTCCAGAATAACTGAGCCAACTACTCTCTACCACACTCTATAGTCCCATCTGGGCACTATTTTGTTGGTCACCATTATTAGTAATAAATCCCTATCCCTCTTGAAAAAATAAGACCACTTTACATCATAATTGACTGCGAAAAAGGTACTACATCTTCCACCTTGCCACAACCATGTCAGGCTATCTACTCTCTTATCATACTGCAAACCCCTTAAAGCGTTGTTTCACAGGCTATGAACATCATCCATAGCATCCTGTCACCCTTAGGGGAGAAAAATCGTACCCTGCGCCCTGCTGCTACACAAGGAAGATACTGTTTTTCACTAAACTTTAGGCAAAAGGCCCATTACAATGCCAAAACTCTCTAAGACCCCATATCAAAGACCAAATGGCCTCACCCTATAGGTGTTACCTTTAATTTATGACTATACTGAAACCGCTAGTCTTTCAGCAATTCCTAATGTAACTGTAGCTCATGTTAGGGTAACTGAGTCACTGACTCTAGCTACCTTGCAACTGTGACCCTTTAATATTCTAGCTATAGGGTTTTAAATCTCTACCTAGGATTTCCAAACTCTTTTGCAGTAATAGAACCCTATTCTGGCATAACTGTACCAAAACAAAGACTGCCTGCAAACATCCTTATCATGAGCACTACAGCGAAGTACGCAGCTCTACACAATAATCTCATGTCGGTACTATAATCTGCAGCTTATAGAGTAGACATCGAGAACATTGTATAGTTACTACGAAGTCTCCTAATCTCTTATCTCTCTTGAATCTACTATTATCATAAACTTACTCTGACTGGGTCATCCACTGACGACTGCCAGCAGTGGTATCCTCATCCTTATCTAGGACAACTGTACTTTCAAGACTCACCTTTATGTACCCGTGCCTAGCACTAGATAGGCACAACACTTAGACCCATACTGATAGAAATATAGTGTTTCTTGGAGTACGTATCCTCATGATAGACCTCAACATGTCTGCTAACTTTATTTCACATTTCTATGTACTCTACGAAAATCAAGACACAAACTGAGGCACTTTTATATTTCCCGAGGTATAACGCAGAATCTAGAAACAAAGAATTACAGAAAAGACAAACAGAATCCTATACTCCGCATATAACATTCTAACAAGACTCCTTTTACACTCCCAAGTATATTATTTCCCATGAATCTAGAGCCTAAGCTCAGACACCAACTTTGTCACGACCCAACCTATGGGCAGGATCGGTACTAGGACCTAGGCCAGCCTAAAGCCCCCGAGGCCCGTAGTTAGCCTAACTATTCCTCAACCCATGACCAGGCCCACAATTTAGGCCCAATATGCATATAAAATAATTTGAATTAAACTGTTATAATTTTATTTGGGGCCAACTTAGCCCAATAATTATCATAAACTAAAATTAGGGAAGCCCAGCTCAACCCTGTTACACCATTTATAAACTATTTAAAACTCATAAAATTTTTTCATTTGTTAATACAAAAACTTAAATTCATGCAATCCCTGACAAGCTTAATGCTACTACTAGCACATGCGGAGTCCTAAATTACAAATTTAGAGAATAATAATACAATTAAGTAATCTTTTCATAACCTGCGAGGAAATGGACAGGTTATTCTGAAAAAGGTCTCCTCCTGTAGCCTGGAAAAATATGGTGAACAGGAGTGAGCGTTCGACTCAGAGAGTAAAATATCAATTTTAACCATAATCTCTATAGCTATCTAAAGCTAATGCACCCTGTGAAGTGAAATGCAACATAAAACGTGCCTAGTGTTTGACTACATAGATACATATTTATAAGTGATGCATGGGCATGCTTGAATATATAATAATATCGAAATTACAATTAAAATTAATATTTTACTCACAGTACACCGATGACTATTGTGGCTGCTGGATGCAGAAAAATAGTTGATCTCGATCACCTAATAATTAAATTATAAATTTATTAGTACTAAGTCAAAATAAAACTCTAAAGAGGCAATAGACAGCCTAATTCATGCCGAAAATCCGGCAGAGTTTCCCCTATACCTGGGACCTACCTAATCTGTAAAAAGATTCAAATAACACTTCTAAATTCTAAATTTCCACAATCACATCTCATCAACATCACATGGCCCCTCCTGGGCCCTTCAAATCAGACAATAGTCATAAACTTGAAAAATTACGTTTTAGTCCCTATAACTAGCCCTTTTGCAAAAACTATCCAAATGAACTCTAAAAATTCTAAAATTTTGCCCTGCGGTCTTTAATAATATTATAAGGCTATTGCAAAAGGAATTATAATTTTTTGATCATCCACAAATATTTTATGAATTTTATTCTAAATAGATATTAGCCGAAAATGAGCAACTTGGAGTTCGGGTTTACCTATGCCAATTCTGACACCTGGAACGCATCCAGAACAATTGAAATTGTTAGGATTGACTGTAATATTGACCACGTTCTAAGACGGGCCGTCAGGCAGCCGGATCTGGCTGAAAATGCGGTACTGACGCTAGTGAGCTATCATCGATCCGATCGCACCTAAATTAAGCCCAAATTTTATTAATAATTATCATAAAGTTATTTTTAAATTTTGGAAATTGAAAAATCTCACCAAGCAATCTGGACCGTCTAATTATCGCATTTTTCAAACGGTGTCCGATCGAAGAGGGACCAGTCTTATCTCGAAGATCTCGTCGTCCTGAGTCCATCGGTGGCCTCAGATTTTCGATCCGACGGTCGGATCGCCGGAAAAGTGGCCGAAAAGCCACTGACGTTGCTTTCTCTCTCCTCTTTCTCTCTCTTCGTTTCTTGTCGGGAAACTCCATTAAAACCGGCAAGTCTTGGTTAGACGAGGAACCCAGTGCTGCCAGAAGCTCGCTGCCGGCGTCCCTTGTCTTCCCGTCGTCGGAGATGGCCAAAAACGGCTTTGGATGGTCCTCGCCGTCGCTCTCTCTCTCTCTTCGGTTCTCGTCGCCGCAGCTGTCTTCCGTCACCATTTCCCGTTCCTGGTGGTCGCCTGGTCACGCTGAAGCCGCTAGGGTGGTCACCGGCAGCCGATCCCTTGCCGGCAAGAAGAAAATGGGAGGGAGGAGGGAGAGTCAGGGAGAAAGAAAAGGGAGCTGGGGGGTGGTCTGCTGCGTTTTTGTCTTTTTGTCTTTTTTTTTTTTTCTAAACTTCTAATTACACTAACTTTTTAGGTTTTACAATTGGGTCCAAAATTATATTATATTTATTTATTTATTTATTTATTTATTATTATTATTTTTAAATTTTTGGATTGTTAGGCTTGAGTTCTTCGCTGGGATCCCGATTTGGTTTATTAAGCGAAAGTCCGGCTTGAGTTCTTCGCTGGCACATGTTGGATTAAGAGGGCTGTATAGGGGATCAGCTCCCATATATGTATTGTTTGACATTATCGGGTGTGTGAGTGCTCTAAATTGCCTTTTTGATGTGATTTGTATGAAAATTATGACAATGTTGCATTTCACTTCACAAAGTGCATTATCTTTAGATAGCTATAGAGATTATGATTAAAATTGATATTTTACTCTCTGAGTTGAACGCTCACTCCTGTTCATTATTTTTCTATGCTACAGGAGGATATTTGTTGTGGTTAACCTATTTTTCTTCTTCGCAGGTCGTTTATTAATATTTGTATAATTCTATTAACTCCTAGAATTTTTGCATGTGTTAAAAATATTTATTTGATTTGGATCTGTAATATAATTACCATGTTGGACCTGTAAACTTATTATATGCATGTGTGTTTGACTGGATGAGAGAGCTGAGCTCCCATTTATTTTTGTGATATTTGAGTATGTGGAGGGTGAGCTGAACTCTCCAATTGATTATATATTATGTTTACAGGTCGGGTGAGTAAAAAATTTCCCTTTGAAAGGTCTATTTTATGACATAATTCTGTCCAGTTGAATTCTTGAAATTGGGCTCAAATTGACCTTAGAGTTGGGTCGAAGAATAGTTAGACCTATTACGGGTCTCGGGGGCTTTAAGCTGGTCCAGATTCTAATACTAGTTCGACCTATAGGTTGAATCGTGACATTATTCAAGTGTAAAATAAATAAATAAATCACGATTGTTAATATAAGTTTTACTAACTATTTTTTTTTTGTCAAATATTCGTTTTACTTTGCAATAATGCACGTGTTGTCTTTTTCCTTTTGTCTGTCCATTTTAATTTGGTTATCCCCCCATTGCCCAGCATTTAGTCAGATTTTTTTTTTCCTTTTTTAAACTTCGATTAATTTATGTATATTGAGTGCTTTTTTGGTGTTGCTTTTGGAACGTCAAGTTATTTATTTTTTAATAAAAATATTGTTTTTTGATATTATTAAAAAGAATAAAAATATTATTTTAATATTTTTATAATTAAAATTTAATAAATTTAATTTTAAATTATTTTTTAATATTTTCTTATAAACATATTTAAAATAAAACTTTTTTAATAACAGTAATAGGCCTGAGCCTAATGACCTATCAATCCTATTTAATAATGGGAATCGGCTGCTAATGGTGAATAGTTCAAGGATAAAAATTGATATTTGAAAATTTTAGTTTTTAATTATATGATTATAATTTATTGATTAATAATTTTTGGAAAATTGGTAAAAATATATTTATCAAACAGTATTTAATTAGAACTTGAATTTAAAATTTTGTTGAGAAGACGAAAAGGCATCTACAATGTTCAATATCTTTTTATAAAAATAAAATATTCAATGTCTAGATGAGAGAAAATGTGAGAAGGTTCATTTCTCATTCACAGAAAATTTTTCTCTACTTCCTTGTCGAGTTGCAGCTGCCCTTGTCCCTCTTGGGCAAGGGTGGCTCTCTCACCTCTCATCTGGATTGTGGGTTGCTCTCTCCCACCAGATTTTGATGCTTTCAATTTTTTTTTTTTAATAAATGGAGAAATCCAATTCTTCATTTATATTGGTGTTTTCCTTCCTTCCCCCAACACATTTCTAATGGGCAAATAAAATGATAATGATCAAATATAAATTTTATCGATTTTAACCTAATTTTAATTGAACTAAATACTGTTTTTTTATCGATGTTAATATAAGTGTTTATTTTAAAATTTATAGAAAATTAATTAAAATTGATACAATAAATATTTAATTTAATGATGATTATACTCATCCTGAGCCGCTCAGCTGGCTGCAGCCGGTGATTAATGAGCTAATCACCCACTAATTACTCAAAAGAAGTTCCCACCAACGCTAATCGTTAAGAGCATATTCCCCACTCTACTATTCCTCTCCAAAATGAATGGTAATTGATCACAATGCATGATTAGGGTGCTGCTCTGGTCTCCATTGGAGCTCAGGACTTGAAGTCCCAAACACTCGTCATCAATTCAGGTCACAGCAGCTTGTGAGAGGACGAAGAATGGGAATAAAAGGCCTTTTGCCCCTTTTCAAGTCGATAATGGCGCCCATCCGCATCAACGACTTAGAGGGCTGTCGTGTTGCCGTTGATGCTTACTCTTGGCTCCACAAATGCGCTTTGGCCTGCAGTAGTGAGCTTTGCAAAGGATTACCCACCTCCATGTCCCTGCTCCTTTTCTCTATCTGTACTCATGTACGTGTGCTTGTGTATATGCGCGATTCAGTATTAAAATCTAAATCAGCTTCGTTTAGTGTGTGTGCGTGTTTGAATGAAGAATTTGATGCATTTCTGTCGTCTTTTCGCACATGTGCCCGCACATTTTGTATACATCATGAAAGTTGTATAAATTTCGTCAAATTGGGTAGAGGGTATTCTTGTTTTCATGGGTCGATGCATTTGGGGATGCTAATATTAATTTTGCATCATATGAGTGAAAATGTTGGCCATTTGCCCATTTGGGAGTGCGAGTTTCTGGGTGCTAGTGGCTATATTGCTTTTACGTAACTGCAATATCATTTTCAAAGTCGCAACAATCTTAACGCCTTTCGCTATCAAATTAGGATAGTGGGTATTCTTCACTTTAAATCTTGGTTGTGTAGGTGATCAGATGTGAAAAACTGTGATCTGTAGGGAATATTTTTCGTTCTATTGGAACCAAAGGTGAAAGTTCCATGACTGCAGAAATTTCAGTTTCTTTACTTTTTCTTTTTGTTTTCTGCAAATCAATTGGATTACATCAGACTTGGTAATTCAAGTGTTCTTACATTCCTTAATGTTTCATAACTAGAACTTGACAAAGGGTAATGGATATTACATCTAACTGTGGTCAGATAAAAGAGAAGTATTAATACTTCGGTCACCCAATACGGAGGAAGAATAGATGGCTAAGGGTATTATGCTTTTCCCATGTATCATGGACTTACATTCTCTTATGACATGTTTTCGTCTCATCTTTTAGGCACATTGAATATTGCATACACAGAATAAATTTGTTGTGGCATTATGGTGTTAAACCTATTCTTGTCTTTGATGTTGGTCTTCTTCTGCCAAGGTATGTTAGATGTCTTCAAAATCTCAAATTTGCTTTTGATTATTAGGGCACAACTTACATGTCCTACTGCATCAAATATCAAATCAACTCAATGGCTAAGAAACTCTTTAGAGGATGTCATTCCAAGTTCCAATAGCATGGTTGGCTGCAGAGATAATTTTTATTATTTTATTTTTTTATTGTAAGGTGAAAGACTGACAGTCAAGTAGCTTTACAGGTGTCAATCAAATGCAAAATGTTACCTAAATCTCCTTGTCAATGTTTACTTCCCTTTTGATCTGAAGGCATCAGTGCTTGATATATGTGTTTGTGACACCATGTTGTATAGATGAGATGACGAAATATTTCCAGCTCTATCTCTAGCTGTTTCATTTTCATTCCTTGAATTCAATGTTTTGGCAGAAAGGAACGTGGTAGCTTCATTTTCATTCCTTGAATTCAATGTTTTCGCAGAAAGGAACGTAGTAGCTGAGATGGAATTTTAAAGAGGGATGAAGTATTCACACATTTGCATGGATGTGGTACTGAATATACAAAAATTAGAGCTAATGGTGTGCTGACGGCAATAGATCTCATCCGTGTTTTAATTAATTTGAGCTATTTCTTTCCTCATAGTTCCTATTTTGTTTGCATTTTGGTCTTTCTTTCCAATTTTCCTTAATGTCCACAAGGCTTTGCATCTCTGGAAGCAAAGAGAGATTTCTGGGCTCCTCGAATATCACCTATAAATCCAAGTCCAGTAGATAAATCTTCTCTCAATCCCAAGGAATATTGCAGTGCAGAGGCGCATCTAGTTGCATGCACTGCACTTCAGAATCCCCACTTGACTCTGAAAATGGGGGAAGCACCCCACCTGATGACACAGTGAGTAATAATGCCATAACTTATGATAACTTTCAGTTATTACTTGGTTGAAGTCTTCTTGCCTTGTACAATTTGTAAAATTCCTCTTGTTTGCTGCTGAAGTTCTTTTATTTTCATTCTCTCCAACTTTGGGTAAGGATATAGCATCTTCAAACAGGTCTGCAAATTCAATTGTAAGTTATGTTAGTTAGACTACTCACCTAATTGTATATTTATGACACCAAAGGCATGACCAATGAGAAAGGAAGTTTGGAAGACACCTTGCTCCAACAATTCAGACATTTAATGCATAAAACTTGTCAAACATTACTAAAGGAGTGTGATTGTTAGAATGTTCAAATGCCAAATGCAGTTGAAGACAAAAGAAACAGATAACAGAAAGGTCCTAGTATGGAGTTCTTATTTTAAGCACAAATCAACAAAAAAGAGTCCTGAAGATGATAAACAAGAAAGGCTTATTTTAAGCGCAAATCAACAAACAAAGAGTCCTGGAGATGATAAACAAGAAAAGCTCTTAGTCGAGAATGATTTTGCCAGTGATCCATGTGATAATGTCATTCTTAAAAGTTTTTACAGGACAAAAACAGCAAACAACAAGGTTGTTGTAAGGAGCTCTTATTTTCAGTACAAGTCGGTGAACAAGAATGATCAAGTGAATGAACGGGGAAGGCTCTTATCATTATTTAAAATGATTCTTCAGAAAATAATAGCATCACCATGTAAAGAAAGACCTGCCCAATTGAAACTGTTCAAAGAGTAAGTGCTCTACTTTTTGCATCTCTTTACTTTGGCACCAATCTTTCTAATATTTGAACCTTTTTTTTTTCTTTTTAACAGCTTCCGTTGAATATGAAACTCAAGCACGTGTGAACATTCATCTCTTTCTGAGAATGGTATGTCTTGTTGGACTCTCTTGGCAAGTAATGTACCTCTATGCATTCAGTTCAAGGGTGTCGGTGCCACTAAATATTCGTCCACTTAGCCCAAAAGAGTAAAACATCTGATATGCATTTCTTTCCCTTAGGTTACTGTCCTCCTAATCTTGAGGAAAAATATACGGGACAAAGAAAGAAGGAAAGTTTGGGTCTAACATTTCACACATAGATCATTATTCTGACATAGCGGAGAAATCAATGGAGAGATTTGTTTCAGTCTTATCATCATTAGGATTCTCCGCATCTGGTTCTCGTGCTAGTGGTCTTCGTGCCCCTCTAAAAGATATTCGAGACACTTGTACCAATAGGTGCCAACTGCTTGTAACATATGCTCATCTACATCCATAACTTGGTCTCTATTGACTTTAGGTTAAGTGGTAGTGTGGACTTTAGCCATTTCGCTTATACACACCAACCAACAAGAGGAGTCAGAAGACTGGACTAGCACTGCACAGATGCTGAATTTGTAAGAACATGGAATGGAGAATGTATATTGGCTGAGAGTCCTAACTCATTTCAATAGCAGGAACTTTGGATTCTATTTTTCTCTTAGAGAATGTAAGTGCAACCGTTCAGTTATTATTTCTTTTTTCTATAATAACTTTACTTTTACTTTTACTTTTACTTTGTCCTTCCCACCATAACATGTGATTTGTTACAATGATCCAAGTTAGTTGTTGACAAGATACAGTTTACTTAATGAAAAACAATTTACCATACAAATGGCCTTTTTTTGTATTATACGAGTGTTGCTGTAATTATTTCTAATATTGACATTTCATCTTATCTGGGGCCACTTGACTCAAAAATTCATTTTGGATTACTTGATGCAATTAGTTGCACTGCCTGCCGTACAATTGATGCTTCTCATACCGTATTCCTGTTAGTTGAGATGTTAAATTTTTTATTCTTGGAACTTTGATTGTCATTTGCGTAGATGAGAATGTTAAGGTGGATGAGTGGCCATACTAGATTAGATAAAATCCATAATGAGATTATTAGAGAAAAGGTAGGAGTGGTGCCAATTGAGAATAAGTTGAGAGAAGAGAGATTGAGGTGGTTTGGTCATGTGAAGCGCAGACATACGGAGACTCCAGTTAAATAAGAAGAGCACATTAGGTTAGATGATAGAAAGAAAGAAGGGGTAGACCTAAACTGACTTGGAGTAGAATGGTATAGTATGACCTAAAAGCGTTACACATTTTCGAGGATTTAACCCAAAATCGTTTATAGTGGAGAAAGAAAATCTATATGACCCCAAATTTTTTGGATAAAGGCTTAGTTGAGTTGAGTTGAGTTGTACTTTGATTGTCATTTACGGGAAACTCTTGATTGCAAAATGTTCCAATGAATCTGATTTCTGTGTTCTTATTGCTTGTGATAGCATAACCAGATATGGATATTGAAACTTTAAGAGTTAATCTTGAAATAGTTCTACTTGTGTAAACATTCTTCTTAATTGCATGCTTTGTTTCGAATTGTGGAATGCAAAACTAATTGATGAGTAGAAGTTCATTTCCAGCATGTTTCTGTTGGTTAACCATATGAATTAGAGTTAGAAAGCTGCTCATTGTCCAAATTACCATTAGTCCAATTATATGCGGATAGTAGAGGAATGGATGGCCTGCACTGTAATGCAGGCTACCCAATTGTTTATATGGTCTCTGGGTTTGGTGTGATTGGATCCATTGTTTTGAACTTTGAATGATATAGGCAATCTTGGCTGAAGCCTCCCCTGGAAAGGCTCCATGAGATCTACCACATCGGCAAGCAAGCCCAACTCCTAGAGAATCGACCATAACTTTTGTAAACTGAAATTGTGGGTACATATAGGCTGGGTTTGGGGAGGGCCAGCATCGGATCAATTTAGCCTAAGACTACAATCCAAAGAAAACCAAGAATAAAGCCCAAACTACCCAAACCTTATTAGATTTAGGAAATAGGAGTATAGTTTTCCTCCCCGTGAATGGTAGAATACATAGCAGGGATGATTAAAGATTTTATTGGCTCTGTTTGCTGGTCATTAAAGATTTTATCTGGGCAAATTTCAACAAAATTTGCTGGTCATTTCCTTCTAGAGTAAATCCTTTCTTGATATTGTGGGAAATTCTTGGTCAGATCATGGTTATTGACCTTGAAATTAAAAAACCTTGAAGTTTTATGGGATAAATCAGGTTATGAAGAATTTGCAATTCTGATAAAACTTTCATCCTTCTTTTCAAATAACAGTGGGAGGTGGAATTATTGATAATAAAGTTGTAATTTTTCATTCCTATTCCTAGATAGTCTTATCCTTAATAGATTCTTTTCTTTAGAAGCTCTACTTATAATTAAAAACTAATTATGGCACATGTGCTTTGCTTGGAAGATTTTGCAATTTCCATTAATGAGTGGACAAAACCTTGGATGGCAATGTCGCTATACAGAGAAAAAAACAAGGACAAAAGGTTTCTATAACCAATGGACAATAGTTGAATGAATCGTATTATGAATGATATATCAAACATGGCAGTTCAGTCAAGATAAGGTTATTCTGCAATAAAACTTTAGAAGTATGAATGCATTATATGATTAAAGGATAAGGTTGATATTGAAACTCTCTTGATAAGAAACTAGTTTTGAAAATGGGATTTTGAATCATTCATTAGTCAAATATAGTAATATGGATGTCATAATCAACTTCCTGCCACAGTAATTCTTACCAACACGTATATTTCTCTGTTTGAAGTCATTTTCTTGCATTGACCTTATCATTATATATAGTATGTATATGATTTTCATCTCCTCTTTTTTCTTTTGGATTTAATACCCATTAGTATATGGAATATGGCAAGAGAATCATTCTTGTTGAATTAAAAAAATCATAATTTATAGAGACTTCTTGTTATTTCTGGAAACTAATTTTTGTGGGTTTGTTTTAAAATGATTTTTTTATAAAATTAAATACTTGTGAAACTATGTAGACTGAAAGTGTTGCATTTGTCTCTGTGTGCCATTTCAGAATATGATAACGGATTTTTAGGGTTCTAAACAAAAAAGCATCTTTTTGCCACATATGATTTAAGATTAAGGCCACCCACATTCATTCAAGTTTTCGTGGCGTTACGAGATAATGACACTTCAAAATTTTATTAATCTAAAATAATGCAAGATATATTATAAAATTATTTTTTTATATTATAAAAAAAAGATATATTATAAAATTTATCATTATAATTCAATGCCACGTTCATGGATTTTTATGGTCTCCAATGGGCCATGCTTTTTAGTTAATCCTGCAAGTTATTTCATTTAATAAATTATAAAAAAAAGTAAATTATTTTCTTATATATGTATTATACTATAATTAATATTTTAATTTATATATGTTAAAAAAGATAAAATTAATTTAATATTTAATTTTTTTCCTATATTGTTACGTCCCTCTATTATTTTTTTAACTTTTTATTAACAAAAAATAAAAATACTTTAATATTTTAAAAAAAATTATTATTTCATGGCTTTTTTTTATTATTAAAATTTTAATAATTGATTGATTACCTTTTATTCTCTTTATTAATAATTAAATTGACAAAGAATAGACAGAGAAATAAAATGTATGAGTAAAGCAAAACTTAATATATATATATATATATATATATATATATATATATATATATATATATGTTGAGGTTTAACTTCTCATGTATTATAAGAAATGAGAGATCAATTGATTTTTTTTTATTTACTTTTACATAAATATGTGCTTTTATAAATTGACATTTTTTAAATTTATGTATTTTAATTAAAAAAAACAATTTTTTAATAAAAAAATTAATTGCAAAATATATATATTTAATAGTATTATTAATAATATAATTCTTGATAATTTGCAGGGCATTAAATCTTATTAAATATAATTATAACAATATTTTTTATAATACTTTGTTATTCAGAAAAAAAAATTTCTAAATTTTTTATTGCCCTTATATATGTAATTTCAAAAAATAATTTTTTATTTATTTTTAAAATATAAAATTTTAAATACTAATTAAGATAAAATATAACAATAAGAAAGCAAAATATCCATTATAAAAATCAGAATTCACCCACTTTATTTTTTTATTTTTGAGTTTACTTTTTAAAAATAGATATTCCTTGAAACTTGAAAGGCCACTAAATTTTAGGCTAAAAAAAAATTTGCAGAGCTTCTTATTCCAAAATATTGCAAAATTGAAGCTAAAATAATATCTTTTAAAAATAATAAATTTTAAACTAAATAAATAGATATTCAAATTCGCTACGCTTTTAAAAATTAATTAAAAAAATTATTGCACTATTATTTTCTTAATTTTTTTTTTTACGTGGGGTTTTAATAATTTTTATATTTATTATTTTCTCCCTTCTTTTTCAAAAGTAAACCGACAACTCAAAAATAATAATTAAATTCCAATTATCCAATATTTTATTAAATAAATTGAGAAATTCAATTATTTTTTATTTTTTTTTCCAACTTTTAAGAATCTGTGGATCGTTGTAGTCCACGTCATAAATAATAGCTGACAATGTCCGGACATTTTCTGACAATCCTTTCATTGTGAAACACGTGGCACTGAATCATATTTGCAGCCTCGTTGTCGCACGTGGCCTCGGTGTCATACGATTTCGTTAGTGATTATTGATGTTATTATAAGTTACGTATACTTTATTTTTTTTGTTATTTTTAATCCTTACCTCGGCCACACGTGTGACAGGATTGCAATTGACTTATTATTACTCTTATTATATTTCAAATAAATGATTAAAATATATTAAATTTAATTTTTAAATTAATGTTAATACATTATAATTAATATATCTAATGAAATATTTTCCTCCACAGTTATTATTAAAAAAAAAACACACACACAATTTTTCCTACTTTCACTAATAAAAAATAATTAAAAAAAATACACAGTAAAAAAAAGGATAATGCAAAAAAAACTTTATAATTGAAAAAATGTGCAATAAAATTCCATACTTTAAAACCCAAATAAACAATTGCTGATGAAAGCAATGATGTTTAAATTAATAGTTGAATTAAGTTTACAAGTTACAAAGTTCAAATACAATCCAATTCAAGATTTACAATCCACAGGGCAATTGACAAAAAAAGTGTAATAAAAAATGCAAAATACTAAAAAAGGGTGAGTTTGAAATTAATTACCAAAAAGGGGTAAATTTTGCTGAGGTGGAGGAAGTGAGTGCGGGACGCTAATTATAATAGCGTTTTTAAGGTCCGGACGCTATTCAAAATAGCGTCCGGATGAAAAAGTTGATTAAAGTGCGGGACGCTATTTTAAATAGCGTCCTGAAAAAGTTGATTAAAGGTTGGACGCTAATTATAATAGCGTCCAACCTTTTTTTTTAATTTTTAATAATTTTATTTTATATTTTAAATAAAATATAAATATTATTTTAATAAATAAAATTATAATATGTAATATTATATATTATAATATTTTTATTATGAATATTATTTTTTAATTTAAAATTAAATTAAAATTTAAATAAAAAAAAATTAAAATTAAAAAATAAATAATTAAAAAAATTTAAGAAAAGTTGGACGCTACTATAAGTAGCGTCCAACTTTTCTTTAAATTTTTAATAATTTTATTTTATATTTTAAATAAAATATAAATATTATTTTAATAAATAAAATTATAATATTATATATTATAATATTTTTATTATCAATATTATTTTTTTAATTTAAATTTAAATTAAAATTTAAATAAATATAAAATTAAAATTAAAAAAATAAATAATTAAAAAAATTTAAGAAAAGTTGGACGCTACTATAAGTAGCGTCCAACTTTTCTTTAAATTTTTAATTATTTTTATTTTATATTTTAAATAAATTAAAAATATTTTTTTAATAAATAAAATTATAATAATTAATATTATATATTTTATAATATTTTTAATTATTTTATTTTATATTTTAAATAAATTAAAAAAAATAAAAAATTATAATAAAAATATAAAATAAAATAATTAAAAAAAATTAAACTATAAGTTGCGTCTAATTTTTTTTAAACCTTTTTAATTATTTATTTTTTTAATTTTAAATTTATATTTTATTAAATTTTAATTTTAATTTAAATTAAAAAAATAATATTGATAATAAAAATATTATAATATATAATATTATAATTTTATTTATTAAAATAATATTTATATTTTATTTAAAATATAAAATAAAATTATTAAAAATTTAAAGAAAAGTTGGACGCTACTTATAGTAGCGTCCAACTTTTCTTAAATTTTTTTAATTATTTATTTTTTTAATTTTAATTTTATATTTATTTAAATTTTAATTTAAATTTAAATTAAAAAAATAATATTGATAATAAAAATATTATAATATATAATATTATAATTTTATTTATTAAAATAATATTTATATTTTATTTAAAATATAAAACAAAATTATTAAAAATTTAAAGAAAAGTTGGACGCTACTTATAGTAGCGTCCAACTTTTCTTAAATTTTTTTAATTATTTATTTTTTAATTTTAATTTTTTTTATTTAAATTTTAATTTAATTTTAAATTAAAAAATAATATTCATAATAAAAATATTATAATATATAATATTACATATTATAATTTTATTTATTAAAATAATATTTATATTTTATTTAAAATATAAAATAAAATTATTAAAAATTAAAAAAAAAGGTTGGACGCTATTATAATTAGCGTCCAACCTTTAATCAACTTTTTCGGGACGCTATTTTGAATAGCGTCCCGCACTTTAATCAACTTTTTCATCCGGACGCTATTCAAAATAGCGTCCGGACCTTAAAAACGCTATTATAATTAGCGTCCTGCACTCACTTCCTCCACCTCAACAAAATTTACCCCTTTTTGGTAATTAGTTTCAAACTCACCCTTTTTTGGTATTTTACATTTTTTGATTACACTTTTTTTGTCAATTGCCCCAATCCACACGTCATGGGAATTAATAATATAATCAAAGAAAAGTATATAAAAATTCTTTGTATGAGCAAAAGAAATGTTCAAATTAAAGAATCCTAATCACGGTGATTAGCTCTACTAATTAATATTTTCTTCATAATAAAGTTAGGCAAAATCTTCAAATAGAGAAAAAAAAAAAAGGAATTTATTAATAATATGACATGAAGGTCTATAATCCATGGTAGGATTATTAAAAAAAAAAACCTAGTTGGCGCAAATCAAGAGGGATTCCTAAATTCCTGTGTCATCAACTAAACCTAATTGGTGAGAGACCCAAGAGATACCTCTTGCTAATTTGCTGACTCTTGATTATTATTATTATTTATAATTAAATAGATTAAATCCCTGTTCCAACCACTTTAATATGATTGAAAGCACATGTTCAAATCATGGTGCTAATAATTTCAACAAAGCCCATAATTTTAACTAATCTACGCCTTTTAACATTGCTCATCCTTATGTTAAAGACCCCAAAAAAAAAAAAAATCGTTCATCCTTATCTTTATTACTAATAGAAAAAGTCAAAATAATACTATAATCATTAAAGCAAAAAATTATCCATTAATTTTATATGATTTATTAATTTTGAGTTTAGTCTTAATTAAATTTAAATTAATAAAAAAATAAAAATTTAATGAAGTTTCGCAAAATGTAACATATAAAAATTGTAAAAAAAAATGAAAAATAAATGAATTTTAACTCAGCTATTTATAAAATTGTGAGATATTAATTCAAATCTTAATAACAAAGAATAAAAAAAACATAAACCCATTTTTTCTTTTTCTTTTTTTTTTCCTTTTCCTTATTAATATACAGAATAAAAATTTACAATGCCATAGTCAAGTATATCAGCTGAAAGAGATAATATGTAATAAGGTTGAGGGAATTCCAAATCCAATCCCTGTGCATGAAACCCATTTTTCAGCCAAATATAATCTCCATACTCCAGACCCACACCACCTACTTGAAAATGAAGAAACCAGCTGTGCATGTTGGCAATGTCCAAGGTGAAGACAAATCTCCAACACATTATTGCTACACCATTTCCATTTATACATTGCACATCCTGACACTAAACCACTGCATGCAGCTTCCTAGCTGTATAAATTAATCAAACTGCTGCTGCTTTATTATTCAGCAGATATTAAACCAACAAAATATTACTACCAATAATAATTTTAGCCTAATTGTACTAAAAAAAAAAAATTTAGCCTAATTAATTAATGAACAATTAATAATATTTCATCTCTTTCTAATCCCAAATTTTTCTTTGGTCTCATTTGCTTACAAGTTACAGGCTAAAGAAACTTCAAGACAAAAACAAAGGAAAGGAAATCATTTTTTTTTTTTTTTTTGTGGAAGACGTCTCTTCTTCTTCTTCTAAAACTCTAAGGAACAGAACAGAAGTGAGATTGGGCTGATCTTGAAAGAATTAATGGTTATGTTTCTAGAAATCCAGTCAACCTAAGAATTGAATTCCTAACTTGGCTCAAATCCCTTCCTTTTAATGTCCTTCCATTTCCAGTGCAAACAGAGAATGCCATTTTCCCTTGAATTCTCCTCCCAATTATAACATGCGGCGGAATCAATTCCTCTCTATCAAATTCCTCTTCAAAATCATCACCAGCCTCCGAAAACTGCAACACATTGCTGCAAGGGATATTCACAGGCACGGAAGAACAAGTAGTTGTCGATTTCTTCTGCTTCTTTATGTTGCCACTCCGATTACTATTATTATTATTTTGACGATCCATTTCCTTGAAGCCGATGTGGTGGTGGTGGTGGTCGGAGAAAATGATATCGGATTCCTGAAACTCTTCGGCGGCCATGTAATAAACGGAAGAAAAGGTGTGAAGAAAGGAGATATAACTGTAGAGAGAAGGAGAGGGGGAGAGATTTATAGAGGGGAATCTGAAATCGTAGAGAGTACACTATTGATTGTTTCGTTTGTGTTGATAGATGGCGTCACTCCATTGGAGTTGATTGCGGTCCCCGCTTTCTCTCTCTCTTACTTGTGGCTTACGGCTTTTTGTTTCTACTTTGTACTGTAGCTATACAAAGCTTCCATTATGCTGGTCAAGAGTCGGTTCGACTCCTCAATTAAATTCAGATTAATCTGAATTTATGATTCGTTTAATTGGGGATTAATTAGAGACTCCCCCTTAGTCGTTGAATCAAGCCAAAATTGAAACTAATTGTTACGATCATTATTTTTTAGGTGGTTCAAATTAATATATATGTTTAAAAAAATAAATTGTACTTTTAAATAAGAGTGTGTGGTTTTAATTTAATTAAAGATTTATCAATTTCAATTTAGTTATGTGTAATACCCCTGATTTTTTATATATTATTATTGGGGTTCGTGTAGGTATCCTCAATTCGCGGAAATTCGACAGTTGTCCGGATCTGTGAATTTCCGGCCAGACAGACCAGCTACCGGAAAAGTCTCCGAATTGGATCGAGGTTTTGGCTACCCCACCATTGTCAGGCATCCCGAGCGCGTTCCCGAAGTCGGAATCGGCAAAGGTAAACCCGAACCTTGCTTTTTCGTAATTTTCTAGTGCTTAAATAGGATTAAAAATTCATAAAATATTCGTGGTAGCTTAGAAAATTACGATTCTTTTTGCAATAGCTTAGTAAGAGTGCTAAGGACATGCGGGCAAAGTTTTATAATTTTTAGAGCTTGTTTGGGCAATTTTTGCAAAAATGATCAATTATAAGGACTAAATTGAAATTTTTCCATATTGTGATGAATGATTGATTTGATGGGCCCAGGATGGGCTGTGTGATGTGATTGAGTTGTGGATATATGGATTGTGGATATAGAAGTGTGTTTTGAGCCCTTTTTGCAGGTTGGGTAGGTCCTAGGTATAGGGAGACTGCTGGATTTTTAGCATGACTTAGGGCGTATTTGGTCTTTTCTTTATTTGTATTGAGTCATTTGTGTTAAATAAATGTAATGTAATTGTCGTGGCGGGACGACCTTCTTCCTCCGCCCGGCCGCCACGATGATTGTCGTCAAGTCCGTGAGTAAAATATTAATTTTAATTATAATTTCGATATTATTATATGTTCGATGCCCATGCATCACTTATATGCATATATTTATGTAGTTAAACTCTAGGCACGATTTATGTTGCATTCATAAGCGTTAATGTGCCATGAGTGTTGTTGTGGTAATTTGGAGCGCAGTGCGTGCGTTGGCGTGCGTGTGATGTGGTGTGGACTATGGATAGGGCGGGGTAGTCACGGCTTGAGTTCTTGGCGGGACCCGTTCCTTCGAGGGGTAGTCACGGCTTGAGTTCTTCATTTGGGACCCTCGATTTGGTTTATTAAGCTAAAGTCAGGCTTTAGTTCTTCACGGCACCGAGTTGGATCAAAGACAGCTGTATAGCGGATCAGCTCCCAATCTATTAAGATTGATGCTACAGGGTGCGTGACTGCTCCAAAGTACCTTTATGATGCTATGAAGTGAATATGAGGTTGCTGTTGCAGTTCACGCTACAGGTAGCATTAGTTCTGAGATAGTTATAGAGATTATGGTTAAAATTGATATTTTACTCTCTGAGTCGACGCTCACTCTGTTCAAAAATTTTACAGCCACGGGAGGATATTTTTGAGGTTAACCTGCTTTCTCCCTCGCAGGTCGATTACTACTGTTTGTATAAACTTGTTAAATCTTAGAATTTCCGCATGTGTTAGAAATGTTTATTTGATTTGGGTCTGTAAACTAAATTATTATTTTTGGACCTGTAAACTTAAATGTGCTATGCATGTTTGATGGATTGGATGAGGGAGCTGAGCTCCCATTTATTTTATGTTGATGAGTATGTGGAGGGTGAGCTGAGCTCCCCAATTGACTATATATTGTGTTTACAGGTCGGGTGAGTCGAAAACTCCCCGTTGGAAAGTCCATTTTATGGCCGGACTCTGTCCGTTTGTTTTCTTGAATTTGGGCCCAATGGGCCTTAGAATTGGGTAAATGAACAGTTAAGGCTTACTACGGGCCTCGGGGGCTTTAGGCTGGCCCAGGTCCTAGTGCCGGTCCGGCCCATAGGTTGGGTCGTGACAAATGTGGTATCAGAGCTTAGGCTCCAGATTCTTAGGGAATGTTTGTCTAAAATGTTGGGAAGAGTCTACTAGGAGTCACATGCGGAGTATAGGATTCTGTTTCGTCTTTTCCTGTAATTCTTTGTTTCTAGATTCTACGTTATACCTCGGGAAATATAAGATTACCTCAGTTAGTGTCTTGATTTTGTGGAGTACACAGAAATGTGAAATAGAGTTAGTAGACATGTGAGATCTATCATGAGGATACGTACTCCAAGAAATGTTATATTTTTGTCAGTATGGGTTTAAATGGTGTGCCCATTTCGTGTAAGACACGAGTACATAAAAGTGAGTCTTAAAAGTACAGTTGCCCTAGATAAGGATGAGGATACCACTACTGGCAGTCATCAGTAGATGACCCAGTCAGAATAAGTTTGTGATAATAGAAGATTCAGGAGAGATAAGAAATTAGGAGACCTAGTGCATCGGGGCGTATCGTAGTAACTATACAATGTTCTCGATGTATGCGCTCTGTAGTGCAGACTGATGCAGACATGAGATTATTGTGTAGAGTGCGTGCATCCCGTGGTGCTCCATAATGAGGGTGTTTGAGATGGCTTCGCTTTGGTACAGTTATGCGTAAGCAGTTCTATATTTGCAGAGGAGTTGGGAACTCTGGCTAAGAGTCTAGAGTTAGAATATTGAAAGGTCACGGTTGGGTGATAACTAGAGTCGTGACTCGATTACTGACATGAGCTAGAGTTACATCAAGAGTTGCCATCGGACTGCAGGTTTCGGACTAGTTGCAAAGTAAAGGTGACACTTATAGAGTGAGAATAGTATACCTTGTGTGTATCAGTATGGAATAAAGTACAACTCTACTACCTAGAGAAGGTCGAAACTATGAATTGATGATTTATAGAGCTATGATATGATAAAAGAGTCATTAACTTGACATGGTTACGGCAAGGTGGTAGATGTAGTACCTTTGTTGCGACAAGTTAGGATATAGTCCTATCTTTTGAGAATGGATCGAAGGTTATTCGATAATGATGACTTATGGAATAGTGTCCCGGATGGGATGTAGAGTGTGGTAGAGAGTAGTTGGCTCGGGTATCCCGAGAGGATACAAGTTCCATTATAGGAATCATATATAATCGATCACGATGGATGTAAATCATTTTAATTTGATGACGGGTTTGGTTGCCAGAAATCTTAAGTTTTGTAATTGATTAAAAAATTAAAATAAAAATAATAATAATAGTTATAAGAGTAATAAATTAGCGAAGAAAAATCACAGAAGGCCAATGGATAAAGAAAGTGCAGAATGAAAGTTTGGGCAATTGATTGCAGATGCAATATAATCTAAATGCTAGTGGAAGTACTAGCTAGAGTGGTCAAAGGACCAAATCTGAGTAGCACAGACATGATAACGCGATAGAGACTCTGAAAGATATAGTTAGCAAGTACAGCTATTATGTTAGGAAGAAGAATGGAACCAGGGATAGAATAGTCAAGTTCTATTTTGGGTAAGACAAAGGAAATAAATGAAAGGACAACCTAAAGAGCGCATAATAAAAGGAACAAAGTTAAGATATAGGATAGGCTAAGTGTTATTCTTGGCAAGGAGAATGACAAGGATGGAAAACCCAAAATGGGACCACATTAGTGAGAAAAGTGATGGAGGTATGGAATACAATAATAATGAGTAAATGTTAGAAGGTGTGCGATGGTATTGCGGACTACCTAAATAGGTAGAGAAAGAGAAGTTAGTAAGCAGTAAGTTGAATAAAAGTCAGTCTAAGGGATCAAATAGGTATGATGAGAGGAAAAGAATGATAGATAATGACACATAGGTTTTAGGTTAGACTTTTGAGATAGTGAGAAGGTAGTTAGAGGTTCGTTATGAATGTCAGGCAAACATTTTTAGTGTGATCAACAGAATCACTTTGTAGTGAAGCAATAACGACAGGAGTTAAATTGAGTTAGCTACTAAGGCTTGCAACTGTTTTAAACTATGAGCTGGAGGAAGTACTATTTATGGTTGAGATTCAATAGATGAAATTGTTGCTGATGGGTAATTTGAGGTTGAAGTTTAGAAAGCTATGGGCAGTATATATGATTATATTAAGGAGAATGAACACGTGAAGTATCTTGTTTGGAATTAAGGCATGACACATATTTCCTACAGCCGTGTTAGTTCAGATGGAACTTATAGTTTATGGGGCTCATATTCATCCAGGATAAGCAATTTCCTACTAAGGTGATAGGGAATGATAATGTTACGATAGTTAAGTTGGAAAAAAAAAAGGGGATACAAGAAAAAAAAAATTTCTATGGGTAATTATAAGTGTTACATAAGGTGAAGAATGTCTTTGGTAGGAGTAAATCATAGGGTTAGAATTCTTGAAGTAATGAAACTAGTATTCAAGATAAGACTAAGAAATAAAAAGAAAGTTAAAGTTGATGATGGGATAGACATCTTTGAAGGAAAAGGTGTAAGGATGAGATAGGACTAAAATTAAGGAATAAGTACAGCAGGTTGAAATGATACCAACAATACCAAAAATAGGAAAAGGGAAGTGGATAAGATGCAAAGGACAGGAAGAGAGCTCGATAGAGTCAGTTATAATGATGAGGATAAGGAGTGTCTAACCATTGCCCCTGTGTTAACACTACCTATGAGCGGTGAAGGATACACCGTGTACTGTGACGCCTCCAGAGTTGGCCTAGGGTGTGTTTTGATGCGGAATGGAAAAGTAGTGGCTTATGCTTCAAGGCAGCTGAAGAGGCATGAGCAGAACTATCCCACCCATGATTTGGAAATGGCGGCTGTATTCTTTGCACTAAAAATCTGGAGACACTACCTGTATGGTGAAGTGTGCGAGATATACACCGACCATAAGAGTTTGAAGTACATCTTCCAACAGAGGGATTTAAACTTGAGACAGAGGAGATGGATGAAGCTTCTGGAAGACTATGATTGCCCCATCCAGTACCACCCTGGGAAGGCCAATGTAGTAGCAGATGCTTTAAGCAGAAAATCTTCTGGCAGTTTGGCGCACATTTCAGCAGAGAAGAGACTGTTGATTCAGGAGGTACATGAGTTGATGGATCAAGGTTTAATCCTAGATCTTTCAGATGATGGGGTATTGTTGGCTCACTTTTCAGTGAGGCCAGACTTGAGGGACAGAGTTAGAGTTTCCCAGCACAGAGACCAACAATTGATGAAGATCATAGAAAGAGTACAGCAAGGTGAAGGTGGTGAGTTTGGGTTTGCCAATGATGGCGCCCTAGTGCAAGGTTCTAGGATATGTGTGCCCGATGTGGACAACCTCAGGAATGAAATCATGCGAGAGGCACACTATACAACATGCAAGATCCACCTGTGTTCCACCAAGATGTACCATGATGTGAAAGATAGCTATTGGTGGAATGGCATGAAGAGAGACATAGCCGACTTTGTGTCCAAGTGCTTGACTTGTCAGAAGGTGAAGTTTGAACACCAGACCGTCAAGGAAGGCTGCAAGAGCTCCCTATCCCGAATGGAAGTGGGAAATGAGTACTATGGATTTTGTGGAGGTTGCCTCGTACCACGCGAGGATATGATTCGATATGGGTAATTGTAGACCGCTTGACCAAATCAGCTCACTTCTTACCAGAAGACTACATACTACGTGGCATAGTATGCGGCTCTACATTCGAGAAATAGTCAGATTGCATGGAGTTAGGCTTCCATAATATCCGAGAGGGTCCCGATTCACTTCGGTTTTGGAGAAAGTTGCAGGAGGCACTTGGCACACGCTTGAACTTCAGATGCGGCTTTCCACCCTCGCAGACAGACGGACAAATCGAAGGACGATCCAAACATCGAAGACATGCTTCGCATGAGTGTTTTGGATTTTGGAGGTCAATGGGATGAGCAGCTAGCTTTAGTGGAGTTTGCCTACAACAACAATTATCACTCCAAAGATAGGGTTGGCACCTATGAGGCACTATATGGAAGAAAGTGTAGGTCTCCTCTGTGTTGGGACAGAAATGGGGAAGCAAGGGTGCATGATGTAGACCTAGTGCAGTACACTTGAGGTAGTTCCTTTAATCGAGGAACGGCGAGGCGGCTTTCGATGAGAAAAGTTATGCGGACCCAGACGGAGGATGTGGAGTTTGCGATGGCGACTATGTATTCTGAAGGTATCTCCAATGAAGGAGTCATGAGATTGGAAAGAAGGGCAAGTTGGCACCTCAGTATATCGGACATTTTGAGGTTACGGATAGAGATGGAGCAGTTGCCTACCGGTTGGAGCTACTACCCAACCTCTCTCACGTTCATCCCGTGTTTCACATCTCCATGCTCAGGAAATACATTCCCGATCCTTCTCATGTACTGCAGCCGGATGTGATAGAGCTAAAAGAAAATTTGACATTTGAGGAGAAGCCTTTAGCCATAGTGGACTACCAAGTGAGACAGCTGAGATCAAAACAGATCCCTATGGTTCAGGTTTTGTGGAGGAGTCAGTCGGTGGAAGAGTGCACTGAAGTCGAAGCGGGACATGCGTAGCAAGTACCCTTATTTGTTCAATGTATAATCATGTGCTTTATTCTCGCTTGTGTAAAAATTCGAGGCGAATTTTACGTAAGAGGAAGAATGTAACACCACGATTTTTATATATTATTATTGGGGTTCGTGTAGGTATCCTCAATTCGCGGAATTCGGCGGTTGTCCGGATCTGTGAATTCCGGCGATGACTCACCACTGGAAAAGTCTCGAATTGGATCGAGGTTTTGGCTACCCCACCATTGTCAGGCATCCGGCGCGTTCGAAGTCGGAATCGGCAAAGGTAAACCGAACCTTGCTTTTCGTAATTTTCTAGTGCTTAAATAGGATTAAAAATTCATAAAATATTCGTGGTAGCTTAGAAAATTACGATTCTTTTGCAATAGCTTAGTAATATTGCTAAGGACATGAGGCAAAGTTTTATAATTTTTAGAGCTTGTTTGGGCAATTTTTGCAAAAATGATCAATTATAAGGACTAAATTGAAATTTTTCCATATTGTGATGAATGATTGATTTGATGGGCCCAGGATGGGCTGTGTGATGTGATTGAGTTGTGGATATATGGATTGTGGATATAGAAGTGTGTTTTGAGCCCTTTTGCAGTTGGGTAGGTCCTAGGTATAGGGAGACTCTGCGGATTTTCCGCATGACTTAGGCCGTATTTGGTCTTTTCTTTATTTGTATTGAGTCATTTGTGTTAAATAAATGTAATGTAATTGTCAGGTGAGCCGGGACAGCCTTCTTCCTCCGCCCAGCCGCCACAGTGATTGTCGTCAAGTCTGTGAGTAAAATATTAATTTTAATTATAATTTCGATATTATTATATGTTCGAGATGCCCATGCATCACGTATATGCATATATTTATGTAGTTAAACTCTAGGCACGATTTATGTTGCATTCATAACTGTTAATGTGCCATGAGTGTTGTTGTGGTAATTTGGAGCAGTGTGCGTGCGTTGGCGTGCGTGTGATGTGGTGTGGACTATGGATAGGACGGGGTAGTCACGGCTTGAGTTCTTCGCTGGGACCCGTTCCTTCGAGGTAGTCACGGCTTGAGTTCTTGGGACCCTCGATTTGGTTTATTAAGCGAAAGTCTGGCTTGAGTTCTTCGCTGGCACCAAGTTGGATCTAAGAGAGCTGTATAGGGGATCAGCTCCCAATATATTATGATTGATGCTACAGGGTGCGTGAGTGCTCCAAATTACCTTTTGATGCTATGATGTGAATATGATGTTGATGTTGCATTTCACGCTACAGGTGCATTAGTTCTGAGATAGTTATAGAGATTATGGTTAAAATTGATATTTTACTCTCTCGAGTCGACGCTCACTCTGTTCAAAAATTTTACAGCCACAGGAGGATATTTTTTGAGGTTAACTCGCTTTCTCCCTCGCAGTCGATTACTCTGTTTGTATAAACTTGTTAAATCTTAGAATTTCCGCATGTGTTAGAAATGTTTATTTGATTTGGGTCTGTAAACTAAATTATTATTTTTGGACCTGTAAACTTAAATGTGCTATGCATGTTTGATGGATTGGATGAGGGAGCTGAGCTCCCATTTATTTTATGTTGATGAGTATGTGGAGGGTGAGCTGAGCTCCCCAATTGACTATATATTGTGTTTACAGGTCGGGTGAGTCGAAAACTCCCCGTTGGAAAGTCCATTTTATGGCCGGACTCTGTCCGTTTGTTTTCTTGAATTTGGGCCCAATGGGCCTTAGAATTGGGTAAATGAACAGTTAAGGCTTACTACGGGCCTCGGGGGCTTTAGGCTGGCCCAGGTCCTAGTGCCGGTCCGGCCCATAGGTTGGGTCGTGACATTATGTGTCGATTCTTTACTGTTTTAGTTTTTACTCTGATTTGATACGGTTTTTGGTTCTAGTTTAGTTTGGTACGGTTTCAATTTAATTCTCAATTTTTTAAATAATTTTATGTAATTATTTTTTTAAAAAGTCATAATTAACATTTAAAATTTCAAGTAACTTATTAATATATAATATATCATATAATATATCTTTTAATTATTTTTAAATTATATAATATTTAACTATAAAATATAAATATTATTACGAATTAACATATGTATAATATAATAATATATTTATAATTAAAAATTATAAGATAATTTAATATATTTATAACTAAAATTATTAAAAACAATATAGAGAAATAAAATATAATATTATTGTGTATTTAGTATAATTATATAAATATATAATACATCTAAAAAAATTAAAAAAGATATGTATAAATTCAATTTTTGATTCGATTCTAATTTAGTATATTTTTATTTAATTTTAATATAATTTTAATTTAATTCTTAATGAAAAACTAAAATCGAATTAAAGTATAAAAAAAATTTCATCTCAGCGTAATTTTTTAATTCGATTTAATTCTTCAAAAATTATAGCTTCAAAGAGTTTCACTCGAATTAAATGATTTTTTTATTGAAATTAAAATTATAAAAATTGAAATTAAAATTATATTTAAATTAAATTAAAATTAAAATGAAATTAATAAAAAACTGAAATTAATTAAAATCGGATTGATTCCATCTAACTTTAATATACTTTTTCTCAAATTGGACTCAAAAACAACTCAATTCGATCTGGTGAACAGGCCTAGCTTCCAACTTCTTAAAAATATTTGAGAATGAAATTACTTTTTTAATAATATATATATATATTATTTTAATAATATTAATATAAATTATTCGAGCTAATTAACTTGTAAGTAGAAATTACGAAGCCAAAACCATTGAAATCTGTAATATTCACTAATGATTGGGATAAAACGCGTAGGCGTGAAGCCACAAATTCAACGACCAGCACTGTCACAAGCAGCTGCGGCTGCCGCACCCGGCGGCTCATGCTCCGCGTCAGAGCAAGATGGGTCCCATTTATAAAAATCCGCCAAAAGGAGGAGGGAAGGTGAGGTCCACCTAATCTATGGCGCTAATCACAGAGAATGAATTCCAATACGACAAAGCATTTTTCCACTGGACACGTGTGTTCATGACGTCGTGAGAGTCTAAATTATATTATTTGAGGTGCCACGTAGCCAGCGCAGTTGTCGTGCAAGTCATTGTAATGGCTATTTTCTGGTTTGTTAATTATTTGGTGGCACACAGTGGAATCTCAATCTCCATTGAAGGCCTGCCAACGGATAGCGTGAAAAATAACTTAATAATATATTTCGTTTTATTAACTGAAAACACAAGCTACTAAAATTTTAAAAATAAAATTTAAGAAAATTAATTGTATTTCATGTCATTTAAATTGCTTATAAATTAAATTAAATATTAAATTATTACATTAGTTAAAATTAAAGATTTGAAATGGGAAAGAAATGTATAAATTTCCACAAGAAGGGACCTAAAATTATATAAGGTTGTAGAAAATTAATTACGAAAAGAAAAATAGAGAAAAAGGATTGGTTGAACTAAAAGAGAAATACATTTTTGAAAGAGTTCCCATAAAAGGGTACTTGACGTACATGTTCTCTTTTTCAAGATAATGACTGCGCACAAAGTTTCGTAGCTGTTGCTTTTTGGCAATTTTTACTTTGCATGCGTATTTGCTTGATATTTTTATTATAAAGATGCTGATAATGACTTCATTCTCATCTAATCATCAATCAATCAAACTAGCTTTATGCAAGTACATAAAATTTAACAGTACAAACAATAATATTGACGTAAAACTCATTTATATGTATAAACTGAAGTTACATTATTATATTTTTCAATTTATTGATCAAAGATTAGCATAATTGTCATAAGTTTGCTTTAGAACTTTTCTTGGTTTAAACTTTGGATGAGCTCATCAATCTTCTATGTATTGCCAAATACCAAAAGCCCAACTAGCTCTAACCCAAAACATTGTGCTGTTATCTTATTGCGGTTAAGGTTGTATGGATTTCAGAAGTTGAGCTTAGCAGCCTGCGGCCCACAAGAGGTCCAGGCTTGGAAGTTCCAGATTCAATATTTACACATATCAATGGATTTAACCAAAAAGAAAGACTAGCTTTAACCAACTATGAAACTAAAATTATTATTCAAGTTCTAGCCAACCAAATTATAAAATATTCAATGATGAAAAATCTTGAATGTTCTTTATGCTCGTACTCTAAAAATCCTGAAACAGAATGAATAAATAAAGAAGAAAAGCCTATGCTAGAGACACTGCAACGGGGCTTCTCACATAATGATAACTATCAGTCCAAGTGTACCAGCCAAAGGCAAAGTCATCCTTATAATACTTCTTAGCAGTATGAGCATCTCTTGCTCTAACTGTTAAAGTGAAGCTTATCTTTTGCCCAACTTTATCGAAGTACAAAATACTTGGCGAGGCTTTAATGGAAATTCCCTTAGGTGGTTTGGCAGTGAAGAAGTAGACACTTTTGGCAGCACCAACATTCGTCACATTCCTCTTAACTATTACAGTGCCATTCAGTTTAGGAATTGAAACCGATGGATAGTTCAAATTGTATGTTGGCTCCAATGTTGCTTTTTTTGGGCAATGATAATCGCCCACTTTTGAATATCCATAGTTGCAAAGGTAGGCAATGTAGTCGTCATAGGATGCATCATACACTAGACCAGGGTCTGCTGCCTTGGCTGGTCGGAAGTGACCAGAACCGAATTGGAAAGGATCTGCAATTTTACCTGATGGATCGATTATAGACTGACCCTTGTTATTTTTCATCCAGGCTGTGGTCATTATGGCAGATCTTATGGCTGCACTGCTCCATTTAGGATATATGGCTCTAAGAAGTGCAGCTACAGCAGAAACATGGGGACAAGCCATAGAAGTTCCTGACTCAATGACATAATCCGCGATTCTATGATCAGCCCACAATTTTGTAGGCGAAGATCCTCGACTCCATGCTGCCAAGATATTTAACCCTGGCGCTGTGATGTCAGGCTACAAGAAAGAAGAGATTGATTAAATTTCTATTATTCATCTTATCAGTCGCGTCTTTAAACTGATTAGCAGTTATAATCAATTCATTACCTTGAGAATATTAAGATCAAGGACATTTGGACCCCTACTAGTGAATGCAGCCATGGAAGGTGCGGGTGAATAATTTAACACAGTCTTTGCCTTTGCAATGATAGCCGTTGGCTTATTGGCAGACTTAATGTAGTTAATAATTTCAATTGCATCGTTAGCATCCACAGCAGTTGCTGGAAGAACATGAGCATCCACTGATATGTCATTGCCATTTTGTGGACTATTTCCTAAGACAAAACCAGCACCACCAGCCCTTTTCACCTCCATGCCTTTTCCAACTCTCATTCCAAGCCCTCTCATGCACAACACTATCTTCCCCTTTACCTTCTCAGGAGAAAGAGAATTAGGGAGGCATTGGCTGCAAATTAAGATTCACAGATAAAATTAATAATTAATCATGCCGTTTAAAAGAATGAAGAAAAATAACTAAGCAAAAGAAGAGTTGGTACTTTGATTCATTCTTGGGAACTCCTGGAGCCGCCACATCTGCTGCATACACTAATGGGTGCATTTTGTCTAGCTTGTATGGAGTAGCAGTTTGCCCCTAAAATCAAAACCATCCATGGATATGCATCAAAACAAATTCAATACAACAGAAAACTAAACCATAACATATAAAAAAAAAAAAGAAAAGAAAAATTCTTACGACAATCTTCTTGCCATTTCCAAGCACAATAGGCCCCAAAAACGCACGATCCAGGCTACTAGCACCAACAGTAATAATCCAAGGAGCAGGGTTGGACAAGGTACCCGGAGCAGGACCTAAGTTACCAGCAGAACAAGAAACTACAATGTTGTTTTTGACAGCATGTAAAGCACCAATGGCAATGCCATCTTCCGCGTACGGTATTGGCTCGGTGGTACCAATGGACATGCTTAATACATGGACTCCATCCTTCACGGCGTCGTCTATGGCTGCAAGCATATCTTCTTCGAAACATGTGTTGCCTTCTGCTTTTTCTTGATTAGGAATCGCCCAACAGGCCTTGTATATGGCCAGGTGTGCTGATGGTGCCCCGCCCGAGGCTGTTCCGCTGGCGAAACCACCGTAGGCAGCGACGTCATGCACCTGCCTTCCGGCAACTGTGGACGCCGTGTGAGTTCCGTGGCCGTCCAAGTCACGCGGTGACATGATGTCCTCGGTGGCATTGAGTTTTTTGTAGTAGTTTAAGTAACCCTCAATGTAGTATCTAGCTCCGATAATTTTCCTGCAAAAATGTTCATAGTATTGCATTTGTTACAATGGAGATTTTTTTTAAGCTGTTACAACAGAGAAAATAAGTAATTATTGAATAATTATGTAATTTTTTTTTCATCAATTAAGCATTGGTTCGTTTTTAAGTTAAAAAAAAAAAGTGAAATCCTATGTTCAAATTTCTAAGAAGTTTTAGATCGCAAATTCAATTCCTTTCCAACTATACACATTGATTTAATTATTTACCTTTGATTTGGCATTCTTTCTGTAGTTCATCCCACAAAATAAAATCTATAATTAATCTCACAATTAATGAATAAGAAAGTCCTTAACAAAATTATAATAATTTTGCCAATACATGCTAAGTTATATATCATATACACATATTATGTGGGATCATAAAGAATAAGACTCATATACCGAGATATGTAGAAGATAATATATAACATCATACATACAAGCATAATTTTAGCTTTTTTTTTATTGGAAACACATATAGAGAATAAATACAGAATATTTTTTTAATAAAATTATAATAATTTTGTCAAGATATGATAAATTAGTAATAAACGATAAGGGATCAAAAAGACCTAATTTATATTTGAGTTAAAAAAAAATGAAATCCTATTTTCGAATTGCCAAGAGGTATTAGATCATGAGAAATTCCTTCCCAATTATATACATCAATTTAACTATTTACATTTGATTTGGCATTCTTTATGTAGTTCATCACACAAAATAAAGTCCATAATTAATCTCACAATTAAAGAACAATAAAGCTTATGATTCCTACATGAAAACCATAATGAAAAGTTTCAAAAATAATCATTATTTTGGTATCCATATTCTAGTAGTAAAATGGAAGGGAAGGATCAATAATTTTATGAATCCTATCGATGAAAATTGTGGGGCTAAATTCAAGAATAGACGGATGAATTCTGACAGGGTCAAATGCTAAAATAAAGAGGGTAATGTGAAGGATAAGAAGAGTTCACAAGATAGTGAATGAAAAGAAGACAAAAGACAAGAAAGGTAGGTCATATGGGCAATGTGTTTTAGTGAAGTGGACAAAACTGGGACCAATATTCTAAAATAATCGAATAAAGAGATCCATATAATCTAGGGCAGGGTGCAGGCCCATTTGAAGCTGTCAATAGAAATGCCATTCTTGGATTCTTGGAAAAATCCTTGGCAAATCGGTTTAAGAACAGTAACCTACAAGATAAGGTAACTTTTATTTCCTCCCCCCCTTTGGTATCTTGTATGGTTAACTAACATGCAACTGAAATGATTATGCTCTATAGTTTTAAGTTTAATTTTTTTTTCCCCTCCTTTGGATGATGAAGATTCCAATATTCCATAACTGAGAGTTGTGAATTTATAGCCACTTGAAAATGACATCTACTTTAGACAAGAGCACCCATCATTGAAACACAAGGCCATATACATATTTTAAGAAGGATTTCAACCCAGTAGGGCTCAGACTTGCTTTTCACAAGCCAATCATCAATAATCGCTAGTTCTTTTTAAAAAAAAAAAAAAAACAAAAGCAGTTGTTGGTGTTAAATAGACAAAGAGGTTTTCCAAAAAAGCATTATTTCACAGAGTTTATAATAGAAACAAAGGAGTATCCATTACTCACTTGTTACAGTGGGATGAGTTAAAATCAACCCCACTTTGGCAGATTCCCTTCCATGATTTTGGAATGGGTCCCATGCCTTCATCACTGAAACTCTTGGATTCTGGCCACACACCTGATGATCAAAAAAAAAATTCACCAAAATATCCATCATAAGCAGTAATTTTTCCTTGAACCTGTCAAACCATAATGTGTATATATACTAGAAAAGTAACAGTTAGACCATTTATTTTTACCACTATCCATGACCCCCACAATCACATTTTTGCCAAATCCAGCCTTCAATGGTAATTCTCTTTCCCCAACGGAGCGATTTTTCGAGGAGTGTCCGTCTCCCTCTTCCAAGCCTACAAATTCCCATGACCTTGTAGTTTGCGTTGAGTACTTTCCTGGCTTGGTTTCATACACAGTAACCACTTCTTCCAACTCTGCAACCAGATTATTTCAACAGTATGCCTAAGTGAGAGAGAGAGAGAGAGAGAGAGAGAGAGATTACAAGCAAAACCCATGTAATAATTTTGTGTACCAGACAGTTTGGAGGCTTCTTCTGGGGTTAGCAATGCAGCGAAACCATTGATGCTGTGCTTGTAGCTGTAAATAAGAGAATCTATAGCTTCTTCCTCAGTTTCTTTCACTGAGTTCAAATATGAGAGATGAGTTTCTTCTATTTCAGCATGTGTTTTCTCTCCACTATGCTCTCCAAAGTATACTATGTAGCTCTGTCATTAAAATTAAAAACACAATATCAACGCAAGTCTGTGATTAAAACATTATAAGATATAGAAAACAAAAACAACCAAACCAAACCAAACCTTACCTTTTTCTTTGTGCATGAGGCTAAAAGAGGTAGAAGGAGAAGAAAGAAAATACAAAATCTTTTCATGGTTGCTGATGGTGATTGCACAATGGCAATCTTCAAGAGATTTTGGGCATTTATATGATCAGTTAATAGGATCTTATTTCAAATTGAAAAGGTCTATCTTCAAATGAACGTGGCCCATATTTTCTAGGATAGTATAAGGAAAATATTAAGTGTTTGTTTTATAGGAAAAAAGTCTATTCAAAACTATAAAAAGAATTTTATTTGTAATCAATCACTGTCCTTACCATATTTTGGTTGAATTTCCATCTTTTTTTTTGCTAACTTATAGCTAAACATCTCCATAGGACGCTTCCTTATGGAGAGTGGACTTTTAATTCTATTTGATTAAATCTAATTAGTGTTAGAGTAGAGGTAAATAACTTCACAAATTCACAGGATGTCACATCCCTCTGAACTTCAAATATTTTTTTTTTTGTTACACCCAAAAAAAATACAATTAACTTGTTTTATAATTTATCGTCTTCGATTTCAATTTCATCATGGCTAACATTCAGGAGTTAATTAGTGGATAAATGGTTGGTAAAATGTCTGTTTAGATATCAAATAGTCATATAAATTCATTTCAAAGTTAAATTAAGTCATTTAACTTTTAAAAAAAATTAAAAAAATTATTTATATTTTAAAAATAAATCAAATAAAACCCTTTTACTATTTTAAAAATAAATAAACCTTTTAACTTTTAAAAATAAATAATCCTATATATTTTATATATAACATTTCGGTCGGTTGTTTTTGCCGAATGATTTAAAAAACTTTTCGATAGATTCATAAAAAAAAAACTTATCGAAATGTTGCATATAAGATGCATAGGATTACCGATGAAGACTCTGTGTGCAGCAGAAGGATCTGAATGAATGTTCTCCCAAATTGTTGAATAAGCAGAGTAGGAAAAGGCTGAAATTGCTTGTGCCATGAGGAACCTAGAGTGGTCCAGCAAAATGGTCACTTCGACGCAGACTTTAGATTTAATAGTCACTAATCTGTAGACTTTATTCCCCCCTTACTGCACAGAATCTTTAGGTTCATCGTCGTTTGATTTAAAACAATGACACCAATCTTTTCCTACTTCCTCCGAATTGATGGTGGGCAGCTCCATTTTTTTTTAATTAAAATTTAAATTTAAAATTTCATGAAATTATTCGAATATTATTAAATTAAAATTTATTAATATTTTACTTTTTATTTTGATAATAATTATTAAATTATAATTATTTTCTCTCTCTTTTTTTTATACCATATAATTATATAATTTATATATAATAGTTATATTACCTAAATTGCTGACTTCAAAGCTTTAATTTTCATAAAATGCCTAAAAGGGAACTAACATTAGTGAAGTAGTGCCTAACTTGGAGGTTTTTGTGGATTGATGAGCAAGTGGATCAAAATGATGAAAATTGGTCTTGAAAGCAACAGACGGCCCTAACAAGCACACTAATTAGGTTCAGCAAACTGAATCGTAAGATTAATTGGATCACTATAATCTGACCTCATCATTGGAAAAATGAATTTTTAAATTCTGTAAGTGGTTACGCAACTCCCCCTAGCTTTCTAGAGAGAGTCTTTTCTCTCTCAATTGTGCTTAGAGTTTCAGCTTCTTGTTAGGCTCATCGAGTGTGGTTTTTTACTAGCCTTTGGACAGGGAAAGGCTCTCTGTTTTGGTCTTGCCAAATCTGAGCTCCCTCCCTACTTGGGTTTGACTAGTTGATGTTGGTGTTTTGGGTTTTATTTTATTGATCTCAAAACTTCAAGGAGAGGGAAATATATAGGAAATCGATTACCAAGAGAGTTGGTATGTTGAAATTTTGTTGGGTTTATAGGTTCTTTTAGGTCTAAAAGCTATTGCTTGATGGGGGAGGTTCTTGCATGTCTAAGGCATCAGTATCTCAAGGGTTGGGATTTTCCTTTTCTGGTTGAAGCTATTTCCTAATGTTATTGGAGATTAAGAGACCGTTAAGCTCTACCACGCCACTCTCTTGGTCAAGCAAACAGTGCTGATTTTGGAGAAGATAGGAGGTCACCATCCGTTTGAGGTTGAATTTCGGTGGTCCTTGGTTCCCTTCCTCGCCGGAGTAGAGGCTGAGTGACAGCGTTGGTCCTCTTTTCCTCATCTAAGTTCTATGGTAGGAGGTTGGGTTATGATCTTTATGTTGGGTTGTGGTTGTTTTGTCACTGGATTTGAACCTCTTATTTTATTTGTCCCTGAGCCTTTTATTCTTTTAAAATATTTTTCACTTAAAAATACAAATTAGAATTTATCTTATCTTATTTACACACCTAATCAAATGAAACTTTTATATTAATTAGAACTGTGTTGTAATCCTTCTATTAATTTAACAGGTTGTGAACTCTATATTTGTAACTCATCGTCATATGACGTAAGGAAATTATAATTTATAACACAAACTTTTTTTGGTGGGCAGTGATTATAATTGACAAGATATTTATGAAAATTATTTTATTTGAATTTGAATTTAATTAATATATTAAATATTTAATTTTATCTTAAATTCAATTAAAATTTACTTGTTATAAATTTAATTATTATTATAATTTTATATATTTTAATTAAATCTATGTAAAAATTATTTTTTATTAATAATTTATATTTTAAAGTTTAATAATTTTATAAAATATTTAAATTCTATTTATTTAAAATATAATATATAAATACTTTTGTAAAAATTATATTTTATATTTAATTAATTATATATATATATATATATATAAATAAGTTCAAGTAATGAATGCTTAATATTTAAAACTCGAATTTAATTCAAATTCGTCACATGTATTATTTTTTAAATTTAATTATATACTATCTGTCTCTTATTAGAGAGTTCAATTAGACTTGTTACTAAGCAAATACCATTTCATTTGCATTAAAAATTTAACTGATACCTTTCATTTGTATAGATTATCATAGGCTTAACTGTCATTAACAAAGTTAATTATTACACTTATAATTATTAGTTATTAATAATATAATTATTAATCTCATTCTGTTGACTCCGTGACCTAAGATTGAGAATTATTTCCTTAATCCCCAGTGTACATCTAATTGGACTTCTGCCCTGCCTTACAGCGGCTAGCGATTGATCGCTCAACGAAAAAAATGCAGGTCTAGTAACACAAATGTGAAAGTTATGTATCTTTAGCCTCCCAACTTTTTAATTTTATAACTAAAAGCAAATAAGTTGGACCCATTCTTCATTATCCAACTATATGCATTTTTTTTAATATGTAATTTTATTGTGATCACTAAAAGAATTATTCTATAATCTCTCTCTCTCTCACTGTGTTGTTCTCCTGTCTCCCTCTATCCTTCTTTAAGTCCTTTTCTCTCTCATCTTCTCTTTCTCTCCCTCTTCCCTTTCTTTTTGTAGTTTTTATCTCTGTACCAACAACACTTAGAACCATAGCAGTTAGTTATTACTCTTTACTTTCTACACCAACTCAACTATTGCCAAGCATAACAATTGGAATTTCAGGCCAATTGCAATTGTGACTTGGGTGAGTTTCTAAACTACAATCTACAGGCTTCAGTTAGCCTGGAAAGTGTATTTGCCAGAACCTGCCATAGACCTTATTTCAAGATTTCAATCACTAAACCTTTTGCATTCTAAAATAGTATGGTTTCCCCAATAGAGTTCAATCAAAAGTAAAATGTAAGTAATTTCAAGTTTTCTTAGCTTGATTCAAATAGTCATATGAAGAATGACATTTGAGTTCTTCTCATCATATGCTTTGTTGTTGCTATATCTGATGCCGCTATTCACATTAATATCCAAAATTTTTTGTATGCACATAGAAAGACAATATACGAAATATCCACCATCAACAGCTCCTTTTATTAGTTTCTCAAACCTCTAAATTCAAGGCATGAGCGAGACCAGGTAAACTGCAATCAAGTTGATGAAGAGGCATCTGCAAGCTGCTTTAAGAGTGTGACAACATCATCTGAAGTTCCAAGGAGATATCGAGCATTTGATAGTTTACGCGCAACAGCACAAGAAAAGTAGTTCTCCCCCTTGAGATCAAGTACAGAAGAACCCTCATGCACTGAAACTCTATCATTAACAATTGGCCGCCAACCAGCACTTCCCAGACTGTTCCATTCCAAAGCTGACATGGAGCGTTGTTTCTTAAGGTGACCCTTGGAACGGGTTCTACCACTGGGAACTTTTGGTACAGGTAAGCCAACAGGGTCTGGTGACTTGGATTTTACTATACCAGGTGATTCACTAGGAAGCTCAGGCTCAAAAAATGCATAGATATCTTCATCCTTAAACAATGAATCCAATAATGAAATGGGTAAGAGTTAACATTTCAATCAAACTGCTTTGTTACTGGAAATTTCCTTCCAATTAACCTACACTCTTTAACTCAGTTAATGGGCACCCAACTTATGGTTACTCTTATTGATCATCCAATTGGATTTGCTAGGTTTGTGGTGGCGCATATAGCCCACAAAAGGGGGTTTGTTGTAACTTATTGTTGAAGGACTAGGTTACAGGCTGGGCTTTAGTTTGATGACTATTATCCTATCTTGGATCTATTTTATTAGTGTAGGTTACCAGGCCCAATATCTCTCCCATACATTCCTACTTCCTAAGGCCAAGCAAGCACTTCTAAATGTCGATTAAAGGTACTGATCCGGGCCTTCTCCACACCAGAAATTATATATTATTTATTTCTCCCAAGGACCCTACTTCACTAAGCATATTTTATTAAATTCACAACTAAATGTGGTGTTCAGTGTCCAAAAAAATATAAAAAAATGATGATCACAGGCACAGCAAGGTTAAGACTCCTTTTAATATCAAACAATAGAAATAAAGATCATTCTAATTTTTAATAATGAATGCTAATTGATCGTGAGAATGAAAGCTGCTTAAAGTTTATGTCAAGAAATAAAAATACCTTGGCCAGAAAGTGACCAACACAGAGTACATAGTCTATGGGTGTCTTCATGCCCTGGTTATGAACTATTTCTCCTAAAATACGATCTATTGCTGCACCCTGAAATAAATGGAAACATCAGATGAGAAAGAGAAGCATAAGATTCTGGTCAATTACTCAGCAGGCATGTGGCTTTGATAGCTAACCATGATGTAAATACCTTTGAAACACCAACTGCTCGAACCTCAACAGAGCGGCCACCTTGAACAACATCAACTGCTGCATTTGAAATTGGTCCTGTCCAGAGATGCTGCAACATATCCCTTGCTTGAAGTCTTCCAAACTCCATATCTAAAATTACCAAATTAAAGAAAATAAATTAAACAGTATTACTGAATAAAAGCGAAGGCAAATCCTATATATTTTTGCCGAGTAGAATGATGTTCCTTTATGTGTACATGCATAAACCCATTTATCGCTCGGTACCTATGCACACATATACTTGTGCACACACAATGCACCCATTTACAAGAATGTGCACATGCACACATACATATATGTATGCTTAGTAAGATTTTCACCAAACAATTATCGAAATCCCACCACTTTTACCTCTTTGAACTGTTCAGCTAATAATCAAGTGCAAACAAAACATAGATTATAAGTACCTGCATACTTGTAATTCCATACGAGAGAAGTTTCCCGAAGCTCAAAATGAGATCGAGGTGTTCTTTCTGTAAAATACTCGAAAACTTGCTGGAATCATGAACAATCATAAGAATTTTAGGGTCTAGAGGGCCTCAGATGGAAGAGATTAACTTTTTCTGTGACAATATATAAACCTTTACACTGTCAACCCAATCCATATTGAGATTCTCTGGCATTGTTGTCATCCACTCTCCGGATGTAAGACGTAAAAACATCCCATTTTCTGCTGCCAACCACATATTGTATTCTCCAAAGTTCTGCATAACAAGTAGTTGGTCAGAAAGCATAATAAGCAGGGATGAGGATAACTGGAGAAAGGAGAGTACTTCATCCAGAATGGTTCTATCACTCCCACTGAGGACAACAGTAGTCGTCTTTTGATCATCACAAAGTTTCTTCAAGGGTTCTTTTAATTCTGGGTGCAATCTAAGTTCCATTTCTCTAATTTGACCACCCCTTCTACCTAAGCTGTCCGCTGGTTCGGTTAGAGTTGCATTGAATCCCTGTAGCAATAAGCACAATGATGCAGGTGACAATGATTAAGATGATTAAAATATCTGTGCAAAATAACAGATTACATTTGGTAAAAGGAATGAATATATCCATTAACAAGTGAACCTGCGATTTTATCAAGCACTCAGCTAATTTAATAAAAATATCCGACATTCACAATGAAAAACTCAATCCACAATATTATCTGCATTATAAAATAAAAAATCTCAATCCGTAACAGTATCTGCATTATAAAATCCTCATAGACTAAGACATGACTTTGTTGGAGGAATAGCAACGTTTTACAGTTAGCATATTTCCATGAAAGCTCAGTGCAATTACTGAAACAAGGCACTGTAGCCACCTCAAATCAATCTCCATATGTATACTTTCAAAAAAGAGGCATCTTGAACTGTCATTTATAATTTGACATATGAAAAAGAAGGTAAGAAGAAGCTTGTGTTTTACATAACTATTAAGTAACAGTAATATGTATACTTACACAAATAACTATCTCTTTGATAAAGTTAAACATATGTTATTTACCTCAACTAATTTTAACATTAGCTCAAAGGAAAGCATGAAAAGAAACTGAAATTCAGAAACTCAAGGACAAGATCACATAATTAAACTACAGTGGCCAACTCATATTTTGATGTTTTAAAAGAGAGAAAAGAATACCAGAATAAGTAAACGATTATTAGATTGCATATATTGTTCAACTGCAACTTTGATAGGAAGCAGGGGCAGAACTTTTCTTGTCCTTAATTGAGCTTCTACAATGGTATCATTGAGTTCACTACAAAGAAACCAGACTTTGCAAATGTTAATTGTAGAGAATATATAATAATTTAAAGAACAGGGCAACAAATGGATACTAATATGACTCTGAATCCCTAAATGTGTTTAGTATTCCAAAACTATTGTTGATATAAAGTTTGAAATCAATTCAAGTTAATTGGAAACGCTTCCATCAATATAGAAGAACCATTGGAAAGAAAACAAGCACTGATATTTATCCTGTAGACATAAAACGAAAAAGCCATTTACAACTATTTAGTGTTTAATATCTCCCAAAAGCAGAATAAATTACCAATTAGAAATCCTGTTGCTGCACGTGGTCGCTATTTTAACTACATATTTATCAATGCTCCAAAGTTCAACAAATGGTAGCATGCAATTGAAAAACATGCCTTCGCCATAATCAACACAAAGTTATAATATACAGAAGATTATTCTTTTCTCATGTATAAGAGAAATGTCATCAGGTGATCAATAATCGCTGGTCAGAAAGAAAATTTGATTGAAAAACAACTTGAGCATTAAGATATTGAAAACAGTGAATGACATTTCACAGTTTCTTATCAAAAAGGAGAAAAAAAAATAGTGGAAGGCAAAGGAAAAGAGCAGACCATATTCATTGCAGCAGGACAAGAAATAACTGCACATTATAAACAATGTGTTGTTTATTTGTGCTTGTAGTGTGGTTCTGTGGGGAGAAATGAGTGCTAAAGCAACATTAGAATAATTTCTCCATATATAAGCTCTGATAATGCTGCTTAAGGATGGATTTGTCACATGCATGATTGAAGAAGTCTTTCCTTTTTTTTTTCTTCAAAATCATAAATCGAGATTTAATATTTAGGAAACTGAAAAAGTTAGCAGTGAGATAAAGTGAACACCTCACAAACATTGCAGCCCACTCTTGTGATGTATGAGTTGTCACATGCTTGAAGTTATGGTCGTGCCTTTTCTCTCTTTCATTCGCGGGCATATTCAAAGCATAACTAATTGAAGAAGCCACTTCTGTGATATTCCATGGATTCACCAAGATAGCACCAGCACCAAGAGACTGTGCCGCACCAGCAAACTAGAAATCGAAGAAAGATTGATGTAAAATTCACAAAACAAATTTTCTTATCCACAATAATTTGTCTCAATCAAATGAAAATGATGAACCCAATTAACTTTTTTTTTTCACTTTTAAACTATTTTTATTGAATAAGGAACCCTTGAGAATCTCGTAGCTTCTAAAGCTTATGTTCACCATGTTTCTTTAACTGTACAACAACTCAGCTTGAAAATTTTCCGATAATATGATTACCAGAAAGATTTTGGTTTAAAAATTTTTCTGCTATCAAATGCAACCTTTCCCTTAAAAAATGAATGATAGCAGACCCTATGATAAGATATCAATCCCAAATTTATCGTAATAGTAATTTGAATCATCTATAGATTGCATATGCCCAAAATTGCCAGAATCCTGGAATGCTGCAACAAGCAACTGTCTATTGGAAGCAGCCCAAGCCAATGACATTAAAGTTTAATTCTGTAAATAGCAGAAAACTCAGTGGTGAACAAAACCATGAATCCCAGAAATGTTGCTTCATTCAGACCCAAGAAAAAAAGATTGTGGATTGTACCACAAATGAACAACTAAGATCATCTAGATTTGAAGTGAAGTTAACAACTACTAAAAAATCCTCCCCCACAAATTCCTCCAAGAAATTGAACAACTTTTAGCAAAGAAAGACCAAAGCACGCTATTTCATAAGTCAGGTTCAGCTAGAGGCACTTCTAGACTGGCTGTAGTTGGCAAGTAGAAAAATAGAACATAAAACCAACTCCTGCAGGATAGTAAGCTATATAAGCTGCAAATCCTAGTGCTTTTGAAGCCACACACTCAAATAAATCAGAAAGTTTAATTTACCTCACTCAAGATGAGGACCCCTTTCTTGGAAGCTTGGCAAGCAACAAACTCATAACTGACAAGATTCATTCCATCCCTTAAAGACGTAACAAGAGCCACATCTGGATTAAAAAATTTTCAAAATAGAAAAAAAAATAAAAAGAAAACATGAGTGTACAAGCCTCCAAATGTGGATAAAAAAAATTATTCATATGCCAACTCCAACTATTTAGAGATTGAAACTTAATTGAGTTAGAGTTGAGTTGAATATCAATTTACAAGCCTCAAAATGAAAGGGCTTCCTACAACCATATAAATGTGATCATTTAACATCCGTTTGGCTGATAGTCTAGTTGAATTAAAACAGCAAACATATGCCCACACAAGACATTTGGAAAATAGTAATACCAGTTTTACAAAATGCCAACGGCCTATTTAAAAATTCTTTCATTTGTAGAGGAAAAACATATTTGTTGATAAATTCCATGAGACAGAATTTTTCAGCATTTTACAATTACTTTGGTATCTGACGATAAACTATTTTGATAAGCGTCTTCCTGTCACCCCACCCCAATCCATAGAAAAGGGAGTTGCAAACAAGGAATAAAAAGCGAAAAATTGTTGACAAAGATTGACAAGCACAGAATGGCAAGAAACATCTCATTGAAAAATTTTACACGCAACAGAAGGTTTTCTACTTGTTTCTTTCTATAATTTCTAGCTGTTCGTCCATCATGTCTAGGGATCATAACAAGGTGTATCTACTTTAGATTGAGAATAACCAGATCAGATCATTATTCCATAAAAGACTGAATCATAAATAACTGTGAACTTCACATAAATGAGTACCAGTAACAGCATATAGTGCACATAATGCGTGAAAGTCAAGAGAACGATCCTGCAGTGGCAAAACAATTGCATTAGATGTCTTTTCATAAAAGGCTGAAAAAGAAACATTGCATAAAGTATCAATAGCAGAATAATTATTGAGTTGCAGTATGCGTGTAATGCCATGCCCAAATTTTAACTCCATACAGGTTCAGCCTTATGGATTGCTGCAGCATAGAAAAATACATAACGTCTTATCTTGTGGAACGCAGAGCTTTCATAATTCCATGTACAACTGACTGAAATCATTATTCCTCTACTCACAATAAAACAAAATTTATTTGACGTAATAAAATGTACCATACAAAGATGAAGACAGTCAAATAAAGACATATGGTCGGCAACAAAGTGTCAGATAGGAGAAGAGATGTCAGAAGTTCTTGTTGAACTTTTCAATTACTATTTGGTTCAAAGTAAAATATAATTATACAGTCCTATTCCTTTTAAGGCCCATTTGGGATTGAGGTTGAGAGGTCAAAAAAGCACTTTTAGAAAAGCACCATTTTAAATGTTCGTAAAACAAAAACAATTTGAAAAAAGTTGTTTAGTTGTTCATGTGACTAAAATATGTCAAATTTAACTTTAAACTAATTTTTAAAACTAGCATATTTAAGAAGATGTTTTCCTCAACAACAACAACAACAACAACAACAACAATAATAATAATACTAATAATAATAATATCAAACAGACCTTTATTGGAACTGGGAAGACAGTCAAACTCCTCAATATTATGAAAGTTTAGATTCTTTGCATCAAGTAGTTCTAGCAATGAGATTGAAGTTAATAAAATAAAGACAAACCAGATGATGTATTGGAACAGCAGTAAGGGTTCCAAATCTTCCATTAATGCGTCCAACAATCTCGTGAACTTGGCTTGTGAGCTTTTGATCTGTAAATGCAAAAATAGTAAGCCAATAATAGAAACTCCCAGTCCAAGATCATGGCACAGGAATTAGAAAAAAAAAAAAAGATCTGGCTCAGCTAAGGATACTAAAAGGATAGAATTTGAAAACAAACAATTAGTGATACAGACAATGAAATTTAAAGAAGAGAAAACCATGGAAAACATACAGTGGTCATAAAGGCATTTAGCAGTCACTCAAAACATAATCACATAATTACTATATGCGTGTCTTCTTATAATAATAAGCATCTCAATTGATTGATTAAGGCTCAAGCTGAAATAGGATATAAATAGCCAACCCTAACTAGTTTGAAATTAAGATTTAGTTATCGTTGTATGTAAATAGCCCAAGGCACTATCAAGTAAAGCCGGGTTTTGTTCGAAATTCTCCATAATCCTAATTCCTATAGACTCATTGATCTAGAACTTCTTCAACATCTCTATTGATATAAGCCTGGCCATGGTCTGGTTTGTACCAAACACTGGCCTTGAACTGAACAAGAACAGGCTGGTATGGTTCTTGGTCAAACCAGATTCTTCCTTTTAAAAAAAGAAAAAGAAATCAACCTTAAATTTGATCAAAACCTAGCTGAACTAGGACCTGAGAATCATGCAGCTGGGTTCTGATTCCCTTGAACCATTAAAATGGAATCTGCCAAAACCAAATCTGTGGCCAGGACTACTCAGATGTTAGGCTCAATTTTTATCATATGTCTAAGGGTAAAAAAAAAAAAAAAAAAAGAAACACTTCAAAGCTCTAGATCTATGATTCATATATATATATATATATATATATTTCATGTCTAGGCAGGAAACACTATAATCATATCCAAGTCCAACATGTTTCCAGGATCAATTTGGCCTTTTTCTTTTTTTAGGGCAAAAGCCTGAAATCTTTAGAAATTTGCACGGACAAAGAGTGTGTTAAATTTTATGATGCATATTGCAATTGTCCTTAAGATTTAAGATCTAAAAATATGTAAAGAAAGCATCACATTAGATGGATTGAACTCAGGAAATCTCATGATTGCGAATGTACAGAATTTGCAAAAGCAGAATAGTTTAAAGCCTTTTACCTAGTTAAAAAATTTAAACATCAAGTTTTTTCTAGAAAAGATAAATAGATAAACAGCAGCGTACTCACTATCATTTATTAGGTAGTTATCATAAATCGAGGAAATGGAGCTACATAATTTGGAGAACAACTATTGAACAAAGAACTAAAAGAATTCTTAACAATGATGTCCTAACTCATGCAGTAACAGTATCGTCGTTAGAGAAGCATTTTTCTGCCAAAATTCCTGTGACTAAAATTAACAATAAATCAATCAAGAGGCCCTTTTGTTCCAAACATAAATGCTCAAGGCTGAGTCTTCTAACAGTAATCAGCACCATATTTTCAATCCCAGTTATATCCCAATTCCTTCTATTTTCAAAATCCCAATTTCATCTTAACAAACCCCTATCTTAAATCCCAATCAAACTGACACAAATCGGAAATCTCTAGGGGTGCCCTACATGTTAACTTAATCATATAGAAGAAAGTATGCAGTTCCATTAATAAAAACAGAGTATGTTTAGTAGAGAATGTAAGCATACATTCAGGAACATCTGTCCTCGTTGGCACAGCAATCTGCAGCAAAACTACTTTATCACGCCACTCTGGATTTTCCTCAAGGAACTCTTCAAATGCCAAAATCTTTTGGGGAATTCCTTTGATCATATCAAGACGATCAACACCTAGCATTACCTGGCCATGGTGGAATGATAACTACCAGTAACCAAAGAGTTTAGGTATGATTGGCAAACCTACTATAAAAACTATACAAATATGATGGGTTTGTAACAGTGGACAAGTATTTTTTTTTTTTTCATGTTAGAATGGCCAGAACTTTGCATTATGTCCCATGTTCAAATAGTAACAAGGATCAACTAAAAGAATTCTGCTAGGTATAAACTGTATAATGACTCGTTACGGCTGTAGTATTCTAGTGAATCACTTCTTTTTTTTTTTAATTACAGTTTGTTCATATATTTCATTCATTTTATGTATTTTATGACCCAGTTTTTGTATTTAATTTATTTAGTTTCTGTAATTTCCGATGTAATCAGATCTGTGTTAAGAAGAAGATAAGAGAAAGAGTGAGCTCAAGTACAGATTAAGAGAAACTAAAACCTAGTTCTTCTCCTTTTAGAGAATATCAACACATCTTTTTAATGCTCATTAGTTTAAAAAAAAAAAACTAACTGATATAAAACAAAAGGGCCTAACCTTTCTGCCAGCAAACCTTTCCTTAAGTTCTTTCATGTGATCCTGGACCTGAGGAAGTTCCAGGGCTCGAATGAACCGATCAGAATCTATCCCAATAGGAAACTGTAGTTTCAATCTCCCAAAAACAAAATGTTGGCATCGTGAGGAAGAATCAGGATGTTGAAATGGACTCATATGTAACTCTGAGAAGATCCATTCACTATTAAATAATAAAGCAGCATGTTTGCAGATGCATAGATATAAAAAGAAAAAGTCATAAGCTAATATACCGCAGCTACACGAGTCAGCTTTCCCTGATCCTCTACTCCTTCAGGTGTACCCTCAAGTCCAAGGATACGTATACAAGCACTTTCAAAATGCCTAGCATAATCATAAGTGTGGAAACTGAGAACAAACAAATCCAACTGTTAGATAGTAGAGATCTGAACAGAGCTTCTGTACTGAGAAACAATTTTTGTCAGCAAGAGCCTTATTAAACCTGACATAACATGCCAAAATTGGAATCATTTTGTTTGTTCATTGCATGAATCAGAATGATATTCCTTGTGGCACAAAACTTGGAGTAATTTTCTTTAAACATAAAAATATGCATCCAAACATATGAAGCATATGAGGGTAAAAAATATATGACATGATGTTCAAAATCCTAAGCTGTATTACAATGACTTACCCAACTAAATCGGCAGCAAGAACAGATCTCAACAATTCTGAACGGGATGGCAGCATCCTATGTATTTCTGAGGAAGGAAAGGGTGTGTGGAGAAACCAACCAACTTTCATTTTGCTGTTATGTTCTTTCAGAAATTTGGGAAGAAACATTAGATGGTAATCATGACACCAAACAACGTCTCCCTCCTCATAGTGTTTGTTTACAACATCAGCAAACATTTGGTTAGCCATCTTATATGCATCAAATTGAGACTGAAAACTGCGGGTGGTTGCGAGGCGGTCTTCTTGTGGAAGTCCGAGATAATGGAAAAGTGGCCACAATATGTTGTTACAATAGCCATTGTAATATTGATGGACAACATCTTCATCAAGAAAAACTGGGATGCACCTCTGCAGTTAATAGAATCAAATCAGGAAGAGGGGCATTTTGCACACATATGTCCAGAGGGCAAGGTAGTTGAAATGGAAAACTGGGAGGAAAAGTTATCTATATGGTAATTCAAGATCATAGAAAAATAGGTAATAGGAACATAAGACTCATATGAAGACTTCCGAACCTTTTCAGCCAAAGCTGTAGATAATGCTTTTTGTCCAATTTCATCAGGTACATTTACACCAGCCCATCCAATCCATCTGGCATCAAACTCCTTCACCCCTTTAGAAGATAATAAGGCATCAGGTCCTATTGACTTCATTAGTAAAAACTCAAATACATTAATTAAAAGCAAACAATGGACAAAAAATGGGGTAAACATGCATTGTAATCTGCAAGAAATAATATACAGAAAAGCATAGTACAAATAATTATAAAACAGGATACATTGCAAACCAGCATATAATGTAACAGGAGTTGAAAGTTTGGTTAAGAAATAACTTTAGATATCACTCACCCAAAAGTGCACTGACTAGTCCTCCTACACTTATCTCAAGTTGCCATGAATCCTCACCCTTCCTAACTGCAGAGACTGGTAACCTGTTGGCAACCACCAATAAACGTTGTTTGGGAGGCCGTTCACCTCCATCAACCGCTTCTAAAAATGCTTCCTCGTTAAGTGGACCACTACTTTCAGCTTCCTTTGAAACTGAATCATTTGCAAAGTGCTCAGCTTCTTTGAGACCATCTGCTAACGCATCAGTTGGATTAAAAATCTTATTGAATTTCCGGAGCTCTCTATTGAGAAGAAGCCTTTCCAGTCTAGTTTTGGGTGTGAGAGGACTTGCGGGAGCAGTGTTATATTTGTTTCCTGGCACATGCTTGTTTTGCGAAGAAGCCTGCAATTTGCAAATTGCAATATTCCAGCACATTACATCTAATCCTTGACACATTCCATCTCTCACACAACAATTGCTTAGAGAACAAATGTTGACCAAAAAAATGAATTGTGCTCGAAGATACAAATACAAAGCATTTGCATTGTGCATAATGTTGCAAGCTATCTTCAACTACCAAAGTTTTCATTTCCTAATTCAAAAATTAAGGGAATCAACACCGTGGAACTTAGCAAAACCATCTTGCTAAGCAATCACTCACCCCTTAATCTATATATTATCAAACACACGGAAATATGGAATTATTTAAGGATTCAGCGCAGGAAATTTCTAGAGATAGATAAATTTAATGGGACACACAAATTAAAAAGAGAAGAAGAAAGATATAGCTCTTAAACAGAACACGATCATTACTGGCCATTAGAGAAAAAGAAAATGCAGAGACAAAAGAACTTTGACCCAAGCTCAAAAATCGATATAAAAATATAGCTCTCACATCAAGATAGCACATAAATTAAGCCCCCCCAAAAAAAAAGTAGAGAAGAAAGCATATGAAATGATGCATTTGAACACCCATCTTCAAAATACTCAGCCCCAAACAAGTCTATTATTAAACAACGCCGAAAATATGCAATGATTTAATGATTCAGTGCGGGCATTTTAAGTAAATATAATGGGACAAAACAATTAAAAATAGAAGAAGAAATGTAGTGGATAAACAGAAGACGGTCATTACCGCTCATTAGAGAACAAGAAAATGCAGAGGCAAGAGAACTTCGACCCAAGCTTGAAAATGGATATGAAAATAAAGCTCAATCTAGATGGCAAAAAACCAAAGAGAAGAAAGCGTATGAAATGGTGTCTTCGAACAACCATCTTCAAATCTCTCGCTCAGAAAATTCACGAACATACCCCAGGGAAAAAAAATATATATGATCGGTTCGTAGTCTCTGAGCCAAACGGCTTTACAATCTTTACAATAACCCATATATAATGGCATGCATCGGAAGCACTCAACCAAGCGATACTCAAAAACCAGAGCAGAAACAGCACAAAGACAACGAACTAGATATTTTAAGAAATCGAAACAAAATCTATGAGTGAACAAACAAAATATCCAAAACCAGATAACAACATGAACAACCCATTTTATTGAACCAAAACATGAAGAACCCAATATCCAAAAAACACAAAAAAGAGAAGAAAAATCCATTCGCTTATTACCATGTTGTGGAGAAAAATGCAGATCTCCAAAGAAGGCTTAACATTCAAGGAGAAATTGAAAAGAGTGAGCAATCATGAGGTTTTGCAGTAGAAGAAGCGAGTAAAAGGGCCACATGGAGACGAGAGAGCAAGTTGGCGAGGCGATATTTTAGGGGGGCTGTGGTGTGTGAGAGATTAGAGAAAAATCTACACATATGTATAAGGAGGCGATGGTGATCAGAAAGGGAGGGAAAAAAAAAAGATTTAATCCAAAAATCAAAAGAAATCTGTGCTGGCAGAAGAGTGTGTGAATTGAATGAATGAGATTTAGAGGATATGCAAAAATGAAGTGGCATTGGCCATGCACCTCTGAACGCCAAAATTCAAATAAGTTTGCAACTTATAGTGGAGTGGGAAAATAACTTTGCTCATCCTCAGACCCCACCATGGAATTAAGATATTTGAGGCTTTTTTCTTTCTTCTATGCTCCACCATTGAATTATTCTATTGCATACGGGGATTTGTTTTATTCATGTTATATATATATATATAAAATAATTTAATTGATATAAATTGTGAATTTTATTTATTATTGGACTGAGTCGGACAAACGAGGTGAACGAGTGAGTTATAATAATATCTTGCAATAAATGAGATGAACTTATTTGAGTAATGATTAATCATTACTGTCAGATTAAATTAGATAATTAAATAGCTAATTTTTATATTCCTCGAAATTTTTTTTATAATTTTAAAATGCAAGGCTTTCAACAAATAATTAAATCTTTTTTTTTTTTAAATCTCACGCCATGAGCGTGTGGAAAAGAAAGGGTACACACGCCATGGGAGTGGGCATGAGCTGAAAAATTAAAAATGCAGCGCGTACGAGTTTACAATTTGTTCAAAGATCTTGCTCCAATTCCAATAAAAGTTAATCCGTATCTTTTGTTTTCACCTCAACAATTTTTCTTCTCCACCATCATAAAAAAAAAAAAAAAAACAGACAAACATTTTCATTATAATTATTAATTATAATAAATTTTACATAAATTTTATAATAATAATATATATAATAATTTTATTAAATAAAAATTCTTTATTACAAGGTGATTTTAAGTATGAAATCGATCAATACAAACTAATTTAAATTTAGATGTTATTAATTGATATTATTATTAGATATAATCTATGAGCAATTGGGAATTTTTAGAAGGAAAAATAGTCTAAAACAAAGGTATAAGACATTTTTATAATATTGAATTATCTAGTAAATAAATTTATTGAAGATTTAAAAGCTACATATATAAATAATTATTTTAATTTGAATATCCAAATTGAGTTAACGGAGAATTTAAAATTTTCAAATAGTGAGAAACACTCTTCATTCAATGGTGTAATTTGAAGATGCAAATTTACTTCTTCTTGCCTCCACTTAATTGTTAAATTGTTCTTACCGTGTAGAGAATCAGGCTTCAACAAGGCCAACTTTGGGCTTTGACTCTGTCGAATATTAGGTCAATATGGGCCATCCAATTCTCTCCATTTAATCACAGAAGTCACGTTTCCCAAATCCTCAACTGAAAATCCTTCGCGGTCTGATCATTTCAAAGCCAATGTACCGGATTAATCCACCGCTAGCTCCCTCTTTCCTCTTCCTCTTCCTCCTTCTCACCACCACCACCAGTTTCGCTCCATCCTCCCTTTTCAGCTCTTACTCCCAATACAAAACAGTTGTCTCCCTCTCCCATTCCCTCCTCATACGCGTGTCCAACCTGCGTGCTGCACGCGGCGACATAGCCGGCGCAAATCGTGCGAAGCTAATCGCACAGAAGTTGCAGAAAGGGTTAGGATCTGGGTTCTGGGGTTTGGCGTGGTCGGTAGGGTGGGATTATGCGAAAAACTACGCGTGGAGGGAATTGGATTATACGGAGCTGTACGGCATCGTTTCGGACTTAAATGAGTTGGCTAGGTTTTTGGACCAGTTAACTAGGGCACAATCGCAGGTGGAGAGAGTCTCTTGGGTTGCGAGAAACTACAGTGATGTCGTAAGAATTGCTAAGTCGGTGTTAAAAAGGTTTCTCCACGTGTTTAATCGATCGGTACGATGCTTGATATTTATGTTCTCTTCAACCTTTTTTTGAAGATCTTTGAAGTGTTTATGTGTTGTGGGTTGGATTTGGCAGGAAGCTTTGAAGGAGGTGGCGGAGGCGGTGCAGAGAGAGGTGGTGGATGGTGGATTATTAAGGGACTGCCTTGAATTGGGAAGCAATGACTTGAAAGGTTTGGTTCAAATTGTTAAGGATTTAGCATCACAATTTTATTCCACTTCTGACCATAATAGCGAACTTTGATAACTGAGACTATAATTATATCAATTCTTTGAATCTTCACAAAATTGTACTCAAAACCAATATCAATAGACTATAGTAATACAAATATCGAAACCAGATACTCTTTTGCATACAATATTTAGTGCTCCTTTTGGATGTTTAAGTCCTTGTTGACTAAGAAATGTAAGTTAGTGGTTGCTGGAGTTAAAAAGAAAGAAGTCAGTCTGCTCAATTTAATATAAGTAGGATTTGAACTCGAGATTAGGGTTTCAACTTTGATTAATTTACCTTCTGGAACTGAAATTGTAATTAAAACAGGTATTATTGTCTTCGGAGATTATATTATATTAAAATCGTTGGATTGTTATTAATGGATATTATTGCATGAGGTATCGAATTCTAGTGCACTCCGAGTAAATCGAACAAGCAGAGAGATTTGAAAAGGGGAGCATATGCAAGTTCGACCTTTACCTTGGAGCGAGCCCATATACTTCCACTCCATCTTACAGGGTCAGGTCTGCTCAAAATATTATCGGATCTTTTTGTTGGTGGGGTAGGAGGGAATTGTTTTTAAGCTTATTGAGTGGCGCTGCTGCTTGTTAATTTTGTTGTAAGATATTTGCTTTTGGTTTTGATAAATTTAATATAATGTATAAAAATTAAGGGATATTATTATTTAATTTTTATATATTTTAATAAAATTAATTATTTAATTTTTATATTTTACATTTGATAAATTATTTAATTTTTTTAATGCATATTAAATTATTATTTAGTTTATTTATTTTAATAAAATTAATTAATTAATATTTTGAAAAATGAATGAAAATTTTATTGTATAAAGATTAAAATTGATTTTATATATATATTTTTTAAATTGTTCAAATTATTTTTATTCAATTCCTAAAGTATATATATATATATATATATATATATATATATATATATATATATATATATATCTTTGTTTTTATTAAAAAATAAATTTTCCAAATTATCTCCTAATTATTTTGGAGATCTAGGTGAATTTATTAATCTTCTTACCTAAATAACTTATAACGATTTTTATAAGAAAATGAAAAATAGAAAGAGAATGAGGGGGAGAAGGGGTGTGAGAGGAAAAAAAAAATAACTAGAGAAATAAGGAAAGAGAAAAAACGAACAAAGATGAGTGGCTCAAGGAAATAATAACAAAGATTGAGAATTAATTAATTAATATATTTTTTAAAATATAAAAATTAATTAATTAATTTTATTGAAATAGATAAATTAAATAATAATTTGATAAACTTTTGGTTAATAGAAAATTTGCTGATGAAATTAAATAATTTAATAAAAGTGAAATATATAAATTAAATAATATATTTTTAAAAAATAAAAAAATTAATTTTGTGATTAAATAATAATATTTCTTAAAAATTAATTTGTAATGGGTGAAAGTGGTGGCAATAAGTTGAGCAAATAAATGGAAATGGCTGCTGGACGTGTTCGTTGACGTGTCTATTTTAAAGTTGAGAAATTTTTGCGTGACTCGATAATGGAGTGCCTCTGCGTAGTATCCTAACAACTTCAATTACTTTTAATAATTTAAAAAAAAAAAAAAAAAAGGAATGAAGACATCTTGTGATGTTAGATCATAGGGGGATGTCTGCCATTCATATAAATGAATTAATGATGGTATTTTATAAATTAGCTTTTAAGATATTTGAATTTGAATATATATATATATATATATATATCAGAATTGAATAATATCATTTTATTATAAAATTAGAAAATTTTCTGTTAGCAGAAAAGAAAATTATTTGTTAAAAAATTGTTTGGTGTTTAATAACTTGAAGGTTAAATCTTGTTCTTATAAATTTTAAAAGAGTAATCGTTAGGGATAAAAAAATAATTAGTGTGATGTATAACGTTAATTTATTTGTTAACTTAGTCATCTAATATTAACATTTAACTCCTAATGTCACGACCCAACCTATGGGCCGGACCGGCACTAGGACCTGGGCCAGCCTAAAGCCCCCGAGGCCTGTAGTAAGCCTAACTATTCACTTAACCCAACTCTAAGGCCCATTTGGGCCCAATTTCAAAAAATCAACCGGACAGAGTCCGGCCATAAAATGGACCTTTCAATGAGGAGTTTTTGACTCACCCGACCTGTAAACACAATAAATACTCAATTGGGGAGCTCAGTTCACCCTCTACATACTCATATCATCATAAAAACATATGAGAGCTCAGCTCCCTCATCCAGTCCATCAAACATGCATATCATTATACGTTTACAGGTCCAACATGGTAATAATATTACAGACCAAAATTAAATAAATACTTCTAACACATGCGGAAATTATAGGAGTAAATAAAATTACACAAATATTGATAAACAACCTGCGAAGGAGAAAAGCAGGTTAACCACAATAAAATCCTCCTGTAGCCTGAAAAAATATTGAACAGGACTGAGCGTTCGACTCAGAGAGTAAAATATCAATTTTAACCATAATCTTTATAACTATCTAAAACTAATGCACCCTGTAGAGTGAAATGCAACACCAGCAATAATTTCACATCATAACATCAAAAAGGTAATTTGGAGCACTCACGCACCCAGCAATATCAATCATATATATATGGGGGTGATCCCTATCTGACTCTCTTAATTCCAAGCTGTGCGTGAAGAACTCAGCTCAGACTTCCACTTAATAACCAAATCGGGGTCCCAGCGAAGAACTCAAGTCGTGTCTACCCGAAGGGCCGGGTCCCAATGAAGATCTCAAGCGTGTCTACCGTTCTATCCATAGTCCACACCACATCACCGCATGCCAACGCTGCCTGCTCCAAATTACCACAACAATATACATGGCACTTTCATAATTATGAATGCAACATAAATCGTGCCTAAAGTTTATCTACATAGATATATGCATATAAGTGATGCATAGGCATGCTTGAACATATAATAATAGTGAAATTACAATTAAAATTAATATTTTACTCACAGACTTGACAGCAGTCACTGTGGCGGCTGGGCGGAGGAAGAAGGCTGTCCCGGCTCACCTGACAATTACATTACAATTATTTAATACAAATGACTCAATACAAATCAAGAAAAGACCAAATACGTCCTAAGTCGTGCCGAAAATCGTGAGTCTCCTATACCTAGGACCTACCCAACCTGCAAAAGGGCTCAAAACACACTTCTATATTCACAACCCATATATTTACAACTCAATCTCATCACACAGCCCCTCCTGGGTCCATTAAATCAATCATCCATCACAATATGTAAAATTTCAATTTAGTCCTTATAATTGATCATTTTTGCAAAAACTGCCCAAATAAGCTCTAAAAATTCTAAAACTTTGCCCCGCGGTCCTTAGCAATATTACTAGGCTATTGCAAAAAGAATCATAATTTTCTGAGCTACCACGAATATTTTATGGATTTTAATCCTATTTAAGCACTAGAAAATTACGAAAAAGCAAGGTTCGGGTTTACCTTTGCCGATTCCGACTTCGGGAACGCGCTCGGGATGTCTGACAATGGTGAGGTAGCCAAAACCTCAATCCAGTTCGGAGACTTTTCCTGTAGTGGGTTTGTCTGGCCGGAAATTCACAGACCCGGACAACTGTCGAATTTCCGCGAATTGAGGATACCTACACGAAGCCCACAACACGGGGGTTAGTACATAAATTTTACAGAAGGGGAGGAGGGAGGAGAGAGAAGGCGAGGAGGAGAAACGCGCGCGGGAGAGGAAGAAAAGGAAGAAGAAGGCCGATCCGATCCGGTCCGGTTCGATTCGGCCGGTTCAATTCAGAATACAAAATTTTGAATTTTTACTCTGCCTCGGGACCGAAAACGAGGTCGAAAAATGCCGAAAAAATTTCAAAAAACTCAGAAAAATTCGTAGACTCCGAATATGCTTTTAGTTTTGCCACGTGGTCTTTAAATAAATTTTTAAAAATCATCAAAGTTTATATTTTCGGAAAATCGAACCCGATTTTTAAAATCCGAAAAATCTCAAATAATTTCTTAAAATTTAATAAAATTAAAATATCAATAATACTCATAAAATAATAAAGTTTAAAATTTTGGGGTGTTACATTCTTCCCCCCTTACAGAAAATTCGTCCTCGAATTTTACACAAGGCAGAATAAAGTACAAGATTACACATTGAACAGATAAGGGTACTCGCTACGCATGTCCCGTTCTGACTCCCAGGTGCACTCTTCCACAAAACCTTAACCATAGGGATCTGTTTTGATCTTAGTTGTCTCACTTGGTAGTCCACTATGGCTACAGGTTGCTCCTCAAAAGTCAAGTTCTCTTTTAGCTCTATTACATCCATTTGCGATTACATGGGAAGGATCTGGAATGTATTTTCTGAGCATGGAGATGTGAAACACAGGATGAACATAAGAAAGGTTGGGTGGTAGCTCCAACCGGTAGGCAACTGCTCCAACTCTATCAGTAACCTCAAAAGGTCCAACATACCGAGGTACCAACTTGCCCTTCTTTCCAAATCTCATCACTCCCTTCATCGGAGAAACCTTCAGGAATACATAGTAGCCTCGCAAACTCCACATCCCTCAGTCTAGAATGCATAACTCTTACGCCTCTTTGAAAATTGTTTACAATCGTTCCCTGATTAAGGGAACTATCTCTGAAGTGTACTGCACTAGGTCTACATCATGCACCTTTGCCTCTCCATTTCCGTCCAACACAGAGAGGACCTACACTTTCTTCCATATAGTGCCTCATAGGGTGCTACTCCTATGCTAGAATGGTCACTATTGTTGTAGGCACACTCCGCCAAAGCTAGCTGATCATCCCATTGACCTCCAAAATCCAAAACACTCATGCGAAGCATGTCTTGATGTTTGGATTGTCCTTTCAGTCATCAAATGCATGCGAGGGTGGAAGGCAATACTAAAGTTCAACTGTGTGCCCAGTGCCTCCTGCAACTTTCTCCAAAACCGAGAAGTGAACTGGGGCCCTCTATCAGATATTATGGAAGCCGGAATTCCATGCAATCTGACTATTTCTCGAATGTAAGTCGGCGTCTTGTGCCATAGAATATGTAGTCTTCACGGGCAAGAAGTGAGCTAATTTGGTTAAGCAGTCTACAATTACCCATATCGAATCATATCCTCGCGTGATGCGAGGCAGCGATCCACAAAATCCATAGTAATCATTTCCCACTTCCATTGCAGGATAGGGAGCTCTTGCAGCTTCCCTGACGGTCTCTGATGTTCAAACTTCACCTTCTGACAAGTCAAGCACTTGGACACAAAGTCTGCTATGTCTCTCTTCATGCCATTCCACCAGTAGCTATATTTCACATAATAGTATATCTTAGTGGAACCTGGGTGGACATTGTACAGTGTATAGTGTGCCTCTTGCATGATTTCATTTCTGAGATTGTCCACGTCGGGCACACATATCCTAGAACCTTGCATAAGGGCGCCATCGTTGGTAAACCCGAACTCACCACCTTCACCTTCCTGGACTCTTTCTATGATCTTCATCAATTGTTAGTCTGTCTTTGGAAAACTCTAACTCTGTCTACATAAATCTGGCCTCAGAAAAATGAGCCAATAATACCCCTCATCGAGAAAGATCTAGGATTAAACCTTGATCCATTAACTCATGTACTTCTCGAATCAACGGTCTTTTCTCTGTGAAATGTGCAAAGCGCGAGAAGATTTTACTGCTCCAAAGCATCTGCTACTACATTGGCCTTCCCAGGGTGGTACTGGATAGTGCAATCATAATCTTTCAGAAGCTCCATCCATCTCCTCTGTCTCAAGTTTAAATCCCTCTGTTGGAAGATGTACTTCAAACTCTTGTAGTCGGTGTATATCTCGCACACTTCACCATATAGGTAGTGTCTCCAGTTTTTAGTGCAAAGACTACACCGCCATTTCCAAATCATGGGTGGGGTAGTTACGCTCATGCCTCTTGGTGTCTTGAAGCATAAGCCACTACTTTCCCATTTTGCATCAAAACACATCTTAGGCCAACTCTGGGCGTCCACGATTACAGTTTATCCTTTACCACTCATAGGTAGTGTCAACACGGGCGATGGTTAGACACTCCTTAAGCTTGGAAACTCCTCTCACGATCCATCTGTCCAAATGAATGGAACATTCTTAGAGTTAACTTAGTTAGGGAGCCGCTATTCTTGAAATCTTGCACAGCGCCTATAGTAGCCGGCTAGACCCAGAAAACTTTACACCTCGTGGTATTGTAGGCCTAAGCCAATCGATTCTGACTTCAATTTTCTTGGGATCCACTTGAATGCCGTCACTAGAAACCACGTGTCCCAAGAATGAGATGCTTTCTAGCCAAAATTCACATTTTGAAAATTTGGCATACAGCTGGTGCTCCCTCAAAGTCTGCAACACCATCCTCAAGTGCCACACATGTTCCTCCTCGGTCCAAGAGTATACCAAAATATCGTCTATGAATACGATGACAAAACGGTCCAAAAACGGTTTGAACACCCTATTCATCAAGTCCATGAAATTTCTTGGTGTATTAGTGAGTCAAAGACATCACCAAGAACTCATAATGACCATATCTTGTCACGAATGCCGTTTTGGACCGTCATCATTCACGATTCTCAAGCGATGGTAGCGATCGCGGTCTATCTTGGAAAGAATCGGCCCCTTGGGTGATCAAACAAATCGTCGATCCGAGGAAGTGGATACTTGTTCTTCATAGTCACCTTGTTCAGCTGTCTATAGTCAATACACAACCTCAATGACCCATCCTTCTTTCTCACAAATAGAACAGGAGCACCCCAGGGTGAAGTGCTCGGACGTATAAAACCCTTGTCCAAAAGCTCCTGTAGTTGCTCCTTTAGCTCCTTCAATTCTGCTAGCGCCATCCTGTAAGGCGGCATTGAAATGGGGCTTATACCCGGAACAACATCAATGCAGAACTCTATTCCCCTTTCTGGTGGCAACCCTGGAAGCTCTTCAGGGAAGACATCCATGAATTCTCTGACAACAGGAACATTTTCCATGTTGACACCTTCTACATATGTATCTCTCACCAATGCCAAATACCCTTGGCATCCATGCCTCAACATTTTTCTGGCACTAATTGCTGACACCAAGTTATATGGAGCCACGCTACTGTCACCATCAAAGCTAAACTCTTCCACACCAGGTATGTGGAAATACACCTTTTTGTTCCTGCAGTCTAAAGTGACATAATGAGTTGCCAACCAATCCATCCCCAAGATTACATCGAAATCCATCACTGGTAGAGGAACCAAGTCTGCTGGGAGGATCTTTCCATCCACTACTACTGAGCTACCCGGAAAAACCATATCTACATCTATGTTGTCACTAAGTGGGGTAGCTACCGACAAAGGGCATTCTAAAGTTGTAGGGTTTCTACCCAACCTCATGGCAAACACAGGGGAGACAAATGAGTGCGTAGCACCCGGATCTATCAAAACACGAGCCTCATAGGAACAGACTAGAAGAATACCTGCCACAACTGTATTTGAAGCTTGAGCATCCTGGTGGGTTAGGGTGAAAACCCGAGCTTGACCCCTACCCTGAGTGGCAGAACCCTGATACTGACTTCTACCTCCTGATCTACCTCCAAATCCACGCCCCCCTTGTCCTCGGCCTGTTGTATGTATTGCTGCCATCTTTGGAAGCACCCGGAAACAACTGACGAGGAACATTTGCAACAGAACCCTGTGACCCCATCTGTGGCTCACTGAACACGGGGCATTCCCTAGCAAAGTGACCTAATTGGCCATACCTGAACTGTGCACAAGGTGCTAAAGAGGATCATGAACCAGACCCAGAACTACTGTACCCTGAACTGTGACCACTGCTGGATACGTATCCTGGTCTGAACCCTCGAGATTTGTGTCTAAAACCACTCTTCTTGTTCCTACTTCTTCCTCTGAAATTACTCTGGCCACCACTTTCTGGAGCACCCATATGGGGAACACCTGAAAAACCCTCTGCTCTGTTTTTCTTTGCTCTTCATTGTCATCCATGACATAGCTAATCTCTATCTGTCTGGCTCGATCAACTACCACATCAAACGACTGATCCGACATCATGGCCATGTTTGCATACCTCCTGTCCAGCCCCTTTAGGAACCTCTTCACCTTCATAATTTCTGTAGCAACTGCTGTAGGGGCATACCTGCTCAACTCAAGAAATTCTGTAGCATATTCATCTACAGACCTACCATCCTGTCTTAAGGCCTCAAAGGCCCACTGCTTTTGATCCCTGAAGCTTTCTGGCACAAACCGATTGATGAACAGTTCCACAAACTGAGTCCACGACAAACCCTCTATCCGAGGTAATATGTAGTCATTCATCCACTGTCTAGGCATAGGCCCCATGACATGCTGCATACACTCTACAAGTCTTCTATCGATCAGCGCAACTCTGTTCACTGCTGTCGTAAATCCAAAAACCGATATGCATCATCTGACACATCATAAGTACCAGGCACCAACTTCTTGAAATTTATGATCTGTTTGTAAGGTTCCCCTCTTGGTGCGGTGGACTGCTGCTGCTGTGGAGGGTGGACCATATATTACGCCATCATATCGATGGTTCTCTGCAACCCAGCTAGAGTAGCTGCCATGGGGTCCATGGGACCCTGTGCCATGAAAGATTGATCCTGAATTGTTGGCAACTGCTCTTCTACTTGAGCAGCTCTAGGCCTCCTACCCCGCCTCCTCGGGGCAGGCGCCTCATCCTGTGCTGACACCTCGTCGAGCACATCAGTTACAGTGCGATGGCGGCTCTCACTTTCACGCATTTTCCTGAAATTCAGCAGCATTAGCCCACAAAATTCAAACTGCACGTTACACAGCTCTATGACTCATATTCACACACAATATATAAAGCAAAAACTAGAAGCAAAGATGACAATGCAAGACGAATGTGGACCCTATTTTTTTCGCATGTGACTCCTAGTAGACTATTCCCAACACTTAGACAATTTTCCCCTATGAATCTGGAGCCTAAGCTCTAATACCACATTTGTCACGACCCAACCTATGGGCCGGACCGGCACTAGGACACAGGCGACCTAAAGCCCCAGAGGCCGTAGTAAGCCTAACTATTCACTTAACCCAACTCTAAGGCCCATTTGGGCCCAATTTCAAGAAATCAACCGGACAGAGTCCGGCCATAAAATGGACCTTTTAACGAGGAGTTTTTGACTCACCCGACCTGTAAACACAATAAATACTCAATTGGGGAGCTCAGCTCACCCTCTACATACTCATATCATCATAAAAACATATGGGAGCTCAGCTCCCTCATCCAGTCCATCAAACATGCATGTCATTATATGTTTACAGGTCCAACATGGTAATAATATTACAGACCAAAATTAAATAAATACTTCTAACACATGCGGAAATTCTAGGAGTAAATAAAATTACACAAATATTGATAAACAACTTGCGAAGGAGAAAAGCAGGTTAACCACAATAAAATACTCCTGTAGCCTGAAAAAATATTGAACAGGACTGAGCGTTCAACTCAAAGAGTAAAATATCAATTTTAACCATAATCTCTATAACTATCTAAAACTAATGCACCCTGTAGAGTGAAATGCAACACCAGCAATAATTTCACATCATAACATCAAAAAGGTAATTTGTAGCACTCACGCACCCAGCAATATCAATCATATATATATGGGGTGATCCTATCTGACTCTCTTAATTCCAAGCTGTGCGAAGAACTCAGCTCGGACTTCCACTTAATAACCAAATTGGGGTCAGTGAAGAACTCAAGCCGTGTCTACCCAGAAGGGCCGGGTCCCAATGAAGATCTCAAGCGTGTCTACCAGTCCTATCCATAGTCCACACCACATCACCGCATGCCAACGCACGCTGCTGCTCCAAATTACCACATCAACAGACATGGCACTTTCATAATTATGAATGCAACATAAATCGTGCCTAAAGTTTATAGACATAGATATATGCATATAAGTGATGCATGGGCATGCTTGAACATATAATAATAGTGAAATTACAATTAAAATTAATATTTTACTCACGGACTTGACAAGCGGTCACTATAGCGGTGAGCGGAGGAAGAAGGCTGTCCCGGCTCACCTGACAATTACATTACAATATTTAATACAAATGACTCAATACAATTCAAGAAAACACCAAAGATGTCCGATGTCGTGTCGAATATCCGGCAGAGTCTTCCCTATACCTAGGTCCTACCTAACGTGCAAACGGGCTCAACACCCACTTCTATATTCACAACCCATATATCCACAACTCAATCTCATTACACAGCCCCTCCTGGTCCCATCAACTCAACCCTCGATCACAATATGTAAAATTTCAATTTAGTCCTTATAATTGATCATTTTTGCAAAAAGCGTCCAAATAAGCTCTAAAAATTCTAAAACTTTGCCCATGTCCTTAGCAATATTACTAGGCTATTGCAAAAGAATCATAATTTTCGAGCTACCACGAATATTTTATGGATTTTTAATCCTATTTAAGCACTAGAAAATTACGAAAAAGCAAGGTTGGGTTTACCTTTGCGATTAGACTTGAGGCAGCGCTCGGGATGTCGACAATGGTGAGGTAGCCAAAACCTCAATACGATTCGGAGACTTTTCGGTAGCGGGTTTGTCTGTTGAAATTCACAGACCGAACAAGCGTAATTTCAGTGAATTGAGGATACCTACGAAGCCCACAATACGGGGTTAGTACATAAATTTTACTGAATTTTCTAAGCTCATTTAATGCTCGGAAAAACAACTGCGAAGTTAGTAGGACCCATCGAAAAGCGGTGTCGGAAAAATTCAAAATTTATATCGCATGAAGCTCTCGGTAGTGGGCGCTCTAGTACTTCGATTTTTCGTGGGGTTCACGGTTTTGCGAAATCTAGCCCAAAAGTCAAAATGGGCTAAAACTTCCGGGCAAAATTTGAACAAACCGCTAGATGGATTTGGTGTTCTTGGTGTCTATGGAAAGCTCTCGGAGTAGATGAGTTTAGACACAAGACCGGTCCGATTGGTGGCTGATCGGCTGATTTTGGCCGGAAGGCGAAGGTCGCGGCGCACTACGCGTTATGCAGGCCGTTTTTGGCCTTCCGGTGGTGGCCGGCCGTGGGGAGGCGAGGCGGCGCGCCGACAAAGTGGGGTGGCAGGGGAGGTGGCGGCGCAGCAAGGGGAGGAGGGAGGAGAGAGAAGGGGAGGAGGAGAAACGCGCGCGGGAGAGGAAGAAAAGGAAGAAGAAGGCCGTTCCGATCCGGTCCGGTTCAATTCAGAATACAAAATTTTGAATTTTTACTTTGCCTCGGGGCCAAGCGAGGTCAAAAATCTTTGAAAAATTTTGGAAAACTTCGAGAAAAATTCGTAGACTCGAATATGCTTTTAGTTTGGCCAAGTGGTCTTTAAATAAATATTTAAAAATCATCAAATTTTATATTTTCGGAAAATCGAACCCGATATTAAAAATCCGAAAAATCTCAAATAATTTCTAAAAATTTAATAAAATTAAAATATCAATAATAATCATAAAATAATAAAGTTTAAAATTTTGAGGTGTTACACCTAAGAGGATGAAATGTTGAAAAAAATTAAAAGTTAATTTATTCTCTTAGAGTATCCAAACAACATTAATAAAATGTTAAAAATTATAATGATAATAATTATTAATTGTATATCAAATGCTACTAAAAACTTACCTGGGAAGAAATTTTTGAATGTAAGGTATAAAATTGTAAAATAACATACTTATTTAGAAGAAAAGCATTTTAAAGGAGGTAAGGTTTTTGAATATTTTAAAACTATTAAACCATTACTTTTTCATTCTACTGTTGATATTTTACCATTTATTATCCACCTTACTTTACTTAAAAAAAAAAAAAAGAAATTATACACTCTATTCAACGCACCCGAAATTTCAAAATTTGCTTATAAAATTAAGCCAAATGACTTAATAACAGGCTTAAAAAATTATCAATGTGTAAATCTTTGATTTTTTTTTAATCTAAACTTAAATTTATTTATTGAACACGTTTTTAAATCTTTAAATGTTTTATATAATTTATAAAAGTATTCTTAATTTTGGTGAATATTTTTTATAATAAAAATAACATACACGCTATGAAAATTGTGTTTATGTTTGATTACCCACTAAAAATGACATTTAGCAGAAGAGATTGATTCAAACAAAACTAGTGAATAGGGATGACAATGAGTTGGATTTTTACGAGTATTCGATTCAATTGAATCTTAATAGGACATGTTTGGGTATTATATAATCAGATTCGGAGCGGATTTGAGTTTGAAAAATAATACCAGTTGCGGATTCAGATTTTATATGTTGGGTATCCGTTATCAAATACCCATTTACATATATACTTAATTAAATATAAAATATATATTTTTATAATAATATTTATAAATTTTATATATTTCATTTTATATAAAATATAATTTAAATATTTTTATGAAATTATTAAAATTTTAAAATATAAATTATTAATTAAAATAATTTTTTATATAAAATATTAATTAAAATATTATTTTTTTCAGATAATAATATTCAGGTTTGGGACGGGTTCGGTTAGGTAAAAATAAATTTTAAACAGATTTGAGACGAGTTCAGATTTTGATAATCTTAATTAGGTTTAAATTTAGGTATAGTGATTTTACAAATACTCTATCCGTTGCTATCTCTATGGGTGAAACACAAAACATTCTTGATAATTGACTTGATAGAAAGCAAAATGCATTGAAATGTATTTTTTTTTTTTTTTACAATTATGGGTATAACTTCTCTTTATAAAACAAAATTATAAATTATAAATACATATTAATAAATTTATATAAAAATTATATTAAAATTATAAATATCTTCATATTTTTATATAAATATAAACATATCTCTATTTTTTTATATTGTTTATTTTATTAAAAAATTGGTGAAGTTTCACATTGAAAAAAAAATAATAATAAGAAACATAAATTGTGGGAGCCTAATAAATTAAAATGGCTTAAGCCATTTTAGCAATAAATTGAGCCCATAGTTGAAGCCCAATACAAGACTCCCCGCCCATTAGTCTTCTGTATTCTGCAAAGTTTGAAGGATAATTAATTAAGGCAGGGACCTTGCTTTTATTAATTCATTTTAATATGAGATTAAATTATTTTATAATATATTAAATTTTTAAAATATCATATACATAAAATTTTCCTATCAGGCTCTCATAGAGATATGAAAGTTCGTTTTATTTAAATATAAAATTTAAATTAAAAGAAAAATTAAACTAATAGGAAAACCCTTAGAGATGCAATCACAATCATTCAGTTTTATAAGGACAACTTACGTGCTTTGACATATTTGAAAGATTAATTTACAAAAATATCATATTTTGATTATTTTCAACAAGAAAATAAAATTAAAATAATATGTCAATTTATTTATTTTTTTTTAATTAGTTTGACATGTTTATATCTTTTCTTGACTGTTACTCTTATTTCTAGGCATGAATCTATGGCTTTAAACAGATGAGTAATTGATTTGGGTTTTGATTTAGACTACACATGGGCTTTTATACAGTTTCATTAATTAATTAAAGGAGAGTTTACAATTTAATTTTTTAAGTTTTGCTTTATAATATATTTTAATTCTTAAATTTTTAAAATTAATTATTTAATCTTTAAATTATGAGAAATGAATTATTTAATTTATTTAATTTTAATATATAAAATAATTTAACATTTATAATTTTATTATTTATAACGGTTTCATCTAGTAATAAAATAATTAAATTATTTTATATAATAAATTACAGGAATTAAAGTATGATATAATATAAAAATTTAATAATTAAAATATTTATTTTTTAAAATTTAGAGGTTAAATAGTAATATAGTGTAAAATTTAGAGATTAAATAATTAATTTTTTAAAATTCAGATAATAAAATATAATATAAGATAAAATCTAAGGATAAAAATGTAAATTTTCCTTAATTAAAGGTAGGACTAAAAGTTAATTATGGTACAGATAATAGTAAATAAAGTCAAAATTATTATTATTGAAATGGATTTCTATTGAATTGTTTCTCATATAAATTATCCGCAAGGAAAACACAAATCAGCTTATCATTAATTAAATCGTCCCTATCTTAAAACACTCTCATGATTTACTTATTAAATCGTAGTACCTTTTCATTGACCCAAATTCCAATTTTTAGCTAAATTGCCAACTACAAGTTGGGGGTGGATTTGGTCAAGTATACCAAGCTGTTTCATTTTACCAAGTTCTCGTTTTGATATTATCTGTAGTGAACGCCAACTGGGTTCTTGACTTGGACATGGAAATGCATCAATGGATCCCAGCAATGTGGTGGCTACCGACTCACAAGTCAAGGAGAAGTTGTCAAACAGACAGCTTATTTACAAATCAATCATGTTGGAAAGGGATAAATATATATACGAAGAAATGGAACAGAGATGTATTAAAATTAGCCTTAATTGCATCCAACACCAGTCATGAAGACACCATGTTACTCCCTACGACACCAAGGCCTCTGCCATTAAATTTTTCAACCTACTCCCATTAATGGTCCGGCTGTTGCATTTCATAGGATGTGTATCCACCGTTGGATCTTTCCCTGCATTCATTCTCAACTGTTGATATATGCTTGAACATGTAAAATTTCCCATGGTCAATGCCTCTCATTTGTGTAAAAAAGTCTACAGCTTTCCCTTTCAAGGAGAACCTGTTGCTTCTTCGATTTAAGGCATTAACATTGATCAGGGATAACGTTGAATAAATTGAAAAAGGTATGAGCTAGGTAGGATAGTGCCCCATATGTGAGGCCATTACCTTCGCTGAGTGAGGGCTCCTCATTTTGAGAGTTGAATTTGTATTCATCACATATTTTCTCCCTTGAAAAAAAATTTGGAGCTTCTGAAAGAGGAGACAGGACCAAGTCATTAAGGTGGCTAATATTATATATAAAATAAATTTGAAAAATAATTGATTAATTATATTTAGCTAGCAGTTTAAGACAAAATGAAGTGGGACTCAATTGCATGCATCACAATTATTACCTAGAAATTTTCTCACTTAGTTAAAAGATAGAGATGTGGGTGAATTTGAATCTGGAATTATACAGTATGGTTTTATAGTTGTTAACTAATTAATAATTAATAACATGGTCGGCAATCAAACTTAGTATGATTTGCCTGACGGCTACATTTCTCATGCTTGGATCCCTTTTCAGCATCAAATTAACCTTGAAGTTAGGTCATCATGCATACACCTATAAGGCCAATTAGCGGTATATATTATGTTATGATCATATAATTAAATTGCAGGTGAATCACATAGTAATCACAATTGAACATTAATTATGATGACAATGATTATGAAGTAGTGTGTCTGATAAATATTCTGGTTTGTTTACTACTGGAGAAGTGTTAATGTCGGTTGTAGGAAACGTGATTAATACGATTAAATAATTAATGTAAAGTCACATAAATCAACCAGCGAAAATTGTCACTCACTTCACAAAGCATTTCTTTTATTTGTATTTATAAAATTCACAAGAAATTTTATGCAAATTAATGCTGGAATGCAGAAATAAAAAAAGAGCGGTGGAGCTTGGCCGTGAGCCACTCTAATCAGTTCCCGTCTCTAACATTATATCCGCGTGAAATAAATGCAACACCAACTCCTCAACTGTAAAAGCTAAGCCACTACTGCTACGTACTTCTTCTCAGTTTCTAGCTATTTGATTTCCTCCATCTTCTTCTTTTCCTCTCCCTCTATATATATATCTACCATTTGAACTACGCATTCATCACCAACAGCTTCCTATTTTCTTGATCATATAACATTGTTTAGGGTTGAGAGAGATCGATGGAGGGTTTTGTGGTGAACAAATGGAAATGGTGGTGGGTGGTGTACTGTGTGGTGTTTTTGTTCTTGCATGAGGCTACTTCAGCTCAACAAGTACCTTGCTACTTTATTTTTGGGGATTCATTGGTGGATAATGGGAATAATAATCAACTTTCTTCTTTAGCTAGAGCTGATTATTTGCCTTATGGGATTGACTTCGTCCCTCGTGGACCTACTGGCAGATTTTCCAATGGTAAAACCACCGTTGATATCATTTGTAAGTTCCTCTCCCTACATTAAAGCGAAATTAATTCCTCATATGCTATAAGTTAAGAGCATTTTCGTAGTCTGAAGTTGATTATCTATGTAACAGCTCAGCTCTTGGGTTTCAATGGTTACATTCCTCCCTATGCAACCGCCAGGGGTCGAGCCATACTCGGAGGGTTAAATTACGCATCGGCGGCCGCTGGAATCAGAGAGGAAACTGGACAGCAACTTGTAACTAATTTAACTGATGATGTTTTCCTTCCTGTTAATTAATGCTCTATTTTATTTTATTTTATTGTTCATTTTGTGAAATTTCCATTTTCTTTTGTTGTGTTGAAGGGAGGTCGCGTTTCTTTTAGTGGTCAAGTAAGGAACTACCAAAATACAGTGTCTCAAATGGTGAACTTGCTGGGAGATCGGAACGCAACAGCAAATTATTTAAGCAAGTGCATATTTTCCATTGGATTAGGGAGCAATGATTACCTTAATAATTATTTCATGCCTCTGTTCTATTCATCCAGTAGGCAATATACACCAGAGCAATGGGCTAATATTCTTATCCAACAGTATACTCAACAACTTAGGGTCAGTGCTTCAATTTTCTTTATTCAATACTTGCCACTTAAAAATACGGGGAAAAAAAAAAAATAAAGGTTCTAATTTGTGCTGTGGTCCAGATTTTGTACAACAATGGAGCCAGGAAATTTGTGTTGATTGGACTAGGTCAATTGGGTGCAACCCAAGTGAATTAGCCCAAAATAGTCAGATGGCAGGACTTGTGTTCAGAGAATCAACTCTGCCAGCAGATCTTCAATAACAAGCTCAGATCTCTCGTTGATCAATTCAATGGCAATACATCTAATGCAAGATTTATCTATATCAACGTTTATGGTATTTCTCAAGATATTATAAGCAATCCTG